>NC_143253.1:33305000-33930000 GCF_984573655.1 Nuphar pumila | reverse complement strand
TGGGGAGGAGGGTTAGATTCCATCTTAACCCTTCATCTCCCTTCATGTAAGCTCAACCACACAATTCACCTACACATGAGCTTTGCCTATAAATACTTCTCAAAAAGTAAAAGAGAAGCATTCTTAAGCTCTCTTTCTCCTCTAGCATTTTGGGGTTTTCATCTTCTTTTCACTCAAGTGTAGTATGGGGTACCTTAGAAAGATTTCATTCTGCATAAGTTATGGTAGAGGAACACATTTTTGGTAAGACCGAGCATCACTACAAAAAAAATGTAAGTTAATCTTTCATCCATTATACTTTAAATTTTATTTTAAAACTCTTCTCCTTTTCAATCCATAAAAACATGCATTCTTATAATGCATGTGGGTATAAAGAAGGATTCTCATGGATAAAACCATGAATATATATTTTATACGATTTTTCTTATGTTAAGCATATGTTTGATATAAATACATGGTTGATGGAGATGTATATCAACATTAATGGCGTTTCATCATTTCGACCCATGGTTCATTTTAGAAACATGGTTCATATGTGGTTCTTGTTGTTTTATCATGTTGCAAGTCTTGTTTATGCATATGTATGGTGTTATTTTTTTGAAACACATTCATGGTTAAAAATCTTGCTTATGCCTTATGTATGGTGTGTTATCATTTTTGAAACACATTCATGGTTAAAAATCTTGCTTAAGCCTTATGTATGGTGTATTATCATTTTTAAACACATTCATGGTTAAAAATATTGCTTGTGTGTTATCATTTTTTAAAATACATTCATGGTTAAAAGCCTTGTTTATGCATTATGTATGGTGTGTTATCATTTTTAAAACACATTCATGGTTAAAAATCTTGCTTATGCCTTATGTATAATGTGTTATAATTTTTGAAATACATTCATAGTTAAAACCCTTATGTATACATTATGCATGGTGTGTTATCATTTTTGAAATACATTCGGAGTTTAAGGATTGTTTATGTATTATGTATGGTCTATTTTTTTAAACACATTCATGGTTATAATCTTGGTGTATGCATGATGTATGATGTGTTATGATTTTTAAAACACATTCATGGTTAAAACCCTTGTGTATGCAAGATGTATAGTGTGTTCTCATTTTTTAAACACATTCATGATTAAATACCTTGTTTATGCATCATTTTTGAAACCCATTCATGGTTCGAAACTTGATTCATACATGAGTTGTCATTTTTGAAACCCATTTATGATTCAAAAACTTGATTCATACATAAGTTATGATTTTTGAAACCCATTTAATTATATGTTATGATTTTTGAAATCATTTCTCAAAACAAGATCATGATGATGATTTAGTGGCAGAACTTTTAAAAGAAATAAAAAAATATATAAATTTTTAAAACATAAAGCAAGGGATTTACCTTGCTGGCCAGTCCGACCTGAATCGTATCATGGTTCAGACATGGTATGTACCAACCAGACCTAACCGGGTCTGAACTAGGCATGATTCAGACTTAGTCACTCAAGGATCAGGCCATACCGGCCTGGACTGAGTTCCTCAGTTCAGGCCTAGTCTATGCCTAATCGGTAATCGGGTCAGACCGGCTTGAACTGAGAAACTCAGTTCAGTCCAGGTCTGAACCTAGTCACACAGACTGGCCTGTCCTAGACCAGGCTGGTGTTGGCTAGGGTAGACCGACCCGTTAGCCATACCACCTGTAGAAAAAAAGAGAGTTAAAACAACTATGAATAAAAATGTTTATGAAAACACATATGCATTCAAGTAATTTCAGTCTATGCAACCATGAAAAAAAATGTTTAGGAAAATGCATATCATATGCATATGCATTCAAGTGATTTCATCCTATGCAAACTGTGAACAAAATGCTTATGAAAATGCAAAAGTATATATATAATATGCATATATGTTCATGTGATTTTTAATCTATGCAAATCATGAAGAAAAATAATTGTGAAAACATATATATATATATATGTATGTATATATATATATATGTATGTATGTATATATATATATATATATGTATGTATATATATATATATCACATGCATATGTATTCAAGTGATGTTGTCCTATGTGAACCATAAATGAGTATGCTTTAATGCATAAGTGCATACATAATATGCATATGGGTAAATCAATGTTTCAAACATGCATTTAAAACAAAAATGAGTTGTGAGATGCCATTCAAAGAAAAATAAATCGTGAAATGCCTTTGTGTGTGAGTGCATATACTCATGCATTCATAATAGAAATGAGATGCATATGACCAAAATTATTCATCTTCATGAAATATCTATGTGAGCATGTTTATGCCAAAATGCATATGAGGCAAGATACATATGAAATGTATAGATGTGTCTGTCTTAGAATTTGCACATAATGAATGAATGCCATATGATGCATGTCTCCATAAGAAAAACATGAAATGATGTTCCTTGATGATGCAAAAAATGCTATAAAATGCCATGATTGTCATGTATATGATTTCAAATGCCACACAAATTCACCACGTACATGAATGAAACATAGAGCATGTAGAGATGTATGATGCAATGATGAACATCATGAAATTAACTAGCTACAATCATATGACTTGTGCTATGCTATGAGTTGTTAGAAAGTAATCTTAGCAAAGTAAATGTTTTAGAAGCATTCACTCAAATGACATAACCTGAGAATAATGCCACTCAACTGCCTTGTGCCCAAACCTTCAATTCAATAATTGGTGGTGTGTCAACGCACTTTACCCATGTCATAAGAGTCAAACCCACCCATTCTAAAAATATAACGGTCAACAGGGAAAACCCTTTCCCACTTGCACTAAAAGTGGCAACAAAATTTATGTCATGAAGTTGGTCATGGTCCAAATGAAGGCTAGCCCAAGTAATTGAACCTTAGGAAGGGGTTTGGTATTCGGAACGTGCTAGAAAAATTCTGGGTTCATATACGCTTATCCGAGTCTATAGGAAACCATTCCTGATCAGCTGAACGAATCCACTCTTCTACTATAATGTCATACCCCTTTGGTGTAACCATTTTGATGAAAGTTTTCGGCAAATCTGTCATGGTAGATAATACAGCATGGTTCATTTGAATGGAAATCGACTATTGAATCATGTTTTTTAATAAAAAATATGATTTTTAAAAATAAAGATATGATATTTTTATAACCATTGAGCTTTTAATCGACCAAAATCCTGCACACAGGTCTGATTATAGACATTAATATGCCAATCTGCACTAAACATATATATATATATATATCTATATATATATATATAACATTCACAGATTTGATGAAAACAACTTGCAACAATAAAATCTCACCAGTGACATGACATTTCGGTATAAACCTTTTCTCTTACAACTAAAATGGGTTGGAAAGTGTGAGCCGAGATATGGCCAACAGCTGAGTCAAAGCCTATGCCTTACTCAGGAGTCAATCTTTTGAAATCCAATACTCTTGGGGTGTTCTTGTCATTTCCCTATACAAGGAAGAGCAAGTAAAAATCTCTTCGTAGACAATACAAGTTGGACAGGCTACATGCTGAAGAAAACCAGCCCTTTTGTTAGGATGGAAAAGTGAAAATGTTCCAAAGATAAAATAAAATTTCATTTCAGTGCTTAAGAAAGTTTTTCTCTGCTCCGTGGAACTATATCTCTAGTTGCAATTGTGCCATCTTGGTGCTATCCTATGACGCTCTTCTGCTTGGGCGATACTCTAGATCCTTTGTTCCCCTTTTCTTTATCGTCAGTGTTTTGTATGTAGCTTCATTAAGACTATTATCATTTGATAAAAGTGAGGCCCACTTGCCTGTATTTTATTTTCATTCAGGGAGAGAGAGAGAGAGAGCTACGCAACCTAGCCATGTCCAAGTGGAGCTGCTCAAACTTTTGAGTTGGCTGAGACATAATTTATTGCCACTTGTCCCGTCCATTTGGATTATTCCTTGCAGCTAGGCACTGGCTTATCAAGCTTTGCCTTAGCCTGACCATAATGAATCCTCTTATATTAATGAACCCAAATTTAGGAGGCTTAGTTCATTGTTCGTTCATCAGGTGCAATGTGATTGCACACGTTAGTGCTATGCACTGGCGCAGATCCACATCAACGCCAATGCTATGTACTATCATTGATTTCATGACTTGGACCAGATCTGTTCCCAAATCAATCCATGTGGCCCACATCCATTTGGATCGGCGCTAGTGCTGATCTATATATGTTAGAACCCAAACTGATACGATCCAGATCAAGATCCAAACGATATCAAGGACTGACACCAATCTGTTTGGGTTTGAACTGGATCCAGATCCGACCAAAGTTGGGACTGATCAGCGCCAGTCTTCACAACTAGCAACAATCCTCTGGATCTAGATTGAATTTGGACCCGATCTGTATATAAAACCCCTGGGCCTCATTTTACACAGATTTTGATATTGAGTGAGCTCCTCCACTTGAGATCTTTGGTCCTTGTCGAGAATTGAGAGTGTCCACCTACTAATTTCCTTTCCTTCACGTCATGGGGCAACCCCATCTAGGTAATTTCCTATTTTTTTTCTTAGGATATGCAGTTTTCTCTAGTTAGCTTAGTTCTCCTAGGCTAGCTTTCCCTTGATGAGGTCACTTTTTTTTTTGTCCAAAAGCACACCACGTGCGGCCTAGACTCCCCAAATCCAAGAGAACCTAGCAACGCCTAACAGCCAATGACTTGTTATGGAGCACAACTTACAAGGCACCACACTTGCAAACTCCACTACTGGGCAAAGACTACAAAGCACACACAATTGCACAATCTTAGACAAGTGCTCACAACCCGTTTTATTTCATTCACTTAAACTTGGATTACACTTCTTGCTACCAGAAGGGACTAGAGTCCATTTATATACACTTTACACAACCATTCACACACTAGGAGTGCAATCCTTCATGCACAGGGGTTGCACCCTTTTATGCATTAGGGGACACAAGACAAGCAGTTATGAGCATTTTCCAACATCTCCTCTCGTCCACTTACCATCTTGATCGCTGCTGGTCACTTCCCATGCACTGAAGGAGCCACTTCAGGCGGTGTGAGAGGTTGCTGGCCGGTGGCCAACTCAAAGGGACTTGCTTCCGGTGCACTACTCTTGTATGAGTTATAGCATAATTGGGCTATATCTAGTAGGAAACACCTAATTCTTTTGGTTTGCCGTTACATAATGTTGCAGGTACTCCTCCAAAATAGCATTCACCTGTTATGTCTATTCATCATTTTGCAGATGATTGCTTGTGGAGAAGTTCAACTTGGTGCCCATCATTTTGAACAAGCAGGATGGGCAACTTTGTGGTCTTGGGGAAATGATCTCATACTTGGAAAACCGATCGACTATTACCAAGATGCAGGCCATGCATCTACTTTAGGTAAGCCTATTATAAAGTCCATGGAGACACTTTCCCATGGATACTCAGGAATAGGGAGAGGATCCAACAAGCTTCCTGGCTTTCTCAGCTCTACCTTGTCCTGCTGGCACACCAAGCAAGTACATAGTGTACCATATTTTTCTCCATTTGGGCAAATAATAGTCACGTAACACTAGAGCCAATGTTCGCTCCTTGTTGGTTAATGCTCAAGGACGTGGGCAAGAGAATCCAAAGCCCACGTATGGCTTGGTGCTCAAGGTAGAAGAAGTGGGTAGAGTATCCAATGCCCACGTTTGACTTGTAGAGCACTCAAAGCCCATGTAATTTCAGTTTCCTAGTTTATAGGATTTGCTTTTTGTTAGTGGAGTCTCAAAAGTTGAGTTACATGTGGTTTCTTTCCTACCTTTTAGCTCAAGTTTCTATTTTCATGTAAAGGCTTTTGCCTTCTATAAATAGTGGTACTTCTCATGTTAAAAGTAGAGTGTGTAGAGAGGAATGAAAATTCGTGAATCACAATATTTGAGGTTTTTACTTTTCAAGTCTTGTATTTGTGCTATTTCATGTGTTGCTCTTTTTGCCCTTTATCCTCTATTTCCCTCAATTCTTGGTATCAAAGCACAGGTTCGAATCAGAGCTGGGCGTTCGAGAAAAACACAATAGGAGCATTGCCGAAGCAAGGAGTTCCTATAGATTCGAAATTTCTTTTGAAGGATAATTGTTGAGTAAGTTCGGTATGGCAAATAATTCTAACTCTCTCAATTTGTCACAATCATTAGTGCCAATTTTTAATGGTGAAAATTATAAATTCTGGAATATTAAGATGAAAACTTTCTTTATCTCACAAGACCTCTGGGAGTTGGTCGAAAATGGTTATGCAGATGTTGAAGGATCAAAGGCAGTAGAAAAAATCGATGTCAAAGAAGCTCGAAAGAGAGATGCAAAGGCATTGTTAGTACTACAACAGGCTATGTCTGAAACCATTTTTCCAACTATTGCCGGTGCTACTAAGTCAAAAGAAGCCTGGCAACTTCTGAAGCAAAAATTTCATGGTGATAAGAAGATCACAACGGTTAAACTTCAAACTTTAAGAAGAGAGTTTGAAACATTTTCTATGAAAACCAGTGAGTCAATTCAAACCTTCTTTTCTAGACTCTCTACTATTGTAAATCAAATGAAGACCTTTGGTGAAATTTTAGATGATCAAAAAATAGTAGTAAAAGTTTTAAGGTGTCTACCTTCTAAATTTGATCATGTTGTTATTGCAATTGAAGAGTCTAAGGATTTATCTGTGTATTCTATTGATGAACTAATGGGGTCTCTTTTATCCCATGAGCATCGCATAAACAGGTCTTCAGAAAAAACATTAGAACAAGCCTTTCAATCGAAAGTTGAAATTTCAAAAGAAAAGAATACTCAGTTTGATCAAAAGGGTGAAGGTAGAGGTCGAGGACGAAGTGGTTTTAGAGGATCCTTTCGTGGACGTGGAAGAGGTCGAAGAAGGTTTTATGATTCTTCTCAAAGGAATGATGGAACAGAAAAAGGTAATCAAAATCTGTTCTTTAGAGGGAAAAAATGTCATTTTTGTAAGAAATTTGGTCATATTGAAGCCCGATGTTTTGAAAAGGCAAAGCAACAAGCAAATTTTGCAGATGAAAATGAAAATTTGTTTCTTGCAAGCATGAATACTAATAGTTGCAAAAGTGAAATGTGGTTCGTAGACAGTGGTTGCAGAAATCATATGACCGGTGATAGAAGTCTTTTTAAGAATATTGATGAGACTGTGAAGTTGAATGTGTGGCTTGGGGACAACAATAAAGTAGATGTCAATGGCAAAGAAACAGTTGCAATCAAGACAAAATCAGGTAATGAACGATACATTCAAGATGTGTATTATGTTCCTGGTTTGGCTCAAAATTTATTGAGTGTAGGACAATTGGTTAAAAAGGGTTACACTCTTTTATTTGAAAATGACATTTGTGAGATTAAAAACAAGAATGGTACAGTTCTTGTAAAAATAGATATGGTTCAAAATAAAATGTTTCCACTTGAAATGATCAAGATAGATGATTGTGCCTTTATGGCAAATGGTCTTGATCAATCCAAACTGTGGCATTTGAGGTTTGGGCATCTTTATTTTAATGGTTTGAAACTCTTGCATAAAAAAAATATGGTAGTTGGTTCGCCAGCCATTAATTGTACAAATGAGATATGTGAAGGGTGTGTTTATGGTAAACAACACCAATTATCATTCCCAGTTGGAAAAGCATGGAGAGCTAAAGAACCTCTTGAATTAGTTCATGCTGATATATGCGGGCCCATGAGAACTCCTTCATTAAACAATAGCAAATACTTTTTGCTTTTAACTGACGATTTTACTAGAATGAGTTGAGTGTACTTTCTTTCTCATAAATCTCATGCATTTGATAGATTTAAGGAATTTAAGTTCCTTGTTGAAAATGAGAGAAGAAAAACTATAAAAATATTGCGCACAGATAGAGGAGGAGAATTTTTATCTGATGAGTTTGGTTTGTTTTGCAAAGATCATGGTATTCGTAGGCAACTGACAGTAAGAAAGACACCACAACAGAACGGAGTGGCAGAAAGGAAAAATCGTACAGTGGTAGAAACGGCACGCAACATGCTAAGTGAAAAGAAGGTGCCAAATGAGTTTTGGGCAGAAGCCGTTAACACTGCAGTTCATATCTTGAATATTTCTCCAACAAAGGCAGTTCGAAACAAAACACCTTATGAGGCTTGGTGGAATTGAAAGCCAAATGTAAGTATGTTGAAGGTATTTGGCAGTATAGCATATGCTTTGATTGACTCTTTAGAAAGAACCAAGTTAGATAAGAAAAGTGAAAAGTGTATCTTTGTTGGTTATAGTAATGAAACTAAGGGATATCGTCTTTATAATCCTTCTTCTAAAAAATTGATTATAAGAAGGGATGTTATTTTTGATGAAAAAGCATGTTGGGAATGGACCAACAATGAAAGTGTGAAGTTTCAAATTGATGAAGTGGCATCACAATCAAATCATACTACTGAAGCATTATCTCTAGAAACGTCAAGTATGGGAGATGAATTCACAGAAAATATTGAGTCCACACTTGATGTGGACACTCCTCCGAAAAAGGTACGGTCTCTAGAGGATATTTATAAATGTGATTTTGCTTTTGTTGTTCTAGAACCATCATCATATGATGAAGCATGCGCAGATAAGAAATGGATAAATGCAATGAAAGAAGAAATGGAGGTCATTAAGAAGAATGACACATGGGAGCTTTCCAACTTGCCACCTGGAAAGAAATGAATTGGAGTAAAGTGAGTTTATAAGGTAAAGTATGATGCTGGTGGAAATGTGAAAAAATATAAGGGAAGGTTAGTTGCTAAAGGGTTCGTGCAAAAGTATGGAATTGATTTTACTGAAACGTTTTCACCTGTTGCAAGATTTGAAACTGTGAGAATGATCCTTGCGATTGCAGCTCAATTCAAATGGAAAGTTTATCAATTTGACGTTAAGGCTGTATTTTTAAATGGTTTTCTAAATGAAGTCATGTATGTTTATCAACCACCTGGATTTGTTGTTAAAGGAAAGGAAGAAAAAGTTTATAAGTTAAAAAAGGCATTATACGGGTTAAAACAAGCCCCGCGTGCATGGTATAGTTGCCTTGATAAATTCTTCCACCAAAATGGTTTTTAAAGAAGTGATAGTGAACCTACACTCTATGTCAAAGTAAATGGGAATGAATTGCTCATTGTAAGTGTCTATGTAGATGATATTATCTACACTGGTTCTTCATTTAAGCTTATTGCAGAATTTAAACATAGTATGATGAAGGAATTTAAAATGTCAGATTTGGGGATGCTATGTTTTTTTCTTGGTCTTCATGTTGTGCAATTTGAAGAAGGGATTTTCGTGTCTCAAGAAAAGTATGCTTTGGAACTGCTCAAAAAATCAAAGATGTTGAATTGCAAAGTTTGTGAAACTCCGATGAATGCGAATGAAAAATTGAGTTTGGAAGATGGAATGGCAAGAGCAAATGAAAGATGTTTTAGAAGCTTGGTCGGTGGATTAATGTATTTGACTCACACTCGACCAGATATTGTATTCTCAGTCAGTATGATTTCAAGGTTTATGCACAATCCATCTGTGCAACATCTAGGCGCAACAAAAAGGATTCTCCGCTATATACGGGCAACAATCAATTATGGAATTTTTTATAATCATGTTACTGACTTTAATTTGATTGGATTTACTGACAGTGATTGGGCAGATTCAATGGATGATCGAAAAAGCACAAGCGGGTTTGCTTTCAGTTTTGGTTCAGGGATTGTGTCGTGGTGTTCAAAGAAACAAAATTCAATAGCGCTATCATCTTCAGAAGCGGAATATATTGCGGCTACATCTGCTACCTGTCAAGCAATCTGGATGAGGCGTGTTATGAAGGACCTGCATATAGAGCAAAATCTCCCAACTAAGCTCTATTGTGATAATCAGTCTATAATTTCTATTGCTAAAAATCCTACTTTTCATGGTAGGACAAAGCACATTGAGCTTAGATATCATTTTATAAGGGATGCGGTGGAAAAAGGTGAAGTAGTGCTGAAGCATTGCTCTACAAATTATCAAGTTGCTGATGGTTTCACAAAAGCCTTGTCATCTAAAAAATTTTTGATGTTCAGAGAATCCATAGGCGTGCAAGGCCTTTCACATTAAGGGGGAAAATGTTGGTTAATGCTCAAGGACGTGGGCAAGAGAATCCAAAGCCCACGTATGGCTTGGTGCTCAAGGTAGAAGAAGTGGGTAGAGTATCCAATGCCCACGTTTGACTTGTAGAGCACTCAAAGCCCATGTAATTTCAGTTTCCTAGTTTATAGGATTTGCTTTTTGTTAGTGGAGTCTCAAAAGTTGAGTTACGTGTGGTTTCTTTCCTACCTTTTAGCTCAAGTTTCTATTTTCATGTAAAGGCTTTTGCCTTCTATAAATAGTGGTACTTCTCATGTTAAAAGTAGAGTGTGTAGAAAGAGGAATGAAAATTCGTGAATAGCAATATTTGAGGTTTTTACTTTTCAAGTCTTGTATTTGTGCTATTTCATGTGTTGCTCTTTTTGCCCTTTATCCTCTATTTCCCTCACTCCTAACTGGAATGTCCAGCCCATTCTGTATCATGCATTTCTTGCAATAATTCCCTTTGCAAGCCACCTAAATGGAGTACGTACACCGTATTTCCTTTGGCATACAACACCCCCTCTTGGACCCAAAATCTTCGGCAAAAACCCTCTTGTACTAGCTGCTTTAACTGACTGGTCATTGGGTCATTGGCAGTCATCTCCTTTATGCGTTGCAGCAAGTCTCTTGCTATGCACATGACTACATTCAAGTAAGCCACACGACTGAGTGTGTTGGCAGCGACATTCAACTTGCTTGCCATATGCACTATGCTGAAGTCAAACTCGACAAAGAAATCCTACCATTGAGCTTGCTTCAGTGTGAGTCGTTTATGTGTGGCAAAGTAATTGTTCACCACGTTGTCTGTTCACACTACAAAGGGCCTTCTCAACAAGTAGTGTCATCACAACCTCAAACAATGAACCACTGCTGTCATTTCCTTTTCATGAACAATGTAGCACCATTCAATATCACTTAGCTTATAACTATCGTGAGTTACTAGGTGCCCTTTTGGCAATAACTTGAACACCTCAAAATTTTGGGCAATAACTTTAACACCTCAAAAAAAATTTTGAAGTTTTTTTTTAACACAAACACAACAGAACAGTATATTTAAAAACCGATGCAACTTTGGGCAGGTTATAATAATACAACTACACACACCATTGAGTTTTAAGAACTTAATTAAGGAAATTATTGCAAACCAATACTCAATTAAATTCAAAGTTTATATGTCTTAGCAAAATTTAACTTAATCAAATATATCCCCAAAAGAATTTGGATTCCTTGAAAAAGTAGAATGATGATGATCCGACTGACGCCATCGAGCAACCCACCATCATACTTATGCATTATCTGAAAAATGTTAAAGCATGGAGCATTAATCCACAACCCTAGTAGGATACACCCAAACACATAAACATGGATATAATTAAATAACAAGAGACAAGCATTGATACATTTTAAATAAACAACTAAAGCATGTAACACATGTCAATATAAGACCAATGCATATATACACAACCAAACATGCTTGCAATCAAATTTCAGGACAATTATCCTACAATACATAAATTCAAAAGTAAACAAACAATTCATCTTAAATTCTACAATCATGCACAAATTGCAGTAATGTCAGTGATTCAGTACTTAATGTTTTGTTTCTCGTTTCTCTCCCTGAAGGATACACACTCAAGGTTCCTAACTTTGATTCAACCAATCCAATAGGGTGTTTGTTATGCTATGTAATTTATTAACCCCATTGATTAGAAGAATCTGCTAACTCCTTTTAGAGTTTCTCACTAAAGTGGTTCGTGATCAAGAGAACTTTCAATGGTTCATATAAAATTGATTCTTACACTGTAGAGATTCAAGACATACCATCTAGGTCACATGGTAGTCCACCCCCTACGACCGATGACTGGGGACCAACAAAGATGCTTAGCTCTCCAAAAGCAATAACGATCATCCGGTCGAGTGTACTACCATTCTCTCCAAGGTGGTCTTGGGTTTGAATGAGTCATTAGGTGTTATTTAACATTAAGCTCATAAATTAATTTTAAGTGCTCTTAGCACACAGGCCCACTAGCCCGAGATCCACTCGAGTAGTTTCCATAATACAAGACTGTTTTAACCCATTCAAACTACTTACAGTTCAAATTTGATCTCTGGGTGACCTTGAGCTCGGCCTCTTTGAGGTAATTATATAATTATGTGTATGTATGTCTACTCTTTTAATTCCTTGGTGATTCATAACCACTTGTATGTCCCCACCAAACTCAGGCTCACTCATGAGACATATTCATGCTCATACCACACATCATTATTATCATGCATACACCGTATCATATGCCCACATGCATGCATAAAGGCTGCGTACATAATCCAGTCATGTTTATGCTTCATTAAAAAAAACAACATGCATTTATTTATTTTTCACTAATTATGCCTTATGATGCATAATGCACATTAACATATATGACATGTGAATTATTTTCATTCATGATTTAGCATGAAAAACATTAAGTTAACATGCCTATCAGACAATAAATCAAGTTTTAAGCATTATTCACCATATTAAATAATGTAGGAACAAACTAGACACAAATACATGTCAATTGTGCAATTCAGATCCTTGTTAACCTGATTTTGGAAAAGCCACCAAGAATCACATGAATAAGTTTTAGTTCTCAAAATTTAATTGAGGTTTCCCTAACATGTCAAGAACATAACTCAATAAATAGAAATTCAAAATCATTTGTAACAAAATTCTAAAAATCTTGTAATTGAACCCTATTATGAAAAACTATAAGACAGATCCTGTTAGTTGTAGAAATTTATCTCGACTTGGGGAATTTTTTGTGATTTTTTATGAACTCTTTTGACAAAATCTTTTTTATAAAATTGTTTTATATGTAATATCTTCTACTCATATTTTTTATTATTTATTTCGAATAGTTTTGATTAGGTTTATAGACTTTTTAAAACAACTCGTTGAAACAGTTTTGCTGGCAGGGCAAAAAACCTATGCTTTATTGCAATGAATGTTTTGCCCTCAAAACTGATCAAACGGGATAAAAAAAGATTCTAAAATCAAATACTAGATGTGTAGAACACTCTAGTATTTTTAGTCTTATTTATTGAATTTGTATTCTCAAAGATATAGATTTGTTTGTGAAACTGTTAAGGTAAAAAAAATGGAAACAACATAACAATGAATTCAAAACTCACAATATATTACATAATCAAAATCAATGATGATATCAAAATGTGATCAACTATAATTGTAGATAATCTAAACCTATCTATAGCATATTATAACAATTATTTAAGCATTTTCATGCTAGCAACAATCATAACATTATCATGCATCATCCCTAAATCATGTTTCTATCATGGATCTATCCAAATAGACATGCATCTATCCATTAATCAAATAGAAACTAATCGAGACATCAAGGCATGGTTTTACAAATATACTAACATGCTAATTAATAATTTTAACTTGAAATCAACTAATTAACATGATACTACTAACTCATTTTTAGCATACAATAAAAAACCCAAACCGATTTTTGACTAAATCCCTTTATAAAACACCATACTTGATTTAAACTAAGATTTATGCCCAAAAAAATTTCAGAACTCATGAATCATGCTTATAACACATAAACACATTATTTATATACTAAATACACTATAAATAATTGAGATCCAACACTCAATCATAGATCTAATCCCCTCCAAAACCGATCTTTATTTAAAGGCTTCAAAACTTTTTTTTTTGTCAAATCGGTTTGCAAAAGTTGAATATGGTGACATGGTTTTACCAAAACTGATTTTAAAAACTAAAAACAAATCCATTTTGGTTGTTCCAAGGTGTGATTCATCCTTTATTTAGATCTTGGAATAATCTATACGCATATCCCATGTATTTAGATTGACCTAAGCCTACGTGTTTGATGCACCTACCTCGTTTGTAGTTTTGAACCGGTGAAACCCTTCATCTCCCATCTTCAAATACGAAAGCAATACCTCTAACCTTGGCTGCAACTCCAATAACTTCTCTCAACCAAGAAAGAAGGAGAAGAGAAAAAAGATAGAAGAATATGAAATTAAGAAAAAGAGACATATGTGAAGGAAATAAGAAATTGAGAGACTTAGAAAATTCTAAAGAGATCAAGAGGGGTGTGTGGGCATGAGCCTTTCCTAATTCCTCAAGTTCTAGCCCAAACTTACCAATTTTCAAAAACACTTAGCCTAATACGTTGTTCATTAGATTTCATAAAGTTGCCAAGGTGTTAGTTAACCCAAAGAACATTACACAGAACTCATACAAGCCATACTACGTGATGCAGATTGTCTTAGGCTCATCTCCTTTAAAAATGCAAACTTGATAATACCTTGATTGCAAATCCAACTTGGTGAAGATGGTTGTTGCACCTATCAATCAAAGATCTGCAATGCAAGGTAAAGAATATTTGTTTTTAACTATTAGTTTGTTTAATGCCCTATAATCCACACACATACGAAGGCTCCCATCCTTCTTGTGTTGAAACAACACCGGGTCACCATATGGGGCTTTAGACGACTGAATAAATCCATCTTTCAATAGCTCATCCAATTGCTTTTGAAGTTCTGCCAATTCAAGAGGGGACATTGGATATGGGGCTTATGTAGGAGGCCACAGTCCCAGAACCATCTCGATGGAGTGATCGACATCATGTTGCAGGGGCAACTCCCTAGGCATTTCCATAGTCAATACATCATCATATTCCTTCAATACCTCTTGCGCCAAGTTTGGCACCCAACCCTCTGTGTTTTCTTCCTTGACTTCCTGCAAGGTTGCAATGCATGTCTACCTTTTCACAATCCATCTCTTAGTATAGGGTAAACACTAAGTGTAACTCTGAAGGTCCAACAAACATTGTTGGAACCATACAAGGGGCTTTCTCATTGGATATCACTATTGCCTTCAAGTGATGGAACACAACCACCTTTTCCCGTTTAAAGAAGTTGATACCAAAGATGATAACAAAGTCACTAAGCTCAACCACAATCAAGTCACATGACTCCATCCAGCTACCTATCTGGCTGGATACCATCCGCGCCACTCCATGAACTTCGAATGGTTGTATGTTGATGGTCTACAAACAACCATCACTCCATAACAGGGTGAGTCCCAACCTAGCCACTTCCCTCGTGGCCACAAAATTGTGAGTCACCTTGTAACTTTCCAATTTTTGAAACCAAAATTTTAGATTTTTTTTTAAAATTCCTTTAAACGATTGTTAAGAAAACAACAAAAACTCTTTTTAAGCAAGGTTCAAACCTTGGGCGGGTTACAGTTACAAGTCATATGTGTAAGACTAGAAATAACTGAATCAAATTGTCATTTGCATTAAAATAAATCCATACTAGTCTCATAAATATCAGAGTTTACAAGACTTAATAAAATAATCACATAATAAAATATATCAAGTCCTCTCAATAGCCTAAAGAAGTGTGACCCTCTTGGCACCACCCTGAGTCTCCTGTCATCACCCTCTAGCTTACTCGTTACTTGAAATAATAAAAGTAGAGACATTAATGCACAACCTTAGTAGGTTATACCAAATCACATGAACACATATATAACCCAATCACAAAAGATAAGTATTAGCATATTTTGAGACAAACAACTAAATCATTAAACACAACATATCAAAATAAACATAATTTACAATTACACAATCAATCGTGTTTGCTTTCAGATTTTCAGAACAAATATGCTACAATACATCATGCCAAAGTGATAACAATTTATGCAAAAACTAAAATAATGCAATGATTTCATTCTTGATCTTTTGTTTATCTTTTTCTGCCCTAAAGGTACACTCTCAGGTTCCTAACTTCGATTCAACCAATTCAATGTGGTGTCTGTTATGCCATGTATTTTATTAGCCTCATAAATTAAAAGAATCTACAAACTCCCACGGAGTTTTCACTAGAGCGGTCTGCGACTCAGAGAATCTCCAAGTGGTCCATATGAAACCGATTTCTACTTTGTAGAGCTTCAGGACATACCACCCAAGACACGCAGTAGTCCAACCCCCTACAACTAGAGATCGGGAACCAACGAAGATGTTGCGCTCTCCAAAAGCAGCAATGGTTAATCACTCATGTGTACCACCACTCTCTTTAAAGTGGTCTCGAGTTTGAATGGGTCATGGGTGTTATTTATTTATTAATCTCATCAATTCCATGTGCTCAGCATACACACCCGGGCTCACTAGCCCAATCGCCACACGAGGAGATTACATAACACAAGTTTTTTCTAACCCTTTTAAACATCTCACAGTTCACACCCCATCACTGGGTGACCATAAGCACGACCCCCTCGACTCAATTATGTGATTATGTGCATAGATATTCAATCTTTTCTTTTCTTAATGCTCCATAAACACCCATAGATTTCACCAAACCCAGACTCACTCTTGAGCTACATACATGCTCATATCACACATCTTTATTATCATGCATACAACTATCATATACTCACATGCATACATAAAGGTTGCACATACATGCAATTATGATCATGCTTCAATAAGTAAAACAACAAGTGTAACCAATTATTTTTCAGTGATCATGCCTAATGATTCATAATGCTCATTAACATACTTGTTATATGAATGGTTATCAATGAAAATTTTACATGAAATGCATTCAGTTAACATGCTTATTAAACTAAATTCTAATTTAAGCATTAATAATTGGTGTAAGTTTTATGAAATAGATTTTTAAAAAATATTTTTTGATAAAAACGTTTATGAAAGCCAGACACCAAATAATAATAACCGGCTCACACTAGGATGAGATCCGGGTCGAACTCAAGGAACAACAGAAGAAACTTTGTATTCCACAGAATGACAAGCTTTATTGCCTTTAAAAATAAATAAATAAAAGTAACTAGCTATTACAATGTGTTACCCTCATGCAGAGGGATAAAAAAAAATAATAAATAATTTTATTACAAACCCAAATTAATAAATTAATTAAACCTAAGCTAAAAGAAAAGAGAAAAATGGTCTTCAGTGCTTGAGCTTTGGTCCCTTTAATCTTCACTGCTTCCCTTTGACCTTAGGATGCTATAAAAGGCTTTTAGTGTTTTACTCTTAAAAGGTTTTAATCAATCTGAGGGCTCTTCTGAGGGCTTGAAAGGCCTTTTGAGGGGTTCTTTTGGGGACCTCATAGGGCTCTTTAGGGACACTTTTGAGAGCCTATCACATGTCCAACCGCTTCTTTGCAAAATAAAAACACAAAATGAGTAGAACAAAGCAAAGAAATAATCTCAAAATCTAATATTTTAAGCAAGAAAGGCAAAAAACTAATCTAACAAACTATAACAACTTGTAACAAATAACTAACATGTAACCAATAACTAACTAAATAACAAACTATGTACTACTATGAAACAAACTAACTACTTTGAAACAAATTAAAAATAACTAACTAATTTTGAAACAAACTAAAACAACTAACTAAATTAAAACAAGAAGAAACTAACTAATCAACAAAACATGAATCCAAGCTACTAAAAATGGAATCGACTAATTAAAAACATGGAACTTAACTAAACCTACTCTAATTAATTAATTAAACTAAGCAACAATTATCTAACCGACTAATATGAATCTAAACTAACTATTCACCCAATAAACAAAACATGCTGTACGAATTTTAAGATCTAACTAACTAACAAAGTTTGGCAAAGAAAACTAACCTAGCCTATCTATTCTAATTATCATATTCCATGAATTAACACATGAAACAATAATCGATTATTGGTTTCTAATATAATCTAAACGATTTACACATGAAATTAAAAGTGAACTAAACTAGCAATTAAAAGAATCTAAGCTAATTAATTAATTTTGGAATTAATAACACAACTGAATGAAAATATTTAAACTAGCTAATTATTGGTGCACATAAAATGAATAGAAATTGACTATTGATTTAATTAACTAAATCTAATTTAATTAAGCAATCACACTAACAACTAACTATCATAAACAAATAAAGAAACTAACTAAGTTACAATTAGATCTAACTGAATTTAGACTTAATCAATTAACGCTAATAAACAAAACGGTAACTAGCAATTAAATTAAAACTAATTAACTATAAACTAATTATTCTTAATCTAATTACTTAAATTTCTGAAATGAAACCAAACTGACATTTAACTAATCAAGCAAAAATTCAATCCTACTCTATTCAATGACTAATCAAAATCGAACAACTATCTTATTTTACCGATTTCAAGAAAATAAGTTAATTAAATAACAACTAATTAAAAGAAAAGCAAAACATTGACTAATCTAATAGACTAGCATAGAGACGTGTTTTAAACCTTATATATTCTAACCTATTAATAGAAATAAATAACTAAAATATAATCTATACTATAGTATTTAAAATAATTAAAAATAAAGATAACATGCTATACTAATTGGCTACTTAAATTACTGTATTTTTAACTCTAATCAAGAACTAAATATGAAAAGCTATTTTAAACTAAATCTGAATTAAATCTGTCCTAAACTGAATAAAATATAACATGATTAAGGGAAAACATCTAACTACATGCATCGATCCAATTAAAATAATATGATTAGGCACAAAAATTGAGAATATTGGCTAAAACTAAATTAATCTATTTTATTTATTTATTTATTTTTCTTTTGCCATTTATAAAAACAAAACTCATCTAAACTATATGCGGTGACTAAACTATACTATATGCAATGATGAAATACCATTCATGTATTCTACGAAATAAAAAAACTAATCTAAATAATAAACTATGGAGAGCCAGAAGAGAAGAAGCAAACCTCATGATTCACCTTCGATGGAATAAAAAGGCAATTCTAAACAAAGTAAAATACTAGTTAGCAATTCCTAAACTAATTAAACTACAAACTAAAGAATCCTAAAAAACTCAAAACACTGAAAAATGCGAGGAAGACTTAGAAACTGGCGATTTTAACTTTATTTTGAATTTCAAAGTAGTTTCTCAAAAGTGTTGACAAGAATGGGGTTTTAATACAATTTTTTGATGGATCATGCATATATATATATATATATAAGATGCAAAATATATGTATGATCATATTTCTCCATGCTTATTGTTTTCTAGTCCTCGAACAAACTGACCTTGAATAATAAAAAGCAAACTAACAAAGCAAAGACCTAACTCACTTTCGTAGGAATCATGGATGCATTTAGTGTATGCAATAAGCCCTTTAAACTCCTAGGTTACCCCAGTGGGCAAATAAGGTTTTGTGAGGGTTTGCAGTGATGCTACCCACAAATATCTTTGTCATGTATACATAAAGATTTAAACTTTATGAAGTATTAGGCAGTTAAAGAGTTTGTTTTTAAGAATATTTTATGTCATTACTCTCTCAAAACATATTTAGAGTCTTTACCTGCCACCACAGAATGAAAATATTTTCCTTTACTTTTCTAAATATCATAATCATTTATACTTTATTCTCAAAAAATCAAATATACACATGTCATTATTTATTTCTCCTTACTTATATGTTTTATACACAGGTTTCTCAAAAATTATTCCTAAGCAGTGAACTTTATCTTTATGCTCTTAATTTTCTTTCTTTTTTTTTTCAGATTTTCAAATTTTCCACACATTTTTTTCCTTTTTGTTGAGTACTATATCAAATTTTTAGTTTTTGTGACCCGTGTAACGAGCTTTGGGTTAGTGACTCCTAGGCTAGACAACCTTAGGGCACCAGATACAAAGTATCCTTCAGACTTAATTGCTCAAGTCACTAGACCTTCAATTTTTATAGTTTTACGTATAGCCTGCTTCTTGTCATGTGCAATGTCAACATCTATTAGGCTCTCTATAAAGTCCATGTAACAAGCTTTCAGGCTGATGGCTCCCGAACTAGATGACTTTAGGGCACCAGGTGTAAACACCCCTTAGGCTATACTTGCTCGAACCAAATAGGCCACATATATCAACTTAGATAAAGATGTGATTTCCTTCATTATCTTTTTTGACATGGGAATCAAACACTTCAACTTGTGTCTGAGCCCAACTACTAGGGAATACGAAAAGATCAAACAACTAAACATATACCCTTTTTCACTTTTTGAGCTCTTATTTTCAATGTTGTTCATTTGCTTAGTTTCCAAAAATAAAGCATGCATATTCATACTTGTAATTCAAAATAAAACTCTAACATGCATCTATCATCATTTCTTTGAAATTCACATAAATCACTATATTTTTGTAGATTAGTGTCAATTTTTTTTTCGTGGGACTTGAAAATTCTATAAAATGTTAGATTATGTAAAGCATTCATATAGGTTGAAACTCATTCCTTAAAAGCCTATTTTTTATGAGTTTTCATCAATGCAAATACATGGACAAAAAAAATATTTGGGTGTACAAACTACACCCTCCTCCATGCTTGAATGACACTGTCCTCAGTGGCACTCCCCCATGCTTACATGAAAGTAGATGAATGCACACTATGGAACAAAAGACATGCAAGAGACGGAGTAGAAGTCACTTGATCGGTGCTATAAAATTTGTCTTGTTACCCGAAACTCATAAATCATATAAAAAAAAGAATGAAATATATACATGATCTATCATCTATGCTCATAAATCAAGACAGGAAGAAATATACAAAAGACTATGAAATAAATCAACCTATATACTAATGGTACACCATACATACACTGTGTACTGCATCACACATCAACGAGGTCAACGACCTCGATGTCCTGCTGTTATCATTGCAAAATTTTACTTTTGAAAGTCAAACTAACCTTTGAAAAAGATTTTGAAAATTACTCGCCTCCGTTTTAAAATGCAGGATAATTCCAAAGAATGAGACTCGCCTGTCGGTACAAGGTTCAACCGTTCTTGGCACCATAACCAAGAGTAATCAAACCAAGAATCAATCTTATGCTTTGCTTTGCTCAACTTGTCTAAATCGATGTTCTAGTCCTAAATGCATAAAGAATCAAGCATGTGCTATGGATTTCAGAAAATGCAGATTGAAAACATGATGTTTGCTTTGAAGATTTAAAAATTATTTGTAAAAGAGTATACTTTGAAAATCGTGAATCACATTTGAAAAGTCTTTTGAAGGAAATAAAAATTGAATTATGAAAAAACCGCAATGTTTTGAGAAAATCGATTTCTGAGAAGATTCAAAAAACTTTGAGAAAATCGTTTTTTCTGAGTTTTGAACTCTTGAATTGATCAAAAAGATGGGTGTGTAGCCCTGTGAAAACTATTCATGATGCAATCTAACCTAGATGAATGGATGAATGCAATTTTTTAAAATATTTTCTAAAGAATTTATGGAAAATCTTGAGAAAAAGATTTTTTGTGCCTTATAGAACTTAGATGAAATAGATTCTTTACATATCCTTGACTATGACCACAAATATGTATTGAATATAGTTTATTTGATTATAAAAGAGAAAAATATTTGAAAAAACTTTGAAATATACAATGATTTATGAAAATGCTTAAGAGTGTAGGCCATTTGTGGCTTAGAAAAAGATGATAAATCTGGGTTTCGTTTGTATTCTTACTATGACAACAAATACGAAACCCACCGAGTTTATCAACTTCTTAGAAGCTACTGCATGTGCCATTCATGTAGACCATGGTAGATTTGAAATATGCATGAATCATCATCCATCACATGAATCATATTATAAAAGAATAAACTATATGCAATGCAACCTAAGCTAAGTAGGAAATTAAACTCTTATTCTAAATTTATAATTATAATTTACATAAAAAAGAAAAAAAAAATAAAAGAAAATATACTCTTGAATGTCCCTGCAAAACTAGCAAACTTGTTAGTGAAGATATGTGAGCTTTTATGGATTTATCCAGTAATATCTAGAAATTACTAGATTTATCTGGATATAAGCCTAATTCCATGTTTTTTTGAGATAAACATAATAAAAGATGATATAAAATTGAAAAAATAATAAAAATAAACAACATTGAAATTTGGAATTTTAGGAAAAATAACCAAAATGCCCCTGAAAACAAGATTATGGCCTTGAAATTAGGGTTTTCAAAAAAGTTTTTTGTAAAACTTTGGATTTAGGGCTCAAATGGATTACAATAAACACCAAATCGGGTGTGGATCACCCTAGCATGATTATAAATATGATCAATCATTAAAAACATGAAAAATTTTATAAAAAATCAAAATATCACAAAAATAGTAATTTTTGCCAGTGTTTTACTCGAACCAGGACTCCGCGTGCACCCTATTTTTATGATCTAATCAAATAATATATCAAATGAATTCAAAAATCTGTAAAAATCAACATGGATAGTTCTGATAACCTTAAAATTAAACTGCATTCAAAAAAATATAATTTTGATATTATTTTAATATGAAAATTGAATAAAATCCTAAAATACATGATTTTGTCTGTGGGCATGTACCTGTCACAGTGTCAGACCTGAATCAGGTATCAAACCATCATAGAAATTCATAAAAATTTACAAAAAGATACTAGACAGATAAACAAAACTTTAATCATCTTCGGTTAGGGAGATATCATTTCGGCAATATATGCTTGATTCCGATGAATATGTAGCAAGTTGAAATAAATACATCCAGTTTCGGGTACAGAGAAATATAGCAGACAATGTTAAAAAATTATAAAATTTTAGCAGATGACATTATATACATAGATGAAAATTCTCCTTTTTACGGATTATCGATCGGATCTTCAGTGAAGGCGATACAATTCATACACGTTGATCTAGGGTTTAGATAATGCATAACAGGCTCTGTGAAACCGATTCTGATTTCTGTCAGAGTAAAAATAGTAATCAAATATATAAAATTCTGAAAATTTTACAAGAAATACTATATATGATAACAAAGAAACTTCAACTTACAGATCATCGATCGGATCTTCGATGATGGAGATATCCCCTTAGCAAGTTGTTCCTGAATCCATATAGTGATTTCATGGTTCAAAAAGCAGGGTTTATTTTTCTATTTTTTTGACAAGGTTCTAGAACTCAAAATAATCCATTTTTTTTATAGGAAATCATTGACATGTTCACAGTTTAACCTTAAAAAATTTGTATTTTTTTGACAAAAACTTGAACATAAAATAACATGGTTCCCACGTGCTCAGAATAAAAAACACGTATTATCATTAAAGCACATGAATAAACCTAATTTAAGCATGCAAAAATGATAAAAAAATATAAATAAAGTAATGAATCAATTTTTGATGCTTGAACATGTAAAATAATCATTGATATGATGAATAAAATAAAAAAATTAGGGAAATCATGATTGAGATTTGATTTAGACTCTAAAAGAGGGATTCAACCATCGAACGGTCGAATGTCAATCTTTTTCGGGCGTTTTAGCATAATAAACCCATCAACAATGATTTCAATGGATCAAAACCATGTAGATGATCATGGGTGATTTGTAAATCACTTTCTTGGATAGTTTACACGGTTCTTGAATGAAAGAAAATGATAAAGATCATGCATAGAGGGGCGGCTATGGTGAAAATACTAAAAAATAAATAATAAAATTAATAAAAAAGCATGAAATAAAATTAATAAAACTTACCTTGGGGCTGTTGCAATGGAGAAAGGCTGATGGAGGAGAGGATCACAAATTTTTTTGAGGGAGTGAGGGTGAGAAAGCATGTGTTGGACCCCCTTTAGGTGCCCCTATTTATAGATTTTTCAAGCATTAATTAGAAGAGTTCTAGTTTGTCTAAAATCTCCTTAATTCAATTAATTAAGGGGGGACGATTTTGGCTTGACTTTTTAACCCTCTTAATTGAGTCCTAACTGAACTAAAACAAAATCCAAATGTGGTGCCACCTATTGTGGGCCCACATTTGATTTTAAAGGCTCTAATTTCCAGATTTTTTTAAAAACAAGGTTTTAAAAGGTGAAAATAAAGGTTATATTTTGAAATTAATTTTGATTTTTCAAATTCCTAATCTAATTGGAACACTAACTAACCCTAGAATAACCCTAACTCTTTCAAATGTGGTGCCACCCAGAGTGGGACCCACTTGATTTTTCAAAAATGATTTTAAAACTTGAAAATACAGGTTTTCAAAAAGCAGTTTAAAATGAAATTGGCTTTGAAATTGAAAGTTTTGAGTCCATCAGAGTTTTGGTTTTGAAAATTGAAATAAAGACTGAAAAGGGTTTTGTAACAGAGTTGAAATCATCAGATAACAATCGAAGGTTTTAAAAATAGAGTCCTAAACGAACTGAAACTCTAGACTAGAGTCCTAAACCAACTAAGACTCTGACATTTAGGTTTTTAAAAGCCAAACAAAGAAGTTTTTGAAAGATTTTCTCAAAACTAGTAAAAATAAGTCAAAAAATGCAGTCAAGGTTAGAGTCCTAATTCAATCGAAACTTTGAAATAGAGTCCTGAATCAACTGAGACTCTGCAAATGGACTAATTTTTGAAGAACGAATGATTTTTTTTCAAAATAAGTGGAATTTGAAAGTGAAAATAAGATTCAAAATAGAGTGCTGACCCGATTAGGACTCTGGGACAGAGTCCTGAAATTTTAAAACTCTTTATTTTTTTAGGTTTTTGAAAGACATACAAAGAGATTTTGAAATATCTTCTTAGAGATTAGTGAAAATGAGCAAAATACGAGACCAGGGTCAGAGTCCTAATCAACTGGGACTCTAGAACAAAGTCCCAGAATTTTGAAACTCTTAAAACCGAATCTATTTTCGAAAAACAAGTGAGATAGAAGTAAAAGGAGGATATCAGAGTAGAGTTCTAGGCCGATTGAAACTCTGAGGTAGAGTCCTAAAATTTTGAAACTCTATATTAAAGTCTTGGAATTTTGAAATTTAGTTGTTTGAAGGATAAATAAAGAAGTATTTGAAAGATTCTCTCAAAACTGAAGTCGGGGTTAGTGTCCTGATCCAACTGGGACTCTAGGACAGAGTCCTGATTCGACTAAAACTCTAAAATTTTGACTTCTTTTAAAAGATTTTGTTGAAAACAAATAAAAATAGCAACGAAAGATAGAGTCCTGATTCGATTGAAACTCTGAAGTAGAGTATCAGTCCAACTAAAACTCTATAATTTGGACCAAAGTGAAAGATTTTGATAAATTTTGTTGAAAACAAGTAAAACAATAGAGATGAAAGATAGAGTCCTAGTCCGACTGAAACTCTGTGATAGAGTCCTAGAATTTTAAAACTCTATGATTTTGAACTTTTTGAAAATCAGATAAGAAGGTTATTGAAAACAAGTGAAAAACAGGAATCAGGATAGAGTCCTAGTTTGATTAAAACTCTGGGATAGAGTCTTACTCCAATTGAAATTCTAAAATTTTGGCCAAAATGAAAGATTTTGAAAGGTTTTCTCGAAAAAAGATAAAAAATAGAAGTGAAAGGTAGAGTCCTGATCCGACTGAAATTCTGAAAAAGTGTCCTAGTCTAACTGAGACTCTGAGATTTTGGCCAAAAAGAAAGGAATGGACAAGGGGTAGGACTACTCGTTTAAAACAAAAATGGAATTTTGAAAAGGCTTAAAAAGGTGAAATAACAGAGTCTTGATCCAACTAAGACTGAAAATTTGAGAAATTCAGATGAAAAAAAGTGATCCAGAAGTGACACCACCTAGAGGGGTCTCATCCGAGAATTACGATCAGTTAAAATTGAGTTTAAAAGGAATCTAGATCACTTTCTAAGGAGAATATTTTAAAATAAATAAATATTAGATCCTGGGGGTTGACAAAAGGCAAATATTGATCTAAAAACCCAGGTTTTTGAAATTGATTTTGAAAGAAAAGTTTTAAAACTCGAATCTGGATTGAATATTTTAAAAAATAAGAGTACTAGATCTCAAAAATGACATGCAATGTGATGCAATGACATGAAATATCATGAAATGACATCAAATGGTGTGAAATGATGCAAAATGATACAGAATAAAACAAAATAAGATGCAAAAGGCAAACCCTTGATGAGGGTTTTGAAATCCTGGACCCCTAGCAAAGATAAAGAATATAATATTTTTGTTCGAGGATGAGAATTGATAATTGAAATTAAGCCAAAATAGAGATTGAATTTTGATTGCAAGATAAAATATTGAAATTTGGTGCAAAATTTGGGCTCCGAATAACCCTGGTTCAGATGACAACCAATTGGTCCTTTGAAAACTTCAGAGAGTGGGCCCCAGTGACAGAAGGCAGGTGTTTGTGAGTGAAAGTAAAAATTTGGAGTGTTTACAGATGCCCCTCTTTGCTACTAAGTCAGTTGAAAGTCGAGCTTAGTGGCAAAGAAAAGCATACCAAATTTGAACTATAAAAATGCCCCAGTTAGAAGAATCTGATTGGGTGTGAAAGAATTGGCTCTAGTGATTATGATAGGTATGGAATAGAGAATAAAGAAGAAAATTCATCTCATCAGAATGAGGCTCAAGCTTAGCCCTTAACCTGGATGGGACAAAAAATACTTCGCGGAAGAACGAGGTTCAGGCTTGACCATGAACAAAAAAAGATGGTATTCTCAAAAGGAGAAACCATGATGGGACCTTCGAATTTTACACAATAAGTCCGAGAGAGGTTTGCAAAAGGAAGAAAATGGGGTTCCCTAAAGCTTGAAAAGGGATTGATCTTAGGCATCTCATTGCTGACACTGAATGGCTTTTAAAACAAATGACCTTTTACAAAAACAATTTAGGTTTAACCCTTACCCTAAACGGGAAAAAAATAGAATCCTCGAAAGAAGAAACCATAATGGAACCTTCGAATTTTGCACAATAAATCTGAGAGGGGTTTGCAAAAGGAAGAAAATGGGGGTCCCTAAAGCTTGAAAAGGGATTGATCTTGGGCATCTCATTGCTGAGACTGAATGACTTAAAACAGATCACCTTTTGCAAAAATAATTCAGGTTTAACCCTTACCCTGAACGAAAAAAAAAAATATAATTCTCGAAATAAGAGACCATGATGGAACCTTCAGATTTTGCATAATAAATTCGAGAGGGGTTTGCAAAAGGAAAAAAATGAGGGTCCCTAAAGCTTGAAAATGGATTGATCTTGGGCGTCTTATTGCTGAGACTGAATGACTTTTAAAACAGATGACCTTTTGCAAAAACAATTTAGGTTTAACCCTTACCCTGAACGAAAAAAAAAATGGAATCCTTGAAAGAAGAGACTATGATGGAACCTTCAAATTTTGCACAATAAATCAAAAAGGAGTTTGCAAAAAAGAGAAAATGGGGTTCCCTAAAGCTTGAAAAGGGTTTGATCTTGGGCATCTCATTGCTGAGACTGTATGGCTTTTAAAACAGATCACCTTTCCCAGAAATAATTCAGGTTTAACCCTTACCCTGAATGAAAACTGTCTATGGTGGGACAGTGGGGTACACAGAAAAGTGTGCGAATCTGAGAGCCCAGGTGCTCAGATTAAAAACAGAAGGGAAGGATCCTGAAAACTTCCATTATCAAGTCCTAAAGAGGGATAAAAAGAATGTCGGAATATATCGAAATAGACATCAAGCTCTCACTTCATGTCGGGATAACTTAAAAATATTGTCAATAAGATAAAAATTGTATTTGATTCAAGATAA
Source organism: Nuphar pumila (assembly GCF_984573655.1). Taxonomy (NCBI): domain Eukaryota; kingdom Viridiplantae; phylum Streptophyta; class Magnoliopsida; order Nymphaeales; family Nymphaeaceae; genus Nuphar; species Nuphar pumila. The sequence goes on along the minus strand of NC_143253.1, from coordinate 33,902,266 downwards.
TTGAAAATAAACACATTTGTTTGAAAGATATTCCCTCTTTTATCTAGAGTATTACCTCAAACTGGGTGTTATCATCACAAAATTTTACTTTTGCAAGTCAAACTGACCTTTGAAAAAGATTTTGAAAATAACTCACCTCCGTTTTAAAATGCGGGATAATTCCAAAGAATGGGGCTTGCCTGTCGGTACGAGGTTCAACAGTTCCTGCGCCTTTACCAGGGGTAATTGAACCAAGGATCAATTGTATACTTAACTTTGCTCAACTTGTCTAAATCATGTTTTATTTCCTAAATGCACAAAGAATCAGGCATGTGCTATGAATTTTCTGAAAATGCATATTTGAAAACATGATGTTTGATTTAAATATTGGAGAATATTTGGAAATTCTTGGAAAAGATAACACTTGGAAAATCATGTGCTTAGTGAGAGAATATTTTTAAGGAAAGTGAAAATCGATTTTTGAAGAAATCTTGAAGTTTTGTGAAAATCGATTCTGAGGAATTTCAAATAACTTTGAAAAACTTGATTTCTTTGAATTAGAACTTGGAAATTAAAGCTATAACTTAGAAAATCAGGATTTTAAACTTTGAAAAATACTTGAAATATCATTTGAAAACTCAATGTTTTTGAGAAAATCGATTTCTGTATTAAACTTAGAAAATTTTGAGAAAATCGATTTCTTGGAATTGGAATTGGAATTTGCAAATAAATGAAATGAATGAATATGGATTTGAAAGTCATGATTTTGAGGAATTGAAAAAATCTTTTTGTATTTTTGAGAAATGCAGTGCATTTTGAAGTTAGCCTAAGAGTGTAGGCTCAATGTGGCTAATATGAAGATTACAAATCTAGGTATCATTCGTATTCTGACTATGGCCATAAATACAAATTCCACCAAGTTTGCCAACTCCATAAGAGCTAGTGCACGTGTCATTCGTGTAGACCATAGTGAATTTGAAATATGTGCATGAATGACAAGCATAATAGTTATATATCAAAGTTCAAAACTATATGCAATGCAAATCCTAATCTAAGCAGAAATTGAAATTCTTATTCCAAATTTAATTACAATTTACATCACTAATTGAATTTAAATACTGAAAATTAAAGGAAAGTAAAGTCTTCAATATCCCTGCAAAACTAGAAAACTTGTTAGTGAAGATATGTTGACTTTTCTAGATTTATCTAGTAATATCTAGAAATTACTGAATTTTGCTAGATATAAGCCATTTTCCATATGATTCCCTTATATAAACTTAATAAAATATAAAATAAGATGGAATAAATATGAAAATGGAATTTGGAATTTTGAAATTGGGGTCAAAATGACCAAAATACCCCTGATAGCAAGACTATGGCCTTGAAATTAGGGTTTTTAGAAAGATATTTTGTAAAATACAACTTTTGAAATTCAAATAAGGATACATTAAACCATATATGATATAACATGATTAAAAACATAAAAAATTAGGGTTTTAGAATTTCGAAATTGAGGTCAAATGACCAAATTACCCCTGATAGCAAGACTATGGCCTTGAAATCAGAGTTTTCTGAAATAAATTTTGGTAAAAACTTTGGGTTTAGGGTTTAAATGAAATCACATATGATTCACATAAAAATATGAAACGAGTCATGTATTACACATATGATTCACATAAACATCTCAATCAGATCTTCTCACATGGCTAGCTCATTAGTTTTGATGCAATATAACATAAACTTACTAATAATATGCAATACATGTCAGAAATATATGAAAATCATAAGTTTCTAACACGTTGCTAATTAAAAACAAGTATAAGTCGTTGAAACAAATTGAGATATCTGGTAACCCAATTTTATAAAATGTGTCGAGAATAGTTGAACATTGATAAAATTATGGTATTTTTATTGTGGTTATCAGTATCTGTCAAGAATACAACTCAGCAAACCGTTCATAAAATAAATAAATACACAAATAATTAAAAAACTTTTACAAAACCCTATTTCGATAAAGTTTTGGTTCAGATTCTGTAATTTATATGATTTTAATTAGATTAAGATATTTCTTGAAATTTTTTCAAAATGTTTTTGACAAAACCCTTTTTACATATTCTGATATTAGGTATTAAGATTCACCTAATTTTTTTATAAAATATTTGGAGTCATTTTTCATAGACATTTTTAATGTTTATCAAAGATAGGTCAAAATCATCCTGTAAACAGAGCCAGAAATTAGGGCTCTATTAAAACAGTCATATTTGCATCAATACAAATCCAAAATGAAAGAAACAAGATTCTAAATTCAAGACTAAGATGTGTGGATAATCATAATGATTTTATTTAGATTTTTCTAACCAATATTCATAAAGTTATCAATTTGTTTCCAAAATAGGTCAGAAACATATATTAGACATCATGACTTTAGGTTTCTCAGAAAATGATTTTGTAAAAACTCTTTTTTAAGATTATAAAACCTTTAGAATCTGATTATTTTTTGTTTGATCTGACTTGATACAGGTTAATACATGAATAAAATCATAAAGGATTATATCGTGATTAGATCTAATATGAAATAATAACAAAGCCCTAATTTTGGGTGTTTCTCAAAATTGTTTTTAGGAAAAAATCATTATTTATGTTTTTTGATCCAAGAAATGATTTCTTCAACCATGAATACGTGAAGAATATATCAAGAACATGTTCAAGGTTGCTGGAAATCAAAATAAACTAATCGCTTGAAGTATGTAAAGAACATCGGCTACGTAAATCTTACCTGTCAACAATAGATTTTTATGGTAGGAAGAAGGAAACAAGTGATCCGACTCCTATTCCACCACCACCCAGTGACTAAGTGCAAGTATAATGGCTGCACAAGAGTTCTTCAGACCTCCTAGACATTTTTGAGGAGAGAAGAAACCAAAAACAAAAGGAAAAAAAGAAGAGAGAAAGAGAGAGAACTTACCTTGTTAATCCTTCTCATGGGAGTCGCTATTTATAGATGGGCTTAGACACGAGTCTCATCTCTAATATAATAAGTTAGTATTTATTAATCTCTTTTATTAATAAAATAAGAAAATAAATTATGAGACCTAATTAATTGAAATTCGAAATTACTTAAGTTATAAAAGAAAAGTGGAGACTTCTTACCCTAGCTTGGGCTCTAGTGACATGGTAACTTTCCAGAAAGCCTATAGACCCAAAGACTCATCAGAATTGGATGTTTAAATAGTTGATTTGATAGCCTTCAAAATGTAGATCATTGTGGTGGTCTTAGATTTAATCATACAGATAGAAATTGGCAAGAAAATTTAGTAGATGTCAAAAAATGTTATATTTTGACCTATAATTAAGCATGAACTTCGGTCAATGATAAAATGCTCACATTAATACCAATTTGAGCATATAGATTATCGATTTTGATGCCCTCAAAATGAGGAACGTCAGGGTTAAATCCAATTTAGTACGTGTGCCACTGATCATCTAAAATTTTGTCAAAATAAAAATGATATTGTTCAGAGCGTCTGACACAGAGCGAAACATCAGTTACAAAACATCAGTTATATTAAAGGAAAAGGGGATTCTTGGTATGCGCAAAAAATACTTTAATTGGTATACACAAAAAACAGGCCGATTGAACAACTTTTTGTTCAATTTTTTGTGGAGTTAAATTCTCATTGGTACGTGTCAATGGAATGTCTCCCCAGCCTCCGATTTCCATATAAAGGACACTAGTCCAATCCAATGGGATTAGAACAAATTCCAAAATCCATAATCTAAAAATATATAAATAATTTACTTTCTTGTATAGTCTACATATTTTAGCCTTTTCAATTATTTTTGAAATATTCTTCATAACTTAAGATAAAAGTTCATAATTAATTAAAATCAAGAAAATCAAGAATATCAAGAAAACCAAGAAATCATGATTATAGTCATGAATACACAAATAATTCATCATTTATCTATTTTAATTATCAAGAAAAAATCTTGGGTTTTGCATCCTATCTCCCTTAAAAAGAATTTTGTCCCTGAAATTTGATATAAGCATAAAATAAAAGAACTACCTAAATATAATTCATCACGCTTCCACTGCGCCCTCTGATTAAATAATTTAACTTCAAAAATAAAATTCGTATAAGTTCATAGGCCCTACAATCATGGCTATTGTGTGATGTACCCAACTCTTTATTTCTAGATTCTTAATTCTCAATATAATTGTATTATTTTTTTTAATGCAACCATCGAACACAAATAATTTAAATAAAAAATACTTACTGCGATATGCTGGATTGTTCAATGGTTGTGAACTGATGATTTTTCGATCTCAAGCTCTGATACCAACTGTAACGGCCCGAATGATTTCAATCCAAAAATACTATATTTTTTTTATAAGATTGAATCTATTCTTTTTTTTTTCTTTCTAAAATACAATAATGCAACAGTCTCATTAACAGACTCATTTCAATTGTATCAAGTACTAGATGACCTAACTGAGAGCAAGCGTGAGCATGTCTTAAGCCTCGTAGTACCAGATCCAGTACAAAACCATCCATTAACGACTCTAATTGAAATATTATATAAAAAAATATTAATCCAAGTTTTTCATCATTGGCATCACCTTAATCGATTCAAGCTCTAGAGAGTCAACCTGCATATGCACTAGCGTTTAGTAGCACTATAGAATAAGATTCAAAGTTAAGGCATCCAAATGACAAAATCCTTATGTTATTATTAGGTGAGTAAACACAATAGAAAAGTGTTGATTTTTTTTTTTTAAATCAATTTCATAAACTGGTTTCTTGGTTAAATCTCTGGACATATTACATTAAGGGACTACTACCATCACATATCCAAATAGACATTGACTACACACAAAGTAACTGAAATTCAAAATTTAACTAATAATCAAATGTCCAATTAAATAGTACTTTAGGAATTCAAAAATTATTAAAATTTAAATAAAATAAGAAGCCCATGGGATCATCGAAAACATCAGTATGCACAACCCCCTTCAGCTTCCTGCAATCGCTCTGGCCATCACATATCTCATGAAAAAAATTTTATTTTGAAAGAATGAGACTTTAAAAAGTCTCAGTAAAACTCACATAGCTAATGCAATGTACAATACATAAAGCTTGCATGGTATAAGTATCTCAGAATTTGCATCAACTATCAATAAGGCAAATATAAAGTTTCTACAAGCTATTCATGAATTCCAAATTCATAAGCAAGTATGAAATAACAATCTTAAATATACTAACATCAAACTCTAGATGAGAACAAGACATATATCAATGAGCATGAATTCACCAACTTTCAGGAATAAGAATAATTTGTAGTAATATCAGCTAAAGTAAAGCAAAGTACAATAAAGTAATGTGAGCAAGTAATTTTTGTTCATCTTGATTTCATGGTCTACCTGAGTATGATGTGTTACGACAATGAAGTCGTATACGATACTTCAAGTACAAGGTTTTGATGATGAACAAGTGAATCAACTACATTTCAGCTAAGGAAATGAAGAAAGATGACAAGAATTGAAGAATTCAATGAAGAATCTTTGAAGACTAGTGTGCAAATGTAAAATTCATTAAATATCTTAGATTCTTGTAAGAGCCTTACTTAGAGTGCATATTTCAATTGCATTTCACCTAAAAAGTCTTTAGAAAAACTTTTCTAAAAGAACCTTTCATGAAAATTGTTTTAGAAAACTCTTTACTTAATTTTTCATGTTTATTAGTCGACCAACAGACTCACCAGTCGACCAACTTTTTCGCACCAAATTTTTCTAAGCTAAAACGTCAACTTTCTGAATTAGTCGACTAATCAACTCTTAGTTGACCGGACAGAATGTCTGTTTTCTGGAAAATTTAGCAGCAGTCGACTGAAGGTTTTCTTAGTCGACCGAACAGAATGTTTCTTTTCAAAAAATTTAGCAGCAGTCGACTGAAAGGTTTTTCAGTCTACTGATGATATTATCAGTCGACTAACTTTTTCTTTAGTCGACTAAGTTTCAAACTTCAGATTTTCAAACAGTTTTGTTAAACACATTAGTCGACCGACGATAACTGTCAGTCTGCTAATATTTGATTTCAGTCGACTAACTATTGTTCCAGTCGACTAATTTTGCCATTTTTTTGAAACTTTTAAAAGGCGTGTCTTTTCATTTTTCAAACGAATTGACAGTTCAAAAGTGACTATTTTGACACTCTTTCATACCCTCAATGTATAGAATCTTTCAACTATAAATATGAGTGCATTCCACACTCAAAACATCAAATCCAATCGAATTACATTGAATTATTCTTTGCTTTTCACTCATATTCATTTTCTCACTCACTTTATATTTTCACTCCAGTTTTTCACTCAAATTCCTTTTAGAGCTAGTGAATTCGTAAGTTGAGTATTTCAACAACCTCAAAAGCCAATTGCATTCCATTTGCATTCATAAGAAAGGCTCACATGTTGATTGTAAGTTGATTATTTTATTTTTTTGTAAAAGGAAAGGACTCCTTGGTTTAAAGGAGTTGTTTACTTTCAGTAGGTTTGTTACTGAAAGTAGGACCGAATTTAGTCTGTATATTCTTGTGGTTATATAAGGTTGATAGTGGAAATCTCAAGCGGGTTTTGCTTGGGGACTGGATGTAGGTCTAAAAGACTGAACCAGAATAAATTCTTGTGTTCTTTAAGTGATTGCTTTGTGAATCTCAAAATTCTTCAAAATTCTAAAGATGTTATTTACAAGCACTATTCAGGCTCCCCTCTAGTGCTCGTTGCCTCGATCCTACAACACTTTCATGACGTAGACCAACCCGAAACAGGTTGACTATCTCAAGTGTTTATTATGTTATGTATTTTATTATACCTAAGTAGCCCCCTGAGTTGTATCCCTCAAAGAATGAATCCCAAAATTATGAGAGGAAACAACCGCTCTGAGCGAACTCTACTCGGGGGCAAGATGCTTGCACCACAATGATGATCATGATCACTCACTTCTGCAAAAGTACTCAAGAACTGCCACATAGGACGAACTGATAGTCCTGGTCCCCCTAATCTCTCTGGTTGGAGGACCTGGCGAGGAAATGCTTCTCGTGAGTGAAATTGAAGGGTCCAAGGAATTTCATGCCTTCTACCCTCACTAAGGTAGATCGCTGCTAAGCAACCGGTTAAGCATACTTCGATGAAACAAGTTATACCCGGAAGGGCTATCACAGGGTATCTTTAATTTAGACCATAGGTAACACATGCAACTACCATTTAATCTAGTGCACTTTCCAACTCATTATTTTCTCTTATGGAACCATTATTATCTTAATTTCATTCAGCACACCAAGTGCCCATCAAACCTTGTGGGTTATCACACTTCCTATATGTATTTACAAATACCGCATACTAAATTCATAACATGCATTCTCAAAAGTCTAAAATCTTGTTAACATGTCATTTAGCAATCCACTCATGCAGTATCATATTATTTCTAATATTCCAGGATAAACATGCAACAATATCACATATACATCATTATGCATCCGCATCTATAGCCAACATGAAACAATATTAACATGCTCACTATTCATTTTTCACATGCTTTGCAATTACAATCATGCTCATAATCGATTTATCATAAAAATCACATAATCAATCTGTTATAATTAAACAGGTCCACAAATCTCACTTGCAACATGTATAGAAATAATAAATCTTACCATTAACTCTATCACAAATATTTATCTCAAATCAAATATGATCCAAGCACTGAATTTATGAAAAGTTTGAAGAAAATATCAAAACATAATTAAAGTCATTAACTCAACTTTTCTGATAAGAGCTCTCATAAACCCTTACTAATTAAATTGATATGACTATAATTAATATTTTAAACTTTCAGTTTTCAAATTATATTAAACCTAATTAAAATATCTATTGTAGCATAAACATTAAAGGACTCATTACAACTGGCCCGTAACTAAAAATACATGTCTTTTTCTCTGATCCAAGCCCCCATAAGCCCAAACTAGAGAGTCTTACATATTTCTAATTATACACATTACTTAAACTCAATTCATGCCATACAAACTACCAACAATTCATATCTTAATGTAATATGCCTTTTACAATAGATAAGAATAATATATTTGCAAAAGAATATGAAAGGAGTCATGTATTATATATACGATTCACATAAACATCTCAATCCGATCTTCTCACATGGCTAGCTCATTAGTCTTGATGCAATATGACATAAACTCAGTAATAATATACAATACATATCAGAAATATATCAAAATCATAAGTTTGTAACATGTTGCTAATTAAAAACATGTATAAGTTGTTGAAACAAATTAAGATTTTTGATAACTCGATTTTATAAAATCTATCAAGAACATCAAAACACTGATAAAATCACAGTATTTTTACCATGGTTATCAATACCTGTCAAGAATATAACCAAATAAACCATTCACAAAATAAATAAACACACAAATAATTAAAAATCTTTTACCAAACCTATTTCGACAGAGTTTTGGCCTAGAATTTGTAATCTATAAGATTTTGATCAGATTAAGGTATTTCTTGAATTTTTTTCAGAATGTTTTTTATAAAACCTTTTTTACACAGTCTGATATTAAGTATTAAGATTCACCCAAATTTTTTATAAAATATGTGAAGTCATTTTTTATAGGCGTTTATAATATTTATCAAAGATGAGACAAAGTCATCTTGTAAACTGAGCTAGAAATTGGGGCTATGTTAAAATAGGCATATCTGCATCAATACGTATCCAAAATAAGCGAAACAAGATTCTAAATTCAAGATCAAGATAAATGATCGTAGTGAGTTTATTTAGATTTTTCAAACCAATATTTATAGAGTTATTATTTTTTTTTCTGAAAAAGGTCGAAAACATTTATCAGACATCATAGCTTTAGGTTTCTCATAAAACAATTTTGTAAAAACTCCTTTTTAAGATTATAAAACCTTTAGAATCTGATTATTTTTTGTTTGATTTGACTTAATACAGGTTAATACATGAATAACATCATAAAGAATTATATTGTAATTAGATCTAATACGAAATAATAATAAAGCCCTAATTTTGCATGTTTCTCAAAATTGTTTTTAAGGAAAACTCATTATTTGTGTTTTTTGATTCAAGAAATGATTTCTTCAACCACAAATACGTGAAGAACAGATCAAAAACATGTTCAAGGTTGCTAGAAATCACATGCGCTAAGTATGTAAAGAACATCGGCTACGTAAATCTTACCTGTCAATGATAAATTTTTACGGTAGAAAAGGAAACAAGTGATCCGACTCCTATTCCACCACCACCCAGCAACTAAGTGCGGGTATAATGGCTGCACAAGAGTTCTTCAGACCTCCTAAACATTTTTGAGGAGAGAAGAAACCAAAAATAAAAGGAAAAAAAGAAGAGAGAAATTGAGAGAGAGAGAACTAACTTTGTTATTCCTTCTTATGAGGGTCTCTATTTATAGATGGGCTTAGACAAGAGTCCCATATATAATATAAGAAGTTAATATTTATTAATCTTTTTTATTAATAAAATAAAAAAATAAATGATGAGACCTAATTAATTAAATTTTGAAATTACTTAAGCTATAAAAGAAAAGTGGGGACTTCTTACCCTGGCTTGGACTCTAGTGACATGGTAACCTTTTGGAAGGCCTACAAACCCAAAGACTCATCAGAATTCAATGTTTAAATAGTTGATTTGATAGCCCTAAAAATGTAGATCATCATGGTGGTCTTAGATTTAATCATACGCATATTAATTAGCAAGAAAATTTAGTCGATGTCTAAAAATGTTAATTTTTGACCTATAATTAGGCTTGAACTTTGGTCGATGATAAAATGCTCAAATCAATATCAATTTATACATGTAGATAGTTGATTTTAATGCCCTCAAAATGCAAAATGTCAACATTGAATTCGATTTAATAGGTGAGTCATTGATCGGTTGAAATTTTATCAAAATAATAGTGATGTTGTTCGGAGCATCCAACACTATTGGTACAATCCAATGAGATTAGAACCAAATCCAAATTTCATAGTCTAAAAATATATAAATAATTTACTTTCTTTTTTACTCCACATATTTTAGATTTTTAAATTGTTATTGAAATATTCTTCATAACTTAAGATAAAAATTCATAACTAATTGAAACCAAGAAAATTTAAAAAAAATTAAGAATATCAAGAAAATAAAAAAAATCAAGAATATCAAGAGAATCAAGAAAATCAAGAATTCATGATTATAGTATGAATGCACTGATAATTCATCATTTATTCATTTTAATTATCAAAGAAAAATCTCAGGTTTTACAATTATTTTGGACATGTGATCCATTGAATGCTCGAGCCTAGACATGTGGTTCATGACCTTGTGTATAATCATTTGAATTGATTTTTGTTGGTGCTCGAAAGTATTGGCGAATAATCTTGTGCTCATATAATTGAATTTATACATGCTTGTACTTGAATTGGTGGGCATTGACTCGGTGAGTAGTCAACTGTGTTTAGGAATGTATGATAATAGAATGCGCTTAATAAATTCAAACCCATTGAGGAATGAATCCTAAGAGGAGGATCATGTGAGATTATACATGTCCAAAACCAAATGGTCCGGTTGGAGTCAAACTGTGAGGAAGTACAGGTCCAACATCAGGGAGTCTGAAAGGGGCGAGCCTATGAGGGTGTATAGGTCCAATACTAGGGAGTCTGGTTAGGGCAATTTTGTGAGGATGTACTGGTCCAACAATAGGTAGTCTATCAATGACAAGCCTGTGAGGAGGTACATTTCGAAGAGCAGGGAATCCGACAAGGAACTTGTTTTCAAGATACAATATGTATCTGTTTAATGAAATGGTTATAATTGATTGTAAGCTTTTTGAAATAGCTTGTTCAAGAAACTACGAATTTGTCTTTATTTCAATTGTTATAGCATGATTATATTCTGAAGTCAGATCAACTATAAACTCTAGTAAGAGATTATGATTGAACATGTCAAACACATTAGTGAATGACACATCAGGCCTACTTAGACACCTTGCAGATGAAGGCATTATGTTTAACTGATTTATATCACGAGAATCTGATTGGGATAAATATGATGACGTATTAGTGATTGACATATCACACTAACTTAGCCACTTTATAATTATGTTAATTGATTGCTTTATATCATTAAATGTATTACTTGTATTATCTTTTTACACTCATCATGTGTTCTGGTGTAGACTTACCAAGCTTTCATAAGTCTGACCCATTTTATGGGCATACAGGTGAGTACAAGTTTAGCTGCAGATGTGTGATACTGCGATGACATTGATGAGCCAATCATTTTTTTTCTTAAACACTGAATTTAGATAGATATTACTATTATGTTGGTTTTATAATACTATATTCTTTTGGAATTGAAGTCATTTAAATGAGTCATGTTATTAACATTTAAATTTAGTATAATTATTTTTGTGTGGAATGTAACCCACCTGAGGTTTTGAATGAAAGTTAAAAAGGTTTTTGTTAATGACTATTTAATAAAAGAAAAAGTTTTAATTTATATGTGTTTTATAAGTAGTTAAAAGTCTTAGGGCGGTACATTACCTGGCTACCAAATACCATATTTCTATGGCCTTACCACTCTTCTTCAGGATGAAAATCCTATAAATTTTACCCAAGCTAGCCTAGAACCTAAGTGGCATGAAGCAATAAAAGTTGAATATAATGCTTTTATGAAGAATCAAACATGATCGCTTGTTCCAACTCAAGAGGCATTTGTAAATGGATATATAAAATTAAATGTAGAGCAAATGGTTCTTTAGAGCGTTACAAGGCTACTCTTGTCGGTAAGGGATACAATCAACAAGAAGGCTTAGATTATGTTAAACTTGCAGTCTACTTGTTAAGCCTACCACTATTAGGAAGGTGTTATCCATTGCATTTAGTAATAATTGATACATGTAGCAGCTGGATCTATACAATGCTTTCATTCATGGTGTGTTGACAGAAGATGTTTATATAGAGTAGTCATGGTTTTTAAGATCATGTTCATCATAATTATTAGTAAGCTTAAAAAAACTCTCTACGGGTTGAATCAGGTGCCTCGAGCTTGGTTCTTGAGACTTAGTAGTTTTATTATCAGTTTGGGATTCAAGGGACTTAAAACGGACACCATTTTGTTCATCTACAATAATGGTGAAATTATGGGTTTTATTTTGGTACATGTAGATAATATAATTATTACAGAGAAATTTGAAACTCATTTGCAAAAGCTGATCGAACAAATAAGAAATGAATTTGCTAATAAGAATCTCGACTCATTGCACTATATTCTAGGCATAGAGATAATCTCTACTGAATGTAGTTTGTTCTTTTTTCAAAGAAAATATATTTTTAAGCTATTGAAGCAAGAAGGAATGATTTTTGGAAAGCCAATTTTGAACCCCATGTCAACAACCACATCATTGTCAAAGTATTCAAGGACTCCTGTTGAAGATCCATCTCAATATCGTAGCATAGTGTGGGCATTGTAGTATGCTACTATAACTCTACCAGATTTGTCTTTTGCAGTAAATAAGGTGTGTCAATATATGCATGAACCAACCAATGAGCACTGGACAACTATTAAACATATATTTAGATATTTGAAGAATACAATTCATTATGGACTCAAAATCAACCTCACAGTTAGATCCCACTGGATCTCACTTGATGATCGAAGATCAATTAGGGGTTATGTTGTATTTTTACGGCCTAATCTCATTTCATGGAGTGCTCACAAGCAGTCAACAATATCTTGATCCAGTACAAAAGCTAAATATAGACCTTTGGCGAATGCAACCGTCGAAGTTACATGGTTGAAATTTTTATTGTATAAGTTGAGAATAAAACTAGCGGAACCGCCTACTATACTATACAGTAATGTTGGAGCAACATAATTGGCAGCTCATCCAATGTATCATAATTGAAGCAAGCACATAGAAATCATCTTCATTTTGTCAGAGAAAATTGGCAAGAAAGGAGTTGAAGATTAATTATATTTCCTCGGGTGATCAGGTGGCTGATATTCTTACTATGCTTTTGGCAATTCAGATACACTATCTTTTGTATGACAAGCTCAATGTCCTTTTAGGACAGTTGAACTTGAATGAGGCTGTTCGAACATCAGGTGATACAGTTGCCCTAGGAGGAGTTTTAAAAGATGATACCAATAAGAGGCACAAGGCCTCACGTGTAACATGAGATCTTGTGTGTAAAAATGCCTCTGGAAACCTCTGGTTTTTATCATCAATAAAATTATATCTTGAGTGGGGTTGAGGTCGTGGACGTAGGTACATATAGTGCCGAACCATCTTAAAATCTTGGTGTTTCCTCTTGATTCTTGATTTTATAGAGCGGTGTATGGGGCAGAAAGTTTGACACGTGTTGCATTTTGAAGACTCAAATACCTTGCTAGCTACTTGGCTCGATTGGTGGATCATGTCTCTATTTTAACACCATTGCAAAATCATGACTTGACTGTTTGATATGACCACATGATCATCAGCTCATAACAAATTCTAGAAAAGTTGAGCAGTACTAATAATTGTGACGCTCATCCATGTCTACATACGGCACCAAATTTTTAGCAAAATTAATGTTAAACTATTTCATCAAAACAACAGTTGTGTTCTCATATGCTTTGATGTCTATCAGATTCCACGATCAACAATGAGTTGACCCTTTTGAAATGTAGTGCTTCAGCTTATTCCTCCAACTAACACAATCTTGTTTTGATACCCATCAAATTACTTTCAGTATGATTTTTAAACGATAAAGAGAACTTGCTTTACCAAACCCCGATCACAAGAAAAAATTCTTGACTGTGTTTGTTTTGGATGGTGATAAAAGTCAACAACTAATCAAATGGAGAATTATTGAAGAGATCTTGAAGCGAGTGTGTGCTAGTGACAAAATCTTGTGTTAATGTGTAGTGCTTTAGGTGTTTCAAAGCCAACTTGGGCAAAACATAAAGAAACCCTAAGTGTAGTAGGGCCATGTAAGCTAACCATGGCTGTATATGCAGATAAATGACTATTTTGGTTGCATAATCATGTGAGAATTGTTAAGAACAGTAAAGCTATATATGAGATAAACATATGTTAACTTAAAAACTTAGCCCTTGCTAAAGTTTATTTTTTTTTTATTCGATGTGCTAGCTAGGATAACCTGAAACGGAAGAACTTTCAATTAATTTTCAGATGGAAATACTTTCTTATCAGCTCGTGTCATGCGTGTCTTGTATTCTTAGCCATCCCTGCTACCATGACTTGATTTGACAAATTTACAAAAAAAAAATTGAATAAGATTTTCAATGAGGTTTATGGTGGTAGGAGAAGGCTTGGCTTGATAGGCCCAAACTTGAAGCGTGCTACACATCTCAAAGCGTTTGGGGCAGAACCACCATGGTATAAACCTGTCATGTTCTATAATTTACTTCCATACATGATTATTTTTCTTTTTCCTATTAAGAGATTCGCCTCCCTTATAGAGGCCAAACAGTTTTTTGAGTGTTTTAGGGGAGCGCTTTCTACTTATTTTGTCTCTCTATTGTTGATAGTTGATTTCTCACTTTTTCTTGCCTGTGGACGTATGCCAAAGGTGGAACTACGTAAATCCAGTGTTCTCTCTCTCTCAAAATAGATGTCTTTGTTTTGTTTGTTTGTTTGGTAATTTCTCACAACTTGAATGTGCGAGTACATGGTTTTGGAGTGCATGCCTTGGGGACCATTTCTGGTAGTCTCTTTTTAAGGTGATCTTTCTCTTGAAAATGTCAAAAGACTTTTATAGTTGATGATAGAGATGGAATCGACTTAACAACTGCATTAATGGGCAGTCCTAAGTTTGATTAAATTTTCCTCCTAAATGCATTTTAGGCAGGAGGCATCTTTGAACATGTGAGTTTGGCTACATTTAACACAATATACCTTGTCCACTAGTAAAATTAATACATTATTTTGGAGCAATTGATTGTATAAAAATAATACTTTATACCTCAACGGCCTTCAACTGCCCTACTGGATGTCAAGCAACAAGTACTTGGGAGAGAATCTGGAGATGAGCAGTATGGTCAGTTAATTAAACTCTTATCAGAAGGAACCAAGGTGGTCTACCCTATCCTACAAAAGCCAATTCTATGCTTTGAGTATCACTTTCTTGAAATAAAACAAGGGAATGGTTCTCTCTCTAAAATGGATGAAAGAAAAAATAAACATCTTGTCAAAGTGAATATGGCTGTGTTCCTATTTGTTTTAAATTGCATCATAAATTGAGATTTAAAAAAAAAAATGCTGCAACGTAGAGGCTTGATTCGTCAATTGTCAATTGTCAATAGGCATGTCAAACATGATGACGTTATGGAAATGAATTCCTTTATGATGACCAGCCTTCAAAGCAGAAGAAAACAATGCAAAGGCTTGTGGTAAAGATATACAATAAGTCAGACCTTTCACTTTAGGTTTGATAAGCTTTTGATTGGTTACACATCATGCTCCTTGTCTTGACTCTAAAACGAGCTTTCCACGAAAGTGTTTTGATACGAACCAATCTCATCTCTTGGGAAAGAAAAATCATCAGTCTTTTTTGAAAGAACCGATTTTGAAGAGGAGAAAAGCACTTTTTTACTATTAAAGGAGAAATTAAAAGGGTTGAAGTGGAATAAACGGGGGCCTATATAAAGTTATAAACAATGTGATATTATATTTTTTAGAAAAAAAAAGGCACATCATGTTTATATATTCACAATCATAAACATTAAATTACAAAGTTTGTAGTTAAAAAAATACAGACATAGGAACCCCGTGTTAACGAAGTATGGTGATAAACCATCACCCGCACCCCTTGAAAACAGCCAGCCGTACCCGCTAAAGCTGCAAGGCCTGTGAGAACTTTTTTTTTGAGAGAAAAGTATTCAGATTCATTGAAAAAAGCCATTACAGTACAAAAGCCAGTGATGAGATGTCACTTGCTGATACCGAAAGACATAAAACAACAACACGTCTTAATACTTAGAATCCAGGTGTTGTAGAACTCTAAACCTAAATCACAACAGAAAATTACAGGCACAAACACAACCTCACTCATACAAGCATATTCAAACAACATTCTCGCTCAAAAGTGAGAAAGGGGACACACAGTGTTGTACAGGAAAGAGGTGAAGGGGCACCAAATGTTGTTCAAGATAGAGAGGAACCGCCTATACTCAGTCCTCCTGAAGAATAAATAAAACTGAATATTCTGTGAACGTTTGGCACCACGAACAGAGGGTTGCAAGAATTGCAAGACAAGTCCTTTATCACCTCCCTAGGAAAACAAATATCATCCCAAGCAATGTGGAGGTCCTCCCAAGCGTGTGATTGCAGATAGATGATGAAAGGGCATTCCCAAAAAATGTGCCTAACATCCTCTTCATGTCGAAGGAAAAGTGTACACCTGCTCGCTAAGTGGAAACCCCTAAGCTTCAACCATACATCAGTTTGAATTTTCTCATGCAAAATAAGCCAACCGGTCAAAGAGGCACAGTAAGGGAGGCCGCCCCCTAGTGTCCCTTTCTGAATCCAAACAACAAACGGGCTGCTCATGGCCAAATAGAGCGATGCAGCGAAATAAGTGCCATCCTTGGTGAGTTTCCAAGTCACAGAATCAGATTGCTGCGATAACTAGATTCTATGAAGGAATGACATGATATTAGTCCATTGCCGAAAAACTTCTTCCGGCGGGTCTCTTCTAAGAACATTATCCTACCCATTTTGACTAGCTAAATTAATAGACATCTTTCACCGAAGCAAAGTGTCTACCGACATCTTGGTATAAGTCTGGAAATTCAAGCCTAAAAACCCGGTCACCATGCCACACATCTTGGCAAAAACGTGTTTGCTCCCCCATTACCAATATCCACCTTTAGAAAATTACATGAAGTAACAATAATTTCAGCCCATCCCTTCCAAATACCTTAACCTCCTTGCCACCTATAATTATGCACCCAATTCCAAGGTCATTCTGAAAAACCATATTTCTCCTCAAACACTATAGACACCTTGTTTTCCCTCTTGCAAATCACCCATAGCAATCAAGCAATAAGAGCCAAGTTAAACTTATACATGTCACAAATGCCCAAACCACCAAAAATTAAAGGTTTAGCTAAATCAAGCCAACCCACCAAAGCTTTCAACTTTCCCTCAAGTGCCCATTCCAAATAAACTTTGTAAAAATCTTGATTAGCCGCTTTTCAACCTTCCTTGACATTTTAAAAATTTGTATAAAATGTAAAATCATAGAAGAATTACTAAATTTGACCAAAGTAATACGACCCGCCAAAACTTGACTCTTTCTCCTATTTAATTTCAAAGCTGAAATTTCATCGAAGCATTTCAAAATCACCCACATAACTAGCATGTTCACTTCATTGGCTTCACCAAACACTAATAAATCATCCGCAAATAGTAAATGGGTTAGGAAAATAGAGTTGGATATCTTACGTCCATGAAAGACCCTATTTTCTTGAGCCGAATTTATCATCACCGATAATGCTTTCATAGCCAAAATAAACAAAAGTGTTGAAAGCGCCTTAAACCCTTCTTAGGCTTGAAAGGTTCATCTTTCTTGCCATTTATAGTGATCACTATTGAGATGGCCGGTAGAAGACCTCTCACCCAAGTATTCCATTTATCTCCAAATCTCATACATGACAAACAACTTAACAAAAATTCTCAATTAAGAGAATCAAAGGCCTTTTCAAGATCAATCTTTTAAGAAAAAAGAGGGTGTACCCGAATGGTCGATGGAGTGTAATGCTTCATGTGCCAATATGCATGCCTCATGCAACCTTCATCTCGGAATGAATGCGCTTTGGGAAGGGGAAATAATCGAGTTTATATGCTTTTTCAACCTAGGTGCCAAAGACTTGGAGATGATTTTAAAACATGTGCCAATCAAGGAGATAGGCCGGAATCGACCAATATCATCCACATTCCTCCTTAGGGATGAGAATGATAGATGACCTTCCCACGATGCTTGGGATCTTCACGTTAGCGTAAAAATCATTCATTAATAGTTGCAACTCCTGCTTCACACATTCTCAATTTTCTTTAAAAACATCAATGGAAAAACCATCCAACCTTGGAGTTTTACCATTAGAAAGTGGCCACACCACTCTTTTGATTTCCTCCAAGCTGAAATTAGCTTTCAAACCAACCCGATCCACTTCTTCCAAATGAGTGAAACTCTTATTTGTTATGTCATAAGATGCCCAAACCGAAATGGAGAAGCCATCTTTGAAATATTTGGTCGCTTTACCAAGCACATCCTGCCCTTCCCAATTCTGGCCCTCAATATTCAAAGCCAATATATTATTCACTCTACTCCTTGTTGAAGCACACCCACTTTTAGCTTCATTCATTTGCAGCACTCCCTACTAATACACTGGTCCAACTTCCTGTTTTATTTTTATTTTTTTGAAAGAATGGACCAACTTCATGTTGATGACTGCATTTTAAAAAATAACCTTGTTTCTATGTGCCCCAACATGCTTTCACATGGTGACGACCCAACACCTCCATTCATATTCTTTCCCTCTCCTAACACCCTGCTGCCATTTTAAGAGGAACAAATCATGTGCAGCATTTTTGACCCAATCACATTCCACAAAGAAGTGTGCATTGGTCTCGACCTCATGCTGGCATAGGTGGCACACGCTGGCCAAGCAAAAACAAGGCTTTGTAGGTTGGATTCTATTGACACCCCCACCATGCTGTACGAGCCAGCCAAATAGAGCCGATCTTGAGGGCATATCACCACCCCAAAAAGGAAAAGCAGATCAGGTCATGCTGAACATGAGCTTTTTGCTCATGCCAACATCACGGCCGTCTGTTTGCATTTTGGATGATTGCCACGTAGCATATAACTGTTCCGTTGACTTTTTAACATTTCAAAAATACAAAACGGACGGCCACGATGTTGGCATGAGCAAAAAGCTCATGTTCAGCATGACCTGATCTGCCTGTACATGATAACATGATGCAACTGAGAAAACTCTTTATCGTGCTTCCATCATAGGCGATCCTCGGCAACCGATGGCCTGACCCCCTCCAAATCACCAAGTAGAGTGAGCAACTGCTGTTCCGAGCCACTATTATTGCGGCAACCCACATTTAGTTGCCATTGATGCACCAACAACCAGTCCTGTAGAGATTTTAAAAAAGAGTATTGAACCACTTATAGGACCTAGTAAATGGAAACAATTCTCAAAAGAAATTTAAGAAAATTATCCTTTTGTAAGAGTAGAACACGCAAGGGCCACATCTGGTGCTATCGTATGTGTGTGTGAACACGTGCACACACGTGTGCCTGTCTGTCTGAAGCTACCATCGCCATTCCCATTGGCAACAATGTGATAAATATTTGGTGAGACTCTGAAACTATTGCAAAGGAAACAGGATATCTTAGGTCACTGTTTATTTTTGTTCAAAAGTAACTATCGACATTTTATGGCGCCAATTACATTTTATCAGACGTACGTGAAAAAGAGGTTTTTTTTTTTATGTATTCTTATAGTATATTCACTTACAAATATACTGTTTAATTTTTTACTTTAATTAGTTTTTTCCTGTATTTTCCCATAAAAGTGCAAGAAATATGAAACTTTTCAATTTCTAAAGAGAACAGGAAGCCGTAAGTTGACGTCTTAAACGTTTAAAAGTGTGACTTGCAGCAAGTAGCTGGCAAAACCATCCACGTTTAAAGGGGTGTACATGAATGACAGCATGTATAATGTTGAAAAAGACCAACAAATTTGTGCATAAATTTGAGGGAAAAAAGGCGAAAAAGTTGATAAGAATTCTACTATATCACAATCTTCTCGACACTTGCATAGACAGCCTGCACTTTTCACTTCATGATGGCACTATGAAGGGAAAATCATTCAACTTTAAAGTAAGTTTCACATAGATGTGTCATGGTTGTCTAAAAAGCATATGTTCATGTCACCACAACAAAGGACACACCCCCTCCTCCCACCTTTAATGCATGGCATCGCTTTAAAGAGGAATCAAAACACTAGAATAGGGTTTTCATGTTGACTTGTTTGAAATGCTGAGAAACACAACCCCACCACCCTCATTCCCCTATCAAAAAAAAAAAAATCGTCTCTTTAGTTGGTAAGGTGGCGTTTGAGGGACAATATATTACTCGCCCTATAGTACATATCATCACCCATTCGCAAAACCCAAGCTAAATATATGTCTAGGTCAAACAAGTGACGTCTAGTGTTTGCATGACATCACGCCTAGGGTTAGCACTGAGGCAACAATTTGGTATTTATTAATCTGAGAGGGCTAGTGAGTACACTAAGCTGCTTGAAACTCGGCTCTTGTTGATGAACCATGATATAACCTCATATTGAGCTCACTGAACCTAGTTTACAAGCTTACTATATATACACTTTTTGAGTTATGATTAAACAAGAGTTGCACCCTTAGCTCAATCCAAGTACGCATTATCATTACTTAATTCGTGAGTTTAGGAATTCCTTCAAAACCTAAGCGACATAATAGAAGGCTTTTCTATTCACTTATTAACCTATTCATATATTGATTTTGTCCGGCCCATGCTTAGAAACGAATGATGGGTTCTGTTGAGTTTAAAAACGTATCCCCATTAAGTGAGAACAGGTCCAAGCAAGATCCAGTTGTTGAACCCGTCCAATATCAGATTAAGGAGGTTCAGAAAGAAAGAGAATACTCCAAAAATAAAAGTTCTATGGAAACTTATCAATCAAAACTTGCTTCCCAAAACAAGAAAGACACTTATTGCTATAGAAGTGGTTTAGAAAAGGACGTTTCCAAAACCATGTACAAGGCTAACTCTTGTAATAATGGAAAGCTTAGAGATCTATGAAAATATGGTGTATCTCCTTCTCTGTACATGATATTATTATTTAAGGGAAAACTCATTCTCATGAAATTGTCGAGAGAGAGTGAGAAAGTTATGGATGTAGTGCTTAGAGCAGAACCATATTAAAATCTTATGTGATCGATCCCGCTTGTGAGTTTCTATTTCGTTTATGGTACCAGAGCCATAAATTATTTGACTTCATTTTTTTTGTTGGCTGTTATTTCATTAACTCTATTGTTGAGGCCACTACCTGCAACCTCAGGATCTATGTCAGGGTACATCTCAACAGTTTGGGAGGTACAGTCAAAACATGACAAAACAATTAAATCAGGTACGAGTGATTTGGGCCTGATAAGTGTTTTAGGTATAGTTTTGGTTCAGAACTAAAAGATTTTGGTTCATGGGTTTTAGGGACACCAAGAAATGTGTGTGAGGGGCTGGCATATAACCTAAACTTAAGAGAAGGCTGTTAGTGATCAAGGGCTATCGGTATCGAGCATTGTAAGTACCCGATAGGATGCGATTTTGGGTTTCAACACCTAGAGAGCTAACAAATGCTAGTCTAAGACTAAGGATGTAACGCTCCAAAATCTTAACCCGAAAATTTAGTGAAATTTTAAAAAATTTCTTTCAACTTTAAACAACGAAAAATGATATTTTTTATGCATTGGATCCTCAGAAGTTCTGGTCCTTATCGTTGTCATTGCATCCCACCATCTATTGTTCGTTGTATCATTCTTCACCTGTATTTTATATAATATCAGACTCGTGAAAGCTTGGTAGGTATACACCAATTTTAGGTAATTACATAACATTAAAACATATATTCCAATATAAGATGTCATAGTTTATAAAGTCAGATATCCATAAAACAATTCAACAGGATAAATATAAAATATTTACAATATTCAAAAGTAGTACATCATGTCATTATTCAATAAAATCAACATGCATATTTTTAATACGTGTTAACAAGGTCATTGTTTCTCTTTATTATACTTTCCTCGGATACTCAGAAAAAACCATTGCAACATTTGAGACCACAATGAATGTTTATTATGCAATGTATTTTTATTGCTTGAAGTGTCTAACTGCCCAGAATCTAAAGCGAACGACTTATAGCCAAGAGGTAACTCCTATAAAGGTGTCATTCAATACAGATGCATCTATGAACTATCTGTAGTAGTTGAAGATCTATCACCTAGAATGCATGGATAGCCCCAGTCTCCTAAACCTTTGAGTGATTGAAGACCATCTCAGATGTCTTGATCTCATAAAACATGTCACTCAAGGTTGTACCACCTATCCTTCCAAGGTAGGTATAAATCTGAATATGTTACAGGGTTAACTTTATTAAAGAGACTTAGCATTTCATGTGTCTCATACCAGTAGGCAATTCAGGGCCCAATAGCCCAAGTACCCCTCCAGGGTAACACTTACATTATGACTCATTTATATGAACCCAATCATTCAATATTGCTTTGAAGCTTTTAGCCCATATGAACACTTCACCTGTGAAGGCGGATATAACATATCAAGTGTGTGTGCATGTATTACTCATAGTATGGTGCCTTTTTCACACTTCATGGATTCATATCAACCCCAAGCTTATATATGAGTAATTACAAGTATACACATATTTTTCATGCCTTACAGTATAACATACATCACATGCCATACACACTGATGTGATCAAATGACACCATAAGGGTTTCTTGTACCACAGACTACAATATGAGCCATCATTCATGCAAAATATGCATCATTTAATGTGGCATAAAAAAAATATATAAGAACATGTTTCACATGTATAAATGGGTTCCATGAACCTTGAGCTCCATGATTGAGCTTAAACATTCATCACATGCATACATTATTTTCATCATGTGGCTTTTCAACATCATATAAAGCATATTATCACATACATTAACATCATAACCTGGCTACATGCAACATCACATTTGATCATTCATACAATGATTAAAGTTTTCCAAAGTTAAGACTTTCATATTTAAAAACCAACAAGGTATTTTAAGAAATTACTACTGTTAAATATGATATACATAGTAAATAGTATATGAATCTCATATTAAGATAATCCATATTTCTCATATGCATATCAAGGATCTTGATATACGTGTGACCACAATCCTCATGATCGAAGTCCCACAATTGCATATTTTAAATATTTTATATGCAAAGTTTAGAATTTCATATATATAAAAAAAATGCATTTTGGTTTGAATATTTTAAAGTCTGAAACATGCACAGTTAATGTTTTGTAAAGTCTAGCTTTCGCAAAACATCCAAATGCATGCAATCATATATTTTATTCGTAACATAATACATGCTAATATATATATATATATATATATATATATATATATATATATATATATATATATTATTCATAAAACAATGCATGTGAACATCTATTTTACGTAATTCAAATCATGTATCATCAACATCAAATATATATCATGCACATTTTGTTCATACTTTTTATGCATAAATATATATATTTTAAAAACTACCATGCGGTTGGCATAAGATTCTCTACTTCGAAGTTTGTGTAGGTTAATGAAGCAAAAAATCTCAAAAATATCTGGAGGGATTTTCCTTCGAAACTGTTTGGCATGGGTTGCATTTCTTCGATAGTCTGAACACGGGTGAGGCCTAGTGTATGCCTCAGGTTATTTGTCTCAAGTGCACACACATGTGATGTCGTACCGCTTAAGCGAGTTTGCAAAATGAGATGACGACAATTTATGGGGGATAATCAAAAGAGCAAAGCTCGGGTTGGGTCGAGCCATGGTTCAGTGAAAGTGGCAGTGAGGTAGGTGAGCCTCGAGAGGTGGCTTGGTTCTTGGTGAACTGGTGGAGCAGACGACAAGGTTCACAACATTGGGGTCACCTAGCAGAACCACCGAACCAAGGTGGTTCAGCCTCTGCTGAGCTGGGTGGCTAGGAGCTACTCGGCTTGATCGAGGGTGGCTCGGCTGAGCTGAGCCCTGCTCAACTCAGCTGAGAGGGAGGAGGAAGGAGCAAGGAGGCAAAGGAGGGGCAACAACCCTCTGTATGGCCTATCTACCTTGCATAAACATAAGAGCGGAATAGGAGGGGGCGACCTGACTGGCCCGCCACCTATTTGTAAGAAAAATAGAGAAGAGAGGGACATGACAGGTAGTCCTCTCATATGTTGGAATACATAGAAGAGAGAGGGACAACCGGGTGGGGCTTGCCAAAAAAATCAGAGAGAAGAGATGGTGGAGGCAGCTATAGTGTTCATTGCCTCCTTGTCAGAAAACAAAGGGAGGGAAAGTGAGTGAGAGAGAGAGATAAGTGAGAGAGTGAGAGCAAACAAGGTGTGAGAGAGCTGCGAGAAGATGAGACCATGAGAGAGATATGAGAGAGAGTGTATGAGACGCTCAGGGAGAGACAGGTCTACTTACACAAAAACAGCAGAGAGGTGTGAGAGAGAGAGCAACTGAGAGAGTAAGGAAGAGTCTAAGATGAGGGAGTGTGAGAAGGGCATTTGAGTGGGTGAGATGAGAGAGCGCTGGAGTGGGGTTTAAATATGCAAATGTACGGGGAAGTTGACTGAGTAAGGTGGGTCATAGGGTGGCATGAATAGGGGGTAGGGAGGGGCATGTGGTTGTGGATTAGATTCACTTGGATCCAACCCCAAGTCATTTGGGTGGTTTTGGGTCCGGCCCCAACCCAAATCCTTTTGTGTTTGCCCCTTTTTGGACCTATCCAAAGTGGGAAAATGGGTATGTTATTTAGATTATAATTGCCCAACAGATTTCAACCTAAAAATACCAAGATTTTTTTTTTAAGTTTATAAAATGTTGATTTTATTTTTATTTTTTTCTTTTCTAAAATATAATAATGCACTAGTCTCATCAATGGACAGATTCCAACCGTACCAAATACTAGATAGTCTGACTAAGTGCAAGTGTGAGCGTGTCTTAGACTCATAGTACCAAATCCAATACAAAACCATCCTCAACGAATTCCTGTCTTAGCATCTTTGTAAAAGAAACAAGGAGCCCTTGAGATCATCAAAAACATCAGCTTGCACAACCCCCTCCAACATTCTGCACTCGCTCCAACCATCATATATCACCTGAAAAATATTTTATTTTGAAAGCATGAGACTTTGAAAAGTCTTAGTAAAATTTGCATAACTAATGCAAGATACAATACATAAAGCTTGCATGATATATATCAATAACTAAAGAACTTCATCAACTATCAACAAGGTAGATACAAGATTTCTACAAGATAATTGTGCATCCATAATTCATAAACAAGTATGAAGTACAATCTCATGCATCTATAACCTCAATTCTAAATAAGATCAAGATATGTATCAATGAGTATGAATCCACAAAACTTTAAGAACATGAATAAAACATAGTCAAGTAAAGTGAGCAAGTAATTTATGTTTCACTTGATTATCCATGCCTATTAGGTATGCGTAGGACTAACATGAACATAACCCATACTATATCAGAGTGTTTATTATGCTATGTATTTTAATTTTCTCGAGTAGAATACTGAGTCATATACTTCTCCAGGAGCGGAGTCAGACCGTGAGAGAAAGTGACATGCTCCAAGAGAATCTACCAAGGGGCCACGACTTCAGGCCGCCATGATGATCATGATCACTCACTTTATAAAGCATAATCCATATGCATTCAAGACATACAAGTCATCATATATATATATATATAAGACATTTAGATCATTGTATCATTTTTATATGCATTCATAATTCTTATAAACATAGGTTAAATCATATTTGACCATTCTAGCATGAATCATATGAAAGTGCACTAGGATCGAGGCAATGAGCACTAGAGGGGGGGTGAATAGTGCTTTTAAAAAAATTTCTGCGGAATATTGAAGGATTTTGCAAATCTCAAAGCAAACACACAAAGAACACAAGATTTTATCCTGGTTCGGTCAAACCCGACCTACATCCAGTCCCCAAGCAAAACCCGCTTGAGATTTTCCACTATCAACCTTGTAAACTACACAGACCATAACCGGTCCCACTTTCAGTAACAATCCCACTGAAAGCAAACAACTCCTTTACACCAAGGAGTCCTTCTTTTTACACAAAAGAAATAAGAACTTACAATACAACCTATGAGCCTTCCTTTTGAATGCAAATGAGATGCTATTGGCTTCTGAGGTTGTTGAAACACTCTACTCACGAATTCACTATCTCTCAAAGTGATTTGAGTGAAAAACTGAAGTGAAAATATCACGTGAGTGAGAAAATCAATACTTGACTGAATAAGAGTGAAAAGCAAGATTCAAATCGATTGAATTGATTATTTTGAGTGTAAAATGCACTCATATTTATAGTTAAAAGATTCCATACGTTGAGAGTATGAAAGGGTGTCAAAACGATCTATTTCGAACGATCAAAACGTTTGAAAAATGAAAAGACACGCCTTTTTGAAGTTTCAGGAAAACGACAAAATTAGTCGACTGAAACATCAGTTAGTCGATTAATAGTTAGTTATTAGTAGACTGACAGTTATCGTCGGTCGACTGATCTGTTAATCGAGCCGTTTAAAAATCTGAACTTTTTGAAACTTAGTCGACTTAAGAAAAGTTAGTCGACTGATAATATCATCAGTAGACTGAAAAACCTTTTAGTCGACTGCCGCTAAAAACTTCTGAAAAACAAACATTCTGTTCGGTCGACTGATAAAAAACATTATTCGACTGCTGCTAAATTTTTCAGAAAACACATGATCTGTTCAGTCGACTGAAAAACCATTAGTCGACTGCTGCTAATTTTCCAGAAAACAGACATTCTTTCCAGTCGACTGATAAAACTTTCGGTCGACTAATTTGACACGAATGACTTTTTAGAAAATATGGCGCGAAAGGATTAGTCGACTAATAAGTCTATTGGTCGACTAATAAACATGAAAATTTAAGAAAAGAGTTTTCTAAAAAGATTTTCAAAAGAGTTTCTTTTAGAAAAGTTTTTCTAAAGACTTTAAAGGTGAAATGCAACCTAAATATGCACTCTAAGTAAGGCTCTTACAAGAATCTAAGACTTTTAATGAATTAAACATTTGCACACTAGTCTTCAAGGATTCTTCACTGAATTCTTCAATTTCTTCATAGCCTTAGCTGAAATGCAGTTGATTCCACTTGCTCATCATCAAAACCTTGTACTTGAAGTATCATGTATGGCTTCATTGTCGTAACATCATACACATATGCTTTCTAAGTAAATCAGTTTGATATTCATAATACACATCAACCATGATACATAGGTGTGATATATTCAAACGAAACAATCATGATATAATCATTTGCAACAAAACTATGTAGGTGGGATGTATTATTAACCTAATAAGTCAACTTACTCATTTGTAGGTGTGATGTACCATTCACCTATGCTAACATAAGCATTACAATCATAACCTCATATCAAGATCTAAAATAAATAAAGATCTGATTTACATCTGAGTTCAGTATATAATCATGCTACAATAGAAAAGTCAAATCTATAGATTCATAACTGGTTATCTCAATCAACTCAGAAGATCAACACCATTCTTCATAATATTTCATTTATTCATAATAAAGATTTATAAGATCCATAACAAATCACCTGGTCTGAAAAATATACAACCTTACGAGGAGTTACTAACCTAGACGGATGGCGTACTGGTCTTGGATAATCCACTTTCTCATAGGAATATACCGTCTTCGTGGGCTACCCGCTCTTGGACAATACACTTCCTCACAAAGATTACCACTCTAACCAGATTACCTGATCTGGTCATGCACACCCTCATAGATAATTCTTTGGGAACAATTTCTTAACGGGTACCATATCCAGTGAAAATTATTATGATACATGCACCAATACAATTGACCACTCTTAAGGTCGATAGTCACCAACACAGGTATAAGCATATATATAATCAATATGCATCATATCATACGTCTCAACAACATTGTATTTGAAAGAATCAAAATCTAAGAAAGATCTCAAAACCCTAAATCAATTTTTGAGAAATTAAGATTTTTATTCTCTCAATAACTTGTTTAATCTTCATTAAGTCAATCATAAATTCAGATATTAAATAAGCTAAACATTCTCTATTAGAAATAAATAAAATAATCAATTAATAAGATAATCAAGATTTAGTCATCTCTTTCAATTATAATTTGCATAGATTATTATTCAGTTCCTTTCTAGATGTTTAGCTCTTTATTTATGATTCAATAGGGTTTATAAACACTGATAATATGCAGTATATGTTAAAAATGTATTTAAAATGCTAAGGTCCACACACGTTACTACTTAAACACAAGCATAAGTCTTTAGGAAAACTTGAATCCCTATTGACCCATTTTTATAAAATCTGTCAGGAATAATCGAACGTATATAAAATCACGATAGTTTTACAGTAGTTACATGTACTTGTGAAGAACACAACTCAACAAACAGATCTCAAAAGTAATAAGTACAAAAATAATAAAAATGTTTTTACAAAACCCTATCTTGACAGAGTTTCAGTCCAGAATTTGTAATCTGCAAGATTTTCACCAGATTACTATATTTTTTAGAATTTATATATACTGTTTTTGACAAAACCCTTTTTACACAGTCTGTTATTATGTATTATGATTCACTTAAAATTGTTATAAAATATTTGGACTCATTTTTCTCGGGCATTTATATCTTTTACCAGAGATGGGTCAAAATAATCTTGTAACTAGAGCCTGAAACTGGGGCTCTGTTAAAATGAGTTTATCGAGATTCTAAATTCAAGATCAAGATTTTTAGATCATCATAGTGCTTTTATTTAGATTTTACGGACTGATATTTCTAGAGATATCAATTTTTTTCTAAAACTGGTCAACAATAATATATCAGACATCACAAATTTTGGTTTCTCTGAAAATATTTTTATAAAAATTCTTTTTAAAATCATAAAACCTTTAAAATCTTATTATTTTATATTTGATCTAACATAATATGAATTAAATCATGAATAACACCATCAAAATTGCGTTATGATTGAATCTAATATGAAACAACAACAAAACCTTAATTATGCATGTTTCTCAAAAATCATTTTTATAAAAAACTTATTATTTATCTTTTTGAATCAAAGAAACAATTTCTTTAACAAAAAAAATATGTAGAATAGATCAAAACATGTAAACATGCTACTGGAAACTAAAATAATTTAGATATGAATGCTTGATGTACATAAGGAGCATCGACTACGTAAATCTTACCTTAAAAATTGATAAATCTTGAAAATAATGATGAAATCGTGTAGTTCGATCTCTACACCACCACCACCAATGAAATATGTGCAGGTTTAATGGTTGCACAACCTTACTCCAGACCTCCTATACGTTTTAGGAAAAGAGAGAAAGCAAAAAGAAAAAAAGAAGAGAGAGAGAGAGAGAGAGAGAGAGAGAGAGGGAAAACTAACATTTTTAATCCTCCTTATAAGAGCCTCTATTTATAGATGGGCTTAGACAAGAGTCTCATCTCTAATATAAAAAGTTAATATTTATTAATCTTCTTTATTAATAAAAAAAATTTATGGGTCCTAATTCATTAAATTTTGAAATTAATTAAGCTAGAGAAGAAAAATGAAAACTTTTTACCCTCTCTTGGGCTTCGATGACATGGTAACCTTTTGAGAGGTCTACAATCCCAAAAACTCAATAGAATTTGATGTTTAAATAGTTGATTTGATAACCCTCAAAACATAAATCATCATGATAGTCTTAGATTTAACCGTAAGCATAAAGATTGGCAAGAAAATTTAGTCGATGTTGAAAAACATTAATTTTTGACTTATAATTAGGCATAAATTTGGGTCGATGATAAAATGCTCAAATCGATACCAATTTGGGCATGTAGATAGTCAATTTTGATGCCCTAAAAATGAAGAACATCAAGGTTGAATCTGATTTAATATGTGAGCCACTGATCGGTTGAAATTTGTGTTAAAATAATAATGATGTTTAGCGTGTCTGATACTATTGATCCAATCCAATGAGATTAGATCCAAATAGCATTTTAAATTAGATCCAATCCAAATTATTACTTCAAATCTATATTGGATCCAAATGCTAGAATTCATATCCAAATCTAATGTCCATAATCTAAATATATATATATATATATATATATATATATATATATATATATATATATATAAAATTTACTTTCTTGTTTAGTCCATATATTTTAAAATTTTTAATTATTCTTGCAATATTCTTGAGACTTAATTTCATAATAATTCAAAATTAAGAAAATCAAAAAAATTAAGAAAACCAAGAAATTATACTCATGTCATAGATGTACATAAAGTTCATCATTTATTCATTTTAATTGTAAAAGAAAAATCTTAGGTTTTACATCCTACCTCCCTTAAAAAGAATTTCATCCCCAAAATTCGATATAAGCATCAAACAAAAGAATTCATCACGCTTCTACTACACAATCTGATTAAATAATTTAGTTTCAATAAAAAAATTTATATGACTTCGCAAGCCCTACAGTCAATGTTGTTGTGTAATGCACCTAGCTCTTTATTTCTAAGTTCTCAATTCTCACAATATAATTCAATTATTTTTTTTCAATGCAACTATTGAAAGCAAATAATTTAAAAGAATACACTTATAACGAGATTGTTGGACAACTGTAAACCAATATTTTTTTATCCCAAGCTCTGATAACAACTGTAATGGCCTAACAAATTTCAACCCAAAAATACCAGGATTTTTTTTTTAAGTTTACTAAATGTTGATTTTATTTTTATTTTGTTTCTTTTTAAAAATGTAATAATGCAACGGGATCGTTTCAACCGTACCAAGTACTAGACGACCCTCCTAAGGGCAAGCATGAGTGTTTCTTAGCCTCATGGTACCAAATTAAGTACAGAACCACCGTCAACGAATCCTATTGAACCATTACATAAAAGAAATTATTAAACCAAGTCTTTCATTATTAGCATTGCCTTAACCGAAATAAGCTATAGGGAGTCCGCCTACGCATGCACCAACATTTAATAGCTCCGTAAAACAAAGTTCAAGAGTAAAGCATCCAAAATACAAAATCTTTAAGTTATTTCTTATGTGAGCAAACACAGCGAATAAATATTGATTTTTGGAAATCAATTTCATAATCTGATTTCTTGGTTAAATCTCCCAAATACATTACATTTCAAAAATTACTACCATCACATACCACAAATAGTAATTTACTAAACATTAAATAATCTCATTTTAGTATTAAACCATTAAAATAATTATTCAATTAAATAGTCATTCAAATAATCGATAATCATTAAATTTTAAAAAAACAAGGAGCCCTTGGGATCATCGAAAACATCAGCATGTACAACCCCCTCTAGCATCCTACACTCACTCCAACCATCACATATCACCTGAAAAATATTTTATTTTGAAATCATGAGACTTTGAAAAGTTTCAGTAAAATGCACACAACTAATGCAAGATATAATACATAAAGCTTGCATGATATATATCAATAACTAAAGAACTGCATCAACTATCAATAAAGCAGATACTAGATTTCCACAAGATAATCATGCATCCATAATTCATAAACAAGCACGAAGTATAATCTCAAACATTTATAATATCGATTCTAAATGAGATCAAGATATGTATCAATGAGAATGAATCTACAAAATTTCAGGAACAGGAATAAAATATGGTCAAGTAAAGTGAGCAATTAATTTATGTTTTACTTAATTATCCATGCGTATTGGGTATGCGTAGGACCAACACGAACACAACCCAGACTACATCGGAGAAATTATTATGCTATGTAATTTAATTTTTTCTAGTAGAATATTGAGTCACATACTTTCTCAAGAGCGGAGTCAGACTGTGAGAGGAAGAGGTGTGCGCCAAGAGAATCTATCTGAGAGCCACGGCCTCAGGCCACCATGATGATCATAATCACTCACTTCATAAAGCATAATCTATATGCATTCAAGACATACAAGTCATCACATAAATATATATATATATATACCTCTAAGACATTTAGATCTTAGTATCATTTTTATATGCATTTATACTTCTTATAAACAATAGGTTAAATCATATTTGACCATTCTAACATGAAACACACGTACATACTTTATAAGTAAATCAGTTATACATTCATGATACACATCAATCATGATACATAGGTTGATATATTCAAATGAAACAATCATAATATAATTATTTACAACAAAACTATATACACGTAATGTGTCATTAACCTAATAAGTTAACCTAGTCATTTGTAAGCGTGATGTGTCATTCACCTATATGCTAACATAAGCATCACAATCATAACCTCATATCAAGATCTAAAATCAATAAGGATTTGATTCTCATATCTGAGTTCAACATATAATCATGCTACAACAGATAAGTCAAATCTATAGATTCATAACTAGCTATCTCAATCAACTCAAAAGATAAACACCATTCATCGTGACATTTTATTTATTCATAATAAAGATTTATAAGATCCACACTAGATCACCTGGTCTGGAAAATGTATGACCTCACAAGGAGTTCTCGCTCTAGATGAATGGCCTATCTAATCTTGGACAATGCACTTCTTCTCAGAAATATATTATCTTTGCAGGCTACCCGCTCTTGGACAATGCACTTCCTCACAAAGACTTACCGCTTTACCCGAATTATTTGATTTGGTCATACATACCCTCATAAAGAATCCTTTGGAAACAGTTCCTCAATGGGTACCATATCCAGTAAAAATTATTGTGATATATGCATCAATACAATTGACCACTCTTAAGGTTAATAGCCACCAACACGAGCATAAACATATATACAATCAATATGCACACATCATACCTCTTAACAACATGCATTTGAAAGATTCAAAATCTAATAAAGAGCTTAAAACCCTAAATCAATTTATGAGAAATTGGGTTTTTGATTCTCTCAATAATAACTTGTTAAATCTTCATTAAGTCTATCATAAATTCAGATATTAAACAAGCTAAACATGTTGAACATGATCATATAAACAAAGGTACTCTCTATTGAAAATGAATAAAATAATCAATTAACAAGATAATCAAGATTTAGTCATCTCTTTCAATTACAACTTGTATATATTACTATTTAGATCATTTCTAGATGTTTAGCCCATTATTTATTATTCAATAGGGTTTATAAACACTGATAATATGCAGCATATGTCAGACATATATTTAAAACCCTAAGGTCCACACACGTTACTACTTAAACACAAGCATAAATCTTCAAGAAAACTCAGAACCTTGTTGACCCATTTTTATAAAATCTGTCAGGAATAACTGAACATATAAAATTATGATATTTTTACAGTAGTTATATGTACCTGTTAAGAATACAACCCAATAAACAGATCTCAAAAATATTAAATATAGAAATAATAATAAATCTTTTATGAAACCCTATTTTGATAGAGTTTCAGTCCAAAGAAGAATCCCGTCTCTAATATAAAAAGTTAATATTTATTAATCTCTTTTATTAATAAAATAAAAAATAAATTATGGGTCCTAATTTATTAAATTTTAAAATTAATTAAGCCAGAAAAGAAAAGTGGAAACTTCTTACCCTAGATTGGGCTCAAGTGACATGATAACCTTCTGGGAGGCCTACAGACCTAAAGACTCAACAAAATTTGATGTTTAAATAGTCAATTTGATGGCCCTCGAAATGTAGATCATCCTGGTGGTCTTGGATTTGATCGTAAACACACAGATTGACAAGAAAATTTAGTTAATGTTAAAAATACTCAAAATAAGCATGAATTTCGGTTGAGGATAAAATGCTCAAATCAATACCAATTTGGGCATGTAGATAGTCAATTTCGATGCCCTCAAAATAAGGTTGAATCCAATTTAATAGGTGAAATAGTGATCGGTCAAAATTTTTGTCAAAACAATAATGATGTTTGGAGCATCCGACACTATTGATCCAATCCAATGAGATTAGATCTAAATAGCATTTTAAATTAAATCCAATCCAAATTATTACTTCAAATCCATATTGGATTCAAATGATAAGATTTATATCCAAATCCAATGTCCATAATCTAAAAATATACAAATAATTTACTTTCTTATTTAGTCCACATTTTAAAAAATTTAATTATTCTTACAATGTTCTTGAGACTTAATTTTATAATAATTCAAAATCAAGAAAACCAAGAAATTACACTCATGTAATAGATGCACATAAAATACATTATTTATTCATTTTAATTGCCAAAGTAAAAACTTAGGTTTTACATGGATCTTCCTAGATCCAAACTACATATATATGTTTATATATATTATTTATTTATTTTAAATTGGGTCTATTAAATGGATCCAATTCTAAAACTCCATGGACCTCCCCTAGGTCCAAACTTAGTTTGGATTGGATCCACCAAATAGATCCAAATCTCAATCCAGTTGATTGATCAATTTGGCTCCCCTCCTATATCCAAATATGAACTTAGTTATTTTTAACTTGGGTTGCGTCCAATCAAATGGATCCGAATCTCAATCATATTGGTTTCTTAATTTGGATCTCTCCCTAGATCCAAACCAAATAATTTTAGGATCCAGTGGATCCTATGTGTTCCAATCAAATATTCTGAACTGGATTTTATGTTGGTTGATCCTTTTGGATCCTCTATCAAGATCCAAACCCAAATACATTTTAAAAACCTTGTAAATCCCAATTAAATGTCAAATAACTTAATTTAATCCAAGAATATTATCCATAATTAATTAACAATTTCATCGATAAATAATAGCTAATTAATTTTTTTAAAAATGATACTTAATTATGCTAAATGCTCCAAAATATTGCCACTTTATTCATTTCAAAATTCTAAAAATTTATGGGTAATACATCTTATCCCTCTTAAAAGAATTTTGTCCTCAAAATTTCACTCAGAGACTACTCGAATAAATCAGGGTGCTTCTCTCATACTGGATTTAGGTTCCCATGTATATTCCTTAATTCATAGTCATGTCTTCTTGAATATCCATGCCCTCATATTGAATGACGTGCGATGGATCGTGGATGTATTTTCTCAGCATAGAGATATGAAAGATATTGTGTATCTGCGCGTACTGAGGACTATTTCTACATGACAAGTCATTTCACCAATCCACTCTAGGATCTCGAAAGGCCTGACAAATCTAGGAGTTAGTTTTCCTTTCTTTCCAAATCAGAAAATGCTCTTGGTTCGAAATACCTTGACAAAAACCATATCTTCTACAAAGAAAGTGAGTTCTTTATATCATTGATGTACATAACTTTTCTGTTGATTCTCAGCTATATGTAGTCTTTCTCAAATCATTTATACTTGTTGAGTATAGTGTTGCAATGCAATTGGTGAGTCCATAGTTTACTCACCAACTTCATCCCCATAAACTGGTGATTGACAGAGTCTCTCGTAAAAAGCTTCGTATGACGCCATCCCAATACTAGCATGATAATTGTTATTATAGGCAAATTCAGCTAGGATCACATATACATTACAATCACCCTTCCAGTCGAGCATACAGGCTCTTAGCATGTTCTCCAGAGTTTGTATGGTCTGTTCAGATGGTCCATCAATTTGGGCAGTGAAAAGTCATACTAAATTTCAATTTTGTACCCAAAGCTTATTGTAGTTGTCCCCAAAATCAGAAAGTGAAACAAGGGACATGATCCAAAATAATAGAGGCCAGTACTCCATGCTATCAAATAATCTCTTTGACATATAAGTCTGCCAGACTTTTCAATAATTGATTGATATGGACCGGAAAAAAATATGCCGACTTGGTGAGTCGGTTGACAATCACCCAAATAGCATCATGTTGCTTTTGGGTTTTTGGTAAACCCGCTATGAAATCTATCGTAATGTATTTTCACTTTCATTATAGAATTACCTCTTGCATCATTCTGGCAGGTCTTTGGTGTTTGATCTTGATCTGCTGACAAGTCAAACACTTTCAAACATACGTAGCTACTTCTCTTTTCATTCCATTCCACCAATACCTTTGTTGTGGGTCTTTATACATTTTGGTGCTTCCACGGTGAATGGTGTACTTAGCTTTATGAGCTTCCTCAAGTATCTATTTCTTCAACTTAGGGTTATTTGGTACCTAAAGTCTGCTTTTTATCCAAATGCTTTAGTCTTACCTAAGACAAAAAAAAATACCTTCATGTTGAGCCCATGCTTTGAGCTTTTCATACTGAGAATCCTTACCTTGCTCAATGACAATTCACTTGAGGATCTCAGGTTGCATTGTCAACCTAGATAATCATATCTTTCTTTTCTTTCACATAAAGGGGTTGTTGGTGTATTTGTGAGTCCAAAAGGCTATAACTACGAACTCATAATGCACATATCTAGATCCAAAAACTGTTTTCAAGATATCATCATCCTTAATTTTGAGTTGATGATACTCGAATATAAAGTTGATTTTTTAGAAGACCTTGGCTTTCTGCAATTGATTAAACAGATCCTCAATGCATGGTAAGTGATACTTATTCTTGCTCGTGGCTTGGTGAAAATTTAATTTACTACATGTTGAATGGTCTTCTAGAGACTATGAAGTTTTGTTACCTCGATTTTCACTCATAGTTCGTTTATCTCTTTTATGAAAATTTATGAACTCTTGCTAAATCAAGAGTAGAGGTTATAAATGATAAATAAGTAGCCTCCACAAGTAGAGTCATCCACTATAACCTTTTTTGCCCAAAGAGGTCGTAGAAGAGGTGGTGCCTCTGATCGAGGCAGAAGTTTTTCTAGAGGAGTTGGGTGGCCTTTTGAAATTTTTTTAAAATTTTAATAGAGATAATCAAGGAGGTCAATCTCAACCTGACTGACCACAACATAGAGAAAGATAGGTAATCTGTCAATTTTATGGTTGCCAAAATCATACTGCCCACACATGTTATGATATTCCAAAAGCATTGTTGTCATAACCCTCAATACCATGCAAGATTCAACATGGTACCTAGACATAATGGTCACACATCATGTCACCTATGAAGATCAAGGCATGACTGGTAATAGTGAATATTAGGGCTCAAATGGCATCATGATCGACAGATGAACACACCTACCTATTTTCAATTCAAGTAATCTTTGAAAATAAAAAGTTCATGTTAAATGATGTCTTTCATGTGCCTTCTATTAAGAGAAATCTCTTGTCAGTTTGTAAAGTTCACAAGAGACAATCATTGCTTGTTTCAATTTGATGCAAATAGATTTTATGTAAAGGATTCATAGAGTGAGACGATTCCTCTGAAAGGGCTGATTAAGGGAGGACTTTACCCATGAATGACTGGGCGGCATGGGAAAGATAATCACTCTTCTATAATTAGTTTTGCTAAAGTTAGTAATAAAATATTTAAATTTTTTGATAAAGTTTGGCACAATAGACTGAGCCACTCTGGTTGTAAGGTTTTGAAAAAACTTGAAAAAGATAAGTTTATTTTAGTCATAAAAGTAAGACTAAATTATGTCTATCTTGTGCTATCAGCTAGATTCATAAATTTCCATTTAGTAAGCTGATTTTTTTGCTTAAGCTCCTTTAGAATAAATTCATATGGACCTCTAAGGTCCTGCACTAATGATGTCCCATGAAGGGCATAAGCTATACTCATTGCTTGTTGATGATTTTTCAAAACTTTCATGGTTGTCTCTGCTTGCCAATAAATCAAATGCTTTCACATGTTTTATAAATTTCAAAAACATTATTAAAAAATAAATTGGGAGCCAAATAAAGATATTTCATAATCATGGTGATAGAGAGTTTGTTAGCAACAACTTTATAAATTTTTTATCTGATTGTGGCATAAAATGATAGTTGTCTTATCCCCATACTCCTGAACAAAACAATGTAGTAGAAAGAAAGCATCATCATATTATTGAAACAGACTTGACATTGTTGTTTTATGCATCCTTGGATAATAGGTATTCAGTAGATGCCTTTAGAACTGCAACTTATCTTATCAATAGGTTTCCTACACCTAATCTTGACCAAAAGTCTCCATATGAGCTCCTTCTCAAACATGTCCCTAGGTATAAGCATAAAAAAAAAATTGGTGCACGTGGTATCCATATTTGATTCTATATGCTAAATCCAAACTTTTTCCAAGGTCCAAGCCCTGCATTTTTCTGGGTTATGGTTATATAAAGGTTGCCTATGTTATAATATAGTAATTTGAAAGACCTTTGTTTCAAGACATGTCTTTCATGAAGATAAATTTCTGTAACGGCCTTTCACGTTCCAAGAAGTATCAACTTAGATTAAAAATCAGAAAGTCAATCCTCCTATTAGTCCTAGACAAAGTCAGCTTTTGGTCTCAATTCATTTGCCTAATTCTATTGGTTACCATGAAACTATCCTACCTAGTCAAAATACTGAAGTGCCCATTGACCTACCTTGTCAAATGTCTGAGTCACTTAACAGTCCCACACCTATGTTGACTCCTCATGAAACTCTTGTCTTTAAACCATAAACTCGAGCTTGAAATCCCCTCACTTGTCCAACCTAGTCAACCAAGTAAATCTAATGAACATGGGCTATTGTTTAGAACCTCATCTCCAAGTTTAAATCATGTAGTTGATCTTTCCCATCAAGCTCCATCTAGAAAACAATATATTATTACTAGAACTCAGGATGAAACTATTAAACCCAGGTTATTTTTTAGAATAAAATATAATATTGCTCTCTTGAGTGAGGTGAGTCAAGAAGAGCAAAAACCATACTCGTTTACCCAAGGATTCGCTGAACCTAAGTGGTGTTAGGCCATGGAAGAAGAAGTTAAGGCCTTACATCAAAACCAAACCTTAACCCTAGTCTCTCTAAAGGCTACCAATCTAGTTTGGTGCAAATGAGTTTATTAAATTAAAAGGCATGCAGATGAAACCACAACCAAATACAAAACTCATCTTGTTGCCAAGAGGTATAGTCAACAAGTGGCAACAAGAGAGAGTTGATTACTTTAAAACACTCGGTTTGACTAGTTCTCTCTGTTGAAGTTAACTTAGGGTGGCCAATCCAACAACTGGATTTAAATAATACCTTCCTCCATAGTATATTGTAAGAGAAAGTGTACATAATTTAACCTCCAAGTTTTGAAAATAAGTGTTATCCAAATTTTGTGTGCAAACTTAACCGTGCTCTCTATGAATTAAAATAGACTCCCAGAATGTGATTTGAAAGACTACGTATCTATTTAGAAAAACTAGGATTTACTGAATCAAAGGTTGATCTATCCCTATTTATCTGTCATAAAAAGGGTATACATATGTTTTTTTTTGGTTTATGTTGATGACATTATTGTTACATGCAACCCATGTGAAAATATTAAGCATATTATATAGGATTTTGGGTGTGAATTCTCTATCGAAGATCTAGGTCCTCTACACTACTTCTTTGGAATAAAAGTTATTCACGAAGCCTCAGGAAATATGCTCTATCAACTCTATCAAAGAAAACATGTTCTACATCTCTTGCTTAAAACATGGATGATAGATTGTAAACCAGTTGCCACTCCAACTACTGCACCAAATGTGATTTTATTCAAGCATGGAGGAACGTTATTGGAAAATGCTACCCAATATAAGAGCATAGTTGCCACCTTATAGTATGTCACTTTTACCAGACCTGATATTTCATATTTAGTCAATAAAGATTGCCGGTTCATGCATGAACTAAATCAAGATCATTAAGCTCATGTAAAAAGGATCTTGAGTTATCTCAAAGGAACCATTAATTTTGGTCTACATATCATGAAGTCTTCTTCTTTGGAGTTATCTGTATTTTTTTAGGATGACTAGATAGGGTACCAAAATGATCGCAAATCTACAAGTGCTTATCTAACCTATATAAGAACAAATTTACTATCTTGGAGCTCCACCAAACAACATATAATTGCCAAATCCAGTATAAAAGAAAAATATAATGTTGTTGCAAGTGTTGTACCTGAGCTTTTTTAGTTTAAACAACTAATGACAAAACTGGATGTTCTTTCCTATGGTGTTCTAGTTACATGGTGTGATAACCTAGGTGCTATATATCTCGCTATAAATCCTATCTTACATGTGCAGACCAAACACAGAGAAATTGATTGTCATTTTGGGTGGGAAAACATTTTCAAAGGAGAAATTCAAGTTCAGTTTATTTATTCTCAAGATCAAGTTGCAGAAATCCTGACCAAATCATTGGTTGGCCCAAAGTTTAATCATTTTAGGAACAAGCACAACTTCATAAAGATTGGCTTAAGGATCAAAGATTCAGTATAAATTCTAAGGGAACATCCAAGAGTCCTTATCAGAAAGGGACGTCCAAGAGTCCCTGCATGTCTCTATATGAGAGTCATTCCAAGAAGCTTTCTTTTAAAGAGGCTTGTGAGAAAAATAAGTGCGAACTAAGTAGGACTCTTATAAGAGAAATGACTCATGAGACTCAAACGAGATTGAAAAAATAATACTCTTCCTATCTAAATATGATTCATGCATGAAAGGTTTTATAAATAAAGAGAGCCACACTCCTCTCTATGTGAATGGAGAAAGAGTGTGTGTTTATTCATGGATGTAGGTCAAGCACACCAAATGTTACGGTCAGAAATCAACCCCAATTCATTTTGATGTTCTTTTGATTTCAGTGAGATTTGATGTTTCAATTTTTTGCTCCAATGGAGTGGGTATAGCAGGACATCGGATCTTGATATTAGTTTGTGGTTTATTTATTTTAGTGAGTGGCGTCTATATGGGTCAAGATCCATGAGTCATCCTTAATACTTGTTATACAACCCATATTATGAAAGATGTTGTAGGATTCATGATCCAAATCCAAGACACCACCTCATGTCTATGGAGGGACAATTCTAGCTTGTGTGCGGTTTAGTATGCTGATGTGAAAGTCTATGTGACCGAGTGTAGGGTAAAAAAGTCAAAGGACACATATCCTCTTCCTATTCAAGCAAGGAAGGAGGATATGGATCCCACTAGGAGAACACATGACATATATGGAGAACTCCTTATAAAGAGAGAAACTTTTCTTATTTATGAGGATACTTGGAACATCAAGAAAGGAAGGAAGATAACAGGAAAGACCCTCAAAGTCAATATGGGGGCCACAATGTGTGATGTCCCTTCTAAAAGAGAAAGCAAAGAAATAATAGGAAAGAGGGGGCGCCTTGTACTTTCCAAATAAGGGGGACGTCTACCCCTCTCAATCCTTCTTTCTATTTTATAACTTGGTTCTAACAAGGTATTATTTTTATGTATTACGATTTTAAGTAATTTAGTTTGGTCTTTAGGATCTAGTTTTGAGTGCTAGCTAGGATCCTATTTTCCTCTGTAGGCATCCCTCTCATAGTGCATTTTTCTCTTCTCTCTATGGTTCACGTGGGTCACGTGAGGACCGGACCAGACCAATTGGTGTATCACCCAGCTTGGAAAATCCCTTACCCCTTCAGTGCCTCAGGTCTTGTGGTCCTGCTTCCCTAGAGAGCCATCCAACATTGTTGCATTGCAAATCATGTGCTTGGGTCCCATAACGTGAAAGACACATTTTCAATTTGTTACAAACTTGTAAATAACATATAGACTATTCTCATCTTTAGTTACACTTTTACCTATTTTTGGGAGCCTGAAACTCGAAACTACACTCTACAAGAAACCCGGTTTGCCCTTAGAGTCTATTTCGGCAACCCCGAAACTTCAACAACCTTTTTATCTATTCAGCATGCATCCCAAACCTTCCCACACATCCCTAGTCCTACTTAAAACCCCTAGACCAAGTTCTATGCATTTTGGACTTTGTTTCCTAACAGAAACATCACCAAACCACACATAATTGATTAAACATTTTTGACTTGTTAACCCACTGTATCTCTTCTCCCGTAACCCTAAGAATCTCATGACCTTTTCACCATACTCGAAGGGTGTTAACCTCGTAGGCACATAACCCACAGGCCCAAGGCCTAGATCTAGCTGGTCTGATCCGCCCAAGTCCGTGGAACTCTGATTGAAATGGTGATTTGTTGCAGATCTGAATCTACCAATCGGGGCCAATTATGATTCCATATTTGGTGCATCCAACACGATTCAATTTTTTTTTTGAGGTTGCAATAGATTGGTATCAGAGTGAACAATTCTTGCTCCTTAAAAAGTTATAATATAATTTAAATGACATCAATCACAACTCCCATTAAGTCAGAAGACCCAAATTAAAGATAGGTATGAATTCCATACATGACTTCAAAAGTTGTATTCAGATATAGTTGCGATTGTTGAAAGAATGCATACTATGGGATTCAGTCTGAATGAGCGAATGAGGATTGTGTTGGTACATGTGGTTAAAAAGCTGAAACGCTTTACAGAGGGTCATATTGCATTTAAACTAAATACGATAGAGGGTTGTCATTTGCGATGTAGGAATCAACCCCTTGGACATTTATTGTTGACGTTATATGATAAAGTTCTAAGGATGGATCTCACCTCATTACTCCATTCGTTCGAAAATAGTAAATCTAAATGGAGGAGGAGTATTGATGGTTATCAATCCCCTATATGTGCCAAAGTACCAACCAAGAGACCGAATGTTATGCTAAATGTGGGCAAGTCTCCGATTAGACCGGAGAGAGTGATGCATGCTTGTAGTTTATCATCACCCAATGTAGAAAGCAAGCAAGCCATTGAGGAGTTTGTGCTGCTATACATACCAAGGATGGACGAACGTTGTATTTGCGGAGCCCATATGCGTACAACACAACTGTCAGCCACCTGCAACAACGGCCTTCGGAAGCCCCAAACATTGTGTTATAGCATCACTGCACATATAATCATACCCGTAGGTGCTCCAATAGATCCTCTGATGGTGATTCCTCCCTTTGTGACATATCTATCAACATTGTAGCAGCGCACCACGAGCTAAGAGCACATCTAGCTAGGTTGACAGCTCAACCAATGATAACAGCAGGCAACATGCCAGCAATAGCATGCACATGGATACACATGGGTGATTCCCTAAACGATTCATGTTGTTTTCGAGTGAATAATCATATAGAGAACTTGAAAGTAACCATTGAGTGGTGTGAGTACTCTAGAGAACCAAGGAGCTCTTGAAGGTTGCTATATTTTTTAATCAAAGGCCTGACTCTGATCATGTGCACCCTCACTCATGATACAAAAAAGACAATATTTGTGAGCTCTGCTAGGCCCATCACTCCCAACTTTTCTAAGGTGGTACAGTATGGCAGTGGTGCAGTCCACTTTGCCGCACCCTCATGCACCCTCTACTGTAGCTTGCCTATAAATTCACAACAAATGCTTTTGTGGTCTTACCAGGGCTTCAAAATGGGGTACTCATAGGCACACCAATGCAAAAATATGCCAAGTGCGACGTGTGCTATCCTAATGCAAGGGATGGAATAAAACACAAATGTGTTGAGGACTTCCCTCATTATGATCGTGAAGCTCCAGGGATCAAGCCTTATGGCATGTCTCTATCATATCTTTATTCTTGGAGGACAGTCCATCAAGTGAGACTTCTCGACTATAATGGTGGACTATGTGGCCAAGGTGTTTGACAAGGACCAAGTTTACATCTTTGATCCAAGTGAAGCAACCAATCAGTTATAATGTAGTCTCTCCCACTTTAGGAGCAAAGTGGTGTAGAGTGTAGCGGTTTGTTATGGTCTAAAATTGACCCAAATTTATTGTGATGTTCTTTTGATTTTAGTAGGATTTGATTTTTTAATTTTTGGCTCTAATGGAGCTACTATA
The DNA here is from genome assembly GCF_984573655.1 of Nuphar pumila. Taxonomy (NCBI): domain Eukaryota; kingdom Viridiplantae; phylum Streptophyta; class Magnoliopsida; order Nymphaeales; family Nymphaeaceae; genus Nuphar; species Nuphar pumila. The sequence continues at coordinate 33,858,486 of NC_143253.1, read as the reverse complement.
GCAGGACGTCGAGTTTTGATATTAGTTTGTGGTTTATTTATTTTAGTGAATTGGGTTAATATCTAAGAATCATCCTCAATACTTGTTATATGATCCATATTATGAAAGATGCCTAAGGATCCATTCTCTAAATCTAAGAGATCACCTTATACTCATAGGGACAATTTCATCTTGTGTGTGGTCTAGTATGCTGATGTGAAAGCCTATATGGCTGAGTATAAGGTAAAAAGTCAAAGGGCACATGTCATCTTCCTATTGAAATAAGAGAGGAGGATATGGGTCTCACTAGGACCCATGACAGACAAGAAGAGCTCCCTACAAAGAAAGAAATTTCCCTTATCTATGAGGACATTTGGCACATCAAGGAAAGAAAAGGAAAAGGAAGAAAGGACTCTAAAAGGAAATAGCCTCAAAGTCAAAGTGGTGCCCACAAGGTGGGATGTCCCTTGCGAAGCATAAATGAAAGAAAGAATAAGAAAAAAGGGGGTCGCCCCCTACTTTCCAAATAGAGGAGACATCTTTCCCTCTCTCTCCTTCTTTCTATTTTACACCTTGTGTCAAACAATGTATTATTTCTATGTATTATAATTTTAAGTAATTTAGTTCAGTCTTTAGGATATAGTTAAGAAGGGATCTCAATCAGACTAACTGACCCCTCTCTAGTCTAGTTCTGACTGTTAGTTAGGATCCTACTTTTGCAGTTAAAGGATGTATATAGATTTCGAGTTTAGATTTTCTATTTTGTATTAGATCTGGACCCAAACCCAGGTCATACACTATATAAAATGGAATAGGGTCTCTAGTTAGGGAGGATGAAAGTTAATGAATTAATTTTATCACTTTCTATCTCTAGTTGATTCTCTCTCTAGGTGTCCGTCTTAATTGGCATATTCTTCTTTTCTCTCTGGTTCACGTGGGTCACGTGAGGACTAGACCAGACTAGTTGGTGAGTCACCCTACTTGAAAGATCTCTTACACCTCCAGTGCCCCGGGTTATGCGACCCTGCTTCCCTATCGATCCATCAGATGTTGCTTCATTACAGATCATGGGTCTAAGTCCCAAAACTAGAGTGACACCTTTCTAACCTCTTATAGGCCTATAACTCATAGACTTTATTCTCAACTTTAGTTATGCTTTTACCTATTTTTGAGAACTTGAACTTGAAACTATACCTGACCGAGAACCCAGTTTGCCCGTAGTCTATTATGGCAACCTCAAACCTTTAGCAATCTTTCTCTATGTTTAACACATATCCCAAACCTTCCACGTCCCTAGGCATTCATAAAACCCCTAGACCAAGTCCTATACATTTTGAACTTCGTTCCCTAATCGAACCATCACCCGAGTCCAAACTGCACCTACTTGATTAGTTTTTTTGGACATGTTATCTCACTGTATCTCTTCTCCCGTAACCCCAAGAATCCCATGACCTTCTCTCCATCGTATCCACAAGGGTGTTAACCCCATAAGCCCATAACCCACATGCTGAAGGCCTAGATCTAGCTGCTCTGCTGATCCGCCCAAGTTCACAAAACTTTGATTGAAAAGGTCATTCGTCGTAACTTCGAATCTACTAGTTGGGCCAATTTATATTCCATCTTCGATGCGTCCAACATGATTCCAAATTTTTTTTGAAGTGACACCAAACCACGTTAAAATTAGTGTTTCCTGTGTATGTGTATTCCCTGTTCAAAATGTGTGTGCTTACTTGACATCTATGTCTAGTGTTTGCATTGACCACTGTAGAACACTACAGTCAATATGTCCTGCATTTGATTCATCATTAGAGATACTTGACATATGTTTAAAATTTGTGTATTTTGATAAAAAAAATCATATGATAAGCATAATTATTTTTTGATTTATCATGTATTCACTCAATAAATGATAAAAATAGGGATTAAAATACACTTAATAAATTATAAAAATAAGAATTAAAATATAAAACCCTTAAAATCTAAGCATACTTAAAAAATCAGATCAATAAATTGGAAAAATAGGGATTAAAGTACAAAAACACATAAAATCTAAGCATACCTACAAAAGTAGATTTAGCATCTACTACAAGAATAAAGAATTAAAATACAAAAACCTTATAATGCATACCAAAAAAAAATAATGATGTATCATCAATTGCAAAAATAGGGATTAAAATACAATGACCCCTATAATCTAAGCATACAAAAAAAAAATCAGATTTGACATCAAATACAAAAATAGGGATTAAATAAAAAACCCTAACATTTAAGCATGCCAAAAAAAATAAAACTTGATTTAGCATCATAAAATAAATAAATTATAAAAATAAAGATTAAAATGCAAAGCCCTTAAAATCTAAATATACCTGCAAAAGCAAATCCGAATTTTGTATGCATTGACTCAATAAATTACAAAATAGAGATAAAAATACAAAAAACACTAGAATCTAATCATACCTTAAAAAGAGTCAAATCTAGCATCATTCACTCAATAAATTATAAAAATAAGGATTAAAATGAAAAGCTCCTAATATCTCATTATACCTGAGAAAAACATTCAATTTTGAATGCATTCCTACAATCAATGGCTAAAATAAAGATAACTTTTAAAATCTAAGCATATCTGAAAAAAAAAATCAGATTTAGCACATAACCCTAAAATCAGGTTAGGGTTCAAGAGAGAGAGATGGTGCAGGATGGCGCATCCTTGTCGTGCATTTGCATGGGTGCATGGGGACCAAGCGCTGAGGGTTCGACGTTCACCTATCAAACTCATGCTTACTGAGCCCACTAGTTAAAGACATCTGCACATTCAGTGAGAGTCGAACCATATATTATATGCGAAAAGTTGATAAACTCATGGCAATGAGCTGTTCTTAATGGGCTGCTTCTCTTTCCTTGAAAAAAAATAAAGAATACAACCAAAGCTGCTTAAAAGGAAAATAAGATAGGAGGCAGTTTCAAGAAAATGTGAAAAAGTTGGAAGATCAATACCAATACTACATAAGAGAGAGAGAGAGAGAGAGAGAGACGGGTATGAAAACTTGAAAGTTTCTAACTAAAAGATAAAAGGAAAAATAAAAATAAAAAACTGAAGGTGTCGGTTTAAACGTTATAAAATCGAAGAATCTATTGGTGCATACAAAGACAAAGAGAAGAACCCGCGTGTTCTGTTGCATGATCTCACCTAATGGGACCCTTCCCTTCCCTTTCCGTCTGGTTATTAATTTAAACCAAGTAGCCTCTTCCTTTCCTTCTTTATTCTTGCTTCCCATTAAAAAAATCGTTTCTTAAAGCGGAAGAAATAAAAGTCAAGCCTACCTTATAAACAAAATCTTTGCTGTATGTGCCCGCCTATTTCCAATTTTGCTCGTTCCTTTTTTTTTGACATAAAAAGCTTGGGTTAGGCAGACCCCTACCAGTTATACAACTATACCTCTAGGATTCAAACTTGCAACGTCCCAACACAAAGGTGACGTCTGTTCCTGTCAGTGAAGCAGATCTCCCGATGGTAATTTTACTGGTTCCTTGGGGCAAACTTGATTGCATCTCTCTCTCTGGCAAAAGCACTTAAAGAAAGTTAAGAACCTTCTGAGTCAAAGTTTTTGTTTGGACCATATTTGACCCCATTTCACTCACTATATATACCGTAACTAAAATATGTAAACTAATATAAACTAAGATTTTTATAGGGTTTCTTTATTTTTTTTCTAAAATTTCACCACGCTATCTACGTGCATTGTTATATCGGAATAGACTCTTGGGTCATCTGATTATGATGTATAAGAAGGATCTTTTAAGGTTTGAAAATCAATGGCTCAGAATTTTTTATAAATATGCAAGCATAAAAAATCACTTTTCTTGATTCAATTACGATGATCCAATAATCGATTCCAAGCAAATGGACCACGCTGAATGCATCTGCAAGGTTAGATTTACAAAAAAACCTCTAAAAATATTGGTTCATACCAGTTTACATATTCTAGTTTATATATATATATATATATATATATATATATATATATATATATATATATATATATATATACACGAAAAGTAGTAGCTGCTTGACCACTTCATGTCTGACCAAAATGGCCATAGCGCATCACGATGGATGCTTAGTAGAAAAATCCTGCTAAAACACCTTTAGCAGCGACAAAAAAGTTGCCACCAAAGGTGCGAGACTTTTAGCAGTGACAAAAATCTCCGCTAAAGGTGTTTCAACAGGATTTTTCTGCTGAGCGTCGATCGCGATGCGTGATGAATGTTGCGCGTCCATTTTGCTTAGGCATGAAAGAGGTCAGGCAGCTACCACTATATATATAGTGAGTGGTAGCTGCCGACATTTTGTGCCTACCATCACACGGGCACGATAGACGATCAATGAGCATTAGATATAAAAAGGTCCTTTAGTGGAGCTAAGGGTCAATTTTTTTGTGGGGCCTTTAGTGGTGCTCCAAAAGCACTGCTAAAGCCCATTTCTACATAGGGCACGTGTTGGAGCATCCATTGCGTGGCTTTAGCGGCACTTTTGAAGCGCTGCTAAAGGTCTTAGATCAATAGGGAAGCACCCTTTTATCCCTAACGCACGCTGAGCATCCATAACACGAGTGATGGGCGCTCAGCACGTGTGTGTTTTTGTTAGGCACACAATGCGTTAAACAGGTAACACTTTATATATATATATATATATATATATATATATATATATATATATATATATATATATATATATATATATATATATATATATATATGAGCAAAAGTGCGGACGCACGCCACACGTTTGCTCGTATAGGCTTTAATGGTGGTCTTTTCGGCGTAGTTATAACATATAACTATAGAGCCTTTAGCCAAAAAAATGTGTGCCATTGATCGCATGTGATCAACGGCGCATGCTCTTCGGACCTGGGCGTCCGGTGTTACTCCCATCACAGGTCTTAGTTGGAACTCGTGTCCAAACTAAAAGAAGATCCAAAAGCTATAACTAATAATGATCGAGTGGCATTCCTCTAATGATTGAGCTTCCCATTGATTGGATTTTACATAATAGATTTCTATCATTTATTTAGTAAGAAACATGCTTTACATTTAGATGTTTTTTCTTAATATTTAGATGTGTTTTTTTAATATACTAAAAATTTAGAGCCTACAAAACTGTATTATAAAATTTAAAGGTATTGCAAGTCATTGATTTTTCATGTATTGGAAAAACATGCTTAGATGTGAAATCTTTATGTAAATTATATTTTTAAATAAATAAATTATAAAAAACCAATATATAAAATTTGAATGATAAAAAATTGAACTGGAGAAGCAAAGCCGTCTTATCAACATTGGTTATATATATATATATATATATATATATATATATATATATATATATATATATATATATATATATATATATATAAAGGCCGTATTGTTGAATGCCTTTTTATCAGACAGAAAGATCTGACAATCCTTTGCCATCGATTCTGCACACGATCAAAGGTGAAAAAAAAATCATTAAAAAGGTCTTTATGCCTTATTGGTTGTTTTGCAATAGCCTGTAAGATCTTTAGTGGCCACTAATGACCTTTTGAGTGAATTTTTTTTGCACCTCTCACTATAAGAAAAATGTTAATTAGAGATGAAAATTTACGACGAAAATAATTCGTTTCAAATTTGCGATGGATTAGTTAGAGAAAACTAGTCGTCCTTAAAATTAAAATTGAAATTTTTGTCTCGAAATCCATCGCTAATTAGCAACGGAAATATTCGGTCGCTAAGTGGTGTCGAAGTTTGCGACATAATATTTTTGTCGCTACGCCGTCGCGAAGTAGTGACAGAGTTTATGATGGAATATTTTTGTCGCTAATCTGTTGCTAATTGTTTATATAAAATAACCCATCTAGGGCCTAAAATTCTTCCTCCCTCTCTTTTATTACCCCCATATCAATTGGAGTCACGCTGCCGTCGTGACCACCACTCCCCCCTCCTCTATTTCCTTTCTCTTAGGTCCACATCACTGGTGGTTCTGCCGGTGAAGGCCACCCCACGACTATAGACTACCACCAGCGTGACCTCCCCACCGACGCCGGTGAAGGTAAGGGGAAAATGATTTTCATTCATTCATTTTTTTTCAGACAGCCATCGCCTTTTGCTGGGTGTCATTTTCATTGGCGATCAGCCATTACAACCGCCGCGATGGTCGATCGACGATGACTAGTCCCACCACGATCATCCCCTCCTCACGTTACGTAGAACATCTCTCTCTCTCTCAAAAGACTCTCGCTAGAGATGATGCCAGAAAACTCTTCCACAGACCAGACCCCGCCGAAGCCGACAAAATGCTACGTGGAAGTCGCCGGAGGGGGCGACTCATCGGCAGGGAGCTCTCAATGGAGCACAAGTCTCAAGCAGAGAAGCTACACTCAAAGGCTTTTGAGGGCGCTTCAATCCGTTGGACGGAGCACCGCTCCAATCGCAGGACTCTCCTGGACGTTGGTCGTGAAGGAGGCAGTCGACTCTGCCCTGGCGATGATCGCTAACGGGGAGTCGCAATGGAGTCGGACGATCCTTGGGAGGTTGCGCCGACACAGGGGACGGTTCCAATGGCGTCAGATTCGGGCGGTCTCGGTTCGCCAAAGAGCTAACAATATGGAGCCCTCTCCATCTCCGACAGATATCATCCAGATTTTGGTGAAGCGAAAGCGAGGAGGGGATGATCGTTGTGGGATAGTGGTGGGCAACCGGTTGAGGACGCTCGGTACGCTAATCTAAAAAAAAAACTATGAAATAGTGTCATGTCTGGTCGTGCTCGTATTTTGTTGACAGAGATGGAGAACATATGGTTTAGGTGTCACGACCTCTTTGTGGGGGATAAAAAAAAACACAGCGAAAAAAAAGGAATTTCGATGAGTGCCTCAAGAACGCTGACACACCCATACGCGCAACGAAATGTGAGAGGTGGGCCCATAACCATTTGGGTAAATAAAGAATACCATTGTCAATGCTGTCAGAGGGGGTTCTTCTAATCATTGGAGGAAGCAACAATAAAATCCTTTTTTTTATTTATAAGATAATAAAGAGTTGTTAGGAATGGGAGAAGACAATGAAATGGACAATGCACCACAAGCAAAATATAGAAATGTATTATATTATTTTGTATATTTGTGCTTTGTAGGTGCGTAGCAAAGCAAAACATGTTATGCTTAGTGCTAAGCATTGCATGCGGCTTAAAATACCATGCAAAAAGAAACAAGAAAAATGCAAATACAAAAGCATGTAAATCAGGTAAATACCCGTGGTGAGTAAGTGATGCAAGTGCATCATAGGTTATTTACTTTCTTTGATGAAACACTTTCTTGCTCACACACTCACTTAGTTGTGGATATCTAGGATTGTTTTGCTAGAGTTTGAAGATCATGCTGAGCATAATTTGAATATATGAGAATAGAAGTGCTCTTATTTTTGTAGTTCAGATTTCATGCTAGTCATGATAGTAATTAGCGGGATATTTGAGTGTGTTTGCTGTAGGTACATGTTTGACATTGTTGTGATATGAATGATTGAATGTATTGTAATATTTGACATGACTATTCATACTTGCATGAAGTTATTTTCGATTTGATTATGCATTTCATGTAAAATTATATCATAAAAACATGCTTAAATTGAATGTGTCGTGTTTGTGAATGTGATTTCATCTTTCTAAATATCCTTGTGATGTGTGTAAATATAATGTGATGGAGTTACACACAAAAATATTGAATTATCAATTCATGCATAATAGTTCATGAAATTGCATTTTATGTTAAGTATGTTTATGGTAGAGGGGGAAAAAATTATGCATTAACTGAAACAAAAAAATTGCTCACCAACAATCACCAAACAAGAAAATTGTATCATGTACATGCACAACTCATGCATAGTTATAAAACTGATTTATGTATGACCTTTAAATCTTTACATTTCATGCATATATCATATCCATGCTAAGATCAAGAGTTATGTAACTTATTCAAATAACATTTTTATTTGTTAAAATATGGTTCATGGAGGTGACAGTGGTCGAACACCCAGTGGTCTAGGACCAAGTGAAGGTCGTGGAACATCATTAGGTAGATGTCTTTGTGTTATATTTAAATATAGGAATTTATTATATTTTTGCTTATATGTTGATATAAAAATTGTTACTTGTTAATCATCTTTATAGGATCCCAGCTCAGTAATAGCTAGTCTCAGCCTTCGTCTTCACTTAATGCTTCGATAGGTATATCATTGAAATAATTATATACATGATTAGTTTACATGTGCATTGTATGAATTTCTAACTCATTGTTCTGCAGATGATGTTTCGTCTACACATGACCCACCTACACCAACTACTCATACACATCATAAGACAACGTCAGATGTAGGATCTTCTTAGTCTGACACACGATGACTCATTCAAATAGTATATATCGATAGTCGATCGTAAGTATTTCATTATCACTTGTCCAATACTTATCTTATAAATAGTATATATCGATAGTCGATTGTTAATGTGTACCAATTCATGTGTAGTATGAGGTTCGAGCCATAAGATGTAATATGAAAAATTAAGAAGTCACTAGTTCAGCATCTTCAAAGACAGATCACTCAATGAAAAGAGTACCCGAAGGAGGTGTTGGACAAATTATGATCATCATTCATGATATATAATCATTTATCATAGCTAATGTGTTTCATATTTAATTTTTTGTTATAGTCATGTGTACTACAACAACAACAACAACTACGCCTTCATCCCAAAACAATTGGGGTCAGCGATATGAACCAAAAAAGAAATTCATTTTGGGTCTTCCACATGAATCCTTTTCCTCCAATCATTTCTATCCAACGCCATGTCCTCGGTGAGGTTCAAAGCATTCATATCCTTTCCTATCATCTCCATCCAAGTCTTCCTAGGCCTACCCCGACCTCTTTTAACTAATATATTTTCCCATTTCTCCAACCTTCTAACTGGAGCATCATTAGGCCTTCGCCGAATATGTCCAAACCACCGTAAACGATTCTCTCGCATCTTATTTTCAATGGGTGCAACACCTACCTTCTTACGTATCTCTTCGTTCCGAATCTTATCTTTTATTGTATTTCCACACATCCATCTAAGCATCCGCATCTCAGCTACACTCATTTTTTGAATATGATGTCTCTTGGCAGCCCAACATTCCGTACCATATAGTAAAGCGGGTCTAATAGTCGTCCTATAAAACTTTCCCTTCAACCGCAATGGCATTCTACGATCGCACAGCACTCCAGTAGCACTTTTCCATTTCATCCACCCAACCTTTATCCTATGATTTACATCTCCATCAATTTCTCCATACTTTTGAATGATGGATCCCAAATATTTGAAATAATCATTCACCGGTATATCTTGCTCACCAAGCTTCACTACACTCCCATCACTACTTCGTTGCTTACTAAACCGACATTCCATATATTCAGTCTTACTCTTACTCAACTTAAAACCTCTAGCTTCCAATGTCTGTCTCCATAATTCTAACTTAGCATTAACCCCAGCTCTAGACTCATCAATCAAAACAATATCATCAGCAAACAACATACACCACGGTACATTTTCTTGAATTGATCTCGTAAGCTCATCCATCACTATCGCAAATAGGAAAGGGCTTAAAGCAGATCCTTGATGTAACCCAACCGTTATCGGAAAATTGGTTGTCACCCCTCCACAAGTGCGGACATTGGTTACTACTCCTTCATACATATCTTTAATTATACTAATGTACTTGAGAGAAACACCTTTCTTCATCATTGTCCACCAGAGAACGTCCCTAGGTACTCTATCGTATGCCTTCTCTAAATCAATAAAAACCATATGCAAATCTTTGTTCCTCTCTCTATATCTTTCAATAAGTTGTCTAAGAAGATGTATAGCTTCCATAGTTGATCTTCCAGGCATAAAACCAAATTGATTCTCCGATATCATGACAACCTTCCTCAACCTAGACTCAATCACCCTCTCCCAAAGTTTCATAGTATGACTCATGAGTTTTATACCACGATAGTTTGTGCAATCTTGTATATCACCCTTATTCTTATATAAAGGCACCAAAGTACTCTTCCTCCACTCATTAGGCATCTTATTTGTTCGCCAAATCAAGTTATAGTCATGTGTACTAACTTTCTAAAATTATTTGTAGGCTTTGAATCGCTTCTCGACTGCGAAGCAGGAGCAGGACGCAAGGCTAGTGTGGCAGAAGGTGGCTTTCAGTCGATTTGCCGACATGCTGCACAATATGAAGACTGCAGCAATAAAAGCAACTGATAGGATAGATGATCCACTGCAGTGTAAGGGTCATGGCCCTTCTACCTATGAAAGTTTTTTGACAACCTTAGAACACATATAAGCATGATTTCATCACTATGAAAGTTTTTTTACTAAGTTTTTTTACTGCCTTATAACACATATATGTATGAATGTGATACATAACACATTTATTTGACAACCTTATAACACATATATGCATGATTGAATTACTATGAAATTTTTTTGACAGCCTTAGAACACATATAAGCATGATTTCATCACTATGAAAGTTTTTTGACTGCCTTATAAAACATATATGAATGATTGAATCACTATGAAAGTTTTTTGACAACCTTAGAACACATATAAGCATGATTTCATCACTATAATTTTTTTTGACTGCCTTATAACATATATGTGCATGATTGAATCACTATGAAAGTTTTGTGACAACCTTAGAACACATATAAGCATGAATTCATCACTATGAATTTTTTTTGACTGCCTTATAACACATATATGCATAATTGAATTACTATGAAAGTTTTTTGACAACCTTAGAACACATATAAACATGATTTCATCACTGTAAAAGTTTTTTGACTGTCTTATAATACATATATGCACGATTGAATTACTATGAAAGTTTTTTGACAACCTTAGAACACATATAAGCATAATTTCATCATTATGAAAGTTTTTTGACTGCCTTATAACACACATATGCATGATTGCATGTACTATGAAAGTTTTTTGACGATCATATAACACATATAAGCATGATTTCATTACTATGAAAGTGTTTTTACTGTCTTATAACACATATGTGCATGATTGAATCACTATGAAAGTTTTTTGACAACCTTAGAACACATATAAGCATGATTTCATCACTATAAAAAATTTTTGACTGCCTTATAATACATATATGCATGATTGAATCACTATGAAAGTTTTTTGACAACCTCAGAATACATATAAGCATGATTTCATCACTATGAAAGTTTTTTTACTGCCTTATAACACATATATGCATGATTGTGATACATAACACATTTATTTGACAGCTTTATAAACCGTATATGCATTCTTGAATCACTATAACATTTTTTTGACAACCTTAGAACAAATATCTGCATGATTGAATCACTATATTTTTTTTTGTCAGCCTTAGAACACATATCTGAATTTTGTTAATGTCCTTCACTTTATTGATAGTTTATGTGTCATTCAGCCATGTTACTTTAATTGCCTTAGATTATGTGCATTGCATATAATTTATTTCATTATATTTTATTTATCAATACTAACATTTTGGTTCTCTTGTAGGATGTTGGAGATGATCAGCGTAGAGGAGCTGATGGAGGCATGGATGAAGGGGCAGATCGAGACAATGAAGAGGATGATGCTCTGAATCTTGGCAAGGATTAGATTCCTGTGTTGAATTTGTTTCACGTACTTGTTGTTTTAAACAAAACTCTTTGTATATGTTCACTTGTAACTAATTAGAACTTGGCGGGGATGATAGTGGGTTGTTAAATTTGTTTCACTTATAACTTGTGTTAAATTTGTTTCACCTACTTTGTATATATATTTTTTATGTGTACTTTGTTTTTATACACAGGTTATATAAATTATATAACAAGAATTTTTTTTCTCGATATTTATATTTCAAACATTTTTTTTTAAGTTTTTGATGAATTAGCGACGAATATTATTCATCGGTAATATCCGTCACTAATTTAGCGACAGATATTTATCCCTCTCAAAAATTGAATTAGCCAATGTTTTGCGATAGAATGTAATCCGTCGCTAAATTAGGGATGAAATTTAGCGATGGATACATATTTATTGTTAAATTTTAGCGATGAATTATCGACGAATATGTATCTATCGCAAAACCAAATCAGTCTTTATTTAACAACGGATCATGACATTCGCTAATCCGTCATGAATTAGCGACAAATCAGTTCTGTCGCTAATTAGCGACCAGGAAATTACGACTGACGTTGTCCATCGCTAAGTCGTCGTCAATCCATCGCTAAACAGATTTGCGATGGATTATCGTCGAATAACTTCCATCGCTAATCCGTAGAATTCTTGTAGTGTATGATAGTGCATGCTATCAGCGTTACAATTTGTCTCACGATACAACCTTTCATATATATATATATATATATATATATATATAGTAACAATAGAATTTAAACAACAATGTGAAAGGATGAGATGATCTTAGATGAAGCATCATATCATATGTGGGGGTGTCAATGGGTCTGGTTTGGACTCGTGAGTTTGAACTTGGAAGTGACTTTGAGGTGCAGGTATGAAGTTCTAGACCCGAGTGTGATCAGGTTCACCATAAAAAAAATCATTCCTAGGCCCTATAAGAGTTACATGAACTAGACCCGGTCCACACTCACGAAAATAATATTTTTTATCTTTTTATATTGTACAATCATGGGTCTTAGTTGGAACTCATGTCTTGTATGAAATTTCATAAACCATATATACCTGACTCCATGTACTAATAAGATTGTTTGGATCCAACGTGAAATTTAATTGGACCTCCTTCTTTATCACCAAACACTGACCCTATAAGGTTTGGTACATGTTGGGTCAGCCTTCATCCTGACTCATTGACACCCTAACATATGGATTAAGATTATATATTTTCTTGTACCTTAAATCAAAGGCATATCGAACAGCCTGAAAGTCCTTTTCGGAGCCAAATATACTATGTTGGATCCCTTTTTCTAATTAATGGACATATCCGTTTTTTTATTTTGAAAAACTACCATATTTTTTTTTTGTGAAAAAGTAATCGTTATGCGCCCTCAAAAGACTTTTACTGACGCACTAAAAGCGTGCGCCCGTAAAGTCCTAGAACCTAGTGTGCCAGTAAAACTAATTTTGCAAAAATTGATGCTGCGCGATGGACGCTCAGGCTCATCCCGCTGGCATTGCGCAGCTAGGCATCACTCTAAATATGTATGTAACTACTTAAATATCTAGTTTTATGTTTACCAGCCGGATTGAATGGTCTTTGAGGTCATAATTCAGTTTTTTCGGACCATGTCATGCAATGAAGTCCGTTGCATGGATCAGTCATTTATTCAACATGTCTAGAAATATTGGAGCTCTTGGGTCTTGCTCACGGTTCCATGTGACGCCCAATGGGTCCACAGTTTTCCAATGATGACAAAGCATTTCCCAAGAACACTTCGACATATTAAAGGGGACTAAAGATGGTCCGATGCAATTAAAATCTTGATATCCTACTTCAATTCAGGATATATATTAATTGAGAATGGGACTAAAGATGGTCTGAACCAAACTTAGTTGTCACACGGTTAGCATGATCACTCATCATTTCATATTGATCGGCGAATGAAAGATGCATATGTTTATTAGAAACTTGTTCTAAAATTTTTTGTAACTGTATCAATATACATTTCATTGAAAACTTTTTATACCAGGGCGTGTTAATTTCAATACAGTCGTACCTATACCAGTTTCTGGCAACCATGCTTGACCTTACAGCTAGATGAGCCTCATTACTGAGCCGTTGGACACAGTAAACTGAATAAAACGGAACATGGTCCACAGTGTTGAATGGTCTTCCTTGCACACTCAACCATTGTTCAGTTTCAGAATATGAATTTTTTTGAGATGGATGTATATGGCCATATGGGTGAATGGTGAAGGCATCATGGCATTCATGACTTGATGGATGGCACCTAAGAGAGCTGAGGGCATATCCAAAGGGCATCATGTTTAGCAGTCAAGGACAAGATGAGATCTCGGGAATCCCACAAACATGGTAGCGTCTGAAACATAAATTCTGGATTTAAGTCAATTACAAAAATGCCCTTCATTTGACTTTGAAGGCCTGTCCCGCTAGGACGCTTGTCAAGCACCAAGGAGTTAAAGAATGGGGGAGGGGTCTTCTCTTGCTTAGATGTACGAATATCAAATGTCCCTTTGAAGTTCGACAGTTTGGTGGTCCACAGGTTTGACTTAGAAAATGACGGATATGACCTTTCAAAGTCAAAGTTATCGAAAGTCATGCAGCTGAACCAAATGGAAGATCATTCCTGTCATCATAAAAGACAATGAAGGACATCTTGGTCATTCGGTTTGTTCAGCTAGATTATGTACTCCCCTTAAATCCCGCGGGAAATATTTGCATAGAATTTTTACCTTTTTTTTTTCTCCATTATAGTTCAGTGGCTCCGCTTTTCACTCATGCGTCATCATGCATCATGACATGACCAATGTTACTATGAGGATGTTTTCGTCAATTTGCGCCTTAAAGTGATCAGTCTAGAACTCATCTCTTCATGATAGGTAATTAGCTTCATCATGATTTTATATATTGATGATTAAAGCGATCGGCCTCCTACATGGTCATACGTTCATGAGTGGTTATCATGCCTGAATGCATGACCATTATGGTGATCCCATGTATTGAAGGTCATGACCATAAAGTTAATTTTGTAATCTTGTTAATTCAAGTCATCCAGTTGGAAAAATAAATTTTTCAAATTGCACTCTTGAGAGAGAGAGAGATGGTGCCTGCTGAATTCAACAGACCAGCAAATCCTTGCCTTTAAAAACTGACAAACATATACTTGAGAATTGAGAGGATTGATACCGTATAATCAGCAGTCATGTTCTGCACTCTTGAGAGAGAGAGAGAGAGTTTTGACAAGCAAAACCAAGTCTCTGAGTGAGGGAAAAAAGAATTCTTATGTCCCAATGTAGAAAAAAGAAAAAGAAAAACAGGGTACAAACAAACATTCATTCAGTCAGGTAGATTAGGGTTAGAGGAAAAGAAGGAAATGCTGGAGCTGTTGAGTCCATAACAGGAAACCCCACACGCATTAAAAAGGCGGGTCAGTGGTGAGATGTTGTCCCTGGGGACCAGGTGGGGTCCACAGGAATTGGGGGGCAAAGACATTGTACTGGGTGATCAAATTTTTGCTATAAAAGGTCATCAATACTTTTGGCTTTTCAGGAGCGTCGTAGCTAGTCTGTGGAAAACCCTAAAGGAGAAGAAAAAGATAAAAGAAGAAAGGAAGGCATTGAAATATCGACAAGATGGGCAGGGCTCCTTGCTGTGACAAGGCTAATGTGAAGAAGGGGCCTTGGTCACCAGAGGAGGATGCCAAGCTCAAGGCTTACATTGAGCAGAATGGGACTGGCGGCAACTGGATTGCTCTTCCTCAAAAGATTGGTAAGAAAAACCAAATTAATTGACCAGTCGACACCGCCACCTTTATTGATTTCCTCCTCTTCTTTGTTGTTGTTCTTCCACTTCTTTTGATCAGATATTTGTATGGTTATGGTTATTTTCATTAGCATGGATCTCTCTCTCTTAGTTAGCACAGATCTCTCTGATCACTCGCATCACTGAAATCAAGTATCCTCTACCTTCACCATAACTCAACGTCATTATCTTCATCTTCATATTGATTATGCACTCATATCATTGAAATCAACTTCTCTCTATTGGCCTTTCACCTGATTGCTGCAGGTAGGTTATGGTGCCGTTCATTCTCTCACTAACCCCAGCTTACCTATAAAAAAAAAGAGATCTGTTCTCTCTCATCATTGTCATCATCGTCATCATCATCATAGATGTGCATTCATATATCAATGAAATCAGTTACTCTCCACTAGCTTCCCATCTGATTCCTTGTAGGTGGTGATGCTGGTTTAGCTCTCTCTCTCTCTCATCATAAATTATGGACTCATATCATTAAAAATCAATTAATCTCCTCTCGCCTTGCATCTGACTCCGTTTGGTCATGATCCATTTTTTGCTCTCTCACACACCGAGGCACGCGCACAAACATCATCATCCGGAATCATTGCTGATCCTTCTCTTTATGCAGGCCTTAAGAGATGTGGGAAGAGTTGCAGGCTTAGATGGCTGAATTACTTGAGGCCTAACATTAAGCACGGGAGCTTCTCTGAGGAAGAGGACAACATCATCTGTAGCCTTTACATCAGTATCGGAAGCAGGTTTTCCTTCCCTTCCTTTGCTATTTTTATTTTTTCCCTTCCCTTCTTGATTGTTATCTCCCATTTCTTCTCTATACCGCTACTCTCTTCACAAACAAACATTCTCCACTTGCTTTCCTCTCTTTAGGTTCTGATTTTCATGACGTGCAGGTGGTCAATCATTGCTGCTCAATTGCCTGGCCGGACAGATAACGATATCAAGAACTATTGGAACACCAGACTCAAAAAGAAACTCCTAGGGAGGCGCAAGGACTCTAACACTCGCGGTCTCTCATCTGCCATCAATCAAGATGTCAAGGAAGATCATGATGGCCTCAACGAACTATCTTCAGTGGTAGCACAGAGCGGCCTGCAATCCTTGAGCACATCTGCCTTAGAAAGGATGCAACTCCACATGCAACTCCAATGCCTCCAACACCCATATTCTATCCTCAACCCTCTCTCAAGATTCCACATGCTTGGGAGCCAGTCGTTCCTTGATGCAAATCGCCATACAGTGCAAAACCACCTACCTGAACCACAGAATGCAGAAGGGTTTGAGAGTTTTAGTGCGAATTCAAGAGAGCAAACCCATACCAATGTTAAAATGGAACACAAAGATAATTCCTTTAAAGGATTTTCATCATCTAGCTCTGTCACCCACAACAATGGAAGCTGCAGTTCTCAGGATGCGGTTCAGAACATCAAACAGATTGATGGTTTTCCTGCTGAGTTTCAGGACATGGTATACTCCAATAATCATGAGCAGATTGATGGATTTGATTGTCTGAATGAAATGGATGGCATGATGTGGTGGGGCAATGATTCTCATCAGAAGACCATGAATTCATGGGACTCATCTTGTTTTCTACAACTTGAAGCCTTCCAATTCGAAGATTTTGGAATGGATCAGTATGATCTTCTATAACCGTTTAGAGTGTTAGGTTGTTGGTAGCTAAATAGAGTCGACAGCCATTATGTAAATCCAGTGAATAAGCGTTGGTATCAAAGTCATAACAAAAACTCAAAACTATCTCTTTTTCTTTGTACAATTTCTAGATACTATTGACGGTGGTTTATCTTCTTTTCTTCTATGACATCTTGAGTTTCTGATTTGGCAAATCTCTTTCGTGTTTTGTTTCTGCAATCTTCCAACTCATAGCATCGGGTTATCTCCTCCTACAAAGAGATAATACACGTAAAATAAATGATAGTTTATTTGGAAGGCATGGTATCTTAAAACTGTTAATTTGCTCTTTTTGGTAATGCAGATAAGACTTGGCTGAATTCAAAACCTTGCACCTTTACTTTCCGCCACATGCAAGGTATGTTGGATTACTCATATTTTACTTTTAAATTCACAGATAGACATGATTTGTTTTTTCATGGGTCCTGACATGGTTGAGATAAAAAAAAAATGGTTTCATGGTTTAGAAGGTGCTTCCTTCAAAATCCAAGTGAAAAGCCTCAAGGAATAAAAGGGGATAGTCCTGTGTGAGTGCGTTTCCAGGTTTACATATGTTGGGGAATTGGAGTTTAGCTACTTAACGAAAGAATAACGGTTATATAAATTTATATATTGTTCTCATCATGTCATTATTTTTCACCTTTACTTCTTCATTCATCTCCATACATTTGACTCATCTCCTTAGAATGGTTTCTCTTGCCAGCATAGAACATTAAATTTAACAGCCAGGAAGTTCTATGCTTGCTCTTGGATGTGAACGTGCCTATTTCTGGTGTCTATATGTTGTAGTTGGATTACTAACTCATAAAAAATTGGACGGCTACCATAGGCACAGCAGGCAAAGATCAACGTGGCCAGGTCTCCGATCTTAGGTGCGTTTTCTCCATGAACTGAATGAAGAAAAGCTTAGCACCTAATAGCTAAGAGAGAAGTGTATGGCTAAGGGGAAGTCATTTAAATCAATACAAATAGGACACTATTTTTTTTAATTAGCAAGCTGGAGTTAGGTCAAATAAGACCACCAATTAACCTTTCCATATGAAAAGAACAATTTAGTTTCTTCCATAGATATCCTCTATGCGAAAATTTTCCTGCACTTGAAAAACATTAACTTTGCTATTTGGCATCTATTCCTTAAGTACCAAATCTCTATCCATTGAATCCAAGTTATAGATGTGATAATTCTAGTAGCCCATGATGTTGCTTTGCAAACCTAAGATGGTGTTTGCATTAACCCACTTGCCCCCAAAAGTGGGATTTTACCGTATAATGCAAATTCCCAACTTGTCATTGGGAAGGAAGGAGTGCCTAAATACAATGCGTTTATACTGCACTTACATTTCATGAAAAATTTGAAGTCTATTGTCGGAAGAGCATGCTAGCTGGAGGTGAAGAGATGGTAAGATTGATCTTAATTTCTTCGTAGGAGAAATAGTAACTTTGATGCTTGGACTTATAACGAAATCCTTTGGTTTTCTTCATTTTACTAGCTAATATCGATTAAATGTTCCATTTGTTAGGTGCATGAAGTTTATTCGGTGCATCTGTTTAGGTTTCTATTTGATGAGATGTCACAAGGTTTTCACTAACTCACAATCTTGGTAAATATTATTATGTGGAGCACCGTTTTGCTTCATATGAATCGACAATTGCGGTAAGGCTCAGCATATGAATTGCCAGAAAAAGAAAAGGGTTTCGCATTTTAAACTCTGGAAAACCTGCAAAAATACTCTAAAGAGAAATAATTGGTTAAGAAGCAACAAGAGATCCCATTACTTCAAAATTGGAAATACAATTTCAAAATCAGCCCATAAGGGCTTCACTAATTTAGTAGGGGCAACTTGTGAATGTTGCCAAGTTGAAGGGATGTCACAAGTTCAAAACTCGAGCCCGTTATCCCTTGCTGCAAGGTCAAAGCTAAGGGTGCTCTCCTTAGTGGGCATGGTGGGAGCTTAATGGTTTTACCAATCAAAAGTTTGCCAATGTGCAGTCAGTGATGGGAGGGATTTCCCTTGGCCTAACCAAAAAAGAAAAAAGTGCTAAAAGAATTAATTATGCAAATAATATTTCCCTATCATAGCAGGCATGTATGGCCCATCCAAATGAAAAAAACATCTAATTGATACCTTTCTCCCTTTAAGTTCGACAAAAACACTTTGTTTTTTCAGAGAAAATGATGCAACTCATTTTGTTGCCTCGATTTGTGCACCAAAGCAGGGGGATTTGAAAATTGGTTTTTTACTATGTTTAAGATTTTATTTTTATTTTTTTATATTTTATTTATTTTCTATTTCTATTTCATTTATAATCAGCCAACTCGAGACCCTAGGGTGGATTTGGATCCAGTTGGCCCATTTTGAAGTCCTTCACCCGTTGGGACCAAAGACCCACCCATTGGGTCTTTGGGCTATGGCTTTAAAATTCTAAGGAAGAGATGTTAGTCTCTTTCTCCTCCCATCCATTCATGATTTAGTGGGTTGCCACTAAGCTTATTGGCTAGAAATCGCTGATGAAGGTTCACTTTTGGGGTCAATTGTGTTATGGCTAGCATGAACTTGCTGCATGCTCTAACCTTGTTCATTGTAGGCTCTGAGTCCATGAACTGTGTGTTGGAACCCACGCCGAAATATCCTCGCCCTCGAGTGCTATCATGTTCACACATGTGTCTTGTTGTGTGCTACTAGTTTGTTGTGTGGTCGATGTTTTAGTTGACGTAGAACCCCTTTGGCATTGATCGTGTTATGACCAACCTCCATCATGTGGTGTGCTCTAACTCTATCTGTCGTGGACTCTAACTGTCATCGTCAGTTGGTATTAGAGCATAGGTTGCGGAGCTTATCAATTTTGCATGATTTGATGCATATTGCAGTCCAGTATGCACGCAGAGCATTCAACCCCAAAGTTGCTGCCCTATTTGGATGTTTCATGGATGAAATAAATTTAACCCCAAGAGTCTGATGCATTGAGTTTCACTGCCTTGATTTATGTGCCAAAGCAGAAGCATTCGAAGATTAATTTTTGACCATTTATGATTTTATTTTAAATTTTTTAAATTTTTTATACTTATTTTCTATTTTGTTTGTAATCAACCAACTGGATCCTCTAGGACAGATTTGGATCTAGTTGTCCCATTTTGAAGTCCTCCACCCATTGGAACCAAAGCCCACCTTGGGTCTTTGGGCGATGGCTTTAAAATTCTAAGAAGGAAGAGACGTTAGTCTCTTTTCCCTCCCATCCATCTATGTGCTGGTGGGTTCCCATTGAACCTATTGGTCGAAAATCATTAATGAATGTTCGCTTTTGGTGTAGATCATGTTACATCTAGTAGAGACCTGTTGCATGCTCTAACTCTATTTATTGCATGCTTCAAATCGATGAACCGTGCACTGGAACCCAGGCCAGAGCGCCCTCTCCCCCGAGTGTTATAGTGTTCATGCACATGTCTTGGCTGGCCCATGTTAGAGTTAATTCACTGCAAGACCTCTGGTCGGACCCCACCTTATCATGTGCTATCAATTTGTTGTATGGTTAGCGTTTTAGTCGACATAGGTGTGACACCGCAAAATTTCTATTCCAAAATTTATGTAATTTTTTTTTGAAATGATTTTATAAAATTGCAGCAAAAATTCGAACGGGATAAAAGCTTTGGTGTATTACAATTCTATTATACCCTTTTCAAATACAACAAGGCCTTCTGTACAAAGCTTCGTACGAAGCCATCGCGATACTGGCGTGATAACTATTATTGTAGGCAAACTCAACTAAACACAGGTGTGTGTCCCATTCACCTTGCCAATCGAGTATGCAAGCTCGCAACATGTCTTCTAGTATCTGAATCATTCTTTCTGACTGTCCGTCAGTCTGAGGGTAAAAAGCAGTGTTGAACTTCAGTTTTATCCCCAATGCTGACTGCAACTGTCTCCATAGTCACGACATGAATCTTGGATAAAGATCTGAAATGATCGACACTAGTATACCATATAGCCTTATGATCTCTTAGATGTACAACTCGGCCAAACTCTCAAGAGACTAATCAGATGGGTAAGAAATGTGCAGATTTGGTGAGTCTGTCCACAATCACCCAAATCACATCATGCTTCTGTCGGGTTCATGGTAGACCTACCACAAAATCCATGGTGACATCTTCCCATTTTCATTTAGGAATATCGATCTTCTGCATGGAACCTACAGGTCGTTGGTGCTCAATCTTGATTTGCTGACAAGTCAAGCACCTCGAGACGTAAGCGGCAACTTCTCACTTCATATCATTCCACCAATACTTCCGCTGAAGATCCTTGAACATCTTAGTACCACCAATATGAATGGTGTACTTAGACAAATGAGCCTCATCAAGATTTTTTTTCTTCAACTCTAGGTTATTTGGCACCCAAAGTCGATGCCCCATACATATAATATTGTCACTGTCTATGCAAAAAGCTGAGCCTTCTTCTCACTCTCGAGTTGTGAACTTCTCATACCATGCATCTTGTGTTGTGCCTCGATGATCTTTGGCAATATCACCGACCGAATGGTCAGACCGGACAATTTGATGATTTCACCACCAAGCAAAAATGGCTTCCAAGCTACAAAATCTTCTATCAACCTTTGGTTTCTCATAAGACTAGCTAATACATTGCTTGATTTGCGACTAAGCACATCAGCCACAACGTTCGCCTTACCAGGGTGGTAAGACAAAGTGAACTCGTAGTCTTTGATAAACTCGAGCTAATGACATTGTCTCATATTCAATTCTTTTTGAGAAAATAAATATTTGAGACTCTTGTGGTAAGAAAAGACCTCGAACGTATCTCCATACAAGTAGTGTCACCAAGACTTCAATGAGAACATCACTGCTGCTAACTCTAGGTCATGAGTTGGATAGTTTCTTTTGTGAACTTTCAATTGCCTTGATGTGTATGCGATAACTCTGCCATGCTGCATTAGCACACATCCCAAACTTGTTCCTGAGGCGTCTGTGTATACCATAAAACTACCTCTTCCAGAAGGTAAATCTAAGATAGGGGATGTCATTGGCTTCATCTTTAGGATCTAAAAACTTTCTTTGCATGAGTTAGTCCGCTCAAACTTGACTCCCTCATGCAAAAGCTTCATCATAGGCAATGCAATTATGGAGAAATTTTGAATAAAATGCCAGTAATACCTAGCTAATCTAAAGAAACTCTGAATGTCTGAGATATTCTGAGGTTTTCCAATCTAACACAACTTCGACTTTTGCTGGATCCACTGACACTCCATCACTGGATATCATGTGGCCAAAAAACATTACTCGCTTGAGTCAAAACTCGCATTTAGAGAATTTGGCGAACAGACTGTACTCTCAAAGTACTCTCAAGATAATCCACAAATGCTCTCAATGCTGCTCAGGACTCTACCAATTCAAGAAGAAAAAGGCATTTCAAGCATGTTGGAATGATAGTGACTCCTCTTCCGATGAAGAATCAAATGAAGAAGTCGCCAACATGTGCTTTGTAGCACAAGAAGACTCGGTAAGTCAATTTGACTATGATGATTTATTAGAAGCATTCAATGATTTATATGCTAAATTTAAGAGTCTAAGTTCTAAAAACAAAGAGTTAAAATCTGAGAATTCAACTCTTGACTCTCAAAACAAAGTGTTACTTCAAGAGATAGAAGATCTTAAGAAGGAAAACTCTTGTCAAGCATTTGAGATAAAAGATATTGAAATTAGAACAAATCTCTTACAAAAAGAAATAACTAGTCTAAAAGAAAAATCAAATGATCTTCTTTCTATAGTGACCAAATTCACAAATGGTCAAGAGAATCTAAAAAGACTTCTTGGTTCTCAAAGATGCTTGGTTAATAAAACCGGATTGGGATATAACTTCTTTGATACTCAAAATAAACTAAACTATGTGGTGAAGAATCAAAGACAATATTCTCAACCATTTGTTCATAGAACTAAATTTTTTAGTTCTAATAGAAATGCATCTAGCTGCAAATCTATCATTGGCTGAAGATCAATTGAATTCATTGAATCTAAGATTTGGTGATTTTTTTTCCCTTTTCTCAATTCATGCATGGAAATGCATGAATCCTTGTAATTTTAGCATAGTTTTGCTTCTTGATTATGATTAGATCAAATTAGATTAGATCTAATCAATGGATCTATATCTAATTTGAGTTTTTCATTCTTGTCTTTCCTTTTATTGAAAAACACAAAAAAAGAAGAGAAGTGATCTATGCTTAATTGATTTCAATTCAATTATAGCTTTAGATCAATCATTCTCATAGTATAGATTTCAATTTTAGGATATTAATTGCTGTTTCTTTCATTCAATTTTGTAATTAGATTAATTAAATATTAGTTTAGTGCTGGGGTTTTAGATTAATTCACTATTTGATTCAATCTAATGGATCAAAAAGCGAAAAATCCATAACTCTTAGTTTCTGTTTTGATTTTAATTTTTTTCAGATTTTGTTTTTTACAGAAATCAAGATTTAAAAATCCAAATAATGATCCATAAATTGAATCTAATTTGTGTTTTAATCCCCTTGCTCTCTGTAAAAAATCAGCACAATCAAATTCCATTTCATGGTCCATTCTGATCTTTTTTCGGCAGCATATTCCAGCAATCCTATTTTCTGCAAGTTTTATTTCCTGTAATTTTTCTAGTTTTTGTTTTTGATATATCTAGAGCTTCCAAACTTCAAATCCGAATTTGTAAAGTGGATTAGATTCATGAATGAATTTAATTTCTACTGTAAAATTTTTATTCATTTCTAATTTGTTTTACTATACTGAATCTACTAAATATCGAAAGCTGTCAGAAAATTTGACAGTAATTTTCAGAGTTTCGAAGTTGTTGTTCATTTATTAATAAATTGAGTTTTATGTTAAATTTTATAATTTTGTAAATTGAATTTTCTTTATTTATATGTTGAGATGATATCTGGAAATTTGAGAATGATCTAAGTTCAATTGATATCTGATTTGGTCAAATTACAAAATCCAGTTCTGACAAGAAATTTTGTAGCCTGAGTGGCAAAATTATAATTTCATGTATTAATTCACATTAGTGTAGAATTTTATATTTTTGTTTAGTGTTTTTTGTAAGGAGGCACCATTTTCTGATTCCAAAGTGTTGAAGTGAAGTATACTTGAATCTAAAGTGAAGAGGTAGAGGGCGAAAAAGCTTCATTTTTATTTTTTTATTTTTGTATTTTCTTTTTTATAGTTAATTAGGGCCTTTTTGCCACATTAAGGATTTGTAATTAATTTCAATTTAGTTCTTGGTTTTGTAATAACTCCTAATTATATTTTTAGTTAATTCAATTTTTTTCTTTTAAGGCAATAAACAATTAGCATTTATGGAATACAAAGTTTTATCAACTCGTTCCTCGTGTTCAATCTCGGTTCTCACTATTTGTGAGAGTTTGATTTTTAAAATTTGGTGACCAACTTTCATAAATACTTTTCATTAAAATATTTTTTTTAAAATACATTGATAAAGGGAACACCAAATTTTTGGTACCGTTGTCGGGAAATGACGATTGAAAAACAAGTATTTATTTATTGCCTTCTTGTTTGCATGCTTAATTATGATTATTAGTTTTAAATTTTTACAAAATAATTAGAATTGTTAGTTTAATTCATTGTACTTTTAATTAGGATTGTAAGTTTGTTTTTGCAATTAGGATTAGATCCACGTTTGCAATCCATAGTACCAATTTTACTTTTTTTGCACAACCCACCCAAATAGGAAAACCCTTTTTAGGTGACGTGTGCATGATTAGTACCTTGCACTTAGTTTAATTTTTGGAAATTTTATTACGTGATTGCAAGTGCGTGTTTGTTTGTGTTTACTTGTTTTTTGCTTTCTAGTTTTACAAATAACTGATTGCTTCATTGTTTGCATGGTTTGATCATGTGTGCACGCTGGGCTTAGGTAGAAAGCCCATTTAGAATGATTACCTAGACTGGTATCGATCTAGGTGTATACAAGGGCGTAGGTCCAAAGATCCCAAATTGTGTTGCAAATAGAGGACCCCGAGTCCTTAATCAAATAAGCCTATCGATCTAGCCAGATGGCTGAAGATCAACATCTTAACCGTCCCCTTAGGGAGTATTTCATTTCAAACATTTACACTCCCGCCTCCTGCATCACGAGACCTGATGTAGGAGCAAATAATTTTGAAATAAAGGCTAGTATTATTCAAATGTTTTCATCCTTTTATGACCCAAATAATGAATACCCATATCATCACCTTGATGAATTTCTGGAGATCTGCTCCACTATGCAGATCCATAATTTTGGAGATGATGCTATGCAGTTAACTATTTTCCCGTTCCCCCTAAAGGACAAAGCTAAGCACTGACTTAAATCCTTAGTTATAGTTCGTATTGCTACTTAGGAACAATTGCAAAAGGAATTTTTAAAAAAATATTTTTTCATTGGCAAAAAGAATCAATATTGAAAGGCCATAACCAGTTTTTTGCAATTAGAGGGAGAACAATTTTATGAAACCTAGGATAGGTTGAAATGCCTACTCAGGAAGTGTCCCCACCACCAAGTTTCAAAATGACAACTTGTGCAATATTTATATGACGGTCTTACTAAAAAGAACCGTCAAATGATGGATGTTGCATATGAAAGTGCAGTAGAATCGAGGCAACGAGCACTAGAGGGGGGGCGAATAGTGCTTTTAAAAATTGTCAGCGGAATTTTGATGGATTTTGCAATTCAAAAAGCAAACACACAAAGAACACAATAATTTATCCTGGTTTGGTCTTTCCCGACCTACATCCAGTCCCTAAGCAAAACCCGCTTGAGATTTTTGTTATCAACCTTGTCTAACTACAAGATCATATAGACACAATTCGGTCCCACTTTCAGTAACATACCTACTGAAAGCAAACAACTCCTTTAAACCAAGGAGTCCTTTCTTTTACAGAAAATTGAAACAAGTAACAACTTACAATACAACCTATGAGCCCTTCTTATGAATGCAAATGAGATGCAATTGGCTTTTGAGGTTGTTGAAATACTCTACTCACGAATTCACTATCTCTCAAAGGAATTTGAGTGAAAAACTGAAGTGAAAAATATCACCTGAGTGAGAAAATGAATATGAGTGAAAAGCAAAGAGTAATTGATTCAAATTGATTGAATTGCAGTGTTTTTGAGTGTAAAATGCACTCATATTTATAGTTGAAAGTTTCCATACGTTGAGGGTATGAAAGGGTGTCAAAACAGTCCATTTTGAACGATCAAAATGTTTGAAAAATGAAAAGACACGCCTTTTTTAAAAGTTTTAGGAAAAACGGCAAAATTAGTCGACTAGAACAGTAGTTAGTCAACTAATAATTAATTATTAGTAGACTGACAGTTATCGTCGGTCGACTGATCTGTTTATCGAGCCGTTTGAAAATCTGAAGATTTGAAACTTAGTCGATTAGAGAAAAGTTAGTCGACTGATAATATCATCAGTAGACTGAAAAACATTTCAGTCGACTACTGCTAAAATTTTCTAAAAAACACAAGTTCAGTTTAGTCGATTGATAAAAGCATTAGTCGACTGCTGCTAAATTTCCAGAAAACACATGTTCTGTCTAGTCGACTGATAAAGGCATTAGTCGACTGCGGCTAAAATTTCTAGAAAAAAGACATTCTGTTCGGTCGACTAATAAAACCTTCGGTCAACTAATTTGATAAAAATGATATTTTGCTTAGAAAATTTGGCGCGAAAGGATTAGTTGACTGGTTAGTCTATTGGTCGACTAATAAACATGAAAATTTAAGAAAAAAGTTTTCTAAAAAGATTTTCATGAAGGGTTCTTTTAGAAAAGTTTTTTTAAAGACTTTTTAGCTGAAATGCAACCGAAATATGCACTCTTAGTAAGGCTCTAACAAGAATCTAAGACTTTTAATGAATTTAACATTTGCACATAAGTCTTCAAAGATTCTTCATCGAATTCTTCAATGTTTGTCACATTTCTTCATTGCCTTAGCTGAAATGCAATTGATTCACTTGCTCATCATCAAAACCTTTGTACTTGAACTATCATGTACGGCTTCATTGTCGTAACAATCTCCCCCTTTTTGATGATGACAAACTTAATCAAAGATGAAGCATTTAGATGCATAGATGAAGATTTTACTCCCCCTATCAATATGCTGCAAAACATTAAAAGTTAGTACATTCAAAGCACATATATCACATATTGATTGGTTTGCATTTCCATCATTACTTCATGCATTTTTAAAACTTTTTCATAAATTCATGTAATTATCATGTCATTTCATGTAATTTCCATGTCATAATGCAATATGCAATTTGTATCTTTTTCTTTTTCTCCCCCTTTGTCATAATAAAAAAGAGTAAGGGCAGAAATAGCATAAGCAAAATGTAAATTCAAGTTCAAAATATTACAACCCATAAAGTATCAAAGTTTAGTAAAGACAAAAAACAAAGATCAAAAAAGGGAGTTAAGCAAGTCCTTGATTGCAGTAATATCTTTCTAAATCGAAGAAAGTTGTTGAGTCACATCTTCACGAAAAGTGTGTTGATGCAGCTCCAAAGCTTCCAGTTGCTGCAAAACTTCATCATTGTCTTGACTAGTAGAAAATTTATTTTGTTTTGCTTGAGATGAAGGTGTCACAGAAGATGGTGAGGGTTCAGAAATTGATGGTTCAGTAAGATCAGATGGTTCAGTTTGATCAACGTTTAAAGGAGGCAGATATTTGATTTTCATTCGTTTAAAAATAGTTTGATCAAAGAACTTCTTTTGCTCAATATATTTTTCATTAGTTAAGGGAACTTTGAAATGTCTGAAAATACGAGTAAGAAGACATCCATAAGGAAGAAATGGTTTTTGTTTCCAAAAATTAGTAAAATACACGTTAGCCCAATTTACAGAAATATTTTTGAATAAGACATAAAGAGCTGTAGAAAGATCCGTGGAATAATAATCAAAAGAACCAGTTTTAGGTAAAACATTGTAGGAAATAATTCGTTCAACAATGCGTGCACGAGTTTGAAGATTAGTATTTTTGAAAGGAGGACAATGAGGTGCACCGAGAAGAATAATTTGTTCAAAAATTCTTTCATCATTAAGTTCAATAGTATTGAAAAGAGTGTCTTAGGGTAGAATTTCTAGGATTTATTCAAGTAGTTTAGAATCAAACTCAATTTTAACATCACGAATAAGAGAGGAAAGAACTCCAGTTTCATGATCAATTTGTAAATTTGTATAAAACAAGTGGATCAGAAAAGGATAATGAAGGGTGTCTACACAGGCATCAAAAAGATGTGAAATACATGGAAATAATTCTTTGATTTTGTAACGAGAAAACATGTGAAAGAGAACATTTCGGCCTGGTAAAATAAGAAGTGCAGAAACCAATCCAAAAGTATCATATAAAAGAGGATTTCGGAGTAATCTGAGAGAAAATCCATATTTTGCGAGAGGTGTAGGAGGAGGAGAAACTTTTGCGAATGCAGTCTTCTGACGAGGCATGGTTGAAAGAGATTCACCCAAAAAAAATTTCAGTTGCAGAGAATGATTGATCAACATAGTTGTTGAGAGGAACAATTGAAGATGGTGTTGATGTCGACTTCCAAATGACGTCCGGCGGGAGGAAGATATCCGTAGTCGTGCAACAGAAATACTTTTTGCAAAGTGAACTATGTGCCTTCAAATTCGTTGGTAGTGGCCGAAATAATCAACAGTAACAACCCACTGAAGAGGGATGTTGATTCTTCACAGATTTTAGGCAAGAGGGAAGAGACGAGGAGGAGTCCGCGGTGGATGACGACAAGTGAAAGAAGGCTGCCACAAGGATTCCGGCGAGAACTGAAGATGCGTCGGTCACTGCAAGAGGATTTCGGCGACTCCATGTCACGGCCAAAAGATTCCGGCGAGGAGAGGTTCGAACGACACTCTCGAGGGTTTTTCGGAAGAGAGAGAGGAGAGAGCGAGAGGGTTTCATTTTTTAAAGGGTTTCGTTTTTAAGAAAAACGAAAAGGTGCGTAAAAAATGAAACGATGCCCTTTTTTAAAAAAATCGTGTGTTAAAAAAAATCCAAGGGGTATTGGGTCCCTTCAGTTGAAATTTTAAAAAAAAAATTAGTCGACTAAAATTTTATCGGTCGACTAATAAGGTGCAACTCATTCTAATTTTTTTTTAAAGCATCAATCGACTAGAAATTTATCGGTCGACTAATATGGTGCGATTTTGAGATTTTGTTCAAAAAATCAACATTTTATAAATCCAAAAATGAGCAAATGCCTAGTTCTCTCCTAATTCTCATATAATCTTCATTTTTAAGTGGTTTAGTGAAGATATCGGCATGTTGTTCATTAGTGGAAATAAAATTTAACGAAATGTCTTTTTTTAACACATGATCTCTTAAGAAATGATGTCTAACTTCAATATGCTTAGTTCTTGAGTGCTGAACAGGATTTTTCGAACGATTTATAGCACTAGTGTTATCATAATAAATAGTTGTTGTGGAGTAATTCAAACCAAAATCTTTTAAGGTTTGTTTCATCAATAGTACTTGTGAACACGCTAAACTAGCCGCTATATATTCTGCTTCAGTTGTTGAGAGTGACACTGAATTTTGCTTTTTACTAAACCAAGAGACTAAGAAATTTCCTAAGAAATGACAAGTTCTGCTAGTACTCTTGCGATCAGATTTACTTCCTGCAAAATCTGCATCACTATATGAAACTAAATCAAAGGAAGATGATTTTGGGTAAAACAAACCGAAATCTGAAGTATCTTTCAAATAACGAAGAATTTGTTTTACTGCAGTTAAATGAGATTCCTTTGGATTAGCTTGAAATCTTGCACATATACAAACACTAAACATAATATCAGGTCGACTAGCAGTTAAGTATAAATGAGATACCATTTTCATCTTTATCAAGAGAAGTAGTTGTACTCATAGGATTTCTTCTTGATTTCGATGAGTCCATCCCAAATCTCTTGAGAAGTTCTTTTGTATACTTAGCCTGAGTGATGAAGATTCCTTCTTCAGTTTGCTTTATTTGAAGTCCAAGGAAGTAGTTTAATTCACCCATCAAGCTCATTTCAAACTCTTTCTGCATAGCTTTAGCAAATTGTTTACAAAGAGAATCATTAGTAGAACCAAATATTATGTCATCAACATAAATTTGCCTGAATTAAGATTTTTAATAAATAAAGTGGAGTCTATCCGACCAATGGAAAAACCAGATTGTTCTAGAAAATTTTGTAGTCTTTCATACCACGCTCTTGGTGCTTGTTTAAGTCTGTACAAAGCTCTTTTTAATTTGTAGACTTTTTCTGGATATTTCTCATTTTCAAAGCCTGGAGGTTGCTCTGCATAAACTTCTTCATTGATGTGTCCATTTAAGAATGCACTCTTAACATCAATTTGATATAACTTAAAGTTCATGTAACTAGCAAAAGCAAACATCATTCGAATTGACTCAAGTCGAGTCACTGGTGCATAGGTTTCATCAAAATCTATGCCTTCTTCTTGATTATAGCCTTGTGCTACTAGCCTTGCTTTGTTTTGAATGACTTCGCCATTTTCGTCCAGCTTATTTCGGAAGACCCATCTTGTTCCAATTACTGAATGATCCTTTGGTCTATCAACTAGATCCCATACATCATTCCTAGTAAATTGGTTAAGTTCTTTAGACATGGCCAAAAGCCAAAATTCATCATCACAAGCCTCATTAATATTCTTTGGTTCTATTTTAGATATGAAAGCAATATTTGCGATATATTACAATTGCCTTCTAGTTTGGAAACCACTCATTATTTCTCCAATAATTTGTTCATGTGGATGATTGGGAACTTCTTTCCAAACTGGTTGAAGAGGAACATTTTCTTGAGAAGTACTCTCTATCAAAGGTTCTTCTTGAAGTATTATTTTTTCTCATTCGCTTAAAGGTATAACTTGCTCACAATTCTCATCAAATGCAACATGTAAAGATTCTTCAATGCAAGATGTTCTTTTATTAAAAACACGATAAGCTTTACTTCTAGATAAATATCCAAGAAATATGGATTCATCTGATTTTGAATCAAACTTATCAAGATTATCTTTGGTATTTAACAAGAAACATTTACTACCAAAAAATTTGAAATATGAGATCTTTGGTATACGATTATAATACAATTCAAAACATATTTTATGTAAGATTGGTCAAATAAGAACACGGTTTAAAACATAACATGTATTTATTGCTTCAGCCCAAAAGTATTTTGGTAAATTTTTATCTTGAAGCATGGTTCTAGTACATTCTTGCAAAGTTTTATTCTTTCTTTCAACAACTCCATTTTGTGGAGCCGCTCTAGGAAAAGCAAAGTTGTGAGATAGACCATGTAAATCACAATACTTTAGAAAAGATTCATTTTCAAATTCACCATGATGATCACTACGAATTTTAATAATAGATGTAGATTTTTTATTTGTAATTCTTCTACAAAGTTTGGAAAATTCAGAAAAAACATCATTTTTGCTTTTTAGAAAAATCACCCATGTAAATCGAGAATAATCATCTACTATAACAAAAGCATACTTGCTACCATTTAAACTTTGAATTCTAGATGGCCCAAATAGATCTAAATGTAAGAGTTCAAGAGGACGTTTTGTTGAAACTATATCTTTTGCTTTAAAAGAACTCTTGATTTGTTTACCCATTTGGCAAGCATCACATAAGTGATCCTTCTTATATGGTATTCTAGGTAGGCCTCTAACAAGATCATTTTTGGATAACTTGGAAATAATTTTAAAGTTAACATGTCAAAGTCTCTTGTGCCATAACCATTGAATTTCATTTGAAATAATAAAACATTTTTCATTAAAAGTAGGTAACTCATCTATATAAAGTTCATACACATTGTTCCTTCTTTTACCTTTAAAAATAATCTTTTTAGATTGAAAATCAGAAATTAAGCATAAATCATGTTCAAAAGAAACAAGAAAACCTTTATCACATAATTGACTAATTGATAATAAATTATGCATTAAACCATCTACTAAAAGAACATTTTCTATCAAGGGAAATTTTGGATTACCAATACCTATTACTTTTCCCTTGTTATTGTCACCAAAGGTGACAGTTCCTCTATCCTTATTTTGGAGGGTGGAAAATAACTCCGGCCTTCCAGTCATATGTTTAGAACAACCGCTGTCCAATATCCATTTGCTCCTTATTTTGTGTACCTATAACAAAATTAGAAGACAAAGCATTTGACCCCTTTCTATTTTTGGGTCCATGAGAGTTAGTCTTAGTAACCCATATCCATTTGGATTTTGGTTTTCTTTGATAATAAATATTCTTTCTATAAAAAGATTTAGCATTTCTAGAGTAATCATGTCTAGGCTTATAAGCATTATAAGTTCCATCCGAATTGGTCTCCAAGCATGCCTCCGTTGCTAGAATAGAAAGAAGAAAAGAAAAAAAAGAAGAAGAAGAAGGAAAGTTGAGAGAGAAAGAAGAGGGAAAGAAAAGACAAAAAGAGGAATTACTTGTAATTCAAAGAGGAGAAGAAGAGGAAGATTGTGGTTGGTGTGAAATGGGTTGAAGATCCCTTTCACTTCAGCCAATATGTTCTATTTATAGTTAAAGAGTTAGGTTTACAAATTACTAACTACTTCCTAATTTATTACTAATTTCTAAAACACACCTCCTAAGTAAAAAAATTGCAAAAAGGGGTTGATGCCAAGTCAAAGAGGCTTCTAGAATTTTTATGAAATGGATTTAGGGATTTGCATTTTCTGAACACATTAGCATTGGATCCAAGATCCAATTAATGTGTTTTGGACTTGATCAAAGTTTGAATTGCCTTGGGATTCACTCCAAAACTGTAAAATAGTCGTAACTTTCTCGTTTTAACTCTGAATCACACAAAATTTGAACCATTACTTCTTTAACCCTGAAACATTATAAGCATGAAATGGAAACCAATAAAAGATGCTTAATGCATGATTTTATGTATTAAGAATGGATGTGTTATCATACATTATCATCTACCATGAAAACAGACCTGACTCGGTCTGTCAAAGGCAAATAAGACCTAACTCAGTTTGTTCAGACCAAGTCGGTCTTTCAAATACCCTATCAATTAGAGAGATTCAAGCATCCAAGAATTCATCTCTTTCTTCTCTCTCCCTTTCACGTTTTTAGTGTTTTCTTCTTTTTTCACTTGAGAGTAGCAAAGGGTGCTTCTTAGGAACTCTACTCTACCCTCTTAGTGCTTTGAAAGATTCAAAGCAAGGAAAAGCCCAACCCTAAGTTCTCAAGTCAAGGTAAGTAAATTTATTATTTATGCATATTGATAATTATTCAATTTTCTTCTCTCTCCTCAACTATATAAACATGTGTTTCCATAACACATGTGGATATGGCAAAGGTGTATGCACATAGCTATTCTTTCTCTCTCTTATATTTTTCTCTTAATCTACTCGATTATTGCAATATTTATGTTTGAAAGAAGAGAAATGTCAATTCTGATGATTATTCCTTATTCCAAGAGCCATGATCAAACCATAGAAGATTATCCAATTTTATGAAAGTTTTCTTTCAAGGATTCTATGCATTCCACGAATTTTAAATTCATCAAACCCTATTTAGGAGAGTTATGCAACTTTCCAATTTGGGCGATTTATGGGAAATCCATGTGAATGTGGGAATTAAGAATCTTGATTTCATGGAAAATCGTGTGAAGATGATAGGGTTTGTTTGTAAGAAATGCATTCTTGAAATTTGATAATGTGAATATGGAAATTGGATTTTTGAAATTCTCAAAATTTGTATAGATACAATTGAGAAAAATCAATTAGGGAAGAACTGTACCAATATGATCAAAATTATAATGGAGGTTGCTATTTTGAGTAATTCATGTTAGTGATTAGATTTAGTTTCTCCAAATCCTTAGATCAATTCATAATTTGGAAGAATTTACAAACAAGGGGAATGCTATATTTTTTTAGAATATCATATACTTAGAATATGCTCTAATTGATAGAAATGAATTTGAATTCGGATGATTACACTTCAATCAATGAAAATGAATTTGGAAAATTCAGATGACTATACTTCAATCAATGAAAATGAATTTGGAAAATTCGAATGACTATGTTTCAATCAATGAAAGTGAAATTAGAAAATTCGGGTATCTAGGATCCATTCAATAAAAAATAAATTTTAAAATATGAATATTTGTGATTTGCTCAAATGAAGAATAAGTTTAGAAATTTGGATTCAATCAAATGGATTTGAAGAAATTTAGACGATTATGATTCAATAAAAACAAATTTTTGAAATATCAGATTCACTCAAAGATTTGAAAAAACTTGGATGATTATGATTCAATAGAAATAGATTTTTGAAAATTCGGATCCACTCAAAGATTTGAAGAAATTTGGACGATTGTGATTCAACAAAAATAGATTTTTGGAAATTCGGATTCACTCAATGATTATAGATTTGAAAATTTTGGATGCATTATGTTTTTCTCAAGAAAGAATAAGACCTGGAAATTTGATGAATATAGAGAAGTGATTCTTGAAAAATAATTACTCAAATTTCAAATTCCCACAAGGAAAGAAAATCGAGAATCGGTCTTTAAGAAAATGTCAAATATAGTCTACCAAGAAACTTCTTTTCAAAAGCTTGAATCTTATGCGATTTTTAGAAATAGTAACAATACAAAACCCACACACTTTAGGAATAAGGTGTTCAAAGGATGATATTACTAAAAGGTTCATATCTAATACCCAATTTGACACAAATCAATAGAGCATGGTTTAAATCATTATGTGATTCACAATATTGTTGCCTTGAGAAGGGATAGATATGTCTATACTTAGACCTTAGCCAACAAAACTTAAAGAGACTTCACAAGACTATATGAGTGAAAGAGGCAACCAAAACTCTATGAAGCTCATGATGAGAGCTAAGCGACAATGTAACAAAATTGCATATGAGATACGCCAAACACTCACAAAAATCATATACATGTGCTCATGAATGTGATAAATATGCATTGACTTAGACTAACAAACTTATGCTTGAGTTCGGAACATACTTGTCTATGCATAGGCCAAATGCCATATAGATATATATACAATACTCGTATGATAGTATGATATATTGCCTACGAAATAAAAGGTTAGGCAAAAAAGATGCATATGAAAAATACATACATAAGTTGCATATGTTGCATAAAAGCCAGTGATTTCGATGAATTGTCTCTAAATAACTATGATACCTACATAAAATGTTAGTACATCTATTTGCATATAAACTACTAAGCTATGAATTGATGCAATGAGACATGATGAATATCTCTTGACTTATGTGTGAAATAAATTAACTGCAGAAGGTATTAGTGCTCTAACTAGAGCTTGGGTGGGTTGCAACCCCATGCTATGAGCGGAAGTCTCACTATATGTACTAACCACCACACATTAAATCTTTGATATACGCCTTCATTGAGAAGGTGTTTGTTTGAGAATCACATGAATTAGGCTGGGCATAGACCTAATCATGACATACTGCCCTGCGGGAATTATGAGGCTATTGAGCCTTAACACCTCGTATATCACGAGAGCATGACTACTAAAATTACACACAATATAGATGAAGTCGCCCACATCACCCACTCACAAATTGGTTCACCTAAGAGATGGTGGAGGGTACAACCTCGAGTATCATAGTTAGTTATGATTTATTTGAGACTATGAGCATGTTATTCTTATTATTACTATCATATGATTTGTTATTTCATTATTATGAACATGCCATTAAGATTGCTATCAAGATTATGAACATGTCATGCTAGCCTCATCGACATCGCATATCAGAGAACAGGATAGATATTTGATTTCTTAACATAATGCATAATGCTTAAGTTTGCTTACCTGCTCAAAAGAGTTCGACCCCGTTCTTATGGAGTACAGGTGATGAAGCATGATACAGTGCAAGAACTTTATGCATGGCAGAACCTTGATCCAAACCTTCCTAACTATGTTCCTAATCTTGGAACCATCTATCAAATGTCTTATTTTAATGGAATATTTTATTAAACCTTTGGGATTGTATAAACTTTGATTTACTTACAATGCATGGAATTCTCTTTACTCTTTATGGTTTGTAATAAAACTTTATTTCGAACATATCACTCATCGCTGTAATCCACTAGAATTGTTCGACTTCTCAAAACCCAAACTATTTCTGCTGTGCTATTTAAAAAAAAAAATTAAGGTTAAAATTTCATGTTTTTTTCAAGTTAGAAATTTTGGGGCATTACAGCAAGGTTCACCCCTTGCCCCTATCGTTTTCCTCTTTCTTTCCCATTGTTGGCAACCTTACCGGTTGCCAGTTGTAAGGACAGAGGGAACCCTACCTCGTGCCTTCACCATTGCTATGAGCAGCAAGGGACAGGGACCCTGTCCCTGCGTCTCTGCGAAATCTCCGTCAACTGCACGGTTGCTGGCATCCTCTATTTTTTTTCAAAGAAAAAGGAAAAAGGAAACTTACTTGGCCGACGATGGTGTCCCTCGCTGCTGTTGTGCCTCCTCTTTCAATCTCTCTATCTTTGAGTCTTCTTCTTTGCCGAAAATGATAGGGAAAGGCAGAAGAGAACCCATGGCTAGGGGTAACCGTTACCCCCCCTCACCCTCTCTTTCTTTTATCTGGAGAGGTGTCCCCCCCTCCGCCCCCTTCTCTCCTCCCGTAACCGCCCCAAGCGGGTGGTGGCGTTACACAAAATTTGTCCATTAAGCACCTAATCGCCCTCCATCAGGCCTTGGGCCTCACAACTGACTGGCCTTGTCCCCTAGATTTAAGGTGATCAAGTACTTAATGCACAAATATTTGTGCAATCATATTGCACATGATCTTTTTAATGGTGATTGGGGGTTTTCCCTTGGCACAACAAAAATAAAAAATAAAAAATGTCAGCATTGTGAATCTTCTCTGGTTGTTTGTCCAGTCTCACAGTCACTAGAATGATTAAAGACTAAAATAATACATAATATTGGCTCTAGATAGGACACATCCAGGCTAGGAGGGACGGGTGCAAAGGGGTTGGATTCGGGCTGGATCCATCTAGGTTAGAATCTGAACCTAAAATGCAAACAATAGATTCAAGTATAGATCTGGATCAGAATCAGATCCAAGGGAGTTAGATTGAATCTGAATCATAGCACTGGATCTGAAAAAAACAAAGCAAGCTATTTATATATAAACAATGCATGCAGGTCAGATTTTGATTTGGTTCAACTCCATATCCGGCTTAAAATGCTAATCTGAATCCAACCCAAATCTGAAAGTACTCTGATTAAACAAACCTGAATCCGATCCAAATCCATTTTTCGATTTTACTTAAAGGATCCATATATGAGAAACACATGTCTGGCAATTTAACCCTGATCCAAACCAGCTCAGGTCGCTATTATTGTTTCAAATATTATATAGCCAAATTGCGGTAAGATTTAAAATGAGTATCAAGGTTGTTAAATGCGTTGAGGCGAAGCGAGGCGTTGAGCTTGTTATGAAGCGAGGCATAAGCCTCGAGGCGTTGAAGCGTAAGCTTCATGATCAAAATAAAAAAATATATAATATTAATAAAATAATAAACATTTTAAATAAAAACTAATAATAAACTACAGTATAAAATAAATAGTATTTTCCTATAGTTAACTCGTCGTTGTCGTCGAGTTGCTGCTCTTCCTCGCCGCCAACCTGCAATATCAGATGACATTTCTTTTATATCACATAAGAGTAGTACAACCTGCAATATCAGATGATGACTATGTGATTGTATCTGCACCATGTTTAACAGGTGTTTAGGATTGCCCTTTTTTCCTTTTCCTGTTTCTGTTAAGATTTATCTGATCATGAGGCAATAGATTAGATGGATGAATGACTCAAAAGGGGTATCTTGTTACTCTTTTTGTGAGTTCATAATTTGTTTATTTACCTGGTTGCAGTCATCTTATCTATTTATCGGTTGAATTCATTTCTTTAAAATATTCATCTTGCCTGAAAAAAGTAACCTGTAATTAATTTGGATTCCCATCAATGAGGAATCTAGGAAGAGTGGGAATTCACTATATGCAGAGAATTAATGTTGTAAACCACACTACAAGTTTAATTGATGAACAAAATCGTGTTATAGAGTCTTCTTTGTCTTATTCATGAAAGGGCACAGCACAAGGTACTTCACTCCTTTTCATTTTGATGTCACTTCTCAAAATTGAACAGGGATATATTTGTTTGATTATGCCTTAGTGATTGGATAAGAATTTTCTTCATTTTCAAATTAGCATCATGAATTTTCAAAGCATGTAGCTATTGATTCAGCAAGAACGTATTGGCCCTCTAAAGATAATTGGATGAATCACTAAAAGTTAGTAAGATCATTATGGATTGCTAATGCATGTTTATAACATGACAAGTTCAAAGTATGGCAAAATGTGATTGTGAAGTCACTTTTCTGTTTCACACAATCTGTGTCTGTCACCATTATTTGCTTTTGTGCTATTTGTGCTTCCAATGTATTCTGGTTTTCTTTCTCATTTATTGATCAAATTTTTATCATTGTGCCCATCACAAGTATTTCTATTTCTTGAGATTCTTGCTGCTACTTTTCCTTTTACTCTTGCCAACGGAATTTTTCCACAAACATTATAAGATGCAAAGTTTTGCTCACATTCTTGATGTTGAACCAAAACTTGCAAATTCTTGACTTTTCAGTGGAAGGGGTTAATCTACTGCCGTTAGCTTTTGCTAGTGATGTAAGTTTGGGTTATGTTTGAAAGCATTCATTATAGTTACTACCTTGCTAGCTTATGCGTGTCAACAATTTTGTTCAGCTGCATCAGCAAAAACAACCTCACATTGTTGCCAAAAGTAAATTTTGTTATTGCTCAAAAAAAAATATTGTGTTGTCATGTGGTCAATGTCCTTGTAACCTCATAGAACTGAGATGAATTGACCAACTTCTTGAGTTACTATATTTTGTTCCACAAGTATATGCAGCCACAAGGACTGCAGAAACCATGGTTTGCCTATTTTCAGTAAATCTTTATACCCAACTCACAAAGTGAGTGTGGTCTTTTATGTCTTTAAATCTTCAAGGCTTCTTTACAACTTTTTCTCCCTAAAGATGCATAAATGGACCATCCTATTAAATATTCCTTCTAGCAGGTACAACTGAGAAAGAGTTCTATTTATGTTATAACTTATAACTGATGAGTGCCCACTAATTTATTCACCAATATAGCCTAAAATGCTGACATTTCATTTTCCACCAAAGACTTATAGTGCAGACACTTATATTTTTGTGAAACATAAATGGAGAAGAAATAGCTGATTATGAATAAATAGCTTAGGGATCACAAGCATCTGTAGGAAAGATGTGCTAGCTACCTTTGAGAGTATCTCCATCCTCATTAGAAAATTATCATTAAGATACGAGAAACATAATCTGTATAAAAGTAAAGGCCATGATTGTCGTGTAACCTATCCATTTTCAAGATTAAAGCACCATCCTAAAGATTAAGTTAGACTCATAGTGCAAGATAAAACAAGTTATAGCTACAATCATGAAAACATATTGAATACATGTGGGGCCATCTCCAAATTGACATGTTCTAGAAATACCTTTTATGCATAAAAATTTTCAACAAAATTGTCATAAGCCTTAAACAATATTAAATATTTTCAACAAAATTGTCTTCACTAGGACTAGATAGCTCATCTTCATTTGAATCATCCATATATGGGATAGTTTCTTCTTCATCTTCAATTTCTTCATTATTCGCTCTCTCATTTTTTGAATCTTCTACTTGTTTTCTTTTACCTTCATTCCAAAATATTAACAAAAATCAATAATTAAATTTAAAAAAGTATAAGATTTATAAAATACAAGACATACCTTTATTAGCATGCATCTTGTTTGAAGATGGATCTTTTTTACGTTTCTTAGTTGAGCTTGGTGAAGTATCAAAAGGAGTAACATCTATATCATCCAAATTAAAAGCTGGATCCAACCAAGAATCTTCTATTGCATCTTGTGGCAAAACTGGATCTTCTTTTTCTATAATCCACTCATCATCAGAATCAATATTTTCAAGACACAAAGGATCCTCAACTATTTTCCTTCTTATATCTCTTTCTTTCAACTTCATATTGTACATGATAAACACCAAAGCATTGAGTTTTTCTTGCTCAAGGCGATTTTGCCTTTTTGTATGTACCTATAAATTAAAAATTTATATAATTACAAATTTGGAATATATTATGCAATAATGAACAATCAATAATATGAAAATATCTATGTTTACCAAAGAAAAAGTGCTCCAATTACGCTCACATCCTGATGCACTACATGTGAGATTCAACACTCGCATTGCAAAGTTTTTCAATTCTTTTGTTTCATCACCAAATGTATTCCACCAATCAGCTGAGAAAATAAAATAAAAAATAATGTTAGTAAGACAAAAATTAGATCAATTAGAATTGAAATTAAGACAATATAAAGAAAAATACATACCTGGATTTTTTCTCTGTCTTGTGCCAATTGCCTCTGGTCTACCAAACAAACC
This sequence comes from Nuphar pumila, assembly GCF_984573655.1. NCBI lineage: Eukaryota > Viridiplantae > Streptophyta > Magnoliopsida > Nymphaeales > Nymphaeaceae > Nuphar > Nuphar pumila. The sequence continues at coordinate 33,817,628 of NC_143253.1, read as the reverse complement.
AATTGCATTTTCATATGTATCAAGCTGAATCAAAATCTCACAACGTTCTTCTATATTGGGCACTATCTTTTCTAAACATTTCATAAACCCAATTTTAATTTTTTTATCTTTTACACAATCATCATCATAATGAAAGTGTGGGTTTAGAAAATACCCTACAGAATGTAAGTAGTGATGCATTTGATTATCCCACCTCTTGTCAATAATATCCCAAATGTCTATATAGTTGCTCTTATCATTGCCTACATTATGAGCTATTTCTTCCTTTGTCTTTCTCATATCATTAAACAAAAATCCCATAACTGGTTTATCATCTGAATCAACCCTTCTCAATACTTTCACTAAAGGTAATGTGACTTTAATGATATAAACAATTGCTTTCCAAAAATTTCTATCTTCAGTGACAATGTATGTTACTTCTTTACCCTTTAGATTTTTAATATAATACTCACTATCTTGAAATTCTGGAGATAAGAACATATTCTTTAATGCATTTTTGTTTACACCAATACTTTAAAGAGTAAGATAAGAAGTTGCAAAACGAGTAATAGCTGGCCGTAAGAGCTCTTTACCATTTGTATATTTTCTCATCAAATTTAAAATCCATGCATGTCCATATATAAATGTAGTTACAATCTTTGCTTTTTCCAATACTCGTTTATGCAAATGTATCTTGCCAATGTCTTCAAGTATCAAATCTATACAATGCGCTGCACAAGGTGTCCAAAAAATATGTTGAAAAACTTCAATATCTTTTAACTTCAAACCTGCAGCCTTGTAATTTGTTGCATTATCTGTAACTACTTATACTACATTGTGTTCTCTGACTTCTTTAATAACTTCACTAAATAACTTTACCAAATTATCAGTTGTCTTTCTTATTCCACTAATATCACAAGACTTCAAAAAAAATGTACCTAAAGGATTGTTCACAAAAAAATTAATCAAATTTCTACTTTTACCATCCGTCCAACCATCTGCCATTATAGTACAACCAGTTCTTGCCCATGTCTTTTTGTAATCCTCCAACATAATTTGAGTTTTATCAACTTCATCTTTTAAAATCCAAGTTCTCATCTCATGATAACTTGGTGGCTTACACTTTCAACCATAATTAGCAATAGCTTCACACATGGATTCAAAATATCGACTATTGCACAAATTAAATGATAACGCATTTGCAAAAAAGAATCGCCCAATAGCATAACATACTTTCTTTCTTTCTTCTCTTTTAAATGCATTATTTATCGTTGTCTGACGAGCTTTTGAACTCACAAATTGATCCATAGGGCCTCTTGTTTGTGAACTTCCAACTCTACTAGTAGTTGGAGAAGAAAGTTCACCACTCATCAGTCCTTGAGTAAAGCTTTCATTCATACCACTTTGTAATATATTTTTTTCTTGTTGTTTTTCATCCTTCTTCTTTTGCAAGTATTTTGCAAAAAATTGTGTCACCTCATTTGGTGCACGATCACATGGTTTAGCACCCTTGTGACTTCCAGCTAGATGCTCTTTTATTCTTGCTACACCACCTTTATAAACCACCTTACAATACATACATACCAAATTTCTTCTTTTTTCATTATCATTTAAATCTTCTTCAAAACAATGCTTCCAAGCTGGATTTGTCCTTGTCATTTTTTTTTAAGATAAACAACCATCTGCACAAAATTAGATTTTTTTTAAAACAATATAATCCATAATCAAGAAAACATATATTTAAAAGCATCTCTATCATCCAATTTAGGCAAATGTAGAGAAAAGAAATGCAGGACTTGGGAACTATAATTGTCCAAAACCAAACCATGAAAATGGATAGATAATGCTTGTTTAAGTTTTGAAATATCCAACAGATCATGAAAATGGATAGATACTATCCGGTAAATTTTGAAGCATCAAAAAATGAAAAACTTGTAAACAAAATTTGGTTTCTCAGTTTCTTTTGGACAATAAATAAAAACAGCAATATAATAGCTTCCCAGAATCTCAGAAAAAATTAATAACGTTAAAAACAAAATTAAGGCTAATCATTACGTTCCATCAATCGACAAAATACAAAGCATCAACAATTATGAATGGAACAAAAAAGGGAAAATAAAGAACCATAGTTTCAAATTGCTTCCATTAATGGAGTGAAAAGTAGGTATACCCAAAAAGAAATTCCTGGTTATCATCAACTCTCTTTCATCAACTCTACATTATTCAAAATCAGCATCGAATCTACAGTTTAAAGGTGCAGCAACTTATCAAACAAGGCACTACTAGTTTTCCTCCACTTCATTGTGCATCAGTCTGCCAGTGACTTCAGAAGACCAATGATGACCATAAGCAAACTGTATTGGAATCAACAACTTAATATTAAATCCTCTAAAATCATGCTTACATTTCCTGGTCTTCAATTGTTCCTTCAATAAATGAAAGGTCTATTTTAATGAGTATCATTCTCACTAATGCCATGATTATCATAAAATATGAGGAAGGAAATGTTTTGATATAAGGCAGTAGATTTTTCATCCAAGAGTTTTGTTACAACAATGATCATAGAACAATATTCGGCCCCAACACTTTAACAAGCAAGTAATGTTGTTGCTTGCTTCTCTAAGAGATAGGATATGACTCTATAAACACCATATATAATGCCAAAGCACCCATTAAAAAGACTCCAGCTCAACCAACATGGAAATATGCCATCAACGAGAAGCATCTACCACAAGAAAGAAAGAAATGGAAATAGACAAACACATCAATGCACTAAATGTCAAAGATTTTGTCATTCATTCATCAGTCAATAAAATTAAAAGCCACATCTGACAAACACCTAATCTATAGTGGACGAACACCTTTTCAATTGTTACAGAAGCGGATTTTGGTTTCTGTTTTTTCTAGTTCCAGTGACCAGTTTGGATGTTGTGGTAGTTATCAATGAGAAACATTTTGCACTTGTCTTCTCTCATCACAATAAGGATGATTCCCCTGCTTAATGTAGTACATTTAGCTGGTATAAGGCATTGCATTGTACCAGTTGGATCATAACCTAGATATGCATTTTACATCGTCAGTTGATTATTGCCCTATCTCCACTACAATTTCTACCAGCAAAGGAAATCAAAGTCTCCAAAGGTTCCACCCTTGCAAGTGATCTGATGAAAGACGGTTACAAACACCCTTTTGTCAAAAATCTTACACAAGAAATAACCTATCAAGCACAAACCAATGTAGTCAAACTGCAAAACCAAGAACCAGCATCCCCTGGACAATATCTAATTGACTACCACCACTGGTTGACAATAACTAATACTTATATATGAGAACCCTAACCAAGCTATGGCACTGGATGTTCATGACCTGATTCGTAGAGAAAACAATGCCTATAGGCTATGGGATAGATAGACAAAACTTAAATATTGAACAAAAACCTGCAAGCTTTTTGCTTAGTGAAAGGAAACGTGTCGGCCTCTCGACGAAATAGAAGAAAGGGGGGGAGAAGGAGAAGAAGTAGACAGAGGTAGAGAGGGTGCGTACCTTAGAGGTCGACGGCGATGGCGGCAACAATGTTGATCAGACGCAAGGTCGTCGGCAATGGCGACAATAGTGTTGATCAGACGCAAGGTCGTCGGTGATGGCGTTGTCGATGCTAGGAGCGAGAGACGAGGAGAGGAGAGGAGAGGAGGAAGGTGCAGGCTGAGAAAGCCCTCCCTGCCCTCTGTGATTTTTAAAGAGGGTTGGGGGAGGCACGAAAAGGGAAAGGAGGGGATGCAACGCACGGGGGGATGAAGGTTTAAAAGAAACCCTCGCCCTCCCCCCTCTTCAGTGTTTTACTTTTATATATGTGGGTTGTACATGATGCGTACGCCTTCAAATAGAAGCGGGCCTCGAAGCGAGGCGCACGCTTCACTCATGTGAAGCGTGCGCTTCGAGTCTGCAAACGCTTCACTACAGTGCTTCGGTACTTAGAGGTTGCGCTTCGCCTCTGAGGCATACGCTTCAGGTACTGAGGCGTACGCCTCTCACAACACTGATGAGTATGATCAGTCTATTGGGATTTAGGTTAGAATGAGATAAACAAATTACATGTGGTCGAATCTGAAGTTAGAATGGGGCGCAAACTGTTAAATTTTTTAAGCAGGTCCACTACAATAGGCCATTTATCTTATCTGGAGCTGGAACCCCATTGCCAGATTCAAATTGGTTCATATTCAAAACCAGATCCTCCCATAAAAAATCAGGCTTAACGTTGAGTACATTGAGCAAGATCCGAGTCATTTTCATAGCTAACTTGGTCCAGGTAAGTCAAGTAGTCAAAATTTATGTTGGATATCCAATTCGACCGTTGTCTCAATAACCTAACTCATTTATGCTAGAGTTTGTCCAAGTCTTGCACGTTTGGACCAAGGGCTGTCAATGTGTCTGGATCTGTGTTGGGCATCTACTCCAACCTGAATCTGAGTTTCCAAGTATGAGCAAAAAGGTATTAGCTTGAATATTACTTGTGCAGACCCGAACCATCCTGAATAATATATGGATCGGTCTAAGCGCTATACTTTTTGTTGGATAAAAAATCAGACTTAAACCTAGCAAAATATGTTATTTGTAATTTTAAGTAAAATGAACATTTTAAACGCTTTTAAATAGCCCCAAGTGGTTTGGCGTAATGGGAGGAGGCCTTGGTTGCTAGTAGGATGGTCAGGGTTCCATTCCCATGGTCTAATATTAGGCCCTTCTTACATATAGGAAGGGGCTAGAGAATTATGTCTCTTGTTCGTGCCAAAGCAAGGCGACTCCTTGGGGCCAAGGGGTGCACCACACCACGAGTTTACACCATCGGGAAAGCGAACTTAAGTACGTCTGGCATAGCCAGTGTGATTAGGTCTCTGATCCAAAAGTGGTTTCCCAGTTCCTTATGAAAAAAACACTAAAATTATGAGTTGAAAATGCATATTTTAAATGGAGAATATAGTTGTCACAATTCTTTTTTTTTTTTTTTGATAGGCAAGCTGGGTTTAGGCAGACCCCTAGCAGATATCTCTTAAGCCATTTGTGGCAGAGGGATTCGAAACTGGGCCTTCAGCTTGGCACAGGACCCCGCTTACCACATGGGATACCACCTCGGTGGTAGTTGTCACAATTTTTTGCGTGTACAATTTAGTTGAAATCTCATTATGCAAGATGTATTGACTCAATCTAACATTCCAAATACCATTAGAATGGTTGATTTGTTAGGAATTGACCCATGGATTGTGTTTCTAAACATATTTTTTTGAGTTAGGAAATTTTGAAATGTTTATGGCCATAGATTTTTGGATCACCAAAAAACACTCATGCGTCAAAATCTAACAATCTAAACGTTGATCCACATAAAACAGACCACGTCATATTTGCAGGGTCAGATTTACCAAAGGAACAAAAAAAAGTGAAAAAAAAAGACTTGTTGAGTTATTTGTACAAACAAATGATTCTAGCAATTCTTTTCCCTTACAATTCTTCTTAGGGTAGGTTTGGAAAGTGGTAATCAAAGAGAAATGGCTGATGTGGGCTACCATCTAACTTGTTTGGGAAGGTACAATGATTTATTCGTGAAGATAGGGAGGTAGAACAAGTCTGTCATTTTCTCCTTTTCCTCTATTTTTGGTTTTCTTGGTAGAGAGGAAATAATTGCCAAATCGTTCATGAGATGAGATGAGAAACTTTAGTTCCATAAATAAGGATGTTAAATCTTGTTATTTATCAACTATTATTTTATCTTATTTACTATATGTACTCCTCGTTAGGCAAGAGAGACCTCAAGGGTTTTACCAATTAGATGCCAGCCAATGGGGGGATTTTCTCTTGGATTATCCAAACAAACAAAAAAACTATGCTGCTTGTCATTCTATATTCTATATCAACAAAGATATGTCTCTAAACAAGAAAGAATTAAATATAATTGGGTCGCGTGAATCCTTGAAAGAATTGAGGTTACTACAACACGATGGATTCATTTAATTCTTTCAAAATGTATTTTGCACCATTCCCCTCTGACTCGTTTCTTACCATCTCCTAAACTGAACCTTAAATTATACCCGTTGGATTTGGACTTCAGCTTTTTTTTCTTACTACATCTTAATCGCGCTGGATTGTATGCAGTGCTTGACCCATTGAGTGACCTACATGAGCCTAGGGGTGGCAAAATCTGACACGACCCGCCAACCCGCTTCTTAGCCGGGTTTGGGTTTGGCTTAAACGGGTCGACCCACCTAACCCGTTTATTAAATGGGTCAGGTTCGTGTTAGGGGTATGCCAACCCGCCAACCTGGCTGACCCGTTTAATAAACGGGTTAGGCGGGTGGGTCAACCCGCTTACCCAAACCCGACCCGCCAACCCGTTTATCCGACCCCGACCCGCCAGCCAACCCGTTTACTCGAACCGACCCGCCAACCCGTTTACCCGACCCGGCCCGTTTATTAAATGGGTTAACTGTGTGGTGTCGGGTTACCCGCTTAATAAATGGTCGGGTTTGTGTTTGCCACAGTCAGAGCCGTACATGTGTTTTATGGGGCCTGAGGCGGAGGGAAAAAATGGGGCCCCTATTAATAGTAGGAGTTCGGTGGCAGTGCCTCCCATTTTTTTTTAAAGAATCAAAATATCAATAAAATTTGCATTCGCATTAAACAAATATAATATTCCAAATATTTATATTAAATTAAATAAAAATGTATAAAATATTTATATAAACTACCCAAACAATGGGCCCCTAAAATCTTTTTGTGCCCAGGGGCCCTGAGGCCCAAGCCTCATTGGCCTCTTTACAGGTCCGGCTCTGGCCACAGCCGACCCGTTTAATAAACGGGTTGGGTACGTGTTGAGGTATGCTGACCCGCCAACCCGACCCGATTGCCACCCCTACATGAGCCCATCTATCGTTTTAAATTGCTTAGGTCAAAGGGTCCTGATCTAGTGAAAGATAGGTTCGACAGAACTATAATTGATTCCACGCAAAATTTATCCAAGATGCTTGATCAAGTCCATATCTTAAACAGGTTTGTTGTTTGACAAGGGCCTGGCATAGCTCAATCTGCATCTTTGGTCATCAACTTCCTCAAGTCAGAAGCTACATTTATCAGAATTCGCATGATCAAGCTAAAACCAGACTAGACTCGAGTCTAAACACCGAATTGAGTCAGCGTTCAAGATGACTTTGGGCCTATTTTTCAAAGTCTTAGTTGACTTGACCAGTCATTGACCTAATTTTACCAATTACCAACTCTCCGAGTCTACTTTGCCCTAGTCTTGTAGTAGCTGATTCTTGTGTCCACTCGGAATTTTCGAGGGATAATGTTGTACTTTGATTAGGGTTGTCAATAGGTTTAGATTATATGAGTACCCGACCTGACTTGAACCGGAATCCGAGCAATATCCAGGTTGGATTTGGGTTATGATCTTTTGGATATCGGACCCAACCTGGCTTGACTGAAATATTTTAAATGTAATTTTAGTGAATATAAACTACTTAAATTATATCGATGCAAATTTGGAATTTTCATTTTGTTGATCCAACAAAACTCCAACCGGAACCCCAACAACTAGTTATTTCGGTGCGTGTACCCTATGGTTTGGATACCCGATCCTTTGACAACTGGGAGTTGGATTCCTGCACACGAACGTGTCAGGCTGCTTGACACGTACTTATTGTCAGGTCTTCAATTGAGGGCAATTATTGAGTTCACGTGCACACTCAACGATGTGTACTCATCCGCCAGTACAGAATATCACGTATTTTTTTTGTTTTAAATATCAGAGAAATATAGCTAAAATAAAAAAAATTCATGCCAATTTGAACGAAAATAACTCCATATATCTGAATATAGTGTCACGAGTAGGGGTGTCAACGGGTCGGGTTTACACAGACCCGACCCGAACAAAACCCTATAAGGTTCAGGTATGCTGACAAATAAGAAGATTAAAACACAAGTCTAGACCCGAAAGTCCGATTAATACATGGACCCGGGTATAGTTTTTGAAATTTTATACCAGACTTGGGTCTGGCCCGAGTTCCAATTAAGACCCATAATTTTTCAATGTAAAAATGATAAAAAATATTATTTTATCGAGTATGGTTTGGGTCTACTTCATGTAGTTTTTATTGGGTCCAGGTATGGTTTCTCTTATAGTAGACCTGATTAGACCAGTGTTTGGACTCGATATCATACCCAAAAATTTGATCCAAGTCTGATTCCAACTTGGTCTGAACCAAACCTGACCCGTTGACACCCATAGTCATGAGCAGAATATCATGCATTTTCTTAAATATCAGAGAAATATAGCTAAAATCAAAACTTTTGCAGCCAATTTGAATAGTTAAAATAACTCGATATATCTAAATATAGTGTTATAATGTTTAAACTAAAAGATCACATTTTCAACTCCATATGTAGTGGAGGGTTCGGTGTGTGGGTGTAAACGCCCCAAATTTTCCAGATCCACTCTGGACACCCCTCTCAATGTCAGCCAACCCTATAGATCAGTGTCGGAGTCTAACCCTAAGTTTGTCTCAGTATAGGTATCATTTCACCTCCTTTTTGTCAGTAAAATTACCATTTTACCCCTAGATCACCTTAGATTCATGTCAGTTAGGTTCAATCAAGCTCCTTTTATATTCAGGAGAGTTAGAATGTTAGTTATTTCTAGCTCCTCTGAGCTCACAACGAGCAAATCCTATTCATTTTTTATCATTTTAGCTAAAATTGGTTCATTTCTTGAGAAATAAGCTCATTTCTAGCTCAAATCAAAGTCAATTATCTCTGAGTCAGTTAATCATAATCGACCCTATTCCCTTCAGTCTATCTCGAGCTCAGCAGAAGTTCAAGTGGTCCAGTTTTAGTTCAAATTTGTTTTACATACTGTTGGAGTTCACTTTAGTGCATTTCAGCTAAAATTAAGCTAAGTCCAGTCAGCCCAGCTAGTGTTTAAACTCCAGACTTAGTTTATTTCAGTATAACTGACCTTTATTTCAGCTCAAACCTAGTACATTTTCGTGATTCACTTCACGTCGGTGTTCATTTCTTATCATTTTCTTGAGTATTGTGTCATTTCTCGATAATTCAGTCTAGGAGTTTAGCTGAGTCAGTGTCTTTTTAGTTCATCTAAGTTTAGGAACCCTAGAACCCAGCTCAAATCAGTTTAAAACAGTTCAAACCTCATTTTTCAGTGTCACTCTTTGCCCTGCAGGGGAAAAATCATTTCTCAAGTTATTTTTTTTCAAAACATCAATTTTATCATTTTTCAAGCTGGTACACTTGACAATCTAGGCTCAGATCAATTTCTTTTCTGAAATTTTAGCTATATTCAAGATCTAATTCACATTTGGATCGGGTCCAATATCAGATCTGATGTTCAATATTCAATTTCTATCTTGAGACGAGAATTTTCAATTCCTTGTCTCTACCAGGGGTCTGGGACTTCAAATCCTTCATCCAGGGTTTGCATGGCATTTCATGTCATTGCATATCGTTTTTGAGATCCAGCACTCTTGTTTTCAAAATATCAAATCCAGACTTAGTTTTAAAGCCTTTCTTTCAAAATCAATTTAAAAAACTTGGGTCTTAGAACCAATTTTTGCCATTTGGCCAACTCCCAAGGCTTTGTATTCCCTTATTCCAAAGCATTTTCCTTAGAAAAATTATCTAGATTCGTTTTAAACTTGATTCCTAAATCAATTTTCAATTTTTACCAATTTTCTTCAAGTGGGGCCCACCCTGCACGGGGCACCAAACCCTAATTTTTTCACCTTTATTCAAATTCATTTTGTTTTCATGTTTTATCTATTTCAAAATACAAAATTTTTAGTGGATCTAGGTGTCTTTTAAAGCTTCTTGAAATTCATGTTTTTAACCCCATTATTTTGCTTTTTTAAAATCGTTCTTTTGAAAAACCATGTGGGGCCCACATAGGTGGCACCACATTTGAGAAATTTTCAATCTATTTAGGATTTTAGTTGGTTTAGAACTTTGATTTCACTTTAAATTTTGATTTTTATCCTTGTGATTTTAACTTTGTTTTAAAAAAAACTTTTTAATCTTTATTTTAATCCTTTTAAAAACCAAATGTGGGACCCACTTTGGTGGTGCCACATTTGGGGATTTCCAAGTTTATTTAGGAGTTTAATTAGGTAGAATTTTGAAAATTCAAAGCCCAAATTGAGTTAGAATTTCAAGGAAAATCCCCCCCCCCCTCTAAGCTTTATCTCTTAATTAATTAAGAGAGTTCCAACTCAGTTGGAACTCTCTGATTAACAAAGCCAAAATTTCTATAAATACCTACCTCTAGGATTTTGACCCCTGATCTCTCTCATCTCTTTCCTTCAAGTTCCAGTAGCCTCCTCTAATGAATCAGCCTAAGGTGAGTTTCTTCTTCCTTTTTCTTCTATTAGTTTTTATTATTTTTTGTGATTTAACATTAAATCCACTATTGTCGCCCCTCTTGCTTGGATATTTTTCCTTCTTTTCCTTTCAAAATCCATGTTTATGGTTCAAGAAGATGATCAACTTAGTGTTCTATGTTATTTACACAGTTTTGATATGTTAACAATGCTTATATTTCTTTTATTTTATTAATGCCCAAATAAAGAAGGTGATTCGACCCCACTATGGATCAAATCACTCTTTTAATGGCTAAATGAAATTCTTGACCATGCTTCCTTGATTTTTATTTTTTTCTCATCATGCTCATGTATATTTTTATTATTTTATATATTTAATCATGATTAATAGCCTTAGTTACACATTTTATTGTTTTTAGCATGCTTCATTAGGTTTATTTTGTTCTAGGGTTTTAGATTTCACAGTTTATATTTATTGTTTAAATTTGAATTTTTTATGATAGAATCATGCATATGACCACGGTTTCCAATAAAAAATCAGTTTTTTTTAGTTTTATAGCCCTATTTTTAAAAATCAAAGTCGAAACATGTTTCCTACACCGTTAAAACACTATGTAGAAACAAGAGAAACTTGTCGAGGTCATATCCCAAAAATCAAAGTCGAAACATTTCTTCTGGATTACGTTATTTAACAAAAATCTCAAAAAATTTAGAGTCCTAGTTGGATCAGGACTCTGTATTTTTAACTTTTTTTAATCTTTTTTAACTTTTTTAAAACACCATTCTGATTTTAAACCAGTTGCGGTCATATCCTTGCCCATTCTCATCATTTTTGTCCAAAATTTCAGAATCTCAGTCCAATCAGGACTCTTTTTTCAGAATTCTAGTTGGATCAGGACTCTTTTTTCAGAGTCCTAGTCAGATCAGAACTCTATTTTTTACTACCCTTTTACCTATTTTTGAGAAAACCTATCAAAATCCTTTGTTTTTTTTGTCAAAATTCTAGAGTCCCAGTCGAATTAAGACTCTTTCTTAGAGTCCTAATTGAATCAGGACTCTCCCGATTTTATCCGTTATTTTTTATTCTCACTTGTTTTCAAAACCTTTTTATCTGATTTTTAAAATCTTCTATTTAGCCATAACTATAGAGTTTTAGTTAGATTATGACTCTTCCTCAGAGTTTCAGTCGGATCAGGACTCTATCTTTCATTGTTATTCTTACATGTTTTTAATCAAATCTTTCAAAATCTCTCAAAGAGAAGTCAAAAACTCAAAGTTTTAGTTAAATCAGGACTCTGTTTGAAGAGTTCTAGTTGGATCGAGACTCTGACCCTGATTTTAATTTTGAAAGAATCTTACAAAAATCCTTTTATTTATCCTTTCAGGAATCAAAATTGTTATACCTTTATCATGGAATTTCAAAATTCTGAGGTTTTATCCCAGAGTCCTGATTGAATCAGAACTCTATCCCAGATTCCTGATCGAATCAGGATTCTATCCAAAGCTCGTTTTCTCATTTCATTTTCACTGGTTTCCAAAAGCTTTGTTTAAATCTCATTATTTGTTTCTCAGAAAACTAAAAAATTTCAGAGTCTTAGTCGAATTAGGACTCTTCTTCAGAGTCCTAATCAGATCAGAACTCTGAACCAAGCTTCAATTCTATCTTGTTTTTTGAAATCCTCTCATTCGTTTTCTCAGAAAATCCAAGATTCTAAGAGTCCTACTTCAATTAAGACTCTATCCCAAGAGTCCCTGTTAGATTAGAACTCTGTTTTGATTTCAATACTTGTCATTGTTTTTACTGTTTTCACAAGTTCTTTTATCTATTTTTCAGAAAATACCAAAAAAATCTAGAATTTTAGTCCGATCAGGACTCTGTCCCAGAGTCCTAATCCAGTTAGGAGTTTGTTCTAAAGTCTGTTTTTACTTCTATTTTCATTCATTTTTATTTATTTTTCAAAAATTAGGTCATTGTGTAGAGTCTTAGTTGATTCAGGACTCTATCTCAGAGTTTCGATTGAGTTAGGACTCTAACATTGACTGTATTTTCTGACTTATTTTTATTAATTCTGATAAAATCTTTCAAAAACTTCTTCATTTGGCTTTTAAAATCCCAAAATCTCAGAGTTCTAAAGTTTTAGGACTCTAGCTCAGAGTTCCAGTTCGATTAGAACTCTATTTTCAAGACTTTAAATTTTATTTATTGATTTTAACCCCTTTTCAAAGCTATTTTCAGTCTTTATTTCAAATTTTCAAAACTTCGATGTGGGGCCCACCTAGTTGGCGCCAAATCCAGAGGAGTTCTAACTCAGTCAAGACTCTGTACCATTTCAAAACTTTCAATCTCAAAGTCTACTTTTGAATCTCTTTTGAAAAACCTCTCGTTTTCAAGTTTTAAAATCGTTTTTGAAAATTCAAGTGGGGCCCACTCGGGGTGGCGCCACATTTGATGAAGTCAAGGTTAGACTAGGGTTAGTCAATGTCCTAGTTAGGTTAGGTGTTTAGAGGAGTCAAAAGCAATTTTAAAAATCTATTTTATTTAAGTTTTAAACCATTGGTTTTTAAAGGTTTTAAATTCAAGTTTTAAAAACCAAATGTGGGTCCATACTAGGTGGTGCCACATTTGGACTTTCTAGGGTTTAATTAGGTGTTAATTAGGGTTTAGTTAGAGTTAATTTAGTTTAGAAAACTCTTGGAAAATCATTTTCCTTAGTGGATTTATTAGAAAGAGTCTTGAAAAAAAGAAAAACCTCTTAATTAACCCTAATTAAGTGACTTTTTGAAAACCTATAAAAGGGAGACTTCAAGAGGTCAAAAGGAGGCGCTTTTTCTCCCCCAATTTTGTAGCCTTTCTCCCTCTTCTCTACAACCCTTTCCTTCCTCCTTGCAGCTGCATCTATACAAGGTATGTTTTTCTATTTTTTTTTTTTGCTTTTATTAATTTTTTTTCTTATTTTACCATGATTTCACCATGGGAGTCTTTTGTTTCATGGATTTAACCATGGAATTCATCCAATAACCTCAAGTTTGGTCCAAGAAGATGATCTAACCTTGTTTAGTGTTGTATTTTGAGATTGTAATCCATTAGAATCATTTACATTATCATTTTTCATGTTCTTAACCAAAGAAACATGAGATTTATCCGTTAAATGGATTAAATCCATGGTTTCAAAGGTGAAAATAATTTTAGCCATGGATTCCTTGTGTTTTATTTATTTTTTTATCATATTAATGTTCATTGCATGTGTTTTAACATTAAATTTAATTTTGTTTTGCTGTTTAGGTGTTTTTTATTGTTTTTCATTGTTAAATCATGTTTTTTTAATGTTTTATTGGATTTTCATGTGTTTTGATTCTAGATCTGTGAAAAGAATGTTATTTCACATTTAAATCTTTATTAGAAATTGCTAATTTTTTTATATGTGATACACAGATATGTTATTGAGTTTTTGTAAAAAAATCAGACGTTTTGGGATTCGGGAACCCTGTTAATAAAATACAAAGTCAAATCCGGATTTTTGTTAATTAAAATCGTTGTTCAAATTCAAGCATAACTTGAAGATGCATTATTTATTTCATCAAATATCCGATTTGAGATCCGTAAAGTACAGTAGATTTGTGTTAATGACTAATATTTACTGTAATTTTCCTTTTTTTTAATATCTCTGTTTACTATTTTTCCCTTGTCAGAAAGTCAGGTCCATGTTTTGAAACTTATTCTAATTTAGAAAAACCATAATTCAACTTGTGTTCGTCATAGATCCTTAACTGTAGATTCGATTCATGATCTGTAAAAAGGAAAGTTCATTATTTATTTGTCTATTATTCACTGCGGAAATATCAGAAAATTTTAATGAAGTCTTTTATTTTTTCATGTATTTACAACCGAAAGTGTCTGTTTTAATCAATTGTATATTCATTAAATTTAAGTCCAGATTGCCGGAATGATATCCTCCTAACCAAAGATGATTTTTCCAATCTGTAAAAGAGATATTATTTTTTTTTTCGGTGTATTTTGTCTCTGTAAAATTTGAGTAATTTCTATAGTAAGTTGGCTCCTGATTTGGGTCTGACACTAAAACTGGTATGTGACCACGGGTAAAAATAGCATATTTTAGGGTTTTAATACAATTTTTGAATTAGAATAATGTTAAAAATATATTTTTATGATTCCAATCTGATTTTAGGGTGATAACATGTGCAGGTGCTTATTTTTATCAATTTTGGAACCCATTTGATACTTAGATGAGCCAAATTGCAAAACAGGGTGCCTATAGGATCCCGAAACATTGCCAAAATAATGATTTTTGTGATATTTTTGGTTTTTTATGCATAAGTTCATGATTTTAGGTTTTGTTCATGTTTATAATCATGTTATAATACTTTATGATTGATTTGATTATTATTTAATTTTATTTAAATCCTAAACCCAAAGTTTTTACCAAAATTTATTTCAAAAAACCCTGATTTCAAGGCCATAGTCTTGCTATCGGGGGCATTTTGGTCATTTGACCTCATTTTCAAAATTCCTAACTTGAATTTTCTTATTTTCAATCATACCACATCATCTTATGTTTGATTTATTTTTATTTGAATTTCAAAACTTTAATTTACAAAATATCTTTCTGAAAAACCCTGATTTCAAGGCCATAGTCTTGCTATCGGGAGTATTTTGGTCATTTTGACCCCAATTTCAAATTTTCAAATCCCATTTTCATATTTTTTCAATTTTATTTCATATTTCATTATATTTATCTCAGAGAATCATGAAAAAGGCTTATATCTAGCCAAATCTAGTAATTTCCAAATATTACTGGATAAATCTAGAAAAGTCAACATATCTTCACTAACAAGTTTTCTAGTTTTGCAGGGATATTGAAGATTTTACTTTCCTTTAATTTTTTTTTATTTAAATTCAATTAGTGATGTAAATTGAATATAAACTTTGGAATAAGAATTTCAATTTCTGCTTAGATTAGGATTTGCATTGCATATAGTTTGAACTTTGATATATAACTGTTATGCTTGTCATTCATATGCATATTTCTACAAATCCACTATGGTCTACACAAATGGCACGTGCACAAGATCTTAGGGAGTTGACAAACTCGGTGGAATTCGTATTTATGGCCATAGTCAGAATACGAATGAGACCCAGATTTGTGATCTTCGTATTAGCCACATTCAGCCTACACTCTTAGGCTAACTTTAAAATGCATTGCATTTCTCAAAACTACAAAAGAATTTCTTAATTCTTCAAAATCAAGTCTTTCAAATCCATATTCATTCATTTCATTCATTTGCAAATTCCAATTCCAACTCAAAGAAATCAATTTTCTCAAAATTTTCTAAGTCTTACTCAGAAGTTGATTTTCTCAAAACTCTAAGCTTTCAAATGGTATTTCAAGTATTTCTCAACTTCAAATCACGATTTTCCAAGTTATATATTCAATTTCAAAGTTTAAATTTAGAAAAATCAAGTTTTCCAAAGTTACTTGAAATTCCTTGGAAATTCATTTTCACAAAACACTTGGATTCTTCAAAAATCAATTTTCATTTTACCCAGAAATATTCTTTCACCATGATTCACGATTTTCCAAGTGACATCTTTTCCAAGAATTTTTCAAGTATTTCAATTCTCAGAAGCAGACATCATGTTTTCAAATCTGCATTTTTCAGAAAATTCATTGCACATGCCTGATTCTTTGTGCATTTAGGAAATAGAACACGATTTAGACAAGTTGAGCAAAGTTAAGCACACTCTTGATCCTTGGTTCAATTACCCCTGGTAAAGGCGCTAGGAACGTTTGAACCTCATACCGACATGCGAGTCTCATTCTTCGGAATTATTCTGTACTTTAAAGACGGATGCGAGTTATTTTCAAAAACTTTTTCAAAGGTCAGTTTGACTTGCAAAAGTAAAATTTTGCGATGATAATAGAGCTCGATTGGAATGGCTTGTTGTCTTGCTTGAAGGTATCTCCCTTTTTGCCTCTGTTGTTGCTTTTGTTGGGCTTAGAACCTCCTGTGTTGATGCTCTTGCTAGTGATGTTTTTGGAGAAGGCGACAAATGCCTTTTTCTTGATGGGAGCCTTTCTGGGATTGTCTTCAGCTTGCTCAGACATCATTTTAATCATCATTTTCTTAAACAACTGATATGCGGTGAGATCAATGTCATCCCTGTCAGTCTGACTCAGTCCTCTTGCAGATCTTAGAGAACCCATTTCTTGCTCAGATGTAGAAGAATAACGGGTATGTTGGATGGGTGCGGTTTTCTTGCCAGACCTTGTCTGAACTATATGAAAGTACGAGTGCTCACTGTAGAATAAGACGAATGATTAGAACTTGAGGATGACAATTTTGGATAAAATGAATAGGGGGAGAATATCTAGTGAGAATCAGGTAGATAATTTGAAGAATATCCCATCACCTGGGATTGGGTCATCACGGGAATCACGACAATTGCGTTGCTATTCATGTAAATGAAATAAACAACTAAAATATGCCTTGTTACATAGGCGAGGTTATCAAACTATGATGAAATGAAAGTTATTAAAAGAAAATGATTTTATTGATAATAGACTTGACAAAGAGGGGGTGGACAAACAATTCGCCACCACTCAAGACAATCAGAGGACACCCGAGGACCAAGAAAAAGAGTGAGGACAACAAAAGAATCCCTGTTATATTTAGTGGAATTGTATGCTTTGGACCACTGAGTAGACTTCAGATCGAATTTTGGCACAATGTCTGATAGTAATCGAGCCTCAATTTGTTTATGCCTCTGCAAGAACTGTATAACACATCACTCTGGCTGATAATAGATGGAGAAGAATGGTCCAAGTAACTTGAGTCGCTTGCCATGCACATAAGTGTATCGAGGGAGTGACTCTCGACGGTCGAAGTAGTCCAACATAATTTCTTCTTCATGGAGGTTCTCGATCAGAAATCTGTACCGAGGAGTAGGTAGTGGCTCCTTGCCATTATATCTGAATGAACTTGCTCGAGTTAGCACGTGCTAGAAGAACCAAGACTGCAAGGTGTAGATGCACCCTTTACTAAGATCGATTCTCTTAGCATGAAGTGAGTCAATCCACGGTACAAGAAAGCAAGTGCAACCATGGCGATCGAAAGACGGTTGGTCTGACGACTTCCCCATTTTCGTAAAAGTTGTACTATTTTAATGTCGATGTAGTTTTGTCTGTCCTAGAAGAAGGCTAGTCCTACTGTGCATAGGACCATTGCATGTTGTATCCTTTCTCGCGCTGCTCGGGATAAGGAGACGACTTCTTCAAATGCTCCATACTGTCAGTATAGCTCAAACAAGTCAATACACTGAGTCTCATATACGTCTATCAGTGGCCAGGATCTGCGTCCAGTCATCTAAGCTAAGACATCTCAGAGGTCGAGTCCCTTGACATTGATAAAAAATTGTTGCTCTAGTGGATCTTCCAGATGACCAACTAGCTCAGGTAGACCCATAATCTCTGAAAATTCATTCAACAGTAGAGTCATCTCTTCCCATAGGAACCAAAAGGTACAGGTGCACGAATTCCACCGCTCTACCAGTGCTTGAATCAAATTATCATTGATGATATGCTTGCCACCTGTCGTTTCCAGTTTCAGTCTGCAGTCGTTTAGATGGTCCAAAAATATACAAAAGAAGTTTTTGATCCAGGAGTAATACCACCGGAGAATGAAAAGTTCGGTGTTTAGAGTCTGATATTCAGGGAGACCTTGTCGCACCTCGTAAGAGATATGGCCATCAGGAAATATCGAATCAAGCTGAATGGATGCCATCAGGATAGACTGAAAAATAAAGAAGAAGTAAGGACCAGACTTGAATATACATGATTTTTTTAAAAAGTTGCAGGCAGAATCAAAATAAGACTGAAATTTCAAGATCCAAAGGAAAGGAAGGACAAAAATTGCCTGGAGTTTTGAATAAAAATAGAGGATTTTTCTGAAAAATCATCTAGGGTTTGAGAAAATAAAAGGAAATGTTAGGTAATACATGAAAATAAATGGAAAATAGGGGATTTTAAAATCCATTCAAGATTTTCAGAAAAAATTATGGAAAAATACAAAGAAACAAAGGGAATAAAGAAAAATAACATTCAATCACATCTTGTACAATCAAGTGTACTCATATAGCATTCCCTAAAAATCTGACTCTAGATGCATAAGTTCAAAATAGTTGTAGGACCCTAACCTTAACCCTAACTCTAAAGTTCAGATCATTTGTGTCCAATCATGCTATGTCAATATACTCGAGCCGAGGCTCGATGTACGTGGCATAAAAGAATTTCTTGGGTTTTAGGCATGTGTTTTTCTATATCCTTGAGTGTTTGCCAATATACTTTGAACTATGGCCCTCGGTACGTGGCAGGAGGATCAACCCAAATAGGTGGCCCAGTTGTAAGGCTTTGTCCTAAACTATGATTCTGGAAGAAAGCTCAGCAACGTAGTGGCCAGGTAAAATAGTTGGAGTTGCTTTTGAAATATGATCAACATGCAAGAAAACAGAAGGCTCTAATGACCTAAAGAAGTAGAATTTTGAAAAATTCATTAGAATCAAACATTGTTTTCAAGCAATTCCTAGATTGAGGAGGATTGTATGAGACCTAAGTCTATGTGAGCATGAATAATGTCTTCTCAATCGGTCCTACCAAACCATGCCTAAGTCTACATGCAATTCATGTCAGCTAGGTTTGATTCTAGGCTTCTAGGTTCACATGAAATAGAGCTGACATTGTAGAATATGATTTTGACAAGTTGAATAGACTAAAACACTACATTGATCAAGCGAAGATAGGTCCCATCTCGGTCGCCAAACCTGTTATCATTGCAAAATTTTACTTTTGCAAGTCAAACTGACATTTGAAAAAGATTTTGAAAATAACTTGCCTCTGTTTTAAAATATGGAAAAATTTTAAAAAATGGGACTCGTTTGTTGGTACGAGGTTCAACCATTCTTGATGCCATAACTAGGTGTAATAAAACCAATGATCAATCATGTGCTTTGCTTTGTTTAACTATCTAAATTAATGTTATATTCCTAAATGCACAAAGAATCAGGCATGTGCTATGAATTTCAAAGAATTTTGACTGAAAACATGATGCATGCTTCACATATTGGAAAATACTTGGAAAAATGACACTTTGAAAATCATGAACCACATTGGGAGAATACTTTTGAAGAAAAGAAAAATTAATTTCTGAAGAAGTCCTGATGTATTAAGAAAATCAATTTTGGAGAAAATTCAAAACAACTCTGAGAAAGTTGATTTATCTGAATTTGAACTATGAAATTAGGAAATATTAAAGCTTGGAAAATCATGGATTGAACTTAGAGAAAGTATTTAAAAAGGAAAACTATTATGAGAAAATCGATTTTTGAGAAAAACTTGGGTAATTTTGAGAAAATCGATTTTGAGGAAAAACCAAAATGACTTTGAGAAAATCGATTTTTCTGAAGTGGATTTGTAAAATAACTCAATAGGGATGGGCGTGTGGCCCTATGAAATCTTTTCATGATGCCATCTAAATCTAAATGATGCATGAATGCAATTTAAGAAAATATTTTCTGAAGAATTTTTGAGAAAAATCATTTGTAAAAAGACTTTATGCCTTATAGAATTTAGATGAAATAAATTCAACACATATTCCTAATTATGGCCACGAATATGTATTGAATATATCTCATTTGATTCTAAAAAGAGAAAATACTTAGAAAATTTTTGAGAGTATGCAATGATTTCTGAAGATAGCCTAAGAGTGTAGGTCATTTGTGACTTAAAAGAAGATGATAAATCTGGATATTGTTTGTATTTTGACTATGGCCATAAATATGAACTCAATCGAGTTTATTAACTTCTTAGAAGTGAGTGCACGCATCATTTGTGTTGACCATTATGGATTTGAATATGCATGAATCATCAATCATCACACAATTAATATTTTATTGAGAATAAACTATATGCAATGCAGCCCTAATCTAAGTAGAAAGGAAATTTTTTATTCCAAATTTATAATTTGATTCACATCAATAATTGAATTAAAATAAAGAAAAAGGAAAAGAAGAATAAAGAAAATATAATCTTGAGTGTCCCTGCAAAACTAGCAAACTCAATAGTGGATAAATGTCGGCTTTTCAGGACTTATTCCACAATATCTGAAATTAAGGGATTTATCAGCTTTTTTTCATGCTTCCCTAAAATAAACATAATAAAGAATGATGCAAAATTAAATAAATGATAAAAATAAACAACTTTAAAATTTAGAATTTTGAAAAAAATGACCAAAATACCCTTGAAAATTGACCTTTATTGCAAAATAGGGTTTAAAAGAGGGTTTCTTAGAAAATATTTTTATAAAATGCTTAACTTGGGGATCAAACGAATTCAAAACAACACCAAATCGGGTAGAGATAACCCTAGCATGATTATGAATACGATCAAATCCTAAATATATAAAACTTTTCATGAAAAATTAGAAATATTATAAAAAAATCAATTTTTACCCATGTTTCAATTGAATCAGGACTTCGCGGGCATCTTCTTTTTATGAAATAACTAAATAATGCATCAAATGAATTCTAAAATTCAAAAAAATTGACAAGGACACTTACAATAACTTTAAAATTAAAATGCAATCGAAAAATATAATTTTTGGGATTAATTTGATATAAAAATATGAAAATATGTGATTTGTCTGCGGTTACGTATCTATTACAGTGTCAGGCCAGAATCAAATATCAAACAACAATGAAAGTTTATGAATTTTTATAGAAAGAAAATAGACAAGTAAACAAAAATAACCCTTTTTACATATTGGAAAAGCATCTCCGATTAGGGAGATATGATTCTGACAATACGTACATGATTCTGGCCTATATGTAACAATGTGAAACAGACAAATCTGATTTCTGGTGCAAGGAAATATAGCAAACAGTCTTCAAAATTTATGAAATTTTAAAGAGACATACTAAAGATTTTGACGAAAACAACTATTTTTATGAATCATCAATACAATCTTTGGTCATGGAGAAATCGTTCTGGCAAGTTGACTTTGATTCTCAATAATGATTGATAGTTGCAGAAATACAGAATTGATTCCTAACAGAAATAAAATAGCAATTTACTATAGAAATTTATAAAAATTTCACAGAATAAACTAAAGATTCAGACAAAAACAATCCTTTTTACAGATCATCGATCGGATCTTGGACAAGGAAGATATGACCTTAGAAAGATACTCTTGAATTTTCATAGCGTTTTTCCCACTCAGAAAACAAGTTCTGATTTTGATTTTTGAACATAGGGTTACTGACCTCTAAAAATCCTGATTTTTTTTATTAAAAATTATAGACACGTGCATGATTTTACCATAAAAAATTTATTTTTTTTTAATGAATATAAACTGGCAAAATAAATACATTAACAGATGACCAAAATCATAAATAATGAATTTAAAACCCTTGAATGAAATAACATGAATTATTCATGCTAAAACACAATAAAACATGCAAATAATGCAATGAATCATGATTTTATGCTTGAACAACTAAAATAAACATAAATATGATAAAAAAATAAAAAAAATCAAGGAAGCATGGTTAGAAATTTGGTTTAGCCATTAAAAGAGGGATTTGACCTATAGAAAGGTTGAATCTCGATCTTTTTCGGGCATTTAGCATAATAAACTATTTTTCAACGAATACAATGGATCAAAAATATGAAAATAATCATGGATGATCAGTGGATCATCATCTTGAATCATGGAGCATGGGGCTTAAACGAAAAAAATGGAAAGCGCTCATGCATAGGGGGCAGCCATGGCAAAAATGCATAAAAAATAAAAAAAAATAAAGAAGGAAGAGAGGAGGCCTACCTTGGTTGTAGCAATGGAGGAAGGAGGAAGCTTGAGGGAGAGAGAGGAGACGAGAGAACATGCTGGTCGACCCCTCTTATGCCCCTATTTATACTTTTTTTCGAATTCTTAATTAGAGAGTTTTTTTTTAACTCCTCTTAATTAATTAGGATAAATCAAATGGGGGGGGGGGCGATTTTGCTTGAGAGTTCTAACCTAACTAAGATACTAATTAGTAACCTAATTGACTCCTAATTTATTTGAAATAACATCAAATGTGGTGCCAACTCTGTGGGCCCACATTTGGTTTTTAAAACTTTAAGTAAAAGTTAAAAACAAGGTTTAAAAGTATTAAAATGAAAATGGGGTTTTAAAATCGATTTTGACCTTTTCAAAACTTATAATCTAACTAGAACACTAAGTAATCTTGAACTAACCTAAACTTCTTCAAATATGGCGCCACCTACTATGGGTCAAATTTTATTTTTCAGAAAACGATTTTGAAAATCTAAAAATAATGATTTTGAAAGAAGTTAAAATGAAAGCTAGATTTTGAAAACAAAAGTTTTTAAATCAACTCGAGTCCTAAATGAGTTGAAAATCTTTCCAATGTGGCGCCAGTTGTGTGGCCCCACTTTTGGTTTTTGAAAAGGTTAAAATAAAGATTAAAAAAGGGTTTTTAAAACAAGGTTAAAATCACCAGATAAAAATCAAAAATTTAAACAGAGCCCTAAACTGACTAAAACTCCAGACTAGAGTCCTAAGCTGACTAAAACTCTGGGATAGAGTCCTAAAACTTTAAATTTTAGTTTTTTGAAAGACAAATGAAGAGGTTTTTAAAAGATTTTCTAAAAAATGAAGTCAGGATTAAAGTCTTAAATCAACTGAAACTCTGGAACAGAGTCCTAATCTGACTAAAACTCTAGAATTTTGGTTTCCTTTGAAAGGTTTTCTAGAAAAAAGGTAAAAGTAAAAATAAAAGATAGAGTCCTAAAGTGACTGAAACTTTGAGATAGAGTCATAACCCGACTAAAACTCTAAAAAAAGGCCAAATGAAAGAATTGGGCAAGGGGTAAGGCCACCTCTAATTTAAAACCAATAAAATGAAAATTTGAAAAGGTCTAAAAGGTAAAAAGACAGAGTCCTAAATCAACTAAAACTCTGAAATAACTAAAATCTAAATGAAAGCAATGATCTAGAAGCGACACCACCTAGATGGGTCCCATATGAGAATTGAGATCAGTTAAAATTTGAGTTTAAAATGAATCCAGATCATTTTCTAAGGAAAATATTTTAAAATAAAAGAATATAAGATCATGGGGGTTGACAAATGGAAAATATCGATCTAAAACCCAGGTTTTTTTTTTTAAATTAATTTTGAAAAAAAAGTTTTAAAATCGAATCTAGATTTGAGATTTTGAAAAACCAGAGTGTTGGACCTCGAGAATGACATGCAATGATATAAAATGCAATAAAATGATATGAAATGACAAGAAATGATATCAAATGATATCAAATGACATGAAATGATATACAAAATGCAAACCCGAGATGAGGAATTTGAAGTCCTAGACCCCTGGCAGGGACAAGGAATTGAAGATTCCCATCCGAGGATAAAAATTGAGGATTGAATATCAGACCCAACATTGGATCCAATCCAAATATAAATTGGATCTCAGATATGACTAAAATTTTTAGGAAATAAAATGATCCAAGCTTCGATTTATTGATTGTACCAACTAGGGGATGATAAAAATAAAGTTTTTGACAAAATGATCGAGAAATGATTTTGCCCCTACAGGGCAAGGAGTGACACTGAAAGACGAGGTTTGAACTGGTCTTGACTGGTTTAAAATGGATTCTAAGGTTAACGAGACTGCACTCACTCAAACATACTCCTAGACTAGATGATCGAGAAATGATATAATTCTCAGAGAAATGGTGAGAAATAATCATAGGAAGAAGTGGGTAACGAGACGACACTGAGTTTGAGTTGGAATAAAGATCATTAATACTGAGATGAACTAATTCTGAAGTTCAAACACTAGCTCAACTGACTGAACTCAGCTCAATTTTAGCTGAAATAAGCTAAAATGGGCTCTGACACTATGGAAAATGGATTTGAGCAGGATCTGGGCCACTTGAACTCTTGGTGAGCTCAGGTTAGACTCAGGTGAATAGGGTCGACTGAGATTAACTGACTCAGGAATAATTGACTATAATTCGAGCTGAAATTGAGCTCATTTATGAGGAAATGAACCAATTTTAGCCGAAATGATCAGAAATAAATAGGGTTCGCTCATTGTGAGCTAGAAATAATAGACATTCTAACTGTTCTAAACTTAAAAGTGAGCTTGGTCGACTCTGACTGGCTGGGATCTAAGGTGACCTAGTGGTAAAATAGTAATTTTTCTAATGAAAAGGAGTGAAATGATACCTTAATTGGAATCAACCTAGGGCTAGACTCTTACACCGACTTACAGGGGGTTGGCATCTGCTAAAAGGGGGTGTCTGAAAATATATAAGGAAAATTTAGGGTGTTTACAGTTAGGCTAGATAGAATAGGCTATGTCGGCTAGGTCTTGTAGAGAATTTGACAAAGTGTACATGCAAATTTTAGATACTCAAATAGGAGGGTGAAAGTCCCTATTTATAGTTTTCTAGAGGGATCAGGATATATTTCCTATGTATCCAAGATCCATCAGGATGAGTGATTGTTAGATGGATAAGTTTGAATAAAAGGTTGAGATTTAATCCAATATTTTTCAAAAGGAAAGAGGTTTTGGGATTGGGTGACCTTTCATTTTTGAATTTAGAAAGCTGAGAGAGTGAATCTTGCTCAAGAGGCATGCTGAAAAGGGGTAGCAGAACGTTAACGATAACTAGTGTTAACGACAACTGAGTTAATGACAATTCTTGACCTCTAATGATAATTTTGTTAAAAAAAACCTTAACAACTTAAAGGTCCACTAACGAAAATTCTTGGAACCTGAATTGTCATCACTGGTTTTTGGCAAAAGAGCTAACGACAATTAATAAATTTTGAATT
Source organism: Nuphar pumila (assembly GCF_984573655.1). Taxonomy (NCBI): domain Eukaryota; kingdom Viridiplantae; phylum Streptophyta; class Magnoliopsida; order Nymphaeales; family Nymphaeaceae; genus Nuphar; species Nuphar pumila. The sequence continues at coordinate 33,792,353 of NC_143253.1, read as the reverse complement.
GTCGTAAGCGAAATTGGGTAAAACTAGCCTGACAAGCTAACTTGTTTCAACCATAACTTTCTGTTGGGATATCTGTTTAAGATAATTTTTATTGCGTTTGAAATATGACATTGTCAACTTTAATTCATTTTTGATATCTAAAATAAAATTTGATCATTTTGGTAGTCAAAAAGGTGATCAAAGTGGGACTTACTTGAAAAAAATGTTTTTATACTAAACAAGTCTACTTGTTTTGGACATAACTTTTTAGTCTTATGTCTGATTGACCTAATTTTTGTCTTGTTGAAAAGATGAAGTTCTCTAGTTTAATTTTTATTTTAGACAAAAACCTTAGAAAAGGTATTTTAAAGTCCAAAAATAAAGTTGAAACTAGCATAAACTTATAATATGATGAAAATGCTAGATTTTGGTACGCGACTCATGACATAAAATGACTCGGTCAAAATTTCTTAATCTATAATTACCTAGCTTAGGAACTAATCAATCTAAAATTGGCCAAGTTTAATGAATCTATGATGAGAGCAATCCCTAAGAGACTGTCCCATTGAACTTCACAAATTTTTGAGAAGTAGTCCCCAAAGGCTCATTATCCCAGCCAAGAATGTAATCATAAATTTCGTATGATCTCCTTTTACCCTTAGCATACCTCATTTTTCTGTTCACATTATGAACCTCCTCCTCAATATTTCTAACCCTCTCTTCATACTTAGTGAGTTATGAAAATGGAGTTTGGATCATTAATAGCACGATTTCTAGACAATATATAGACTAAATTGGCTTAACCAGGATATTCTAACTTTTCTATTTTTGAATCGGCTTGAAACTGCGAAGCATAGCTTAATTTTCTATGAACTATTGAATTCTGCTCTTCATCAGTCTCAATGTAGCACTAGAAATTTACAGTTCTTCGAGTACATTATCTGGGACATCTTGGATAATCCCCTTTGCCTTGTCCAACACCTTATGAATATACTGCTCTTCGGTCTCAGAATCACTCTCTTTTCCATCCAACTATTAAAAAGGATCCATTTGGTGTGGATAGGTCACGACCAATGCTATATTAGAATTGTTCTTCAGTGGACTTTGTAGTTTCCTGGTACCTTTGGCCTTCTTAACAAGTTATCTTGGTGGGTCATGGGCTATGGACTCAGATTGTAAGCTCCGCTAAGGGATCTCAGAACCCTACCCTTGATTTGAGTGGTTCTTACAAGTTTCATTGTGAGAATCCTTCATGTGAACTATTGGTCTAGGTTCTATGAACACACGAGTCTACACAAATCACACAACAAACAATTCATATTTTGAAAAATAGGTTTTCATGGATCTTCTTGTATGCTTCACGAAATTGCGAGACCACTTCATAAGGTTCTAATAGGTATGGACTTGCACATTGCCAGACCTTTTGCTATATATGTGAGCTATGGCTCTTAGTACTTGCGAGCGAGTACTCGACCTCCTTGTACCACCACTGAGTACTCGGCCTTCTTGTACCACCACTGATATGCCCAAGTTGATGACTCTTGGTACTAGTTGAGAGATCCAAAAATTCAAAATATATATAGGATATGATGAAGGGTTTTGAAAATCCAAACAAGAAAATATTGGATCTACTGTCAAAGTTCTAAGTAAAGGATAAATCAAGAGTGAAAAGCACAAACGATGTAAATAATGTCTCACACAGAATTGAATGACTACCTTATTGGAGGTTGTTATAATTGATTCATACTCCATTGGCTAAAATAAAGGTTCAACCTCCCTATATCTCAATGGTCATAGATGGAATTGGTTTGAATCCTCTTGGGGCTTCCACACAGATATGAGCAAAGTTTGCCCGCTCGATCTTACGAGTCCACTCATCATTGTGCAAAGTTCGCACCACTCTGTATTCTACAACTCCCAAGAATACATACCCAAAGTTCAGGTGATAAGTCAAGAAGACAAACCCAGAATAAACTAATCTCAAGTTTCCATTCCACGCCAGGATGCCAATGGTCGGCAATGAGGGTCCAACCAGCCAACTTCCAAGCTCCTTAACTAAGAATAATCCTTTATCATCTTTACTATTCACCTTAATAAGGAACAAACCATTTGATATTTGATATATAAGCCCACATACGAGCCAGGTTCTCAAAAAAATAAAAGTGAAATCCATTCCTTTCTTCTTATTAACCCCACCAAAACCAGCAATCGATGTTCATAGCTTCCAAGGGTTTTTTATTTCTTCTTATTTGGTCTTCGGAATCACCATCATCTTTCATTCACCATCCTTCTCCATCAAAAGGGATGAATTTTGATTTACAATTGGTTCAAACTTCTTCCCTACAACCTCCCACCTTGTGTGTTGCCTGCCTTTACCTCCACCATCTTCAGGATTAGTCGAAGAATCATGAACAGATGATCCTTTAGCTGTGCTCCCCTTAGGATCGTCAGTGTCGAGATGACCCCCTGAAAGGCCCCATGCCCCTCATGTATCTCCTTCCTCTCTCCTATTTACATGTAAAAGTTGTTTAAGAGAGAAAAATAAAAAAATAAGGTGCGATCAGAACAACACTAATGCACTAGATCCCATAAAAACTTTAAAATTAAGCATGATTGGGCTAGAGTAGTACTAAAATGGGTGCTTTTGGGTTTTTTTTAAAATGCTAAAGATGTCAGAGGCGTGGATGGATCTTCTAGAAACTTCTCATAAATTGGGTTTGAGAATTTTGAATCTTTACATTTTAAATTGATTTGCGCTTCAAATTCATTATGATAAGTTTAACTTGCAAATATCATAACTTTCTATGCGGACATCTTATTGAGACATGATTTGGTGCGTTGGAATGCTAACATCCTTTACTTTAATTATTCTTTTTTAAGTCAAAACCTAATTCTATCTTTGTGGTAGTAAAAAATGCATAGAATAGATCTTACATGAGAGCAAGCCACCTTGATTTAGTCATAACTTTTCATTTTGTTATTGAATTGACTTGATTTTTGTGTTGTTTGAAAGCTATTTTCTCCAGTTTAATTTAGCTTTTGAACAAAAATCTTGAGAATGTCATCTAAGGGGAAAAAATGCAATTTAACTAAGATTTTCCTTGTACTTATATGAAATAATTTATTTTTGAAAAAAAATTATCTAAAAAATATTTGGTCAAAATTGAGGTGATTACATTATATGACAGTGTAGATGGTTGAGTGCATAGCTTGCAAGTAATAAGTTTAGAACTCAAATCCTATTGCTTATAGAGACCCAGAGAGTTTCCCACATGGCCTTGGGCTGATGGATACGGAGATATCCTCTTACCTTGAGTTAAAATACTCATACAGACACTTATGTATAGGATGGGGAAACAAGTCAAGCCAGTCATAGGTGAGCTCATGTTTGGCTCGTAAAGATCTCACTTGAGCTCGTAAATAGGCTCGGCAAGTTGATCAAGAGCAATAGCTATTTGGCTCAACTAGACTTGTACTAACTTCTTAGGCAGTAAGAAATATTATATATATAGATATATATATATAATCCTATTTCTTTCAACTCTAAAACAACGTATTTGTTTTATAAACAAACCAAGTCTAACTCAGCTTTCTTAAATCGGGTTCATTATGAGCTATAACTTGGCTTGGCTTTCCACATGGATGAGCCTTGAACACTTCAAGATCAGCTTATTCAGCTTGTTTACCAGCCCTATCAAGCTAGGAGGCTCCTTGGGGGTCGAAGGGTGCTAAAGTTTTATGTGGCTGGGACAGCAATATTAGGTATGTTCGGCAAAATCCAGCACAACCAGGTCTCAGATTCTGAGGGCGGTTTCTCTATTCCAGGTGGAAAAGAAAAGTCCTACTGCTTCAACTTTGAAAGAATATATTTATTTTGTATATGAACCAGTTTGAGCTTTGCTCAGTAGGTTTGAAGTTCGAATTCTAATATTTTCAATTTGTTAAAGGGGGCAGTTCGAGCTTGGCACATTTAAGTTAGGCAATGCTATAAGCTCAAGATCAACTTGGCTTGCTGCAAGAATAAGCTGAGTTTGAAGGCCCTTTGTTTGGTTTATTCAGCTCATTTTACCATCCCTACTCATGGAGGCTTGTCTGGCCTATCCAACCGATTGGTAGCTGCACTGAGAGTTACAATTGCAATCATTCAGCTTTGTTGATCTACAGTCTTTGGGAGCAATCAGAACATGAAGCTCACTTTGTTGATAGTCGGTACCGTAGTGGCAAAAGTTTCAATCAGCAAATTTTCAGCAGCAAATTTCTTGTAAAATTTTTAAAAATTTATTTCTCACATTTTTCTCGGAAAATGTTGATACAATTTAACCAAAAAAAAACTGTAAATATCATGATTTTATCGTGATATATTATTCTAAACAATAGTGTAATGATATCTTCCTTGTGATGTATTAAACGTGAAAGAAATCACTTTTCATGCAAATATGGCAAAATTTGTCACTTTGATCTGTAATACCTTATGTTTAATTAAGTTGGTTAATTGGTCAGTAGGATAATTGTCAACTAGAAGGGTCCCAAGAAACTGATAGGTTCTCTGGCATGAAAATCCAAAGTTAGGCATGGGCAAAGTTAGGCATACCAGTGATGGAAGCATCTCTTGGACGCTAGCTAGCTACTGATCATGGGTCCTCATATTGGATTTCCAAAGAATTGAAGTGAAATAGTAGGAGTTACTGCAAGATGAACCTGACATATATAGTCGCAAATCTTATTGTCGGGATTCGCTCTGCAAAAAAAAATCTTTGGATAAATTAATATATATATATATATATATATATATCTAAAAAAAAATGTTGTCAGTATATTTAAAATTTTAAAATTATAATATATATAAAAATATAAGAAACATTAAAAATAAGATATATACAAATATAAATATCGAGTTAATAATGCAATAGTATCGCAATAAAAAGCATAATATTGTCAACATAGGTGAAATTTTAAAAATAGTGTTTTCTTTGAGATTATATTTCTTTTCAAAAATCTCAGGATAAAATCGTAAGATTTAAAAAAATAAATAGCCAATATTTGTGACTATGGTCTGACCACAATGTATACTTAACGAAGGTGATAATAATCGGGGATGATAATAGAACTGAACAATTAATGAACTGTGCCTCAGATCAAGTTAATTATGGTAAGAAATTCCAATTTTACTATAAGAACAAAAACTTGGACTTAGACCTGGTTTGCAGCTTGCCTCCCAAAGAATGATGTGAAACAGGGAAAATGATTTATTGGTCTTAGACCTGGTTTGCAGCTTGCCTCAGATCGAGAGACGAATTTATTGTTTCAATATCTAAATCACTAATTTTACGAGTAAGACAAAACAAATGATTTTCCAATTTTCCCATATAGGGAAAATGTTCGCTGCTCTTGTGGATTCCAAACCCTTAGTGAAAAAACTCTATTTTTATTTTTATTTTTATTTTCACATCTAATCCTCTAGATATGATCTACATGTTTGGTTCAGTAGAAACCAACTCTTGAATGCTTTTCCGAAGTATATATAGGATTTTGTGGGCGGCAAAAATCAATGGCTTACAATAATTTGAATATTCAGCCTTAAAAAATTCATATTTTATACAATCCAAGGATTGATTCATACTATTTTTACCATGTTGAATACATGCATAATGTTAGATTTGGTAAAAAATCACCTTCCCTTTTGAGCTTTACCAAGGGGTTACGGGGTTTGGAACTCATGAAGGTATCCAATATTTCTGTTCCACCCCGCCCTCTTTCTATATATACAATAGAAACTTCTGGTTAAATGCCCACCCGTAACCTAGCAGATAAAGTACATTACATAGTCAGTTTTAGGTTAGAGATTGGCGACTTACCCATTCAGTGACTTTGGCACTGGACGTTCCCAAAATGGGTACTATCGTGTCGGGTGAATTAAATATGTTGGCATTCCAGGCTTCCTTTGCCTTTCAGGGAGGGCCTATCCGAAAGAGAATCCAATGCCTCTTGGTCGTGCTGAATAGGACGAACCGACCTCCGTTGATATCTTTGCTTCGGAACAAAACAATTAGAATTAGGCTCGGTCAACTGGAATGTGTATTATCCATATAAGAGATATTCCAATTGAGAAGATCTATCGACCTAAGACGAAGAGAAAGGTCTATCTATTTTATTTAGTTATTCAGTTAAACCAATGATTCGTTATTGGAGCAGATAGCAACAACCATTTCATCGGACATGCGCATTTTTTATTTTCCAATGGATTTACATGTTTCATTAATGGAAATTGTTTGATGTAGTGAGTAATAGGTTCTGGTTGTTCGCCGTTCAAGAATTATTGTTTAGGCAGTTCATACCATCCATACATAGTGTTTTGATATATATATATATATAAAGTGATAGTTGTGCAACCCTTAGGTGCGCAGCTACCAGCTCAATCATACTGGTTGTTCACCACGGGTCTTTGATAGATGGCCAGCACAAAAAATACAAAAAAAACTCACTTTTTTTTTATTTTAGGCTTTAGCGGTACTCAAACGAGTCGGTAAAACTTTTTTTAAAAGAACATTTATGTCCTTCAAGTGTTTTACTGATGCTTTTGAGCACCGCTAAAGATCAAAATTGTGACCTTTTGTGGTGCAGCCTAAAAAAGAGCAAAAATGTTGATTCAGCATTTTTTGTGCTGGCCGTCCATCAGGACCGCCATGGATGGCCAGTATGATTCCGCTCTTAGTTGCTTACTTAAGACAGCACAACTACCACTCAATATATATATATATATATATATATATATATATATATATATATATATATATATATATATATATATATATATTGGGAAAACATTTTTACTCCTAGATAGATTGCTAAAACATTTATACATCATTGTTATTCATCTTTAACGATGAAATTATGAAATTATTGACCGTTAAATATTACCATTTAAAGTGTTTTTAATGGCAATATTTAACGGCCAAATAATGTCGCTGTTAAAAATATATCATTAACGGGATATATAAAGTCGTTGTTATAGGTATATTTATAACGACGACATGTGTGCTGTAATTGATTAATTGCTGTCACTTTTATTATCATCGTTAAAGCATCATCGTCATTGGCCCTCATTCGTAATGGTCATATAAGGTCGTCGTTATAAGCATACCTCTAACAACGAGAGCTAAGGTCGCCGATAAGGTATATTTATAATGACAACCTAATTAACGGTCATATAATGTTGTTATTATAAACATATATGTAACGGCGATATCTTAAGGCATCGTTATAGACATGTTCATAATAATGATATTTGTTTAAGGCCCAGGTGTTCACCAGGATATCTAAAATCAGTGTTGCTGCTCAGTCAATAACAGTGACTTTTTATGTGGCCGTTAAAGAGTCACAGCTATTGACCCTCTTCCTTGTAGTGTTATGTTATAAAGGTTCATCTACACAAGGACATGTCACTCAGGTTTAGCTCACAAGTTCAATTTTTTTGGAAGATAGGACATGAGGACACAATATTTTTAAAATTTTAATCAATAATTTTTTTTTTATAATACGAAAAATATGTTTTTATTGAGAAATGTAAAAAAGTATTAAAATAATGATCATACGTGTCCATGTCTGTATCACACCGCAAATAGCGTGTGCACTTGTATGACCCTCTTGGATCCTTTGTCCGTTTCGGTCATCATTTCAAATATAGAAGTAAAGCAACATTAATGCTTGTGCAACTGATACCCAACAGAGAATCTTTTTTCTCTTTCTACTTGGAAACACATAAACACGAAAATGAGTCGTCATGGATCAAGTGGCCCTTGCTTTGCTCAATCAATAAGAATTAATGGAACTCATAAATTATGTATACTTGGTAGGCCCCCCTTTCGCTACCTAGCAGATGGTTGGTGTACAAGCGATCACTCCAGTGGGTCCAGGTGCTGATTTTAGTCAGCATTGTCTCCGGATCTGAATCGGACCGCTAGGTTCAGATCCAACATCTTATCCATTTCTCATTCTTATTTAATAGATTCATCGTCAAGTATAAAGTAATCAACATCCATCCTTGTCATGTTAGGCTCATAGTCATAAATTTCGGCCATTTTTAGAAGATCTCGCAATTTTTTTTTTTGTGAGATTCGAAAACATCGATATAATCTCGTAAAAAACATGACATTTTCAAAGAGAAAAAACTGGCTACACTCTATAGTACGGTATTCTCTAGCCAAATACAGTTCAAGTTTTATTTCATCAATTTGACCCAAAGACACCACATGGTCCATTTACTAGAAAATGTACTCTTGATCGAGTATTTTCAACGTAAAAAAAAAATGACTTTCTTAATAATGAAGTTTTTACTCATTGTGGAGCATCGAATTATGAAGACTTCAAAAAAATCTGCTTATACAATGTGCTCGGACGATCTAAAACATGTTTATGACTAAACAAACCATATAGGTCATATCCATAGGGCGTGATCTACTGAAAAAAAGAAAATGTGATGAAATGGACCATTTCTACTATAGGGTATGGTATAATCGAGGTTAACATATATATCTCCCCATTTTTAAAATATCATTTATGTTGAAGATATCGTGTATTTTTGTGATATTGATGTGTTATTAATTTATATTTTTATATATTTCTTATATTTTAGTTTTTCTTAAAACTATGCATTTTCTTATATATTTTAAAATTTAAGTATACCAATAGTTAATTTCCTAAGCAAAGCAAAAAATTTAAATTATCATGAGATTTTCTCCTGCCAAGAAGATCTCGATAGTGTGATTTGTGACTATGATTAGGATGTGTATCCGTCTAGTTTTCAAACTGAACCAATCTACTGTGAAGAACAGATTCATGGTCCCGGACCATATGCAGAGAATGTGATCCCCATGTGGGTGCTTTGAAAATGGACAGCCAAAGCCGCCCCCAAGAGTCTGGGTTGGCCTGGTCCCATCCATAGTTACAAATAGCATGAGATTTGTTAAAATCTTGCGATAATATCGCGAGAAATTGCCTGAAAGTTTAAAACGGCAATTTCTCATGAGATTTTCAAAATATCGCGAGATTTATGAAAAATACATAAATACCGCGATTTAAACGAGATATTTATGTTTTAAACGGCTATTTATCGTGAAAAAAATCATGTATTTTTATTTTTAAATAAATTTTATTAATATTTTCTTATAAAAAATAATTTTTACATTTTTTAATTTAATTTTTTATTGCCAAGATTTTGCCCAAAAAAAATCCAAGATTTATGATTTTTTTTCGATTTATCGCTAGTTTTTGAAAAACGAGAAATTGCCCATAAAAGCGTTTGTCACTATGGTCCCATCATGCCATATAGACGGTGGTAGGCATGCAGCAGTGTAAGCTATGCTGGTGAAAGCAACTTTTAGTTCATTTATTAAAGGGAAGTATTACAATGCACAACCGTTCAATTAATTTTAAGCTTTTCAAAATGATTTTTTTTGTAATTTTTTATATTGGTTTTGTTGCCATTTTAACAAGTATACTTTATTTAATTTGAACACCCAATGTCTAACCTGCCCTCCCTTTAAAACCACTTGCCTCTTCCCTAACCTCCCATCCTCCTCACTCACCGGTTATCCACCACCACCAGAAAATCATCGACATCAAATACTGCATGGGTACCGGCTTGGTCTGCCCTCGCTAAACTCTCTCTCTCACTCTCTCACACTCTCTCTCTCTCTCTCTCTCTCTCTCTCTCTCTCTCTAAAAAAATAAATAATAATCCATAATGACAAGAACCATCACCACCACTAGCTATCGGCAACGTCAAGTCAACTGCACAGGCTCAAACCATGCACTTGAGAGCTCTCCTTTTCTGCTAGTATCAAAGAATCCCTTCCCAAAGGATATGATTTCAAAGACTCAGATAATTTATGAATTTGTGTTTTTAAAGTCAACAAAACCATCAAATCTCAAGAATTATCTTCACAATTTTTTTTTTGTAATTTGCTTTCTGGGCAGTCATCATGTCACAACCTCAAGCCTTCCACTTGAGAATACCAAAATCACCCAAAAGCATGACATCATTTCACTCACAAAAATTTCAAATTTTTATCCCATAACCACTCAACTTATATTCTTTCTATTTCAGGTATTGAAAATTACATAATTAAACTGAAAAACAAACTACAAAATTGACTCAATACTGAAAGTAACATGAAAAAAAAAAACTGAATTTGAAGATTTCAAAAACAATAAACCGTATGCAATTTGAAGATTTAACAGAAATGCACAAAGAAATCACTTTTGAAAATTGAAATGGATAATCTGAGGACCACAATCCACTCACATGGCTGAAAGCATTTTGAGCATACCATTGGTTTGGGAAAAAAATAAAAAAACGAGAATGAGAAGTTATAAAAATCGTTCACAATGAATGGTGAATAGGTGGAAAAGCAAAAACAAGGTGATAATGAAGCAAAAAACTTAATTCTTTCAACAACTAATCTACAAAAATTAACCATAAAACAAAGCAACAAAATTGTCAAGCTGAAAATAACCAATACAAAATGTTCAGCAAAACCCTAAAACCAAAACCAAATACCCTGCCCAGGGACATAGAGATAGGGAGACTGCTTGATACCAAAGGCAGATTTAGTTATAGGAATTTTTCGGTGGCTTTCCAGTAATGGTGGGCAGCCGGTGAGTGAGGAGGACGAGAGGTTTAGGAAAGGGTGATGAGTTTTAAAGAAAGGGTAGATTGGATATTATGTTTTTAAATTAAATAATTTTTTTTTAATAAATGATAAAAAAATCAAAACATTAATTGAAAAAAACCATTTTGAGGCACAAAATTCTGTTTTAAATATTATTGTGAATGTTATTAGAATGCACGATTGGTTTTGCATGGTAACACTTTATTAAATTCATAGTTTCCTCAAAGAAGAAAAACACACTCAAAAGAGACAACACTAGCTGCCCCTACTTTCTTGACATATAACAATTTCAAGAAATGTTAAGCACAAAGATATTATGGCCATCACCCAACACTCTATCAAATGCTGTGTTTAGAAACATTACTCTTTTAAGTTTTAACTCCACAGAGTGAAATAAATGACTTGAGTAAACAAACAAAAGAGGGGGAAGATTCAAGATGGAGAGAATATGACCAGCCCCTTGATTTTGGCTGTGCAAAACCCAGAGATAGCTGTGAGAATTTTAATGGGGGCAGCACTGTTTCACAAGAAACAAACAACGGAAGCCTGTCTTCTCAATCAATTCCCATTTCCTTTTTACGTTTCCTACTGCCGAAGAGCTCAAATGAGAACCTCAAATCCTCAGTTGATAGACGAGGTTACCTTCCTATGCTCTAGGAGCCCATAGGTCTCCTGCTCCTGTCGTCACCATATCTACCCAAATCATCTTCTTCATCCCCACCATCCATCCATCCACTCATTCATCCATCTACCCATGGCTCCTTATGTCTTCTTCCTCCTATTGTTCTTTCTCTCTCATGTTTCTGCTCAATTTGCCAGTGACCCACAATTGCTGTTTTTGATAAAAGAGTCTCTAGAGGGAATCAGTGCAGGTGAAGAAAACCTTCTGCTTTCCACATGGAATCGCTCTTCTCCCTTCTGCAAATGGAGGGGAGTTCAATGGCTGAATCAGAATGGCACCATTCTTGATTGCCACTCATCTCCAGTGAGACACTCCTCTTCTGAACCTATCTATGTTCACAGCATCCAACTTTCAGCATCTGGGTTAACAGGGAGACTCCCAAAAGAGTTGGGTAGTTTGAATTTCCTTGAAAAGCTTTACCTAAATGCCAATTCTCTCAGTGGGGGAGTCCCTCTTGAGATAGGAAACAGCCTCAACCTCAGGTTTCTGTCACTTAGCCAGAACAATCTTAGTGGAAACCTTCCATCTTCAATGTGGAATCTCTGTGATAATCTTATCGAGTTGGACCTCAGTGAAAACACCTTTTCTGGTTCCATTCCATCCCCTGCTCTTCCTAACACCTCCTGTTCAAACCTACAAAGGTTGGACTTGAGTTCCAACCATCTCCAAGGTCCAGTGCCTGCATTCATTTCCAGTTTTACAGGCCTCCATTATCTCGACCTTCACAACAACTCATTTTCTGGGCCTATACCAGAGAGCCTTGCCTCACTGAACCTGACTTTTCTTGACCTGTCTTTCAATAATTTCAGTGGATGGGTCCCAAATTTTGCTCAAGACTTCAGCTTTGATGGTAACCCATTTCTCTGTAGGCAGAGTTCTTGCAAAGAAATAGGTAGGCAATGGAGGAAACACAGGGTGGGAGCTGGAATTGTGGTGGTCATGGTCATAAGCCTGGTAGCATTTCTGGCATTTGCAGTTTCCCTTTCCATCTGTCTCTACAGTTCAGAGAAGAGGAAGCAGAGAGAAGTGCAAGAGGAAGAAACTGAGGAGGGTCAGCTAATCCTGTTTCATGGTGGAGAGAATCTAACAGTTGATGACCTCCTTAATGCTTCTGGTGTAGTTATAGGCAAGACACAGTACGGAACTCTCTACAAAGCCACTGTTTCAGGTGGTGGAGGGGCTATGGCCCTAAGGCTACTTCAAGAGAACATGGTAAGAAAGCCTCAACCAGCGTTCTTTTCTGCAATTAGGCTTCTGGGTCATCTTCACCATGAGAATCTAGTGTCAATTAGAGGCTGTTACCAAGGAGAAAGAGGAGAGAAGCTCTTGGTTTATGACTATGTGGAAGGTAAGAACCTATCTGAGATGCTTCACTGCTCTAGGATGCAAAACCAATTGAGTTGGCCTAGAAGGTATGAGATTGCAGTAAGGATAGCTCATGGCCTTGCTTTTCTTCATTCTGACTTTGGTGAAAATGTCGTCAATGTCTTTCATGGTAATCTCAAGTCGAAGAATGTGATGGTTGATGATTTTTATGTTCCAAAACTGATGGACCATGGTCTGTGTGAGTTGATGAACCCCTCAGCCATGACCATGATGCTGAGTTCAGCAGCAGCAGATGGCTACTGTGCACCTGAAGCAACTAAGCTAAAGAAGATCATCAATGGCAGAAAGTATGATGTCTATAGCTTTGGAATCCTGCTGCTTGAGATGCTTATGGGCAGGCCAGCAGGAAAATGTGAGTCAGATTCTGATGGTTTTGTAGACCTGCCAACCATGGTGAAAAGGGCAGTCTTGGAAGAGAAAAGTATGTGCATCTTTGATGAATTGGTTCTGGGTATGGAGGAAGAAGATGTCTTACTAGAGTTTTTACAGTTGGCTATGGGCTGCTGTGCTCCCTTACCTTCTGTTAGGCCTGGCATGGATGAGGTGATCAGAAAGCTTGAAGACTTGAGACCCACAAGCATTTCTTCCATGTACACATCTATGGATGGCAAAAGTGACAGTGAGGGTTAGTCCTCCACAACCCTTTTGCTGAACAACTTTTCTCTCACCTTACAAGCTTATTATTCTTGTCGTCTTAACTTGGCCTTCATAGATTTACATAAGGAAGCTGTAACATTATGAAATTCTACAGTTTTCTCTCTCTTGTAATTAGGGGTTTAGTCTAAATCATATGGGTGCAATAATTCAACCATGTGTACTAAGTTAATCGGAAGTGTGCTCTAGATAGTAAGAATTTGAATCAGCTAGAAAGTGTTTTTTCTTGCGAAATTAGTAATGAATGAATATAACGTGCTCAAAGCAGAGCAGTGCAGAGGACACAAAACAACTCCAACACCAACCTTGGAGCATAGGACAGATTCTACCATGGTGCAGCATGTAGATGTCCTATTCATGGGCTTCCATCTGCCACAGTTTTCTTGGACCAACCCAATGGCCAAGGGCGTCAAGTTCCCCAGTATGCTGTTTGCAAGGCTCTGAGCTAGTCCCTCTAAAGATGGACTTGGCAAAGTCAAGTCTGCAATTTCTTGGTGTTGGAGGCATAAAGCTAAGTAGTGCTAAATTCCATGAAAGGACTTAATGTAGTCTCTCACACAAATCCAACGTCTCTTTGTAAGCCCACATATCATACTAGTGAAAAAAGAAAATGGTCAAAACATGTATGGTTTTCTGGTATTATGTGAGCTCTACTAACTTGTAACTTTCTGTCTGTGCATTATCACAACCAGGGCAAATAGCATTGCTTGAATGACTACTAGGGTTGGTTTGATCCCAATTCCAAAAAACCAAAATGATGGTTAAATGGGAATTTTGCGGAAAATAGGCTGCAAGCTTTGGTGTATGCCTAGGCAATAGGGAGCCTCTCTTTTTACCTTTTGGAAAATAGATTCAATAGCTGTAATTGATTACTTTTTCAAGCATCCAAGTCTATTTTGCGAAGTAGGATGTTATGTCATTGTCAAATGTTTGGATTACACAAGGAAAGGACATGACTACATGGAAATCTGACAAAACTAGGCCTGCTGGTAGTCTAAAATGCTCACGTATGAACCTGAGCATTTGACACCCAACTTTTGTGCCAATTTCCACTTTACACATCAGCTTGGTCTTGATATCCCATTTATCCTCCCAAATCCATATTTCATTATTCACAGATATGCAGCAAGTTGCCTTTAATGTGGGATAATTTGGGAAATGGCATTAGTGAATTACAATGCAAATGCTAATTCAGTGTTGCAGAGCCGTAAGAACCTGACTACGAATGGAGGTCACTTAATGGGAACCTTAGATAGTAAACTCCGGATGAGTGTCCTAGTACTATTGTGCAAACCATTGGTATTATCTTGAGGGCAATTAGTTATAAACAAGAGGTGATTCCTTCATCTTCTCTAGAACTGCTCTAAACTATGAGTATTACTGCTTTTAACATCAAAATGTAGGTTTTGTTTGGATGATACCCAAAACTTGGTTTTAGGTACCAACTTTGCATCCAAAACATTGTTTGGTGGCTACTAGGTTTTGCTAAACCTGGTCTGAAGAACTAATTTTGAAAAAAACCCTCTCCTCTCTATTTTCAACCAGGTTTATTGGGAGGGAGGGTATTCCCCAACTTTTCACCACCCATCTTCCCCCCTCCACAACATAAACCTCACCATACCTTCCTTGGTCTGGCAATTTTCAGCTGGCAATCGGCTGGAAATTAGTGGGACTAGCAGGGGGTGAAAGTACTAGTCTAGCAAGTTTTGATGATGGAAATAATATGTAACGCCCCAATTTTTTAACTAGTAAATGTACAATATATATATATATATAAGCATAATCCTATTTCTAGTTAAACAAAGTGGCAGGGTATAGGAACTTGAATATTATTCCAAATGACAGAGCTTAATACATAATCATCTCATATTGGGACTATAACCCAATCAGTTCTCAGGTCATAAACAGAAAGCAGTATTATGATGCCATCGATCGAGACGGTCTTCACTCGAATGCTTCCATGTAGTTCTCACCTGAAAAAGATAAACCATATAGGAATGAGACGAAAACCTTGCCTGAGTAGAGAGTACGTTTCCATATACAAGTGTTTAATATCATGTGTATATGTGTAAGTGTGATGGTATGATTCGATTAAACAAGAAATTACACAATAAATGATGACAAAGGGGAGTAATCATTTATGTGACCTTGTAATTAAGTAAATAATTGTTTTTCAACAAACGAGGTCAAATTTTCTTTTAGATTTCATTTGTTACTTACCCTGTGGGTATGCATAGGCATTCATTATCGTAGCGGTCCAAGACCACACGGGGGTATATTATGGCCTTTCAATTTATTACCCGTGTGACTAGTCGTACGGATTTTTAAAGGGGGCGGTTCACGGCCGAGAGAGAACCCCACATTGGCAACTGAGAATTTGGATGCACCCTAATACTTCTGCAGAAGACATGGACCTACCACTTAGGATGCATTGGTAGTCCTGACCCCCTTCTACGTGGACTGAGGACCCGATGAGACGCCTCACTCTAATGAAACTAAAATGTCACGCGGAGATTGTACCATCTACCCTCTCCAAGGTAGAAACTGGGTCCGGTAACATACATCGCCTTATGGGTGTACCTAAAACCCTAGGAATTTCCAGTAACATATACCTTTTCAGGTATACCCAGAATCCCAATAGAAATGGTAACATATACAAATTTCTGGTATACCCAGATTTATGTGTTTAATGTCTTAATTTCATTATTTTCCTGGTGTAAATCATAACACCCCTTATTTTTCATGACAATACGTAACGACAGCGTCGCTTGTGCTCCAAGTAGCAGTTTGATGGTCCTGCGGGACCTCTCGCTTAACCATGATTATGAATAACTAGTTACCCTCATATTTATAAGTAGATATATGTTTTCTTTTCAGGCCAGATTCAAAGACCTCTCCTGATATTCTGCATACCATTGAGTTTTAAACCTATCAGTAGTTAGCACAAGGAGACGAGCATTGCTAATTGCCTCTTTATTATATATATATATATATATATATATATATATATATATATATATATATATATATATTTTTTTTTTATTTGCTAAATGTCAACCACTATCCGGACCCATCGTAACAAGGTAGCAGTGACTGCTACCCTGCCCATACTCCAGCCCAAGCTATCTGGATCCTGCTGCTAGGATATTATTCTGGTCCTGCAGTAACCCGTCGACAGGTGTGACGTGTCATGGTTGAAGTCGCTGCAGCCCACCAGTTGAACAGGCACAGTAGAGCGCAAAGTGACCTTCGGTGCACCAAGGTCGTTGGCTTTCCACAGAATGTACCAGCGTGCTGGCATCTGAGGGGTTCCAGACTATTGTACATCAGCAACACCAACAGGCTGAATGCAGGGTTCTCAGCCCAACCCTCGATCCAGGTCTATCGACCCTCGACTAGATCAGACCGACCATCATAGTCCGGTCTGTGCACAATACCACAACAAAAAAGGTAAACTAGATCCTGAACCTCAACCCATTCCTAATTCCACCATTTAATGTATGTCGCATTTTTTTTTGAAGGAGGCAGTGTGTGCTCATATGCATGCAAGCTATGTTTTGTTTTGTTAACATGATCCATAAATTCGGTGGTGTGGAATGGCATGTGTAAATGAATGTTGGTTTAATCAGGTATTCTACCTATAGCATCTATGTGAATAACCCTTTTTGGTCTGAGACTGTACTCCCTCGATGAATGCTATAAGTTTGACATCATCCAGTCCGAGTTGCACACAGTCGAAAGTGTGAAGCTACTTATTTTCTATCTTCTTGAATAATGAATCTTACAATAGTGTACAGTTTTATAAATGAATGTGTGCAGTCTGCTGTGTGCTCAGACCTGCACCTTCCTGCATGTCCACCACCTAAAATTTTTAAGGGTATTGCAAATCGATCCACACTCAGCAGTTTATATCTAGATTCTATTGTATGACTGTCTCTAGATGCAGAAAATCAAATGAAAGTTCACATCATTTTTGGTGACGAATACATTTCAGGATTATGATAAGTTCACTACAATATAACAACATGATTCATGATATCTTATTGTTTTTTAATTACTATTTTTACCCTACTGCTAAATTAGCTATAGAACAAAATTGCAGATCGATGTTACTTACTATTATGCATGCAAAATATGGTAATAATGCCTTGATGATCTTCTAGACATCCAACAAGTCTTTATTTTTTTCTAGAGATTACTACGAACACCATTAGATGTGAAAAAACTAGAACAGTCATAACGTGATAGCATATTGTTAGATCCTTTAAAGATCTAACTTATACAGATTTTCCATGATACTACACACTGGTATAGAGAGACGGTACGGTACCCCTACTTCATTGAAGATACGAAACCCAGACTTGAGAGTGTTTCCCCTTGCTCCGCACCACCCCTTGCTAGTTCTTCCCAGAAGTCAACGAGAAGTAGAGAGAGAAACAATGGTGACAATGGCTGGAATAGAGAAAACGTGAAAGAGGGAGGAAGGTGGATCCAAAAAAAAACAATTTTTGTAAACCTCCCTCACCTTTCCGTTTTTTCCTTTCTTGAAACCGTCATCCCCATTCAAGGCTCCCAAAAAAAAATATGTTTCCCCTCCTTCAATGGCCTTGGTTGGGTTTCCCCTTTTGGAAAATTGCCCAGCCTCCTTTGTCTCAAAATCGTGCTTTCCTATTCAAGCCATCTTTAAATGAAGAGTTACAAAATTTTTTGAACCAAAACGAATTAAATTTTTTTCTTGGTAAAAAGAATCTTGCGCACATGGGGATTTGAACCTGAGTCCTCCTCTCTAAGGGGCAACAAACCCCACCAGTGCACTATCTTTCATTCCATAGCATATTCTTGCAATGTTGGTGTATTTTACCTTTATTAACGGTTTGGCAGAATTTTCAAAAAAACTAACATTTTTTCACACATCATCTTCTTGTGCTATAGAGTTTTAAACTTGGGTTGTCTCCTCGTTTGGCATTGCGCTCCACCACATTGCTATTCTGTTACTTGTTGCTCTTTGTTTGCCATTTATCTCTTTTAAATGTATATAGCATCTTAGTGAACCTCTTTTCGAAAGCTACTTCAATTTTTCACAATATCTGACCTACAACCCTTACGATATTCCAATATTGCATATTTGAAATCATTCTTTCTCTCGTATTTATTTTGTTGAAAATACCCAAATTTTGAAGATTTTACATCCTTTCCCCCTAAAAAGAATTCTGTCCCCAAAATTCGTTACAAGTTAGGTACAAACAAATCAGGGTATTTCTCTTACATTGCTTCTTTGGGCTCCTAGGTACATTCTTTAAGCCCATGATGTTGCCATCAGACTTTAACTAGTGGAATGGTCTTATTTTGCATCACTCGTTCACGACGATCTATAATTTTGACTGATCGCTCTTCCACAGTTAAGTCTTCCTGCACTCGAATATCCTCGAAACGAATCACGTGTGAGGGATTTGGTATGTATTTCTGCAGCATTGATATATAAAAAACATTATGAATATTTACGAATTGAGAAGGTAACTCCACTCGGTAAGCAGTCTCACCGATTCGCTCTGATATGCTGAATGGTCCCACATATCTAGGACTAAGCTTTCCCTTTTTGCCAAATCGGAAAACATTCTTGGTTGGTGATACTTTCACAAATACCAAATTTCCCACTTCAAATAAGAGATCCCTGCATCGTTGATTTGCGTAACTTTTTTGTCGACTTTGAGCGGTGTACAGTCTATTCTGAATCTTTTGGATCTGTTCAGTATAATGTTGGAGTATTATTGGAGACTCGATCGTCTTTTCACCAACCTCATTCCAGTGTACCAGTGATCTGTAGGGTCTTCCATACAATGCCTCAAATGGGGCTATCTCGATGCTTGCGTGGTAGTTGTTGTTATAAGCGAATTTGGCTAATACCACATGATTGTCCCATTCACCCTTCCAGTCTAACATGCAAGCTCGCAACATGTCTTCTAATGTTTGTATGATCCTTTCTGATTGTCTATCGGTCTGGGAGTGAAAAGTCGTATTAAATTTCAATTTAGTACCCAACACAAACTGAAGTTGTCTCCACAGTCGAGAGGTGAATCGAGGATCTCTGTCCGAGATGATTGAAATCGGTACACCATGTAGCCTTACTATCTCTTGGATATACAACTTTGTCAAGCTCTCCAACGACTGTCCCTTCTTCATTGGCAGGATATGTGCTGATTTGGTAAGTCTGTCGACTATAACCCAAATGGCATCATGGTTTCTCCGTGTTTGGGGCAATCCCATTATGAAGTCTATGGTAATATTCTCCCACTTCCACTGAGGAATTTCCATTAGTTGCATCGTACCTCCAGGTCTCTGGTGTTCAATATTAACTTATTGGCAAGTCAAGCACCTTACGACATATCTAGCACATAATTCAATTTGTGTGACATAACTTCAGTCTGCGTTTGGTACTAAATTGAAATTTAGCACAGCCTTCCACCCCCAAACCGATGGACAATCAAAAAGAACCATACAAACGTTAGAAGACATGTTGTGAGCTTGTATGTTAGACTGAAAGGGTGAGTGGGACACTCACGTGGTATTAGCCGAATTCGCTTATAACAACAACTACCATGCAAGCATCAGAATGGTCCCATTTGAGGCATTGTATGGAAGACCCTACAGATCACCGGTACACTAGAATGAGGTTGGTGAAAGGACGGTCAAGTCTCCAATAATATTCCAACATTATACTGAACAGATCCAAAAGATTCAGAATAGACTGTGCATCGCTCAAGGTCGACAAAAAAGTTACGCGGATCAATGATGCAGAGATCTCTCATTTGAAGTGGGAGATTTGGTATTTATGAAAGTATCACCAACCAAGAGTGTCTTCTGATTCAACAAAAAGGGAAAGCTTAGTCCTAGATATATGGGATCGTTCAGCATATCAGAGCGAATCAGTGAGATTGCATACCGAGTGGAGTTACCTTCTTAATTCGCAATAATTCACAATGTTTTTCATATATCAATGATGCAGAAATACATACCAGATCCCTCACATGTGATTCGTTTTGAGGATATTCGAGTGCAGGAAGACTTAACTGTGGAAGAGCGACCAGTCAAAATTGTAGATCATCGTGAACGAGTGATGCAAAACAAGACCATTTCGCTAGTTAAAGTCCGATGCCAACATCATTGGCTTGAAGAATGTACCTAGGAGCCCGAAGAAGCAATGCAAGAGAAATACCCTAATTTGTTTGTACCTAACTTGTAACGAATTTTGGGAACAAAATTCTTTTTAAGGGGAAAGGATGTAAAATCCAAAAAATTTGGGTATTTTCAATAAAATAAATACGAGAGAAAGAATTATTTCAAATATAAAATATCAGAATATCGTAAGGGTTGTAGGTCAGATATTGTGAAAATTTGAAGTAGCTTTCGAAAAGAGGTTCACTAAGACGCAATATATGCTTAAAAGAGATAAAAGACAAACAAAGAGCAACAAGTAACATAATAGCAATGTGGTGGAGCGCAATGCCAAACGAGGAGACAACCCAAGTTTGAAACTCCATAGCACAAGAAGAAGACGTGTGAAAAAACATCATTTTTTTAATAGGAAATACATGTTGTCTATTGGCCTGATATGGCTATCGATGTGTAGTAATTATGCACTTAGGTATCATGTAATCAACATCATGTATATGATAAGCAACATAAGAGGGCTTAGCTATGAAATGAATATGGACCTACATTATGTATTAAACAACATGAAAACCCTAAGCAAAAACAACCTTGTATAGTTCTAACAGTCACAAATGCCCTAACGTACATGTCTTGAAATTTTATTGGTGGGACTAGCAGAGGTGAAAGTACTAGTCTAGCAAGTTTTGATGATGGAAATAATATATATATATATAGTGTATCATTTGAAAAAAAAATCATGGTTTAGATAAGACCATGTACAACCTTAAACAAGCACTAAAGGGTTTAGTCACATTATACTTTATGTTGAATTTCAATCTTGTCTGATTGATACATCTTTTTTTATTAAGATTTCTGATACAATTATTATTATCTTTCTCCTCTATGTGGATGACATGTTCATAAAAGAAAGTGATAAACAAGGAGTTAAACACATTAAAGGGTTTCTCAAAATATATTTTGAAATGATTGATTGAGGTTTTTAAAATATTTTCTTGGTATAGAAGTTGCATATTCTTCTAGAGGTTATTTGTCGACTCAATCTAAATTTACTCTTGATATTGATGTCAGGTTTGATATCTCAGATGGCAAGAAGGTTACACTCCTGAAGTTGTAAATGTTAAAATGAAGATTGATCATAGAAAACCACTTGAAAATCCAACACCATACAAACAATTTATCGGGGCACTGTCATATCTGTCAATTACGAGATCTAACATTGCACATACAGCTCATACAATGAGCCAGTTTCAACATGCTCTTACCAGTGTTCTTATGAGAGCAGTTTTGCATATTATTAAATATAACAAAACTTTTATCTTTTGAGGACTTTTTTGTTTGCTTCCTTATCTTTAGATTTAATTACTTATATTGATGCTAACTGGGGAGGTGTAACGTCCCAAAATTTTAACCCTAAAATTTCAAAGAAAACTTTTTTTTTCTTTTTTAAAACAGTGAAAAAACTTTTTTTTTGTTAAACATTCTAGGTGGGTTACAGTATAATCAATTATCATATCTGAATTAAAATATAAACACTAAGATTTAATTTAGTTTCAATAATTTAAAATACATATCAGAGTACTTTGATAACAATAATTATTTTTCCAAAACTATTCTCGAGAAAGAAAAAGACTAGTACTCGAGGCCGCCCAAGCCTTGAGCATCCACTCTGCAATCGCACATCATAATCTACCTGAAACCCCATAAAATGGGTCAGACTCGTGAAAGCCTGGTAGAAAATAACTTACTTGCAATAAATGCACGATACCAGAATATATTCAAAATAATCTTGTATATCAGTCAAGTAACACATATCTTAGTAGACAATAAATATAAAATTATGCTAACAATAATATAGCAAGTCAACTTAATGTGCATTCATTCATGCTAAGATTTGAAACAATATAATACATTATGCACATGCATGAATATTTACAAAAAACATGAGCATATACAATATGCATGAACTTACCATTCCAGTGATGCAAGTCCTTCATTCATAAATAAGTTATTATCTTTAATTACTATTTTCTTGCTTAAATAATGCATGCCATGTTCTGTCTATATGCAATCCACAATCTTGTTTCACTTGCCAAAATCTATCTATGGGTATAACACAGATTCTCCCAGTATATAGGTATGACCCATGTTTGTATTTTCAAACAACTGTGTTTTATTAACCTGCTTGACACCCCAACTGTGCACACTCTGGAGAAGAAATATATGTTTTTAGAGAGAGTTTCCAACTCCTGTAATCTTGATATATCAGATTTTTCTCATGAGTCTTACCTACCACACCGCAGATAAATCATAGTAGTTTTCTTAATTACTGGTCCTGTGAATTTGGGACAAAAAGCAACTTTTTATGCTTACTTTCTTAGTAAGCTCCAAAAAAAATAATTTTATTTTAATTTTTTATTAATTTTATTTAAATTTTTAATTAACTCTCTTATTAATTGTACCAATGCAAACACTTGCAATCATGCAATTGTGGAATTTAAAATTTAACAAATAATTACCTATGAATAAAATAAAATCAAATACCCACAATATCCATAATTAATTACAATTATCCTTGAATTGAATTTAATTAAAAATCAAATCAGAGTTCAAAATTCTTGTGAAGGCAAAGGAAAGGTAGGCTCTGTCCCCGTCACAACCTCCCGCCTTCGCATACAAGTGTCTACTCACTTTCTGAAAAACATTAAACCATATAGGGTCAAACATAACTTGTCTCAGTAGAGTGAAATATACTAAACTTGTAAAGCAAAACACGAAGTAGGAATTTCATCAGATTTTTTGTATATAAAAATTAAAATTAACTGAAATACTTGTACATCTGACATTGGTATTCAATTTGTTTAATTAAACAAGTGTGCACCAATTCATTCATTCAAAGCATATAAAATGCATGAGCAGTTAATATGCATGAACTTACCATATGCAAAAGTCATTGAATGCATGCACTAATTTTTATCTTTAATTAGGTGTTCTTTCTTAAATGATACATGCAATGCCTAACTAATGCACATACATCTTAAGTTATTACTTATTAACCCTATTGGTATAACACAGGCAAAAAACTAGTTCAAAGCCACGACTCAGGCAGTGTTTTACATACATGGGTGACTTTGGCCTGGTTGGGCACCTTTTACTAGTACCAGGTGCAGGACGACAAGAGCGAGAGAGACTCCTAACACTACCAACCCGATACATCAGACTTTCACTCATGAGTTTCTTACCCTCTATGTTGTAGTCTATTGCAGAGGTTTCCCCTATCTTCGTGAGCGCAGAGGAGCAACCTTTTGTGCTTAAACAGAGTTCCACAAAGTCAGATGTATCGTTTGCCCTCTCTTTGCAAGCTCTTACTTTAATGTCACATGTTTCACTTAAGTGCTTTAATTGCTTACATGAAACATCATGATAGAACCCATTATAAGGATTTGACCACTCTTTGGGCAATGTATGCATTCTTTGAAGCATTGCATTCAATTACATTTTCATTCTCATGCTTTGGCTAACACATATGCATGTACATAGGCAATAAAAAAAAAACATAATTTTCATGCATCCGCATAATTACAACATTAACATCATCGTCATCATTATCATCATAGCATGACCATACATACATCCAAACAATATTTAAAATTAAACTACATGTCTTGCATGGTTGGACCCTTCGGTGTGTTAATTAGCGCTTATTAGTGCTAAAGCCCCTTTTTGGCAACACACTTAGTTTTTTTAACATTCATTCATGCCTTAGGGTAGGCATATTTGTAAACACCCCAAATTTTCTTCATTCATCCTCATACACTCCTCCTCTCACAGATGTCAACCCCTGTAGGTCAGTGTAGGAGTCTAACTCTAAGTTTGTCCTAGTTTAAGTATCATTTCTCCCATTCTATCAGTAAAATTCTCATTTTACCCCTAGGAAACCTTAGATCCCTGACAACTAGATCTAGTCAAACTCATTTTAACTTCAGAACAGTTAGAATGTCAGTCGTTTCTAGCTCACCTGAGCTCACGGTGAACAAATCATGTTCATTTTTTACCATTTCAGCTAAAATTAGTTTATTTCCTCAGAAATGATCTCAAATCTAGCTCGAATTGTAGCCAATGGTCTTTGAGTCAGTTAATCCCAGTTGACCCTATCCCTCTGAGTCTAACTTGAGCTCACCAAGAGTTCAAGTAGCTCAGTTGCAGTTCAAATCCATTTTTTCACAGTCTAGGAACCCATTTTAGCCTATTTCACCTCATTTCAGCTGAAATTGAGCTAAGTCCAGTTGGTTGAGCTAATGTTTGTGCTTCAAATTTAGTTCATCTTAGTATTACTGATCTTCATTCTAGCTCAAACTCAGCATATTTTTGTGGCTCATTTCACTCCAGTGTGTATTTCTCATCATTTCTTTGAGAATTGTATCATTTCTCAATCATTTAGTTAGGGAGTTTGTTTGAGTCAGTGTCATTTTAGTTCACCTGAGTTCAGAAACCCTAGGATTCAGTAAAAATCAGTCGAGACTAGTTTAAAACTCATTTCAGTGTCATTCCATGCCCCGCAGGGGCAAAATCATTTCTCAAATCATTCTTATCCAGAACTTCATTTTATCATTCCCCCAGTTGGTACAATCACTAATCAGAGCTCGGATTAGTTCTCTTCCTGAAAATTTTAGTTATATCCGAGACTCAATTCACAGTTGGATTGGATCCAATATCGGGTCTGATATTCTGTTCTCAATTTTCATCCTCGAACATGAATGTTCAATTCTTTGTCTTTGCCAGGGGTCCGGGACTTCAAATCTCTTATCTCGGGTTTGCATTTTGTATATCATTTCATGTCATTTGATATCATTTCCTATCATTTCATACCATTTCATACCATTTCATATCATTTTATTGCATTTCATGTCATTTTTTGCGATGCAACACTCTTTTTTTTCAAAATCTTTAATCCAGATTCGAGTTTTAAAACCCTCTTTCGAAATTAATTTAAAAAACATGGGTTTTAGATCGATATTTGTCATTTGTCAACCCCCATGATCTTGTATTTCTTTATTTCAAGCCATTTTCCTTAGAGAGTGGGCTGGATTTGTTTTAAACTCAATTTTTAACTGATCTCAATTCTCGGATGGGACCCATCTAGGTGGTGTCGCTTTTGAATCACTTCTTTCATTTAGATTTTAGTTATTTTAGAGTTTTAGTTGATTTAGGACTCTATCTTTTTACTTTTTAAACCCTTTTCAAAATTTTATTTTTGTTTTAAATAAAAGGTAGCCTTACTCCTTGCGCATTTCTTTCATTTTGGCCAAAATCTTAGAATTTCAGTTAGACTAAGACTCTATCTCGGAGTTTCAGTCGGATTAAGACTCTACCTTTCATTTCTACTTTTACCTGTATTCAAGAAAACCTTTCAAAATCTTTCAAAAGAAACCAAAATTTTAGAGTTTTAGTCGGATTAGTACTCTGTTCCAGAGTTTTAGTTAGTCTAAGACTTTGTTTAAACTTTTGATTTTTGTCTAGTGATTTTAACCTTGTTTTAAAAACCCTCTTTAACCATCATTTTAAACCTTTTCAAACTCAAATATCGGGCCCAAGCAACTGGCACCATATTTGAGAGATTTTCAATTCATTTAGGACTCTAGTTAATTTAGAACTTTGATTTTTATCTTTTGTTTCAAACTACCCTTTTGAAAACCTTATTTTTAATTCCTTTATTTCCAAGTTTTAAAATCATTTTTTGAAAAACTAAATGGGACCCACAGGGGGTGGTGCCACATTTGAGATGGTTTTAGGGTTTAACTACGACTCAATTAGGTTAATTAGTAGTTTAGTTAGGTTAGAAGTCCTTAGAACCCCCTTCCCACCCCCACCACCATTTGATTTATCCTAATTAATTAAGTAGAGTTTCAAAAAAACTAAACTTTTTAATTAAGAGTTGAAAAAAAGTATGAATAGGGGCTATCGGGGTCAACCAAGGCATGCTCTCTCATCCTCTCTCTCTCTTTCAAATTCGTGGCTCTCTCTCTCCTCTCTCTCAAACTTCCTCTTCCTCCATTGGTGCAAGCAAGGTAAGCTCTTCTTCTCTTTTTTCTATTTTTTTATGATTTTCACCATTGTTGTCCCCCTATACATGTGTTTCTTTTCATTTTTTTGTTCAAGCCCCATGCTCCACCATTAAAGATGATGATCCACTGATCATCCATGATTATTTTTATATTTTTGATCCGTTAGTTTTGTTGGAAATATGTTTATTATGTTAAATGCCCAAAAAATATCGAGATTCAACCTTTCGATAGGTTGAATCCCTCTTTTAATGGCTAAATCAAATTTTTAACCGTGCTTCCCTAATTTTTTTTGTTTATTTCATCATATTCATGTTTATTTTAGTTATTCAAACATCAAATCATGATTCATTGCATTATTTACATATTTTTTTATATTTTTAGCGTAAATAATTCATGTTATTTCATTCTAGGGTTTTATAATGGATATTTATGATTCTCTCCATTTGTTAATGTATTTATTTTTCCAGTGTATATTCATTAAAAAATTTTGAATTTTTTATGGTAAAATCATGCATGTGTTTATGGTTTTCAATAAAAAAATCAGGAATTTTAAAGGTCTGTAACCCTATGTTCAAAAATCAAAGTCAAAACCTATTTTCTAAGTCAGGAAAATGCTATGAAAAATCAAAAGTATCTTTCCGAGGTGATATCTTCTTTGTACAAGATCCGATTGATGATCCGTAAAAAAAGTTGTTTTCGTTTGAGTCTTTAGTTTATTATATAAAAATTTTACAAATTTCTATGGTAGATTGCAATGTTATTTTAGTTAATAATCGGATCTATATTTCTACAACTGTCAATCGTTATTTAGAATCAAATCCAACTTGGCGGAACAATTTCTCCCTAACCAAAGGTACGATCGATGATCCGTAAAAAGGGTTGTTTTTGTAAGAATTTCTAATATGTCTCTATAAAATTTTAGAAATTTTTAAGACTGTTTGCTATATTTTCCTACACCCAAAACTGAATTTCTCTGTTTCACATCGTTATGCATAAGCCAGAATCAAGCGTATATTGCCGAAATCGTAACTCCCTAACCGTAGATGCTTTTTCCAATATGTAAAAAGAATTATTTTTTGTTCAGATATTTAGTATCTCCATGTAAAATTTTATAAGTTTTTTATTAGTGTTTGATGGTTGATTTGGGTTTGACACTGTGATAGGTACATGCTCGCTGACAAAACTGCATATTTTGATGTTTTTATTTAATTTTTATATCAAAATAATCCCAAAAATTTTATTCTTAGATTTAATTTTAATTTTAGGGTTATTATAAGTGTCCATGTCAAATTTTATGAATTTTGAAATTTATTTGTTGTATTATTTAGTTAAATCATGAAAACAGGATGTCCGTGTAGTCCTAATTCAAAAGAAACACGAGCAAAATTTGTTTTTCTTATGATATTCCAAATTTTTCATGAAAAACATTATATTTTTAGGGTTTGATCGTGTTTATAATTATATTAGGCTGCCCTCCACCCGATTTTGCATTGTTTTGAATGTGTTTGATCCCCGAATTAAGCATTTTACAAAAATATTTTCTGAAAAAAAACCCTATTTTAAACCTTATTTTGCAATAAAGGCCAATTTTCAAGGGTATTTTGGCTATTTTTCTCAAAATTTCGAATTTCAAAGTTGTTTATTTTTATTATTTATTCAATTCTACATCATCCTTTATTATGTTTATTTCAAGGAAGCATGAAAAAGGCTTATATCCAGATAAACTCCTCAATTTCAGATATTGTTAGATCAATCCTGAAAAGATGACATCTATCTATTAACAAGTTTGCTAATTTTGCAGGGACATCCAAGATTGTATTTTTATTTATTTCTCTTTCCTTCTTTTAAATTTATTATTGATATAAATTATAAATTTAGAATAAAAATTTACTTTTCTGCTTAGATTAGGGTTGTATTGCATATAGTTTATTTTTAATAATGTTAATTGTGTGATGAATGATGATTCATGATATTTAAATCCACAATGGTCTACATGAATGGCACACACACTCGCTTCTAAGGAGTTAATAAACTTGATTGAGTTCGTATTTGTGGCCATAGTCAGAATACGAACAATATCCATATTTATCTTCTTTTAAGCCACAAATAACCTACACTCTTAGGTTATTTTCAGAAATCATGGCACATTTTTTAAAACTTTTCTAAGTATTTTTCCCTTTTAGAATCAAATGAACTATATTCAATACATATTTGTGGCCATAGTCAGGGATATGTGGCGAATCTATTTCATCTAAATTCTATAAGGCACAAAAATCTTTTTTATCAATGATTTTCCTCAAAATTCTTCTGAAAATATTTTCTCAAATTGCATTCATACATCATCTAGGTTAGATTGCATCATGAAAAGATTTTACAGGACCACACGCCCATTCTTTTGATCAATTAAAAAATCCTATCTCAGAAAAATCGATTTTCTCAAAGTTACCTGAGTTTTTCTCAA
This sequence comes from Nuphar pumila, assembly GCF_984573655.1. Classification (NCBI taxonomy): domain Eukaryota; kingdom Viridiplantae; phylum Streptophyta; class Magnoliopsida; order Nymphaeales; family Nymphaeaceae; genus Nuphar; species Nuphar pumila. Next base: position 33,763,289 of record NC_143253.1, on the reverse strand, counting down.
AACCCTTTGTTTTTCAATAAATTTTCAATCTTTCTAAGTTTAATTCATGATTCTCCAAAGTTTCAATTTCAAAATTCAAGTCTAGAGAAATCAACTTTCTCAGAGTTATTTGAATTTTTGTCAAAACCAATTTTCTCAAAACATTAAGATTTCTTCAAAAATCAATTTTTCTTTTCTTCAAAAGTATTTTCCCAATGTGATTCACGATTTTCAAAGCATTCTTTTTCTTTTTCCAAGTATTTTCAAATCTTTGAAACATACATCATGTTTTCAATCTGTATTTTCCAAAGTTTATAGCATATGCCTAATTCTTTGTGCATCTAGGAATAGAACATTGATTTAGACAAGTTGAACAAAGCAAAGCACATGATTGATCCTTGGTTCAATTATCCTTAGTTATGGTGCCAGGAATGGTTGAACCTCGTACCGACAGGTGAATCTCATTCCTCAAAATTTTCTTGTATTTTAAAATAAAGGTGAGTTATTTTTAAAATCTTTTTCAAAGGTTAGTTTGACTTGCAAAAGTAAAATTTTACATAGGGCAACTCCCAAAGATAGGTCATACAAGGATCCAACCTAACCTTTTGTAGAAGTAGTGGAATCTACCACCTACGATATTTTATTAGTAGCCATGTCTCCTAACTTTGATGACTCGAGAGACTGGGTTCTTTGCTACTCGTAGAGCAAAAAGGTTAACAACAATGTCCATCAAAGTATGTACCATCTACCACATCTCTAAGTAGCCAAATAATATGTTCTACCCTTTTCAAGACCAATCAAGCATCTTGCCTATGAAGACGTAATTCGATTTCAAGTGTATATGTGGTTTTTCATAACCTGTTGCATTTTAGCACTCCATGGATTGTCAAAAACCCCTAGCTCATTATGAGCAACAGTTGTACAAGCATGCCTTAATGTCTTATAGTACAAGAACAATAATACACATGCCATATAATCTTTTATAATTATCAACAACATCATACTGAGTCCATTGAGCCATATGCTTTATTTTGAGCAATCATGTATGTGCGTGCATGCCTCGCATGTCTGATATTACCATATGATATCATGCTTATTATGGACAGTTTTCCATAACATAATAGTACATCATATGTTACTTCACACTTATAATATTTATAGCACAATCATAGCATTAAAACAAGTAGCAGTATTGCATAAATTTAATGTCAAGCATGCATACCGTAATCAACATTTGATAAAACCTCATGACATACATGCAAGTTTGCTAACTCATGCATCTTGACAAGAATCGGGCCCCATTTAGACCCCTGAGCACTTAGCAGTGCCTCATAAAGCTTGATCATAATGTAAAAAAGTCCTCTAACTTTTTCTCGAGTTGATTCACTTGAATCTTGGGCTTGACTACTACCTAAGCCAAAAACATCACGAAACTACCCTCAGATGCACAGGAGTTGGCTTTGGTGGCAAAGAGTTATAACACATACAAGAGGATCAACTCTCTGTGTACAGGGGGTTGACTCTCTATATGCAAAGGGTCTGATATGTTCAGAAGGGTCGACTCTCTAAATCTCAAGAGTCGACTCATTTGATTGCAAAAGCTTAAAGGAACCATCAAGGGTCGACTCTTCTGTCAACAAAAGCACATAAGGGTCAACTTTTCAAACAAAGGGTCAACTTTTTCTGTCTCTAGGAGTTTCCAACCCAATGAAGGTTAACTCTTTCTTCCTTAGAGTCGACTTTTAGGTTTTGCACAATGAGAGAGGGTCAACTCTATGTCAGTCTCAAGGTTACAGGCTTACAAGTGGTCGACTCCCATTTACATGGGTTGACAAACGAGTGGCCTAAGTTAGTAGTGTTGGGCGAAACCCTGTGAAAACAAAAAGACAGGGAGCGTACCTGAATTCGCCATTGATCGTGTAGGTGATTCAGCGTTCTCCTCAGCCGGTTGACGCCCACAATGAACCCAGGCCTTATATCGACGGTGAGCAGGACCCTGTTCTGCTTAAGCTTGAATGCAGAAGTGAGTTTGGGCAGGATATTGCTATGAACTCTCATCAACTTCATAGCCCCTAATCCCATATTTATAATGGAGAATTGGGCAGTTACGTGAATGTGGTCTCTCCACATTCATGTAACTCCCACCCACTACCTCCATCATCCAGTCACTTACGTGACCCACTAACATGGTGTCAAACCGGGTCAGATTGCGGGTTGGACCCGTAACCCATAATGTCCAACATTCTCTCACTTGACCCATTGACACCAAAAGTGTACTAAATCGAGGTGTATACTGTTATCTCGATTTAATTCTTCATGTGGGTTCACATGCCACCCTTTATCACAAGGATGAATCGTATGAGTCAAGGATATGAACACCCCTTTATGAAATGTCATATTTCCTTGTACTACACTACAATTCACCTTCAGTGCTTAGGCATGTAAAGAAATTACCTTTTATGAATAGGTTGGTCTCTCACCTATTCTATTGGTCCTTTAATATTATTATTCTGCTATTCTCTCTAACCCATATGAGAGATCATTTATGCAAAATCAACAATAACTCAAAACCTTAGAGAATCAAAACATAAACACAAATGTGATTACATAATGTATTGTCATACATCAGAAGGAATCAAAAAGACCCATCCTCTTTACATGTTGGGAATACAATCCCGGTGCTAGCCCTTTAGTAAGAGGATCCGCAGTCATTTCCTTCGTCCCAATTGTATCAATACATACCAAATGATTCTCAGTCCTTTCTTTAACAACAAAATATTTTAACTCCATGTGTCGACACGATGTTGAGCTCTTGTTGTTATTTGAAAAAGACACGGCTGCTTCATTATCACAAAAGATCTTTAGTGGTCTCTCAATAGAGTTCACTATACCAAGACCCATAATGAAGTTCCTTATCCAAATGGCCTGTGACAAAGTCTCGTATAGAGCAATAAATTCTGCCTCCATGGTATGAGCAGCAGTGGTAGACTGCTTTCCGCTTCTCCATGAGACAGCACCACCCGCTAGAAGGAAAATGTATCCAGTAGTGGATTTTCTACTATCAATACATCCCTCTAAGTCCGCATCAGAGTATCCAACGACCTCTAGGTGGTCAGCTTTCCTGTAGGTCAACATATAGTCTTTCATTCCTTGTAAATAACGCATGACCTTTTTTGCTGCCTTCCAGTGCGCAATGCCTGGATTTGACTGATATCTACCAAGCATTCCCACAGCAAATGCTATATCAGGTCGAGTGCAGGTCTGTGCATACTGTAAACTCCCAACTGCTGAAGCATATGGGACATCATCCATCTGAGCCTTCACAATATCATCCTGAGGACAGTCCTTCAAGCTCAATTTATCCCCTTTCACTATAGGTGCCAAACTAGGAGAACAATTCTCCATCCCATATCTTTTAAGAACCTTAAGGATATAGGATTTCTGAGATAGGCCAAGGACACCTTTAGTTCTGTTACGACGGATCTCAATTCCAAGGACATAAGTGGCCTCACCCATGTCTTTCATATCGAAATGAGAGGAAAGAAAATCTTTTGTTTCATGTAAAAGACTCAAATCATCAGTTGCAAGAAGAATATCGTCAACATATAAAACCAAAATTATGAACTTACTCCCACTAGTCTTAATGTAAATACACTGATCAACAATGTTTTCAGTGAATCCAAAGTTCATTATAACCTTATTGAACTTCTTATACCACTGGCGGGAGGCCTGTTTAAGTCCATAAATTGACTTATTCAATTTGCAAACTAAGTTATTTGAGTCATCTATACTGAAACCAGGAGGTTGTTGCATGTATACCTCCTCATCCAGATCCCCATTCAGGAAGGCAGTTTTCACATCCATCTGATGCAGCTCTAAATCAAAATGAGCTACGAGGGCCATGATTATTCTTAATGAATCTTTAGTTGAGACAGGAGAAAAAGTCTCATTATAATCAATGCCCTCTATCTGTGTGAAACCTTTTGCAACAAGCCTAGCCTTGTACCTCTCTACATGACCTTTAGAGTCTGTTTTGGTTTTGTAAACCCATTTACAACCAACAGGTCTAACTCCATCAGGTCGAGGTACAAGATCCCACACTTGGTTCTTTGCCATAGAGACAAGCTCTTCTTTCGTGGCATTAATCCAATGTGTTGATCTTTCACTTTCAATGACTTCTGCAAATGTGAAGGGATCTTCATCAATGTCTATGAAATCATTTGACTCTTGTAAATACACCACATAGTCCGGATGGATAGCAGATTTCCTAATTCTGGTGGACCTCCATACAGGTGCTACAGGTGGGTCAAAATGAACCTCTGTATCCTGTTGTTGTTGTATATCCTCATCAACAACCAGATCTAGTTGGGATTGATGTTCATTGACTGGACTTTTTCTTACATTACTCGAAGGAACAATGATAGAGAAAGTCGGGTCATTATCCTTAGCAGGTGAGAAACCTGAATCCTGCATTTCGTCAAAATTAATATTTTGAGATGCATCTATCCCAACAGAACCATTTTCAAGAAATCTTGCTTTATCTGTTTCCACTATCTGTGGTGTATGAGATGGACAATAAAACCTAAAGCCTTTCGATCTTTCTGGATAACCAATGAAGAAACCACTAGTTGTCCTAGGATCAAAAGCTTTTATATGTGGGTTATACAATTTAGCTTCTGCTGGACATCCCCATATGTGCATATATGACAAAGAAGGTTTTCTACCTGTCCATAACTCGTAAGGAGTCTTTTGAACAGCCTTCGTAGGAACCTTATTCAAAATATGCACTGCAGTCCTAAGAGCTTCACCCCACAAGGTCAAAGGAAGATTTGAGTAATTCAACATCGCTCGAACCATTTCTTTAAGCGTACGGTTTCTACTTTCAGCTACACCATTCTGATAAGCACTACCAGGCATGGTATACTGAGATACAATGCCTTCCTCTTTTAGAAACCGCGCTAATGGACCTTCCTTTTGTCCCATCTCAGTGAAACGACCATAATATTCGCCACCTCTATCTGACCTGACAACCTTAATAACTTCACCGGTTTGTTTCTCTACTTCTTTCTTGAAGTCCTTAAAAACCTGAAAGACTTCTGATTTTTCAGATAATAAGTAGAGATACATATACCGTGAGTAATCGTCTATAAAGGTGACAAAATACTTTTCACCCGTATAACACGGTGAAAAAGGGCCGTAGACATCCGTATGCACTATTTCTAACTTTCCATTGCTGCGTTTGGCATCTTTCTTGTATGTGTTAGACTGCTTAGCCTTTATGCAGTCAATACATGGCTCTATATTCGTAAAATCAAGGGATCCAAGGATTCCCTCTTTCACGAGTCTTTGGACTCTCTCTTTCGAGATATGTCCTAACCTCCGATGCCAAAGCAAATAGGATTGATCATCCTTTAGACCACGTTTATTGCCAATCATTGTGTTCTCAATGGAGTGAGATTCCTGAATTTGGAGTTTGGTTCTTAATCGATACAAACCATCACACATATATCCAGAACCTATATTCATTGAATTTTTCATAATAATAAGTTCAGATTTTTCAAATTTAAACACAAAATCAAACTTATCAAGTTTTGAAATTGAAATTAGGCTCCGACTATAAGATGGAACATAAAATGTATCGACCAAATCCAACATGAATCCTGACTCCAACACAATTCTGCAGATCCCAACGCTCTTGACATGCGAACGCATCTTATTTCCTGAGAAGATGCTTCTTTCATGCTCCGTTGGTTCCCTTTTGTTCAGAAATGCCTGCAAAGAGTTGGCAATGTGCACCGTGGCACCAGAATCAATCCACCAACTATGCAATGGAACATGAATTAAATTGCACTCATGAGAAATGAATGACTTATTACCTTTATTTTCGAGCCACTTCTTGAACTTCAAACAGTCCACCTTCTTATGCCCTTTCTTTTTGCAGAAGAAACACTTTATAGAAGGGCCACCAAACTGGGATTTGGCTTTCGCCTGAGAGTTTGAACTCTCCCCAGTGGCTGTCTTCTGATTCTTCTTTTTGAAAGAGCTTTTCTTTGGCCTCGACCTCTGTTTATCCTTATGAGAGGCCATATGTGCACTTGGCACCCTCTCACCCTTCAACCGCTCCTCTTCCTCAACACACTTACTCAAGAGGTCATTAAAAGACCACTCATCATTATGTGTGTTGTAGGAGATTTTAAAGGGTCCATACTCAGTAGGTAACGAGGTTAAGATCAAATGGACTAAAAATGAGTCAGAGATGGCGAACTTCATGTCATTCAGTTGAGTCGCAATATTCCTCATTTCCAAAATGTGTTGTCGGATGTGACTGTCACCAGCATATTTCATAGACACTAATTTGGACATAAGGGTACTGGCCCTTGCCTTATTAGAAGTGACGAATTGAGCCTCAATGGCTCCCAGAAATTCCTTCACAGTCCTACAGTGAGGAATTGCGCCTCGAATGTTCTTAGCCACTCGAGATTGCAAAAGCAACAGGCTAAGTCTGTTCGAGCGCTCCCACTTCTCAGAGGCAGCCTTCTGATCAGCTGTACTCTGCTCTATAAGAGTGGGAGGTTCGTCAATTCTAAGGGCCAGATCTAAATCCATATAGCCCAAAGTGAATAACACGATTTCTTTCCAATCAGAAAAATTCGATCCGTCTAAGATAGGGATACTACTAGAACCGTCGATATGGAAGGAACCTGATAAAAGGAACGAAAAACAGAAAGATGTTACTATTATTGCTCAAACGAGACTCGTGTTGAAAAAGTAAAAGTGAGACCCTTTATTTTCACCTTTTCTAAGACAAGCATAGTTGAGTCATTATCGTTTCACTTTGGTGAAAACGATAATACTCATAATTGCTCCGTCTCTTCAATTCTCAAGGAATTGACTTCAGTTGGTGAAACTAGTAGATCATTAATCCAGAGGCAATTCAGCATTGTACCTTTGGGTACGAATATGCTTCATGGGCTGGAATTCATATCTACTATCACACCCTGTGTAAATTTGGAACACAACGACCTACCTTTGGGTAGAATCGATGTTTCATAAATTCACACACAATCATAATTACGAATCTTAATACGGTTCAAAGAATCCTCAATTAACACGACTCAGATCACTTTGGTGATTGATGAATCGGTTAATCAAAATCTTTTACCGAAAAATTTATTCGTATTATGGAGCACACCCATGCACACATTTTAATGCATGTATATTCATGACATAATATCAGTTTATACTACAACAAAAATGCATAAACTAATTATCATAAATTTAGTCATAATTCATGATTAAAATCATCATGCATAACTTAACCAACGCTAAATACATGAATTAACATGCATAAGTCATGCATTATTCAAAATAAATACTTTATAAAGCATGAAAAATAACAAAAGCATGCTCATATGGGTAAAACCCAGGGTCCACATGTAGGAACCAGTCTAAAAACACTCTGAACCGGTCTGAAAACGCCCCGAACCGGTCATCTAAGGGTCCAAACCGGTTCTGAACCTTATAAACCGATACATAATATGAACAAAAGTTCATAAACCCTATAACCGTATGCCAAAATCTCTGTATTTCTTTATATTTATGAAAACAGAGTCTCAGCATCCCGGAACCGGTGAAAAACTGGAAAGAACCGGTCAAAAACGGATCCGAACCGGTTCTGGAAGGGGTCGGATCAGGTTCCTGATCGATTCAGTCTCAATAGTGTTTGGATCCTATTTTTATGGATCCAACCCGGTTTAAATGGGATCCGGGTCTGACCCGACCCATACTTAATACGGGTCGGACCCGGCCCAAACCAAAACCCGGGTTAGACCCGGTCCAAAACAGATACCGGGTTCGACCCGGTCCAAATGGACCCGGGTACGACCCGGTTCAGACCGAATACCGGGTTCAACCCGGTCCAACAAGGACCCGGGTACGACCCGGTTCAAACCGAATACCGGGTTCGACCCGGTCCAACATGGACCCGGGTATGACCCGGTCCTATATGGACCCCGGGTACGACCCGGTCCCTTATGGACCCGGGGTCGACCCAGTTCTTAATGGGTCCGGATCGGACCCATTCCAGAATGGATCCGGACCGGACCCGATATAAATGGAGACCCGGCCCTTTTTCGGATCAGACCCAGACCCGGTCCCATTATGGGTCCAGGTTAGATCCAAAAAAATAATAGCAGGCCCGATCCATTTCGGGTTTTGATCGGGCCTGATATCGGGTCTTCACACGGGACCCGATCCGGTCCCCACATTTAAATTAAACAGAAACGCGATGGGTTTCTGTTTGAAATTTCAGGGAAACCGAAAAGGGTTTCCGCCCTTTTCGGTTCCACGGCGACCCACGTCGCCGTAACGGCGACTGACGCCGGTTGCCGGCGACCGGCGTCACCCCACGATGACGCCGGTTCGGCGACAACCCTTCCGACAGAAGACGTCGCCCCACGACGACGATGGTGGCTGTCATCCGATGGCTGAAGTGCACGGCAGCGCCTGCCAGTCCGGCGGCAGCCTCTGCGACATCAGCAAGGATGTCGTCGATCAATGGCTGCCCTTGCCGGCAAAAAACCCCACGGCGTGACCCCGGCGAAACCCACCTCCTCCCCGACGACAGGTAAGGGTTAAAATAGATTTTTTTTTTTTATTGTCGTCGGTTTTGCAGGATGCTCCGGCGATGAGGTGGGGTATCCAGGGCGCCGACAAGACTGCCGATGACAGCTCTGCTGTTTTCCGGCAAAAGCCTCTTGCCCGATGACGAAAAAGGAAAACAGAGAAAAAAATGGGTTTTTAAACCCTTTTTCTATATCTGCCGGTTACAGAATCAGGCGACGGCTCCGGTGATATTCCCGGCGATGGCAAAACCGACCACAGGTATAAAAACGTACATTTTTTTTATGATTTTTGCCTGAAACCATGAAACCGGGAATGTAATGTCGCCATTTTCGGTGACATTTGCCGGTGAAGACAGACTGTCGCCCCACGGCGACAGTCTGCAGCAAATCGGTGGTTGTCGCCCCATAGCGACTCTACCGACGCCAAATCGCCCTACACGGCCACGCGCAGCGGAAATGCGTGGAAGTGGGCCCATAACCCATTGTTGGGCGAAACCCTGTGAAAACAAAAAGACAGGGAGTGTACCTGAATTCTCCATTGATCGTGTAGGTGATTCGGTGTTCTCCTCAGCCGGTCGACGCCCACAATGAACCCAGGCCTTATGTCGACGGTGAGCAGGACCCTGTTCTGCTTAAGCTTGAATGCAGAAGTGAGTTTGGGCAGGATATTGCTATGAACTCTCATCAACTTCATAGCCCCTAATCCCATATTTATAATGGAGAATTGGGCAGTTACGTGAATGTGGTCTCTCCACATTCACGTAACTCCCACCCACTACGTCCATCATCCAGTCACTTACGTGACCCACTAACATGGTGTCAAACCGGGTCAGATTGCGGGTTGGACCCGTAACCCATAATGTCCAACAAGTAGGGGTTGACACCTGAAAAGCAGGGTTGACTTCTGCTATTACAAAAACTTTGAAAAGTTGTGTTTTGGCAACGCTTTCATGCCTGAAACACATTCTTTTGACAATGTACTTCTACTAACAATTGCCAGTCCCAAATCATAGCACTTAAGCGACTAAAAACCATATATCGAGCAGAAATTCTTTACAACAGTTTAAGCATATTATAAAAAATTTATGAAAGAACTATGCATGAAAAAATGTAAACAATGAGTGTAGTTTATTCGCATTAATCCTGCCTTAAAACTATGTAGTTACGTAGGAAAAGAAAAAGAAATTGCTAGTTGACTGGTGCACGGGCTCTCTAACAACTTTCCAAACCGAGAGAAACAGAGAGTGGGAGGGTTACCTCCCACCGTCGGTTTCTAATGGAGGAGAAGAATAATAAAAAGAGAGAAGACAGTGGTCATCCGATGCAACAGAGAGAGAGAGTGATGGTCGAGTGAGAGGAGTTGGGCCTCTATTTATAGGCCACAAAAGAGGGAGGGAGAGAACCAGTTTGGATGGGGTGTGTGTGAATGCAAACCCAGTTTGCGTGAGAGATGGAGAGTGGTAGACATAGGTAGAGGGCTGATGGGAGAGGGTAATGATGGTTTTTAAACCCATCAAATATCCAAAATAGGAGAGGCGAAAACTGAGGCAATTTCACCCTCTGTTAGTTGGGTCAAACCCCAATCGACTCCTGTGGGTCGACTCTTTAAAGGGAGGGTCAACTCTCGGGCTGCTGGGTAGACCTCTTTTAAAATAAACAATGTCAGGGTCGACCCTTCAAAATATGGGTCGACCAATTGCAGGTCATTTTCTATATTGGTCAATTCTCAATTTCGAGGGTTGACTCTCGGGTCCCTTCTCTTAAAACAGGGGTTAACTCCCTTTGCAGAGGGTTGACCCTTTTTTGTCAAAGGTCCCCCAAAACTTGTCGAGGTGTTCTGAACTTGTTTTAACTTTGTTTTTTAATAAATAAAGATCGTTTCTTTCAAAATTTTGATATGATTGCAATCATATACTCGAAAGTTATAAAATATGCCTTAAAAATTCCATTATCTCCAAAAATTTGTGGGCATTACATATTGCCAATCCTATGACTCAAAAATATCAATCTAACTTCCTTGAAAAAATTTATGATCCCACTCAGTATAGGAGTCTCGTGGGAGCTCTTCTTCAGTATCAAACTATCACTAATCCTGACATATCTTTTAGTGTGAATCATGTTAGCCAGTTTATGCATGATCCCAGGATTGGTCATTTTCAGGTTGTCAAAGGAACTCTTGATTATGGGTTGCGTATATTAAAGCAAAGTAATCTTGATATCTATGGTTTCTCAGATGCAGACTGGGCAGGGGTCCCAGACACAAGGCGATCTACTATAGGATTATGCACCTTCCTTGGTCGAAATATAATTTCTTGGAGTGCCAAGAAACAAAACACCATGGCTCGATCCAGTGCAGAGGCCGAATACAGATACATGGCCTTTACAACAGCCCAAATCACCCAGATATCTTTCATTCTCAGAGATACTGGTATTCCACTGGCCTCCTCAAAAACCAAAATCACCTGGATATCTTTCATTCTCAGAGATACTGGTATTCCACTGTTTAATGTGCCTATTCTTCATTATTACAATATCAGTGCTTTCACATGTCTGCCAATCTGGTTTTTCATTGTTGAACTAAATATATTCAAATTGATTACCACTATGTTCGTGAAAAAGTCACTCAAGAAAATTTGGCAACTAGACTTGTCTCTTCCAAACAACAGCTTGCAGACATTTTTTACTATGCCTTTGCCCAAAGCACAATTCACTAATCTTCGTAGCAAACTTGGCCGCTATGGAGTGCACTGTTTGAGGGGAGTGATAAAGCTACTATGGATTCACGTCAACTACCTTATCTAAATCAAGATAAGCTAGGCTCGGCTATGGTGCCGAGTATGGAAGCTGCGCACAGCCAGCCAAGCAGCCATGGTGACAATAACGGAAGAGATTCAAAAATTGAATATCCAGCTGCTCAAACGAAGCCAACTCCAAGTAAATTTGGTAAGCCAACCATCCAAGGCTGGTCGACTATCCTAGGCAATTCATTGTGAATCTAAGTCAGATCAAACAACTTTGGATCAAGAAAAGGAAGAAAATAAAGAAATCCAAACAAATCAAGTAAGCCAATTATTAAAGGCATGACAACATGAGGATAAGCCAATCAAGTCGACCTTGGTTCAAGAAAGGAAAGATATTAGCCAGCTCAACGGAAGGTCAACAATGTCCTAAACAGATTCATGAAGTCATCATAAGTTATCTTGAGCAAATCCAAGATCAATTAACAAAGGAAACAAGCCAATCAAAGGCACGAATTTGATGGATCTTCTCAAGATAGCTAAAGCTCAATGGAAGGAAAAGTCAAGAGAGAATAAGCCTACCACGCTGGTTAAGACTTCCTTAAATAAAGAAGAAAAAGATGACAAAGAAGGATCAAAATCAAAATCGTGTGAAAATATATATGGGATTCTTTCAAAAATGAGTCTAACGACAATATTGGCATATCGTTTTTTTGCTTTGCCTGCTTCTCATATATTTCAACTCATTATGTAAAAAATACATGTATGAGCCTACTGAATCAATAGAGAACTGAGCAACATTTTTGTCCATGTAGGTCACTCCGACCGAACCACGTATATCTTATGCATCTTCTATCGTGTTCTCTTTTTCTTTACCGTCTCCATCCCCTTCACTCTCATCAACCATTTTCATCTCCCTGAAACAGAGTTTCCAAACACCTGTGGGGATTGGTAATATTAATTAAACCCTCATTAAATTTAATGTCCCCTCCTATCTCCGGCTCCCAAACATAGGCTTGATTAACTCTTTAATTGAAGGGCCATTCTCATCAAATGTTTAGGATCCCGCTCATCAGCATTAGAATCTTTCCAACTTATAAGAGTTGCATGTTTCTGCCATCTCTAGAACCTTCATATGAAATTGGATCTGGATTAATATGGATATCCTGAACAGTTCCATAAGATATATGAGATTGAAAATTGATGTCCCACAATTCATAAAGATAAAGACGTTTTAAAAACCGAAAATGACTTAGATGGTACTCACTTTTGGCACCATTCCTTGTTTTGGCCCAGCCTAGATAAATATGCCAAACATGGTCAATTCAATAGACGCCTTGATCATGTAATTGTCGCCTGAAAAAACAGGCGTTGTTGCCTGAAAAAGCAAACCCTTAAATTTTTAGGCGACAAATGGCAAAAGTATCAAGTAAACATTAAATTTGCCATGTTTATTATATTTATTTTTTAACTTGCCGTTAGTAATGGTATTTCCAATAAAAGCTAGGGTTATCTACGTCATTGTCCGTTTTAAAAATGGTCTAAAAACTTCATGTTGGAGTTGGTGGTCCATTGCCACTGTAGCAGCAAAAAATAAGAAATGGATACATTAATCAGGTTAATGGTCATCTGAAAACAGAAAATATGAGAAAAACCTGTAGTGATGACCTAATAATTGATGGGCCGTAGAAAAAGGTCACGGGTGCACATTGACAGACCTTCACGAGACACTGACCTCGCCCACAATGATATAGAACCACAAATTACCAAGATGTCCCTACTATCTTAGTCGGAGGACAACATTGGTTACTTCTCTAGTTTTGAAAATGATTCCCAACCTAACACTGCCAGTGGATCGGATCTGGTCCATCGTGTAATGCTCTTGTATTTCTACGTGCACGTACTGTTAGAAACTATGAAGGTTTTACTTGTTTGTGGATGTTTCTAGATCGCAATATTGGATCTTAACTTGATACTATACGTACACATGATTTTTGTACAGGTATTATTCAATCTAAGAAAGCAAAAGCTGGATCGGACCTTGTCTCTCTTGCAAAGCCTAGTAGATGGTGAAACCTGAAGCAGACCCACAAAAATTTGAGTTCAATGAGTAAGTGCCCCAGAGACCTCAATCATCGAGAAGAATGCCCGCGGGGTACGACTTTATGTTATGCAACAAATATTGCGATATTTTCAGAATATTTTGATTTTATTGCAACAAAAGCTGATATTATCCCAAAAAAATTTGTGATATTTTCAAATGTTACCGATTCAGGGAATAAAGCAATTTTATTGCAATACTACTACACATTTTTTAGTATCTTTATATTTTTATATCTTCCTTTCTGATTATACGTAATTTTTTCAATTTGTTTTTTATATAGCTAATATTTTTTTCTTGAGTGCTAGCTTCCCAAGAAAAAACAAACTTTTTCAAGTTATCAGCAGATTTTTTCCTTGTGAAAATCTTTCCCTGTATCAAGATTTGTAACATTGGATTAATGAAGATTATGAGGATGATCATGCATGATAATGAATCAAATCAGGTGGAGGGCAAAGCACGTACTGTTTATTGGGTTTTGATCTCTAACACATTCACATCCAAACCAAGATACCAAGGAAGGGTTTGGGAAAGATTTATTGGACAAGCGAGCAAGTTGGATTTGAAACGGGAAAAACAAATTCCAGACGATCTGAATTCAAGCCATGCACTTACGTCAGTTTGATCCCAATTGATATCCGGTTGAGACGTAAAGATAGCCCGGACTTAGACCATTGGATCCGACCCAGCCTGACCAGTTGACAGCTTTACACGGTGATTTTCTACAGGGTCATTCTAGACATTGACTAAGATCTTGTGCAACTATTTGTCAAATTTGCACCTATATACATACAAAGGCAAAAGGCAATGACCACCGATCCCCCACAGGACTTAGCCAGTGAGCACCATGCACTTGCAGCAGCTCACACCACTCCTCTTCGTTTTCCTCACCAACTGCATCGCGTCTGCTCGCTATTTCCCCTCACCAACGAAGCCAGAACTCAACAAAACCTCGCCAGACAACCGCACCCTCTACAATGTATCCGGTGAGTTCTGCTCTGGGTGCTTGGCTGAATCCATGGAGTTTTTGTTTGCCCACAACTGGGCTCGAGTCCAGCACCTGGAGTTGCCCCTGGTATGGGACTTTGAGGTAGAGAGGTATGCAAGATGGTGGGCCAGTGAGAGGAAGTCTGACTGCAAGTTGCAGCATTCTTATGATAACGGGACCTTTGTTTTGGGTGAGAATATATTCTGGGGCAGTGGTTCAGGTTGGTCTCCTAGTGATGCAGTGAGGGCATGGGTTGATGAAGACAAGTACTATTCCTACAGCAGCAACAGGTGCTTAGGGGGGTATGTGTGTGGGCACTACACTCAAGTTGTATGGAGGACAACCAGAAGACTTGGATGTGCTAGGGTTGTGTGTGATAATGGGGATGTGTTCATGACTTGTAACTATGACCCACCTGGTAACTACATTGGCCAGAGGCCGTATTGAATGGTGAAGATACAAGTATTTAATGGTAGGTGTAGCCTAAGGGAGGTTTTAGGATTATTTGTCTATAGTTTATGCCCCATGAGAGGGATTCTAAGCATGTTTGCGTCCCTAGTTGATGATGGGTTCGTTTTCTGTTTTTTCAATTTAAAGGAATTCTCTTCTGATGTTTATAGATGCAAAGTGAAAATTGAAATTAATGGCATCTTGTGTGTGGTAAGGTTTATATGGTTTGGCACCAATGCTTTTCAATTTAACCTCATGCCTCAGCGTGGTTGCATTTGACTCTTTCATGGGTATGCTAACTTTCTTTTTATTTTTTTTCCATAAGGTAGGGAGTATGCCTAGGTAGTACTGAAATCAGACAAGAGAGAGAGAGAGACGTGCACCCGGTTTTGATGTGCCCTTCTATTCACCCATCATGGCCCATTCAATGAAATGATTGGAAGGTTAAAAGAATTTGAGAAATATGATCTACAAGGTTTGTCTAGTAAAAAACTAAATTTTGGGATCGTGTGATTATTATCTGTAAAAGGAATTGTTAAGAGAGAGAGAGAGAGATTGAATTATTGTGGATCGTTGTCGTTCTCTATGTTTTAGGAGGTTTTGGGTTTCTCCTGCTTGGGAAAATGCAACAAACTTTATTAAACTCTAGTACGCATTTTTTGAACCAAAGGGTACAATAATATTAAAAAATAGTAGAAAGGAAATACATTAGAGCAGCCAATCAACTTTACATAAAAGATATAGAGAAAGGAGGAGGTGATTGAGGTATTATAATTTCCTAGAATGAAAGGCAGATTCATGGATGGGCTCTAAATATAGCCCTCCGATCCTCGAACCAATCAAAGGGTTGGTTTGGCCACTTAATGCAAGCTCCTTCACCAAGATCCTAACCCAGCTGATTCCAAATACCATCAATGTCGAAGATGCTGATTTCTTTCAAGCCATATGAGTCTTCAAGCTGTCAAAATCCATTCTCGCCAAAGGAACAACCAATGATGTCCTTATGCTTGAGATGTGGAGCAATCAACACCTCCCTAGGGAAGAAAAGGATGCCTCAATTTGAGAAGACATTGTTCCATGCATGGTGCAGCAAGGTGTGAAAGAAGATAGACCCCCCAAAAAGGTGGTTCACATATTCTTCCTCGCAAAAACAAAGAGTGCAATGACTGACTATGTGAAAACCATGACACTTTAGCCTAGATTCCATGTTGGCCACATCATGGAGCATGAGCCAACCTATGAGCGACACACGATGTGGCAAACGTGCACCCCATAATGCATGTGAAGGAAGCCAAGAGGAAGATGGCGATCTTAAGAAGGCCTAAAAGGATGTTGTGGACAAGACACCATTAGAGGTATTAGAGGTGAGAGACTAAGAAGCCATGTTCCCTCTTTGAGAGAGGGAACAACCCGATAGATGATCCATAAGAGCAACCCACTATTGGAATACCAAGTGTGATGCTCCCTCCTCAATATAACATTCCACACCCCTCTCATGGTGAAGTAGAAATCCCCCACCATTCCTTATTTGGCATGGGACAATGCATACACCAACGGGAATGCATCCCAAAGTTTGGTATCTCCACACCAAACATCTTGCCAAAACAATGTACAATCACCTCTTCACACACAAACCCTAACACTATAAGAAAAATGCGGATTAGCGACGGACGCTATCCGTCGCAAATCCATCGCTAATTTGTTTAGTAATAGATTGGTGACGGATTAGCAATGGATAGTGTCTACCGCATATCCTTGGTCTCTAATTAGCAACAGAACTAATCTATCACTACTTTCATCGCTAATTTGCTACAAATTAACGACAGACATGATCTGTCTCGAGGCCATAGCTAAATAAGCATGGATTTGGTTTTGCGACAAATATATATTCATCGCTATTTTAGCGATGGATTGACGATGGATTACATTCCGTCGCAAAACTAAATATTAGCGACGGATATTATCCGTCGCAAAATTAAAAAAAATTTAAAAAAATTTGTTTGAAATATAAATATTGAAACACGTTAAATTTATGATAATTATGAAACAAAAAGGGAGTCATTGATAGTTCATAATAACCCACCCACGAATAAGCATCATATTCGACATTTTTTTTTCTTGGGTGCACAACCTTAGTGCTTCCTGTTAGGAAATGCTCAAGCAAGAAAACGAAGAAACAAGAACAATCAAATCACAAAAAAGAGGGGCACACAGATTTACGTGAAAAAACCTCCCCTCAAACTAGAGAGAGTAAAAAACCACAATCGTCCAGAGAGAAATCTTATTGCTCTTTTCTGACTGTTACACGAGAGAAAGAAAAAAAAGCATTTATACAAGAGAAGGGCGACAACCCTAAACCTAAAAAAATCGGGTGTGATCCATAAGAAATTGGGTCTCAAACATAAGCCCCAAAAAAATTCTTTCGGGGGGGCGCTGCCCCCCACGGCCCCCCTGGACCCCTACCCGATGACCGCGCAGCGGGACCCGTGCCGGGGGAGCCCTTGGACCCCCCTTTCTGCAAGAGAAAAAACTCTGAATCAGGCTCCACAACTCATCACTTTCCATATATATGCATCATTGTTGAGCAATTTTCAGATGTCATTACTTATATCATCATTGACTGCCATATTTGTTATAAAATGTCAAAAAATGTAAAATACTTGGTAATGTATGATTTAAAATACAACAGCGGATGAAGAAAACAATATTTGTACTACAAGGAACAACTTCCACCTATGAAGAAGATATACATCTGAGATGAATGTCAACTACATTTTAAAAAACCTGAGATGTCCTGGTGTTTCTGAGTGTTGTGTCATGTCAACATGGGATATGCATGTTAAGTGAAGTGTCTACGTGGCCACAGCAAGAAATACAGGAGCATACTCTTGTTGTGAGCTCAAAGTCATGACAATAAAGAAGGTATTGAGACCACAATCATGTGCAGATGGTGTGAACCAATGGAAAAGGAGCCCTGTAAATGAGAATGTCATCACGTAACAGATAAGTGAGGCAACAAACAGTGCCACATACCTGCAATCAAGAGGAATTTTTTAGATGAGAAAGTCACCATCAAAATATGTTTTGAGTAATGAAAACTGTAATTATGAAATAGATTCCAAAATATTGAGCAACAAATGAAGATCAACGGACAAACCTGTGTTTGTCACCTTGTCAAAAAATGCAATGTACTGTCTTAGTATGTTACTTAGATACAAACCCCTAATACGAGTTGCCTGTCTTTCTCTAGTAATCATCCAACATGTGACCTCTGCCAATTTTGATGAAAAAAGAGTTTAGATGCCACAAATATGCAGTTGGTTATATCAGGAAATATCTCCACAACACATTTCACCAGCAACAATTTAATACATGCACACATCTATCATGCAAAAGAATCACATATATAAAGCAGATTCATGATAACTAAATGAATCACTTCAGCTATGTACCACAAGGATGATGCACTTACGTAAAAATGATACGGTGGCTGAGCCAATGGCCAAGTATACAAATTTAAGCGCAACTTGAAACCACAACACAAAAGCTAATTTCTCAAATGCTGAACAATGGAAAGAAAGAGTGCACCAAAACAACCAAACTGAACACTCAAAATATGTTTTCATTTATGCAAATCTAAATAACCATGATAGCCATGTAAAGATCACAAATGACATCAACAAAATAAAAACAAAACCACCAACATATTAGACAAAAGAAAACTGTGCTAATAATCTTTTACAAGGCCTCAATGGAAACTAAATATAAAGCACAAGCAAAGATCTACATTGTTAACCAGTGCAATTACTACAAATAAATCAATTATTAAGACAAATTACAAAGTACAAACTTACCTTGGAGACCACATTTCCCTGGTTGGATTGACTAAATGAATCGATGAGCTGCCCAAAAAGAACAGTCATAAGGGGCATAGCCAGCCCATTGCCAATGGCTGAAATAGTTCCCACCGTTATCAGAACAACATCCAGCGGGTCTGCAAAGGCAAACAACTTGTGGAAGGGGATAGAAGCAACTTTCCTTCTTTTCTGTAACCTCACCATTCCCTCTCTACGGAACACCACCACCATCTTCCTTCGTCATTCTTTTTCCCCTTACGGGCACCCTCTAAAAGCGAATAGTCTCCTTCAGTGCCCTGAGAAAAATGATCCCTTGATTGTTTTTATGCAATAAAGCCTGCAATCTGCAGAGAGAATGAATAAATAAAAAAGTTACACCAAAATAAACAAATAATATATAGCATGTTTGATCAACACATGTTTTACAAGTAATACCATAAAAAATTTCAAAAACAAGACATTCAAAAACTCACCAGACTTGATGAACACCTAGTTTTGCATGCTTAGATGCAGTTATTGCTTTCAAATGTGAGTGAGCTGAAGCAATATTTGTAGCAGTGGTAACTGTAGAAGGCTGCAATAGATGCTCAAAGTCTGGATCAGATATAAGTGGAGGGCCAAAATGTCTTCCAGATTTTATTTTTAGTTTCTGCTCCAGATCAACAAGCAGAGCTGCATCACCCACTTCTTGAAAATTATGTGTGGATGACTTGTGAGCTCAAAAGACCATCACTAACTCAAAAAAGAGGAAAAATTTACATTCCATATGCAACTAGCAACAGATGACGCACATGAAAGCTACAAAAACAAACCCGATATATTCTACAAAATAATCAAGTGAATTCTGTAATATTAAGATACATGTTACTTGGACCAAATGTAGTCATCCAGTGTTGCTGACATCCTTCCCCAAGCCATCGCCATTTAAGTACATCACTAGCAATATAACTACAACCATCTTCATCAACCTTTTCAAAGTTGGATAGATGTGTGGCAGATGAACAGACAGATTCTTTGCTTTCAGGAGATTCCTTGCTCACAACCGCACTAGGGCTTAATTGAGAACTAAAAGATCTACTCAATAAAGATGATAACGTTGGTGAGGACCGCTTTGAAAAATCATAAGTTACAACAAAGGCTACAGGCTGGAATGATAGCTTTGGCATATGCCTAGCTACCAGGGCACGAACATAATTTAAGGACTTTACAAGTGCATCAGACGCAAAAGCAGCTGAAGTAATTGGAAGGGATGCTGCACTTCCAGGTGCCAATGATATCCCAGCTTGAAGGCTCGTCTTCTACTGGTAACAGCATTACACTCGGCAATTGAATTCACACAAAAGAGATCAATTTGTTGTAGGGTATGCATTGTTGGTATGTACCTATGTCAACAAGAAAAAAGAATTAGTTACACAATCTCAAATTTAAGCAGCTACAGCCATTTTTTAAATTGATATTCCTATAAGGTTGCAAAATTAAGCTTCTTAATGATATCAGTAATTGTGAACTCAGTTAAGGCCTTTAATCTCCGTGGGATAACAAGCAGTTAAGATCCAATCTCTCACCAAAAGTCAATTATAGACTCAAGTTGACCATTTGAATCAAACTAATGCTAATAGAAACTTCAATTTTGTAACACAATTTCTCATGACAAGATTGTAACACTACAGGACTGAAAAGATGGTATTTTTCTTTTGCTGACACATTGAGCGCTTCTCTGCCAGAATAACTCAACACCCATTTTTTTACGAGACAACAGCAAATGCGAAAAATTCACCTAGCAACTAATGCCCCTTTTCAAACAACCATTCCATAATAATATTAGTTGATGTTGTTCGAATATGCAAAAGAAATGTTGACAGTGATACACATCCCAAAGGAATTGTTCAACTCTTAGCCCATCAACTAATGCAGTTCACAGATAACTTGGTCAACCTAAAACAACGTCAATTAATCTTCCATGTAAAATATCACTAGTTACAAATATAGCCTTGGAACAACATATGATAGTGGCCCCTTCAACAAAACACGAGAAGGGTTTGGTTCCTTGCTCTAACCGCCCCTGCAAAAAATCAAACAAACCCCAAAAAAAAATCATGGCAGAAAATCAAACATATCTCATATTCCATTGGGTACCTAAAAAAGAGAAATCTACTCAAAAAATCTTAGTTTTCATCAAATCTACAGAACAAGACTGCATCTAAATCTCATATTCTAGACAGCAAATTCAGGGATATGCAACTCAACAAAGTGACTCCTCTTTTTAGTTTGGACAAAAACAAAAACATAAACATAAAGAAAGAAAGAGAAACCTAACATGTATTTAAAATAGTTTCATATAGAATTGAAAAAGAAAAAGAACCATTCAACCAGAATGCTTCTTACCAAGACAAAATTGACGCCCACCTTAACTTGGAAAGGGAAAAAAAAGAAATTGCACCTTTTAGGTCGTCCTGATTCTCCTATGGAGGCCCCCATTGCCTCAACGATCGCAAAACCCTAGATTTGCTGAGCAACCATCACCGGCGGCGATCGGTAAAAGAAACCTAGAGGGATCGGAGAAACCAAAATTTGCGTGCCAAAAATCGGGCAGTGGAGCTCTGATCCCTCGTCGTCATGGAAAATGAGTCACTGAGTTCGTGTTTTCCTATTTCACACAAAAAAAATGTGGGGAAGATCGGCAAAGAGGGTTGCAGAGAGAGAGGGACGAGAGGGTTGCAGAGAAAAGGAAAGAGAGGGCTAGCTAGAGAGAGGCACACATGCAAGGGTTGTTGTTCAGGGGGTGCTTGGCTCCTCCGACGGAGCTCAGCTCAGGCTTGAGCCTCCAACAGTGTCCGACCAAGGTGGAAAACAAGAGGGAGAGAGCAAAAAGAGGGAGGGAGAATTTTGTGCCCTCGATTGGCCGTTTATATAAAAAATTAGTGGCGGATTTAGTGATAGAAAAAATTCATCTCAAAATCCGTCGTTACTCGGTCACTAATTAGCAACGGTGTAGCGACAAAAAAATTCTATCGTGAAGTTGTGATGAAGTTTGAGACAAAAATTTTTTGTCACTAATTAGCTACGGAATTTGAGATAGAATATTCTCGTCGCTAACTCTATCACTAATTCCAATTTCAATTTTAGGGACGGCTAGTTTTCTCTAGCTAATCCATCACAAATTTGCGACGAAAATAATTCATCACAATTTTTTGTCGTTAATTAAGGTTTTTCTTATACTTCATTGAATTGACCCAACATTGTGGACCATCCCTTACAAATGTTGCATCCTCTTAACCATCTATGGTTTTCGAACTAGTTCCACTTCCACCCAACCAAACCATACTTTTGGGAAAAAATAATGCTAAGAGTATCTTCTTTAGAACAAATTATTCAAATCCATTTAGCCAATAGTACTTTGTTAAATCTTCCAAGGCAATGAATTCCCAAACCTCCCAACTACAATGAGGGATCATGGTCCAATTGATTAGAGTCTTGCACTTTTTGTCCATGGACTCACTCCAAATAAATTTCTAAAATAAAATGTGGGGTCTCTTCTTAAATTTTGTCAAAATCTTAAGGACTTGCAAGAAGTGAAGCACCGAACAAGAAATGTTGAAGTGAACAAGGGTCACTCAACCAGTTCTAAGGAGCAAGCGGGATGCACATGACTGAATTTTATAACGAATAGAATCATCCACCACACTTCAATGAGATTCCCTAGAGAGTCCAAGTGGAGTGAGAGCCCTAAGTATTTCATTGGAAGAGTTCTCATCTCACAATTAAAGATAAAAGAGGCCAAGTGATGGGTAGACCTCGAAGGGTCATTAAGAACCAAAACTTGACTTTAGCCTTCATTCATACGAAGGTGTGATATTTTCGAAAGACATTTTAGATTCATCCATAAGGCCCACATATTTTCTTTCGAAGCCTCCCCAAAAGACTAAGTCATCCACAAAAAGAATGTGTGAAATATTGATCGAGTTGGACACTTTATACCCCTTAAAAATATGTTTCCTTTCTACAATAGCTATCATAATCGAAAGAGCTCTCATGAAAACAATAAAGAGGAGGGGAGAAAGAGGGTTCCCTTGCCTTAGCCCCCATTTTGGTTTAAAGAAGCCCTCATTCTTTGCATTCATGGCTACCGCTATAAAGATGGCAGATAACAACCCCTCAAGCTAATGCATCTACTTTTCACCAAATCCCACTTGACGAACACATCCCAATAAGAACCTCCAATCTAGAGAATCAAAGGTTTTTTTTCAAATCAATTTTCAAGACAAAGGATGTCATACGTGCAACATTTATGGTGTGGATAGTCTCACGCGCAATGACACATGCATCATAGAGTCGTTAGCCTAGAATGAACGTGTTTTAAGACTCTGAAATGTGATGCTCCAATACCCCCTTGATTCTTGATGCCAATGTCTTTGAAATGATTTTGAAGAGAGTCTCCAACAAAGAAATAGGCCTAAATTGACCAATGTCCTCGGGTTGTGAATGTTTAGGAATAAGAACAAGCAAAGATCTTCCAAGCTCTCCAAGGATTTCAGCATTAACATGGAAATCTGCCATCATTTGAAGCAAATCTCTATTAAGAGATTCCCATATATTTTTATAGAATTCAATAGGGAAGCAGTCAACCCTGGGGTCTTCCCGTTAGGAAGGAACCAAATAGCCTTTTTTATCTCTTCCAATGAGAAGGCACCCAAAAGTCTCACCCTTTCCTCCTCATTCAATGAATTAAAAGGCAAAAGGGAAAGATCATAATCCGCTACCACAATGTTAGTGAAACATACCTTGATGTATTCGATGACATGAGGCAATATTTGAGGCGCTTCCCTTCTAACTCCATTGATGGCTAAGGATGAAAAATTATTCACCCTTCTTCTAGTTGAAGCACATAGGTGAAAGTTCATCTCCTTTGCTTTGAGCCAATGAACCTTAGCTCTCTTTTTTAAATGCAAGCAATCCCTAATTCGCCACTCTCCAATGAGGTGAACAAGATGTTGCCTCTCCAACTTCATGTTGGATGCCTCTTCTATATCGCTTGATGCCTCCTCATGTAATTGGAGGTGAAGATGTTGGGTCTCCAATTCTTCTAAGTTTTTGAATTTTAAGATGCACTTTACCTTATTCCATTCAATAAGCTTCATTTGCACAAGTTCAAGCTAAGAATTGATTCTTTGAGCTGCCCATCCCGTCATCAAGGGTGCCATATTCTACTATTCATTTAATAGGTCCAGGAGCCCTGACTCTCTAAACCACCATACCTTCAATCTAAATTTATGACTTTTTCGATGAGAATCATCTTCCCAAGTTAGCCAAATCATTGAGTGATTCAACATCATAATGGGGTCCACGGTATCTCTCATGTCATGAAAGCATTGCACCATCATGGAGGAAACCAAAACATGATCCATCTTTCTCAAAACTGCAGGGACATGCTTGTTAGACCAAGTGAATCTTGAACCTTGCATAGGGAAGTCCGATAATTGTGCCTCTTCAATGAAGTTGGCAAATCTGTGCACATTTATTGTATATAATTGCCTCTTATTCGAATCATCCAAATGAAAGATGAAATTGAAATCTCCCTCAATGCACCAATCCAACATAAGGGACGGATTGAATACTTAATATTTTTCAATTCAGCTCAAAAATCATTTTTAAGCGCACATTAGCATGGTCCATAAACAGAAGTGAGGAGGAATTGGTATTGACCACCCATTCCCGAAAAAAGAATCGAGATAGAAAAAATCCTGGTGTGCTTGACTATACCATCCAATCTCTCCCTCTATACTACAAGTATACCACCCGAGTGTCCCCTCAAAGGGAGAAACACTAAAGAGCAATGGTGCCAAAGGCCATCAATGAAAGAACAATCAAAATGAGACATTTTTGTTTTTTGAATGCATACAATGTCTAGTTTCTTCCTTCTAACGGCATTTGCTATACAAATCTGGATTTCATGCCTACCAAGGCCTCAGGCATTCCACATTATGATTTTCAACATAAACCAAGTGTGCATGCTTCCCTCTAGTACGGGTCCACCTCACTTTGAAGCGGATGACCCCATCATGGACCTTGTAACTACCCCGCCATGGACATTGTAACCACCTGGTAACTACATTGGCCAAAGGTCGTATTGAATGGTGAACATACAAGTATTTAATGGTAGGGGTAGCTTAAGGGAGGTCTTAGGATTATTTGTTGATAGTTGATGCCCCATGAGAGGGATTCTAGGTATGTTTGTGTCCTTAGTTAGTGGGATCTTATTGTATGAGATGATGGGTTTGTTTTTTGTTTTTTCAATTGGAAGGAATCCACTTTTAATGTTTATAGTTGCAAAGTGGAAATTGAAATTAATGACATCTTGTGTGCGGTAAGGTTTATATGGTTTGGCACCAAAAGACTAAAGCATTGTGCAATGCTTTTCAATTTAACCCCACGCCTCAGCGTAGTTTTGTTTGACTCTTTCATGGGTATAAAAACTTTCTTTTCTTTGTTTCTAGTAAGGTAGGGAGTATGCCTAGGTAGTACTAAAACCAAACAAGAGAGAGAGCGACGTGCACCAAGTTTTGGTGTGCCCTTCTATGCACTCATCTTGGCCTATTCAATAAAATGATTAAAAGGTTAAAAGAATCTAAGAAATATGATCCATAGGGTTTGTCTAGTAAAACACCAAATTTTGAATCATGTGATTATGATCTCTGAAAGGAATTGTTAAGAGAGAGAGATTGAATTCTTGTGGATCATTGTCGTTCTCTGTGTTTTTTGAGGTTTTGGGTTTCTCCAGCCCAAACATCATTATCTCGTGAAATGCAACCAACATTGTTAAACTCTAGAAACTATTTTTTGAATGAAAGGGTATGATAATATTAAAAAATAGTAGGAAAAAATACTTTAGGGCAATAGATCAACTTTACAGAAAAGATATAGAGAAGGGGGAAGGTGATAAGGTATAACAATCCCCTAGAATAAGAGGCAAATTCACGGGTGGGCACTAAATATAACCCTCTAGTCCCTGATCCAATCCAAGGGTTGGTTCAGCCAATTAATGCAAGCTCTTTCACCAAGATCCCAATGCAGTTGATTCCAAATACCTTCAATGTCACAAACCTTGTCCTCAAAGATACGTTGATTTCTTTCAAGCCATATGAGTCTCCAAGCTATCAAAATTCATGCCTACTAAAGGAACAACCAATGAGCGCCCTTATGCTTGAGATGTGGAGCAATCAACACCTCCCTAGAAAAGGAAAAAATGCCCCAAATTGAGAAGACATTGTTCCATGCACGGTGCAACAAGGTGTAAAACCAGATACATCCCCCAAAAAGGTGGTTCACACATTCTTCCTCGCAAAAACAAAGAGTGAAATGACTGGCTATGTGAAAACCATGATGCTTTATCCTAAATTTTGTGTTGACCACACAATAGAGGATGAGCCAACCCATGAGCGACGCACAAGGTGGCAAACATGCACCCCATAAAGAATGTGAATGATGTGGACTCGATGAACACCGATCCAAGATCCAAATGGATCTTAACATGCACGGAAGCTTTCAGAAAGATGAGTCCGAACAGGACTCAGGGAAATAGGATTTTTTTCGGGACACATGCACTTTGTTTTGATAGAAGCAGTCCAAAGGAAAGTTGTGTGTTATTCAAATGCCTTTCCAACAAATCTAAAATCATTGGATTTGGATCAGTGGTGTCCGTTCCACGGACTCGAGACTGGGATGAACAGACAACTCTATGACAGACTTTCAGATTCCATGGATAGTCTATTTGAAGGAGTTTTCAACCCCTCAGACTGTGGATTTTGCAAAAACCACCAACTAAGAAAAAATAAGTCAGACCCAAACCTTTCCAACAAACTAAGATTTGGAT
The DNA here is from genome assembly GCF_984573655.1 of Nuphar pumila. Lineage (NCBI taxonomy): Eukaryota > Viridiplantae > Streptophyta > Magnoliopsida > Nymphaeales > Nymphaeaceae > Nuphar > Nuphar pumila. The sequence continues at coordinate 33,736,682 of NC_143253.1, read as the reverse complement.
TTTTTTGAGTTTTCTATGATTCTATGAATTTTTGAATTCTGGAAATTGTATGAGATATTATCAAACGAATTAAATTTCCACCTTATTTGACAATAGTAAAAAGACTGATATTTTTTAGACACCTAACTAAAGATTCAGATAGGACTCTGAACATGAAAGTTTTAGATCTAAGTTCTAGCTTTCCACATAATCAAACAAATTGATCTTTCATGTAGGGAATCTCAAGATAATTTAAAAATACCAAACACCACCAGGTGTGTCCTGAATCAAACAGGTGACAGTGGAATCCTGACAAACTGAGACTTTGTCAGCATTTTTCAAGGGTTCATAAGACTGATTCATGCAATGGACTAAACTACAAAGTTGTAGATAATCGTCTTAGCTTTTTAGAAAGCTAAATAACGCCAGAAACCGACTAGTATCTAGGTCAATATGATTGTTTATTTGGGGTTGTCCCTGACAACTTCATAACAGAAAATCTTGTTTCTTAGTAGAAAATAAAATTTAAACTTTCACAATAATGCAGGAAATATTTTGATAGCACAGTCAATTCGAAACATAAAAACCTCTAAACATGCATTTGAATTCAATAAATAACTTGTTACAACTTACAAGCAATATGCAATAAAAGAAACGAAACACATGTGATAAAGATAACAATGCAATGAACTTAAATGAACCAGTGAATATGATATCCGGATAAAGGTAGCAAAAGATGTCGCCGAGAGGCAGCCGACACCGAAAAAAAAAAGGTCTCTCGAACCGCAGCTCGAACTAGCAGCCAACACAAACCAAGAATGTTGTTCAACCCACACGGTCGGTCTAGACAAGACCACCTTCACACCCAAGAAGAAACAATTTCTTCTACACTCAAATGATTTTCTCTCCACCGAATTTTTCAGCCACACACAAAGATCAGTTTTTCAAAATCAGATGCTCTCCTCCCTTGGTCGACCTCCCTTCATTAATACGCTTGGAGCATGGGGAAGAGCCACCATAGAGATGGAATGGCCTTCCCAAGCCATGCTTCAAAAAAAGATTTTTTTGAGAGGCTATTTTTGGCCAAGGGTTATTAAATGATCAACAACCCTATTGACTTGGACTAGTCAAGGCAAAATTTTGAATGAGGTTCAAGATGATCCACTCCAAATGGTGCCAACTAGGGCCCCTTGGAAACGGATCTTGATTCAGATCTAAAACATGCAGCGAACTGAATCATGCACAAAAATGCATTAGAAAATGCAATTACGAAAAATAAAAACTATCTGAGTTACCCATACACCGTCTAGTGCAACAAAAGAATCCTACAGGGTACCAAAACTATTCGGATTCATAGAATCAGGCTCCTAAAAAAAATAAAAAATAAAATTACATGAAATAAAGATTGCCGACAAAATATCCAAAGATATGATTCCATGAAGACACAATGGAATCGCAGCATCTAGTGAAGGAGCACGGCGAGCATCAAACTAAACTTCAGATCCACTAGGACAAGAGATGTTCTGTAAGTGTGTGGATCGCCTTGGGTAGCGATGCCCTGATCGGGTTTGGAGAGTTGGATTGGGGTCCAACTTTCCTTCCAAATTTTGAATCTCTGGATGCTCTGCATCAGTGAAGGAAGCCAAGAGGAAGACATGGACCTTAAGAAGGCATAAAAGGATGTCGTGGACAATCACCATTAGAGGTATTAGAGGTGAGAGACCAAGAAGCCATGTCCCCTCTTTGAGAGAGGGATCAACCTGATAGATGTTTCATGAGAGCAACCCACTGTTGAAATACCAAGTGTGATTGTAACTCCCCAATTTTTTAAACCAAAAAATTTATGATTTTTTTTTTAAAACCCCTTGGCATGATTTTCAAGAAACACAGCGAAAACTCTTTTTAAATATGGTTCAAGCCTTAGAGGGGTTACAAATATAACACACACCAAGTAAAACTAGAATACCTCAATTAAACCATAGTTTGTATTAAAATAAATCAAATACTAATTTCAACTATTATCAGAGTTTAGAGGACTTAACAAATCAAATAATAATAAAATATATATCAGCCTTCTCAAATGCCTTAAAGAACTATGACCCTCTTGGCACCATCTTGAGCCTACTGTCATCACCCTCTAACCTACTCATTACCTGAAATATTATAAGTAGAGGCATAAGTCTACAACTCAGTAGGTAATCACCAAAATATGTGAACACAAATATTTCAATAACAGAAATAAGCATTGGCACATTTTCAGATAACATCTAAATCATGCAACATTACATATCAGAATTAAGCGCAATTTATATCTACATAATTAACCATGCTTGTATTCATATTTCAAAATAAACATGCTACAATGTATCATGACAATGAAATAATAATTTATATACAAACTAAAATATTACAATGATTGCATTCCAATTTTTTATATTCTACTTTTTCTCTCTCTCAAAGGTACACTACCGGGTTCCTAACTTTGATTCAACCAATCCAATGAGGGGTTTATTATGCCATATATTTTATTAACCTCATTGAATTAAATAATCTGCAACCTCACACCGAGGTTTCACTAGAGCGATTCATGACCAAGAGAAACTCTCAGTGGTGCAACACGAAATTGATTTCTACTCTACAGAGATTTTGGACATACCACCTAGGACACCTGATAGTTCAGACCCCCTACGACTAGAGATTAGAGACCAGAGAGATGTCATTGTCCTCCAAAACCAAACAACGATCAACCGTTGTGTGTACCCCCACTCTCTCCAAAGTGGTCTCTGGTCCAATGGACCTAGTCCGAATAGGTCATGGGTGTTATTTAATTATTAGGCTCAACAATTAAATTACATGTACTCTCAGTACATGCACCCGGGTTTACAAGCTCAATCTCTCCACTGGAGATTCCATAAGCAAGTCTGTTTTGACCAATTCAAATACCCACAATTCACACTGTGAGCCTAGCCTCCATAAGGCAATTATGTGATTATATGCATGGATATCTTTTTTGTCTATGGTGTACTATAGGCACCCATAGGTTTTACTAAACCTAGGCTCAGACCCGAGCCACACACATGATCATATCACACATCATTATCACCATGTTATATGCCCACACACATACATGCAATCATGATCATGCTTAAACAAGCAAACAACATATATAACAATTTACTTTACATTGATCTTGCCTTATGATGTACAATGGTTTATTAACATGCATGTCATATGAATGATTATAAATCAAGAATAACATGAAATACATTCAGTTTGCATGCATACCAAATTAAATTTCAAGATAAACATCTATAATCATGTTAGATGAAGTAAAATACAATTAAGCATCCATACATGTCATAGTATGCATATTCGGATCTCTAGTAATCTGATTTTGAAAAACCCACCAAAAATCATAGGGACCAAATTACACTCTTTCAATTTTACTAGGACTGTCCTTGTATCTCAAGAACACAGTCTAAGAAACATAACTACAAAATTTGTTGTAATAAAATCGAGACAATTTCATAACTAAACCCTGTTTAGGAAAAATATAAGACAGATCTTGTCAACTGCAGAAATTTATCCTGGTTTGGGGAATTTCTCCTGACCTACATAAAAATATTTTGACAAAATCCTTTTTATATGATCTTCTTATAATATTAGCTTTCACTCAGATTTTTCCTAATTTATTTTAATTAGTTTTGGTTGGGATCAAAATTATTGGTTAGAACAGTCTACCTGACAATGCAGAAAACTGGTGCTTTGTTGTAATGGATGTTTTGACCTCAAAACTGATCCAAACGAAATGAAACAAGATAATAAATTCAAGCCGGTAAACACTAAGGTCATATCTACCTAGCTCATTCAGTGTTGCTCTTTAAAACAAGCACTCACCTATGAAGGTGGAACTATTTAAGTTTGTCTGTAGACATGACTCAGAAGCAGTTGGGTGCCTTATTTGCACCTCTTAGATTTAGAAAACCTGCGTAACAAAATTTTTCATGAAATAACATGCTACACCAAAAAATTCTTAGTTTAATCGGATCAGAAAAATAGCTTTATGCCATGGCCATTGTTTGACCAAAATCCTTTATGAAAATTTTGGACGTTTTAATTTAAACTCATAAAATTCAACTAACCTTAAATCTTGATATTTTAAACAAACATTTATTCATGCAAAAGCTAAAATTTATATATTAACATGAACTACATTTTCAAATAATCATGTATGCATCAAAACATGTCTAATATAAAAATTATCAGATGTTGATAGAAAAACTTACCTTGATTTCTAATAAATTGAAGTAGAATAGAATAGAGCGTTGATGCTTTGATTTATTCTAGTAAAAACTTTATTATATTATATTATGTTTTTATATTAATTTTTGGGTAGTATTTCCCTATAAAACTAAAGAAAACCCATTTTAAGAAATCACTAAAAATCTAAAAACTACTTTAAAAAATAATCTTAAAAATTTTTATAAAATTTTATAGGGTTTTCTTTTTAATATCTCAAATATTCAAAGAATGATTCAAACATTAATTCGAGTTATAAAAATTCTTACATGACTTTATATCATAAATATTTTTATAGAGTTTTTTTCAAAACATTTGATTCGAATATCTAAAAAGGACTTTAAATTTTTTTATAAAATCTCCTTTATGAAAATTGAATTTTCTGAAATATCTATAAAACTTTTGATATAATTCTTACTAAATAAATTTGAATTTTTTAAAATATCTAAAAAAATTGCCAGAGTTCTGAATAAAATAATTTGAAAATTCAGAAATTATTTAGAAAAATTTCACCAGAACTACTCCTATAATAATTCTATTTTCCAAAAATCTTTAGAAAAGTGTATGCGAGAGCTTCTGCTATAGCAGTGCTACTTTTAAAACATCCTTGGAAAAATTTTAGCCAGAACCTCTACTATAATAGTTTTATTTTTCAAAAACTTTTAGAAAATTTTTGCGAGAACTACTGCTATAGTAGTTCTAAATACTTAAAAATATTTACAAAAATTTTAACAGAACCTCCCCTGCATAGAGGCGATGCTGGATTAAATTTTGGCAAAATTGTCATAATTTAAATCTAGAGAAAAATCCTAGGGGTTCAGGGGAAGAATAGGAGGTCCTGCAAATATGTATTGGGTTCTAGAAGAAGGAAACAAATACTAATCTGGTTTAAGAAGGTTTTAGTAGTGCTTCTGCAGTCCTACTTCAAAAAATTTCTTGATTTAAGTAGAACTTTTGATGACAAAACTTTAGAAGTTGATTATGGCCCGTCAGAGCTCCTACAAGAGAATGGAGATCACCTGTGAAGAGAGGGAAGGAACTAGAAAGGGGTTGTCAGAAAAGATTTTGGTTTTAATAGAGGTTTGGGTTGAAATTCTAGAGAGAAGGGTTTGTGTTTAGAGAGAGAAACAAAAGAGAAGGAGAGCTAAAGAGAGCAAGAGCTTGAATTATAACATGGTAGAGAGAGGGGGGTATTTATAGGGGAGATTGGAGGTGTCACCCCCCTGTGGGCCCCACCTATGGCTAAGTGTCACCATTTCTGAGAAAGGAGCGATGACTCACCCCTTCCTCTGCCACTTGTCAGAAAAAGGAGAGAGATGGGTGTCACCTCTCCTCTGTGAAGGTGATATCTAGCTCCCATGGTTTTGGAAAATCATGGCTGCCCATGGTTTTGGGTTAGTGGTTTTCCCAAAATCATGGGTTTCTTACTAAAATAATATAAAATATTAATATTATATAATATTTTAATACTTAAATTTTATACCTGGTTTGCCCCTGAACTGATCCCATATTTCAGATATGCCATATGAGAATTGAGAAATTACTCTTTTACCTTTTGACAGTTCGGATATTTGTTGGACCTGCCATCGAGGGTGGCAAATTATCGTTTTACCCCTGACAAATGTATTAATTTCCTAAAAATATTTCTAATCAAAAAATTACCTTTTTACTCTTATATAGTTGGAGATTTTACTAGAAAATGCCATTGGATTGGCAAATTACTATTTTGCCCTTGACAATTTAGTTAAATACAAAAATGTTTCTAAATTCCTAATTTTAAATAATTCTTTGTTTAAATCCATCAAAATTTTAAATATAAGTTTAAATCTTCGTTTGGGTCCAATAATTACTCAAAATCAAGGTTTTTAGGCTTTAACTCATATCCAGGATAGATCAGAATAAAAACTTAAATCTTTTTCAAAATTTATTAATCATTGAAACTTTCAAGTATTACATTCTACCCTCCTTAAAAAAGAATTTGTCCTCGAAATTTACTATATAAATCAATCGAACAATTATGAACACTTTTCTCTGATGTTGTTCTTGGGTTCTCATGTACATTCATCGATTTCATGATGTTGCCATCTGACTTTAACTAAAGGGATAGTTTTTGTTCTCAACACTTGATCCCTATTATCCATAATCTCTATTGGCTTTTCCTCGATGGTCATATCTTCTTGAATTGATATATCCTGATGTTGGATAATATGACCTGGACCATAAACGTATTTTGGCAACATTGAAACGTGAAATATTTATGAATCTGCACATACTGAGGAGGCAACTCAATTATATATATTATTTCACTGATTCTTTCTAGAATTTTAAAAGATCCAATAAATCTAGGGCACAACTTTCCTTTCTTTCCGAACTTGAACACACTTTTGGTTGGAGATACTTTGACAAAAACTATATCAGCAACTTCAAAAGTAAGTTTCTTTCATCTTTGATCAGCATAACCTTTTTTGTTGACTCTAGGCAGCATATAATTTATCTCGAATCATATTTACTTGTTGAATATAATGCCGCAGTATCATAGGTGACTCTAATTTTCACTCACCTACTTCATTTCAATAAAGTGGCAATCGATAGGGTCTTCCATATAAGGTTTCATATGACACCATTCCAATACTGGTATGATAACTGTTATTATAAGCGAATTCAGATAGTATAATATGAACATCTTAATCTCCTTTCCATTCTAGCATACAGGCCCATAGCATCTCTTCTAGAATTTGTATAGTATGCTCTGATTATCCAGCAGTTTGGGGATGAAATGTAGAACTAAACTTTAATTTTGTCATCAAGGTATGTTAAAGTTGATTCCATAATCGAAAAGTAAATCTTAGATCGCAATGAGAGATAATTGAAATTGGTATTCCATGCAACCTTACAATTTCTTGAATATATAAATCTATCAGACTCTCTAATGATTGACTTATATGAATGAGCAAAAAATGGGCTGATTTAGTTAGTCGGTCAATAATAACTCAAATTGTATCATGCTATTTTCGAGTCTTGGGTAATCCTACTATGAAATCTATAGTAATTTCTTTTCATTTTCATTGTGGAATCTCAATTTGTTGCATCATTTTGTCAGGTTTCTGATGTTTAGCCTTTACTTGCTATCAAATTATACACCTTGAGACATAACTAGCTACATCACTCTTCATACTATTCCACCAGTACTTTCTCTGTAAATCTTTAAACATTTTCATACTTCCTGGGTGAATAGTATACTTGTTTTTATGAGCCTCTTTGAGTATTTCATTCCTTAATTCAGGATTATCAGGTACTCATATTCTATCTTTCATCAGAATGCACTCATCTTCTTTAAGTCGAAAAGAAACATCATCTTACCATTGAGCTCTTGTTAGAAGTTCTTCATATTAAGGATCTTTACTTTGCTCTGCAACAATTTAGGTGAGGATCTCCGGTCGAAGTATCAAATTAGATAAGTGAATCCTCCCTTATTCAATTATAAATGGTTTCTAGTTGATGAAATCTTCAATAAGATTTCATTCTTTTTCTATGAGGCTAGCCAAGGTACCTCCAGTTTTGTAACTAAGAGCATCGGCTACAATATTCACTTTTGTAGGATGATAGAAAATGTGAACTCATAGTCTTTAATAAATTCTAACCAACGTCGTTGTCTAATATTTAATTATTTTTGTGAAAACAAATATTTGAGGCTCTTGTAATTACTAAACACCTCAAATTGTTCTTCATATAAATAATGTCTTCAGATTTTTAATATAAAAATGATTGCTCCAAGTTCTAAGTCATGGGTTAGATAATTTTTCTCATGGTTCTTTAATTGTCTTGATGCATAAGCAATAACTTTTTCATTTTGCATCAATACATAACCCAAACCTATCCCAGAAGCATTTGTGTATACCACAAATCTGCCATGACCTGAAGGTAAAGTTAACATTGGAGCTATAGTAAGCTTTTTTTTTTAGAATTTGGAAACTTTCTTTCCATTTAGCATTCCATTCAAATTTAACACCTTTTCTAAAGAGTCTGGTCATTGGTGATTCTATACGGGACAAATCTTGAATACACTTTTGATAATATCCCATAAGTTTATGGAAAGTACGGATGTTTGTAATACTTTTAGGTTGTTTTCATTCCAATACAACTTTCACTTTGGTTGGGTCTACAAAAATTACATCCTTTGAGATTACGTAACCTAAGAACATAACCTTCTCTTTGGCATACAATTGATTCTTTTGCAGGGTATCCAGAATGATTCTCAAATGTTCATGATGTTGATTTATGCTCTCTGAATATATCAAAATATCATCAATAAAAATAATCACAAATGTATCTACAAATAGCCTGAATATTCGATTTATAAGATCCATAAATGTTGTTGGTGTATTTGTAAGTCCAAAAAGCATGACTATAAATTCATAATGTCCATACCTTATCCGAAAGGTTGTTTTAGAGATATCTTCTCCTTTGATTCTGAGTTGATTATATACATATCTAAGATCATTTTTTAAAAATATCTTAGCCTTATGTAATTGATCAAATAAATTTTTGATGTGCAGCAATGGATATTTATTCTTTATTGTAACCTGATTGAGTAATCTATAATCTATACACAATCTCAAGTTCTTTACAAATAATACTAGTGCTTCCCAAGGGGACATACTTGGTCTAATAAATCTTAGCTCCATCAATTCCAGTAATTGCTTCTTCAATTCAGTAAGTTCTACTGGTGACATTCTATAAGGAGCTTTAGAAATCGGTGTTGTTTCAGGCAGTAATTCAGTACCAAATTTGATCTCTCTGTGTGGAGGAAGTCCTGGTAATTCTTCTAGAAAAACGTTTGAAAATTCATGGAAAATATCTAGACTTTCAATAGAAGTATTTGTTGGCTTGGTTAAAGTGATATTTAACAAATATGTCATACATCCTTTCCTCAAATATCTCTGAGTTTTCAATGAAGAAATAACCCGATTCTTTAAAATGGAATTAGATTACCTAAATTTCACCTTAGGAATCTCGGGTTGAGTAAATATCACTTTTCCTTTTTGGCATAAAATTCTTGCATAATATTGATGTAACCAATTCATGCCTAGTATAATATCATAATCAGACATATCCAATAAAATTGAATTGGCGGGTAAATTTTGTTCCTCAATATTTTTCTCCAAAATTTGGCAGGTATAACCCACAAAAAGACTTACATCCCATCGAGTTAGCCACTTTCAGCGTATAATTCAATGACTTGATAGGTATGTGCAGCAAAGTAGCAAACTTTTCAGAAATAAAAGAATATGTTGAACCACAATTGAATAAGCAATATATAAAGTACCTTGAATCAGGTCACCTTTGGTAAGTTGGTCAACAGTGGTGGCATATACACGACCTGATGCCCTTTTATTCTGTGGTTATTATTATTGCTATTGTTATTGTGGTTGTTACTGCTAGTATGGGTATTGAGGTTGTTGAAGATGAGGTCTATTAATGCCCCATTAGCGTTCATCAGCCGCTTTCTTATGGCAGTCTTTGATAAAATGGTGAGGCTTACCACAATACAAACATCCACTGGTTACTCGAGGACAATGTTGCCCTGGATGAAATCGGTAGCACCTCTGACACATTACAACTAGTAGTTGTTTTGGTTGTTAGGCGCCAAATTGTTGTCTTGTCCTTTTTGCAGGAGGGATGAACCTTCTCTCTTCCATATTTCTCTTAGGCAAACTCCTTTGACTTTTAGATTGAGACATCGCTTTGCCAGATTGATATTTTTGAATTTTCTCCCAATCCTGTTGTAGCAATGTAGCTACTTCCACCGCCTTATCTAAAGTTTCTGACCTATTAGTAAGGATCTTGGTTTATAGGGCAGACTTCAATCTTCTAATAAATTTTATTGCTCTTTTGTCTTCCGTATCATAGACGTGTGAGTAGTATTTCTTCAGATTCCTAAATTTAGTAATGTATTCTGGTAAGAAGAGTGCTCCTTGTTATAATTCAAGAAATTCTCTCATCTTTCGACTTCTTTCATGCTTGAAAAAATAAGCAGCATAGAAAACTTCAATAAATTGCTCCTGAGCAATAGGTCCATTATCAAATTTAATCTCTAAGGTGGATTCCCACCACCTCTCTGTATCTTCCTTCAAACGGTATGCTCCAAAATCAACTTTACAATTTTTAGGCACTGCCAAAACATGAAAAATCTTTTCTATTTCTCGAATCCAAACTTCAACAATTTTTGGATTAGTCTTTCCCAAAAATATAGGTGAATCGAGTCAAAGAAATTTCTCATATGGGACTTCACTTTGGTTATGACAAACTTTCAAAGGTATTGTTGGAATTTGTCTATTCTGAGCCTGATCTCTAATGGCAGCTACTAAATTATTAAGAGTTTCCATAACAAACTCTTGTTGATCATTCTGCTCATTTGATCACTTCTTTTGTATTTAATGAGGCATCCTTTAATCAATCATTAGATAGATAAAAGTAATCAGACTAGAATTAAGATAAAAAGAATATTTATTCATATAGACAAATATACAACAAGGTTCATATACACAAAAATTTACATATCCATAAATGACTAACAAAAAGAGCTCGTTTGAAAGTTTGAGGAATTGATGTAGGTGTTCTCTCTTGTTTCCAGTTTTCCTTGGTCGACGAGAAGGCCCCAGAATATCATGCTCCAAAGGATGAACCTCTCCAATAGGAGTTCCTAAGCATAGATTACAATTATAATCTTCTCCAAGTGTAGTTGGATTATAACTTATAGGTTCTGATGGATGGATAGAAAACATAAAATCTAGAGGAGTCAAAGTTGGCATAGGGGCTATAAGAACAAGTACTATGGGTGCAAAAGCTATAGTTATATTTGGATTAGATGAATCTGATGAAATAATTATTGAAGTAATTTTAGGAAGAGGATTTCCTATGTATGATTGTTGATTAGGAATGTTCTGAGTTGCTTGTCTCTTGATACATCCCTACCTTATCTGATATTCTCGGATCATATATTCGGTTTGCCCATAAAATAAACATTCTTCTAGTTTTAAAGGACAAGCTTGTGTTGGATGGAACTATGAACACGTATAACATTTTTCTAGTTTTTGGTTTTCTATGAGACATTGGATCTGTAGCTCCATATTCTCTATAATTTCATATTGTCACAAGATAATTGCATTTAGTTCTTCAATAGTCCTGATCATCTCTTCAAGAGTCATCTATAAGGAAATGAGTACTTTAATAACTCTAAAAAAATAAAAATATAAGAAATAAATACTTGTAGTGTGATGCTTGAAGCAGGATGGATCTCGAACCAGATTTCCAAAACTTTGCTCTGATACCAACTGCAACGCCCTAAGATTTAAAAACCTTTAAATATGCATAAAAATTAATTTTTCTTTTTTTAGATAATCATCAAAAATGATTTTTAAGCTTTGGTTTAAAACCTCAGGTGGGTTATATTTCACAAACCCATAATTCAAATAAAGACAAAATTAAATTTAAACAAGTATTATATTCATAGTCCTTTAGACAAAGTCCATATAATAAAATATTTAGGATTAAAATTTAAAACAAATCCTAAATTAATCTCGAGATATTAAAATTTTGGATTCTTCGATGCCGCTCCTATCCAACATCCACTGCTTTATAATCTACTCTATATTTGAACCTATAATCTCCTTAAAATGGGGTCAGACATATGACAACCTGGTAAGTAATTATCAAATTTAAATAATTTAAGTATTAAGCATGATCTCAATAATTTCAAATTCATGTAATGAATAAAAATGCATGCTTTAATTTAAAATATGATTATGTGTGATATTAATAAGGCATATTTTTATATCAATTTATGTGAAAGAAAGGGTCTTTGTTTCGATATTTACCATCACACCCTGGTACGTAGGGGACGACATTCGCATTCAGACAAAGCATTCTAGAGTGTATTATTCTAGTGTATTTTACCTGGATACCTGACTAAACAGGACTGCCAAAGCAAGCGGTTAATGACCAGAAAGAGTCTTATATAGGCTTTAAAAAGAGAAATGAATGCATCCACTGATTGTGGCAGTCTGAGGCCTATCACCGAGGACATGTCGATAGCCTTGGCTTCCTCAACCCGAGTGACAGGAGGCCTCAGAGACTCTATCTTTCCCATAATTAATATAGCAGTGTCACTCCTAGCTGTACCACTACCCCTTCCATGGTAGGTTAATCCTGAATGGGATCAAAGGGTTCTTTTATAGGTCTTATCATTTTTTGTGCCTCATATCTGCAGGAAAAAACCATGAATCAATAGTTAGAATACCAATTTAGGGTAAACACTAAGGTCATATCTACTCAGCTCATTCAGTGTTGCTCTGTAAAACAAGCACTCGCCTGTGAAGGCAGAACTATTTAAGTTTGTGTGTAGACATGACTCAGAAGCAGTTGGGTGCCTTATTTTCACCTCTTGGATTTAGAAAACCCACATAACAGAATTTTTTATGAAATAACATGCTACACCAAAAATTTCTCAACTTAACAGGATCAGAAAAATAGCTTTATGCCCTAGCCACTGTTTGGCTAAAATCCTTTATGAAAATTTTAAACGCTTTTAATTTAAACTCATAAAATTTAACTAACTTTAAATCTTGATATTTTAAACAAACATCTATTCATGCAAATGCTAAAATTTATATATTAGCATGAATTAAATTTTTAAATAATCATGCATGCATCAAAACATGTGTAATATAAAAATTATCATATTTTGATAGAAAAACTTACCTTGATTTCTGATAAATTGAAGTAGAATAGAATAGAGCACCAGTGCTTTGCTTTATTCTGGTAAAAACTATATTATATTATATTATATTTTTCTATTAAATTTAGGGTAGTATCTGCCCTATAAAACTAAATAAAATCCTTTTTAGGAAATCACTAAAAATCTAAAAAATATTTTAAAAATAATGTTAAAATTTTTTATAAAATTTTTTATAAATTTTTTATAGAGTTTTCTCTGTAATATCTCAAATATTTGAAAAAGGGTTCAAACACGAATTTGAGTTGTAAAATTTCTTACATGACTTCGCGTCATAAATATTTTTATAGAGTTTTTTTCAAAAAATTTGATTCAAATATCTAAAAAGGATTTTAAAATTTTGTGACAGAATCCGCTTTATAAAAATCAAATTTTTTTGAAATATCTATAAAATTTTTGACATAATTCCTACTAAATAAATTCAAATTTTCTAAAATGTTTAAAAATTTTCTGCTAGAATTTTGATTAAAACAATTCAAAAATTTAGAAATTATTTAGAAATTTTTTACCATAACTACTGCTATACTAATTCTATTTTCCAAAAAACTTTAGAAAAAATTTTGCCAGAGCTACTACTATAATAGTGCTACTTTTTAAAAATCCTTAGAAAATTTTTGCCAGAACCTCTACTATAATAGTTTCATTTTTTAAAAACCTCCAAAAAAATTGCAAGAACTACTACTATAGTAGTTCTAAATACTTAGAAACATTTACAAAAAATTTAACAGAACCTCCCCTGCGTAGAGGCGGTGCTGGATTAAATTTTGGCAAAATTGTCATAATTTAAATCTAGAGAAAAATCCTAGGGGTTCAGGGGAAGAATAGGAGGTCCTACAAATATGTATTGGGTTCTAGAAGAAGGAAACAAATACTGATCTGGTTTAAGAAGGTTTTAGTAGTGCTTCCGCAGTCCTACTTCAAAAATTTTCTTGATTTAAGCATAACTTTTGCTGACAACACTTTAGAAGTTGATTATGGCCCGTCAGAGCTCCTACAAGAGAATGGAGATCACTTGTGAAGAAAGGGAAGGAACTAGAAAGGGGTTGTCAGAAAAGATTTTGGTTTTAATGGAGGTTTGGGTTGAAATTCTAGAGAGAAGGGTTTGGGTTTAGAGAGAGAAATAGGAGAGAGAAAGATAGAGAGAGAAAGAACTTGAATTATAATATGGTAGAGAGAGAGAGGGGGTGAGGGGTATTTATATGGGAGATAGGAGGTGTCCCCCCCCCTATGGGCCCCATCTGTGGCTAATTGTCACCATTTCTGAGAAAGGAGCGATGACTCACCCCTTTCTCTGCCACTTGTCAGAAAAATGACAGAGATGGGTGTCACCTCTTCTCTGTGGAGGTGACATCTAGCTCCCATGGTTTTGGAAAACCATGGCTGCCCATGGTTTTGGGTTAGTAGTTTTTCCAAAACCATGGGTTTCTTATTAAAATAATATAAAATATTAATATTATATTATATTATATTTTAATACTTAAATTTAATATTTTGAGAAATTCTCTATTTGAATCCATCCGAATTTTAAGTATAAGTTCAAATCTTTGTTTGGGTCCAATAGTTATTCAAAAATTATGGTTTTTAGGCTTTAACTTATATCCAGAATAGATCAGAATTAAAAACTTGAATCTTTTTTAGAATTTATTAATATTTAAAACTTCTAGGTATTAAAAAAATCCATAACATCATGATTTTTTATGTTTTAAATATATTTATATTATTATATAACACATATTTGATCATATTCATGCTAATCTTGCTAAAACAATAACATACATCATCCAAGACTATAAAACCTTCATGGAATATCTCAAATATGATTTCATCTATACAAGAATCATAAGATACCCTAAATAATCATGAAAACATGATTTTTTATGCAATAACATGTTGTTTAATCATGCTAAACTTGACATAATCTACCCTATATGCTAAGATTGACATTCTTTATCGAAAACTTTAAAACCTTAAAAACATTTTTGCCAAAACCTTCTTAAAAATATTTTTTTGCATACAAGAACATAAAGTCAAGTACATATCGAATTTCTAGAACTTATAAAACTTATATTTCATCAATACAATATAATATTAACATCTTAAATATGTTGGAATGAATATGATCTTGCAAATAATAAGAAACAAGTTTTTCCCAATTTGTTTTTCACATTAGAAGTCCAAAAATCATCTTGTTTTGAAAATCATTTTTCTTTTTTATTCCATGGTGACATGAATCCATAAAAACATGTTCTTTAGATTAAAAATCAATCTTAGAGAGGTGTTTTAAGGTTTTATTCTCATTGGTTTAGATTTGAAAATCGTCCCACACATATTTCATACATTTGGAAAAATCTATTCCTACGTGATTGGTGTACCTACCTTAATCGAGTTCTCAAACATAAATCAGCCATCGTCTCTCATCTTCAAACCTTAGAGGATCTTTAATTGATGTTGAAAAAGCTCTAAGAAGGAAGAAAGAAAGAAGAAGAAGAAGATAAGAAAGAGAGACTTCTCTCTCTTTTTTATATATTAAACAATCTACCAAGGGGGGGGGGGTGTCTCCTCATTAGAATCCAATCCACTTAATATTCTAACCAAAGTTGATCCCTAAGAGTCCTATTCAAAAATATTCTAACTAACTACTTAATTAAATAAGTAATTAAATTAATTAACTAATATTTTATCTTAATTAACATAATTAGATGCATGATGATGTGCATATTTTAAAATGGGTAATGGTGCATGATGATATACATGTTCAAACTGAATAATGATACTTGATTGATGATGACCTTTGAATGACTTGGATGATGATTCTTCTTGATTGAATTAGGTGATGATGCCCTTGACTAGCTAGGGTGATTATGCTCGATGATTCCAAGTAGTGACTACCTGGGGTGTTGATGCTCGTAGCCGCTTGGGTGATGATGTTCTTGATTGATTTTTATGATGATGCCCTTGGATGGTTAGGGTGATGATGCTCGATGATAATAAGAATTGTTTAAGTGAGGATGTCTGATGACAGAAAGACTTAGATGACTAGGGTGATGATGCCCGATGTCATCCCAAGGAACATGTGTGTACTAGGTTAATAAAATACAAATTGTGTGTAGGTAAAAGTACCTCTGGTATTGCCTTAAACTTCAGTATTTACCAGTGATAGTATCCACTGAGGGATTCATAAAAAAACTTAAATTGATTGCAAGTAATATGTTCATGTATTCAAAAGTAAGTGGTAGTATAGAAGATAAAAGCTACCTCATGCATTATGCATTGGCTCATGTAACATATGTAATTGCAAGCATATCTGAATGGATTTATGTATCTTAACATTTTCTAAGGTTGAGGTTTGTTTGAATTTTGCCTTAATAATTCATATACATATTAATGTATTTGTTCTTATTTTGTGGCACACATAAACATATTGGCTATGCATGTTCAATTGAATGCTTTGTAATGATTATATCAGTATATATGTTCTGAATGATATTGGTGCCATGTATTCTTAGTTTTTGTATATGCATGCATGGTTATTATACTTTCTACTCATACTTAATGAGTTTGACCCTATATTACCATATTCAGGTAATAAGTAGGAAGCTAGAGCGATGGCGAGATGCTATAGATGGTGTCAATGACCATTTCTTAGATATGGAATTGTTTTGAAAAAAATATATAAATTGTCAAGATTTATTATTTTATCTAATCATGTTTCCCAAATATTTTAATTAAATTCATGAATGTTATTGCTTTATTGCTAATGAGATATTGGATTTCTGAGTTAGAACCGAATCATGAGTTGGATCTGAACCCAAGTCCAATACAGGAATAGGATCCAGTCACATACTGAGTTATCATATTTGTAACTGCACAAAATTTCTAACCAAAATCAAATTATTGTTTTCTATTGTATTTTCGGTATTTATTTGTTAAATAGTTCTTATCGTTGGATGTCTCTTTCTCGAACTTAGTTCTAGTTGGTCCCCTAGTACTTAGTTCAAGTGGAGCAATGATATCGATAAAGCCTTGCGTTAAAAAAAAATCATGTATTTTTGGGTTAAAATTTTTGGGCATTACATGGAACTTGGACCCTACCCCTAGATCTAGATCCTTGTCTCATCTAGCATCTCCAAAGCCTCTACTTGGTCGAAACTCTGTCAGTTCGTTGTTGCGCTCATCATCGCCATAGAAAAGGCTACCTAATCCCGAGGTGCGACTCATATCCATGTATTTTTCTTTATTTTATTCAATTTAATTGTGAATTTATCTAACATATATCATATTTGTCTTTTTGGATCTTTTCGAGCCTTAGTGGTGCCTCTAAATCATTAAACACACTTTTTTTATAGGATCACATACGAGGTATGTTGATTTGTGTGCCAAAGCTGAATTTAGGGAGGCCAATGTTCCTAGTGAGGTTGATCCCCTCTCACCAATAAAGAAAAGACACTCCACTTGCAACCGAGCATCCAATATCTTCTATAACAAAAATTGGATCTAGTTCAACCAAATATTTTGTCAAAACTCTATAGGATCTAAAGCGAACAACAATCATGATGAAACATTTAGGTCCATGTGTTCACATGGGCATGTTGCCCAATCTGAATCACAATATCAATGACTTGAATCTTACCACAGGATGATAACAGTACACCCTATCATGGAGTAGCTTTGAGATAGCCCAGTAATCAAAGAGCTGCATCCAAATGTGGTTTTTGAGGATGGCTCATAAACTGATTGAGAATATGAACAATATACATGATGTCTGGCCGCGTAACGGTAAGTTAGATGAGACGCCCAACAGGTCGTTAGTATTGGATGCCATCTTGTAAGATCTCACTGTTCTCATTGTTGAGTTTGAGTTGTTTTAGGAGAAAATCACATGGGCATGCTCATAAATATCCCATGTCCTCCATGATGTCTAACATGTACTTTTATTAGGAGAGGAATACGCCACGCTTTCATCTAGCTACCTCGATCTCAAGAAAATATTTGAGTTGTCCAAGATCCTTGAGACAAAATTGATTGTTAACAGATACTTTCAATATCTCAATTTGCTTGATATTGTCTTCAACAATGATGTTATCTCGTACCCTAACAGAAACATGAAGCTTTTGTTTTTTATCTTTGAAAACATGGAATAATTGGCCTTTGATTGAAAATATCCAACTTGCTTCAAATATGTTGATAATTTTGAAAATCAGTTTTGTGATGATTGTTTAATTCTATAAATGAACTTGTTTAGCTGGCACATGTGTTTCTCCCTCTTACTAGAGAATCCCTAAGGCATTTACATATAAACTTCTTTGCCTAAATCCCCCATGTAGAAAAGCATTATTAATGTCAACTTGAAACACATGCTAGTTCTGTATGACAGCAACAGTATCTGTATGACAGCAACAGTAAGCAGTCACGTAGTAGTAGTGGGCTCGATGACTAGGGCATAGGCCTCATGATAATCAAGACCCTCAATTTCGGTGAATCTCTTTGCAATAAGACAGGCTTTGTATTATTCTATGGACCCATTAGATCTAAATTTGATTTTGTAGATCTATTTGCAACCAATTGGTTGTTTAACTTTTGGGTAGATCTGTGACCGTCCAAGTGTGGTTCTCTTCTAATACTCTAATTTTCTTTGTCATAGCATCTTGTCACTGTTGATGCTTCATGGCTGGGGTATAACTATTTTGTTTGCAACTTTGGGTTCTAGCTACAAAAAAAAAAGCTATATGAGATGATGAGAATGATTCATTATTGAGGTATTGGATAAGCAAGTAATGAGTACCTTCATGGATGTTACTAGACCGATTCGATTGGAGGACCGGGGCTACAAGATAACGCTTGTATTTCTTGAGATACGATGGTTGAGAATGATTTCTTTTTTAGCACCTAATTTGATTTTTTATTTTTATTTGGCTAATTGGGGAGCCTTGATTTTGCATAGTTTCTTGAGGTGGATCTGGTGTGATTTGATACTTTGGTTTGGATTTGATTTGGGTATAATGGATTTGGTTCAAGGATGAAATTGGATCTGAATTGGAAGTTTGGGTCCATGTTTTAAATCCATTTCTGGCGTCTCCAAAATTGGTATAGGCAAAAAATTGCCATTGTCTTTGTCAGAGGGATATTGTCCATGAAAAAGAAACTCATGTTTATAAAATTTTACCTATCGACTTATAGAAAATTTGTTTGGTTTCAAGGTCATATAATTTATAACCATATCCCGCTCCAATCATCTGCTTCGAAAGAAGGTCTTGAAATTGACAAACATCATCTTTAAATATATCATCACAATTCAAGTCTCGAATGAACTTGTTGATAGAAATGAGACTTAAATAAAAATTGGGAACACACAAAAGATTGATTAAGGCTATGTTGGGAGACAAACTCACGTTCCCAATATAGGAGACATGAGTGGATGCCTCATTCTAAAAGGCCAACAGGAGAATATGAAGCAAGAATACAAGTTAGATTTGACAAAGAATTGGTCCTTTGATTAGTTGCACTCTTATCTATGATCCAATGCAGAGATATTGAAAGAAAAGCTGAAGAGATAGGAATTACACTGGCCAGGTTGGCTTGTGGGCTTGAGTTATCTTGTTGGACGAAATAAATTAGTTTTTTTTTTTAACTTCTCATTGGTAAATTGAGGAGCTGATGTGGATGGAGTTGGGCTCTTGGGGACAGCAGCAACATTCGCATTTGCTTGGACATTGGATCAAGCATTAGATGAACTCCCTGGAAGAGCAGGAAACCTGTGTAGGTGAAAGCACTAACCTAGGTACCTATGGGATTAGGTTCAAGTATAAGTATATATATATATATATATAATATAAATTCAACCTGCAATCACACTCTGAAATATATTTTCCTCAACTTTCACCGAACTTCTTAATTCCAAAAATAAAAGTACACTTCAATGTGAATCACCCAATGTGATGAGATCAACAAAAGAATGCACAACAACAATCAAGACGACCAATAGGTGACTAGAAAATAATTAACTGGTGTAGTTGGTCAGCTGTGACGTCGCACAGAAATACCCAGCAACGTGCAGGGATTTCAAACTAGCCTGTGTTAATCCCAGCAGGGCCTGAACAGGGACTAAACAATGCCCAGTCAATCAGCAATGAAAAATCAGAGAGAGATGCATTCAGATAGGCTTTTATGACAGCCAAGGTGGTGGTCAGCAGACCCACCAGTTTAACGTCACTCTACTGGACGTCAAACACAAACCACCAGCAGAAATGGGTTCAGCTGGGGAGCGCGCACAGTAGACCAAGAGAGGGAACGCTGACAGCGGATGCCACTCAGCTGGGCGTCAGTTCCAGACCTAAACAGGTCGGGTGGGACAGGTGTGCGTGCACGGCAGTCAAGTGTGTGACGCTGACAGTGACTCCTTGTGTCCGACTTTTATCTCAGAAAAAAAAAATGTATAGAAACATACAACTTGACAAGTCTCGACAAAATTTAATCTCTTGAAAATCTTAAGACAGTTTAACCACAGTTCAGAAATGTTAAACATCAGCCAATATTATATCGCTCAGACTTAAGATTACGCACAAAACAAGCAACTCAAATGAATTCAAGAATCAAGATGTTCCTACGACAACACTTCAGCAGAAACACGTTGCTAACGTTTTTAGCATGCACGGATTTATGAATCTAACAGGTTCAATAACATTCAATAGTCAACAACAGGAAATCTGGTAACAGCCAAAAAAATTATGAACCACACATTCAATAGAGCATTCAAAGAAAATCTGTTAGCATACAACAGGGTTACAAACAGATGACCAGATGATTTAGAAATAACAATTAAACATTCACTACGACAAACAAATGTTTGCAGCAGCGAATCAGCTCCTGGTTCGCTCGGCAACAAAGCTAGGCAGGTTCAGTCGTGAGGTTCACAGCTCCTCACGATGAACAGCTTCACAGTTGATGCCACACAGGGACTGGATGGTGGTCTGATCCATGACATCCACAAGTTGGTGCCAAAACGGGAATCTGAGGGTGGTCTGGTTCACACCAGCTTTTTCAAACTCACCACACGAGCGGGCCTTCACGCCCAGCTGCTCTAAGACACCGAATGGAACGTTGCTCAAGCTTAATCGACCCCTAAGATTGCTCCAAACCAAGAAACCGATTTTCACAAGTTTAAGAATTCAAGACTACGTTTTTCCCTTCTTCCAGCTTCAATTTTTTTTGTTAAGAAAATTTCAGTGTTGCAAAAAGGACTCCTCAAAAGATCATGTTTTCAACCCACAAGTTCACACAATGTTTTACCCAAAAAGTCATGATTTTCTCATGTTTTTCTCTCTATTTTCTTCCTTCTAGTATTTTCTTTGCAGAATTTTTTCAAAAATAGCAAAAGACTCCTCACATTTTTTGAGAGAAGAGGAGTTAAGGCCCTTGATTCTCATTGGTCATTGGGGTGACTACCTCCTTAGGGATTAATGAGAAAACCAAATTTAAAATCTTTGTCCCATTCTCCTTTTGGCAATGAGGAACCAAGCCAAGAAATAGAATGAGGTTTGAGGGGAGGTGCCCAGCTATGGTTGGTCACTTAAGTGTCCACCTCCCTCTAAAACGAATTATATTATACCATTTTCAAGTGAACTCACATGCACATTTAGATCCGGATTTGGATTTTAAAAAAATATTTACTCGTGTACTCACTGCACCCTCTAGTACTACAAAACTGATCCTACATAGTATTAGAACTATCTCTATATGTAAGATTCGGCCCCTATCAAAAAAAAATAACATAATATTGTTTGAGGTTCAGAAATTTACAAAATAAGAAAAAAAAAATAGTGAATTTTTTGATATGTAGGAATCAAAATTCTGAAGAAATTATTAAATTTACTAAAATGCCCTCAAGATCCATTTAGACACAAATGAATCGAATTTGGGTTGGATCTTTTCAGGTAAGCTTTCCCAGATCGGGTAACTGTTGGTGGATCCTCCTCCTGCTCATCATAAAGCATAGAATGGTCTAGTGCATCAACTTGGCTTTGACATGGCCAAGTTTGTCACAATTTTCATACTTGGGTCGAGTGCATCCTTGTTATGCTTTGGATGATCATCCTGGATGTAATCACTTGAGTTGACTACAGTAGCAACAATCGGTTTTCATGGTGATATGATTTGAAGATCACATTATCTTTTTTCTTGAATCACAAGAACATAGGCCTTGGCAACAGTAGGCAATGGATCCTTTCTTCTAATAGCATTATAGCTATCATTTAGACCCATTAGACCCATTAAAAACTGCATATGATGCTCTTGTTGTTGGAGGTCTTGAATGATTTTCATCGCCTTACATGAATACGTAGGAATGTTGACACCACAACAAAGCAGTGGATTAGCGATAACCACATTCCATCGCTATTCCGTTGCTAACCGGCTTAGCAACGGATTAGCGACGACGAGGCGACGGTATGCTTACGTCGCGAATTTTTCGACACTAACTGGCGACGGCATAAATTCGTCGCTAGGTCTGTTGCTAATTGCGACGAAATAACGAGCGATGTATTCCATCGCCAATCCGCCGGTACTAAACGGCGACCTCGGCTTGGCGACGGATTTACGTCCATCGCTAAGCCATCGCTAGATTAATATGCATAGCGGCGGATGTTTCCGTCGCAAACACGAAAAAAAATAAAAAAAAAATTATTTAAAAATTAAATACCGAGAACGGTACAATTTATATTTCCTGTACAATTTATATTTCCTGTAAATAAAAAACAAACTACACTAAAAAATTCCATATAAAAGGAATCTACAACAATTAATCGTTCCACCTTAAAATTAACAAGTTTAATTATTTACATTTCAACAATTACAATTAGGAAACAAAAAAAAATAGAACTTCTTCAACACAGTTCTTTAATCATCACCAAGATTTTGTGCGTCTTCTTGTTCATTGCCTTTATTTGTCCCTTCAGCTCCACTACGTTGATTATCGCTAGCAGCCTACACAAGAAAAGAACAGTCAGTATTGATAAACAAAATATAATGAAATAAATTACACACTATATGTGATTCTATCATGTGCTCATATGTGTTCTAAGGCAATAAAAAAACTTTATATGTGATTCTATCATGCTCATATGTGCTTTAAGGCAGGCAAAAAACTTTATATGTGATTATAGCATACTCATATGTGCTCTAAGGCAGGCAAAAAACTCTATATGTGATTTTATCATGCTCATATGTGCTTTAAGGCAGACAAAAAGTTATATATGTGATTCTATCATGAATTATATGTGTTTTAAGGCATTAAAAATTTTTTATATGTGATTATATCATGCTCAGATGAGTTCTAAGGCAGCTAGAAAAACTCTATATGTGATTCTACCATGCTCAGATGTGCTTTAAGGCAGGCAAAAAGCTATATATGTTATTCGATCATGCTCGTATGTGTGCTAAGGCAGTCAAAAAATTGAATATGTGATTATAGCATGCTCATATGTGTTCTAAGGCAGACAGAAAAACTCTATATGTGATTCTATCATGCTCATATGTGCTCTAAGGCAGGCAAAGCAAAAAACTTTATATGTGATTCTATCATGAATGATATATGTTCTAAGGCAGTAAAAAAACTCTATATGTGATTTTGACATGCTCATATGTGTTTTAAGGTAGTCAAAAAACTGAATATGTGATTATAATATGCTCATATGTGTTCTCGGGCAGTCAAAAAACTGAATATGTGATTATAGCATGCTCATATGTGTTCTAAGGCAGTCAAAAAAACTTTATATGTGATTCTATCATGCTCATATGTGTTCTAAGGCAGACAAAAAACTTTATATGTGATTATAGCTTGCTTATATGTGCTCTAAGGCAGGCAAAAAACTCTATATGTGATTCTATCATGCTCATATGTGCTCTAAGGCAGGCAAAAAGTTATATATGTGATTCGATTATGCTCATATGTGTTCTAAGGCAGACAAAAAACTGAATATGTGATTATACCTAAGAGGGACCTGCAATCGAAGATCCTCTGTTCAGCATAAGATTGTTGATCTCATCTCGAAGAAAGGGGGCGACGGTGTCATGGAAGTAGTCATTTATTGTGTCTTTAATGATCTGGCGTACATCATCACCGAAAAGAATAGGTTGCTGCTTAGAGCTTATGTCGGCGAAAGAAGTCTGTGAGTCGTAACTGGAACAAGCAATAACTAGTAAAGTGTTCAGATTACTCCCAAACCTGAACACGCGACCTTTTTTGGGTTCACCTGCTGCAGTCACTCATGCTGCAGGATCAAATGATGGATGCTGAGTAGCATCATCGCCATATCGCTCTACCATCTGTTGCTCATATGCCTCCTACAAAATAATGTTTAAAGTATGCATTAATAATTAATGATAACATTATGATAACTTGCATATTGCAATGATTATTAATAGAATAAATACATACTATTGTTCTTGTCTTCTCTGATATGAAGACTCCCGTGGTATTCCATTTATGTGTTTCAACAAACACATCCTTATATGGTACAATGCCTCCTTTTTCTGCTTTCTGTGAAGTTAAAAGACAAAAGATTTAGTTCACAAGTTTGCAACAATACTTATAAAATTAATATTATATATTGATGAGTTACTATTTTCTTCAGGTGGCTCCCAAATGTCTTAGATCCACTTGTGTGTAGATGGGCTTCGGGCATTTTTGCTCGATTTTGTGCAGCCTTCGCAGAGCGATTTCGAAATGCATCTCTTGCCCACTTATCGCACATTTCATCCCAATAATCTCTCCGGATAGTAATAGGGTCATGGCCCTTCCACTGTAGTGAATCATCTATTACGCCAGATGCTTTTTTTGCTGCAGTCTTCATATTGTGCAGCATGTCTGCAAATCGATTGACAGCCACCTTCTGCCACACCTTCTTGCATCATTTTTTTCTACCGTAGTTGTGAAGCGATTCGAAACCTACAAATATTTTCAGAAAGTTAGTAGACATTACTTAAAAAAAATAAATATGAAACACATTAACTATGAGGAACAACTGTATACCGTGAATGAGGACCACAATCTGTCTAACACATCCTTTGGGTACTCTTTTCATTGAGCAACCGGTCCTGGTAGATGTTGAAGAAGTGAATTTCTAATCTCTCGTACTACTTCTTGTAGCTCAAACCTCGTGTTGCACATGAATTGGTACACAGTAAATATCAATATAAAATATTTATAAGATATGCAATAATTGAAAATGAAATACTTACGGTCGATTATCGATATACACTATTCGAATAAGTCTTCTTGTGCCAGACTGAGAAGACTTTGCTTCTTGTGTTGGCTCATGACTTGTGTGATCAACTGGTGTAGGTGGGTCGTGTAGAGGCGAAACATCATCTGTAAAAAAATACGTTACAAATTCTCAGAATGCACATTTGAACTAATCAAGCATATAATTAGTTAAATGATATACCTATCACAGGAGCCTGTGAAGATGAAGGTTGGATCTGGCTACTACTGGATGATCGACCACTATAACCTCCACGAACCATATTCTAACAAATAACATGTCATACAATACATTCAAATAATTCACATCAAGTATTACAATACATTCAAGTCATTCGCATTAAGTATTATAATAATTCAAATCATTCGCATCAAGTATTGCAATACATTCAAATGATTCACAACAAGTATTACAATACATTCAAATCATTCATATCAGGTAATGCAATGCATTCAAGTCATTCACATCAAGCATTGCAATGCATTCAAATCATTTGCATCAAGTATTACAATGCATTCAAATAATTCAAATCATTCACATCAAATATTGTAATAATTCAAATCATTCGTTGCATAAATTACAATATATTGCAATACATTCAAATCATTCACATCAAGTATTGCAATAAATTCGAATCATTCGTATCAAGTATTACAATACATTCAAATAATTCAAATCATTCACATCAAGTATTACAATGCATTTAAATAATTCGTATCAAGTATTACAATACATTCAAATAAAATTTTTAATCATTCACATCAAGTATTGCAATGCAACTTATTCATTCGCATCAAGTATTACAATACATTCAAATAATTCAAATCATTCGCATCAAGTATTGCAATGCATTCGAATCATTCGTATCAAGTATTACAATACGTTCAAATAATTAAAATCGTTTACATCAAGTATTGCAATACAACTCATTCATTCGCATCAAGTATTACAATACATTCAAATAATTTAAATCATTCACATCAAGTATTACAATGCATTCAAATAATTTGTATCAAGTATTATAATACATTCAAATAAAATTTTTAATCATTCACATCAAGTATTGCAATACAACTCATTCATTTGCATCAAGTATTACAATACATTCAAATCATTCACATCAAGTATTACAATGCATTTAAATAGAGGTTTGTATTACAAGATTTTGCTCACTAGCTTGAGAATTCTTCCTCGTCACTTGTTTGACTTTCTTCTTCTTCTTCTTCTTCTTCTTCATTGTTTACCCATCCACTCGGTACATCATTTGGATCACATTCCTCTATGAATGTTTCATCGGCCAATGGAGATATGACATGCATATCATGCGCAACATCGTGACCATAAGCGAAGTCATAGACATCATCTGATTGATAGTAATCGCTGTCTTCAGCTAACTCATCTTCTTGTAACTGATCATACTCATGGTATAGTTTGGACTTCACCTTGCAAACTGCCCACCATTCATTTCTATCTGACTTTTTTATACTCGGATATGAAGTATAATAAACTTGTTGAGCTTGCGAGGCTAATATGAATGGTTCATATATTCCAAACCTGGATTTATGATTCACCTCCATAATGCTTGAAGCTTTGTTGAGTCTTGTTGCAGTTGTATCAAACCAATGACACTTGAATAAAGTTACCGTGTTATTTATGCCTAAGTAAGTCAACTCCATTATTTCCTCTATAACATCATAGTAATCATGTTCATTTTCACCGTAGCTGCTACCCTTTACACACATGCCACTATTCATCATTGATGTGTTTATACCGTAATCTTTTGTATGGAATTGATAACCATTTACGATGTACCTGTTGTAGCATTGCACAACTTTGGTCGGACCATTTTCTAAATCACATATTCCTTGATCTTTAACATCACCATGGCGGACCTACGCACAGACATAAACAATGATTGTGATCCAAAAATTAATTAAGTAACTTAGTGTTGTTTATAAGTACAAAATTTATGTTAGCTTCTTTACCAACTGTTTCAACCACTCCACAAACTTAGTTTCACGCTCTTTTTGTACTTCTGCATTTGTGAGATGTGAAACTTCTCTTTGCAACTCCAGATCAAATTATCTGCAAACCACAAATACTTATATTACCAAGTCATGTATCCACATATAGAACATAAAAGGATTTATAATTGTGTTGCGTCTACATATACTTACTCGATGTATGGGTCGATCGCTGAGCAATTAAAAAGAATATAGATGTGTGTTGCGCCTTGCTCTTGATCTGTCAAGAGCCTTGATCGGAAACTACCAAATGCATGCCCAAGTGGTTGAAATATCGACAGCTTGTCAGCTACAGTTACTTGTTCTCTATCATTGTTACGGGGCGGGCATGTGTAACGTGTTGGAATGTGAGGTTAAAAGTACATAGATGAGAAATTTGAAATCTCTTCTAAAGTGTACACCTCACAAATAGAGCCTTCTACTCTTGCTTTATTACAATTTTTGAGGTCGAACATGCATCTGGCAAAAATATACATTTCAAATTTTAAATATCTGTCATTAAAGAGACAAATATAAAAAAACATATATCTTTCAAATGGGTACATCCATCGATATTGCACAGGGCCACCAACCCTTAGTTCATATGGCAAATATATGATCAAATGTTCCATAACATCGAAAAATGCTGGCAGAAATATCTTTTCTAGCAGACAAACAGTGGTGATGACAGAGTCCTCGAGATTCTTTATATCTCATACTACGACCTCCGATGCGCACAATGTTCAAAAAAATCTGCTCAACTCAGACAATACTCCCCATATAGGTTTGTCTAACATATCATGGAATGCTAGGGGTATCAATCGTTGCATAAAGATATGACAATCATGGCTCTTCAACCCATATAACTGTCCATCGTCAATCTTCACGGCCCGAGCAATGTTAGAGACATATCCATCTGAAAATCTCAATTGTCTCACCCATTGACATACATGTTGTATTTGATCAGGTCCGAGCACATACTTTGCCTTTGGTTTCAGTACTTTGCCATTATACTCTTTGAGTTTCAATTCTGGTCTTTTACATATTAATTTTAAATTCATACGGGCCTTCGGATTATCCTTCATTTTTTCTTTAAATTACTGTATTGAACACATTATCAAACACATTTTTCTTCACATGCATCACATCCAAATTATGTCGTATCAATAGGGTCGACCAATATGATAGTTCCCAAAAAATAGATTTCTTCATCCAATTGCGATCTTTCCCAAATCCACGGAAGGGTGTAGGACTGCGGGCATCTGTTAATACATCTGGAAAGTATCGCAATCTTCTTAGAATCTCTATGCCAGACAATCTTGAGGATGGACCTTCTGTTTCAGTTGTGCCTGCTTTAAACGCATTTTTTTGTCGTCGGAACGGATGGTCGCTGGGTAGAAATCGACGATGGCACTCAAACCAGCAAGGCTTTCTTCCATGCCTCAATCTAAAAGCTTTGGAATCCTCCATACAGTACGGATATGCCAACATCCCATGTGTGCTCTAACCAGATAGCATACCATATGCAGGGAAGTCACTGATTGTCCATAGAATAGCGGCCTTCATGTTGAAATTTTGTTTTTTGTGTGCATCATACGTGGTAACACCGTCATCCCACAGTACTTTTAGTTCATTAATCAATGGCCTTAAATATACATCAAGATTTTGGCCAGGTGAGGTCGGACCAAGGATCAACAGAGACAAGAAAAGATTTGGATGTTTCATACACAAGCTTGGTGGAAGGTTGTATGGAGTTAAAAATACTGACCAGCATGAGTATGGAGTTGATCTACCCCCAAATGGATTAAATCCATCTGTACATAGACCAAGTTTAACATTTCGCACTTCCATCGCAAAGTTCTGATGAGTACGATCAAAGTGCTTTCAAGCTTCAACGTCAACAGGATGCGTGATCTTGTTTTCATCGTGTCGAACTTTATTTGCATGCCATCTCATGTGTTCAGCTGTTCTTGAAGACATATACAATCGCTGCAATCTAGGAGTGATAGGAAAGTAGCGGAGCGACTTGTATGAAACTTCCTTTGATCTCGTGCTACCATTGCCTCTTGTCTTTGGCTTGAACCGAGGATGCCCACATGACGGGCATGATATGTTGTTTTCCTGCTCCTTGAAATACAACATGCAGTGTCTTGGACAAGCATTAATATTTTTGTAACCCATACCTAGAGCATTGACCATAACTTTCACACGATAGAAATTTTATGGCAATTTCTCATCTTTGGGCAACATACTCTTCACAATCATGCACAAACGGTCAAAACATGATTGACTCAAATTATACTCGAACTTCAAATTCATTAGTTGAAGAACTGCAGACAAGATAGTGTGACTCTCGCAACCGTTCCAAAGTGGCTCATCAGCATCTCTAAGTAAATCATAAAATCTACTAGCTGCATCGTTTGGTGATTCTTTATCTACGGCAGTTCTTACATTACTGGAACTCATAGCAGAACCGAGTTTTGTTCCTGTGGCATCAAATATCAAATCTGTATATGGATTATTGTGCACCACATTCACCCGTGCATCAAAATCGTTTCTAAATTCTTCTTCATGAAACGTCCAGTTCTGATAATCACTCACAAAACTCTTCTTGTATAGGTGATGTCTAACGTCATAAGGTTCTACAAATCGATTATTCTTACAAATCTTGCAGGGACACCTAATCCGACCTGTGGGATCCACTGTACTGACACTTGCCATTGCAAATTCAATAAAACTGTCAACACCATCCATATATTCAAGCGATACCTCATTGTCAACTATCCTACGGTACATCCATTCACGGTTTATAGCCATTTTATCCTATGATATTACGAAGAATAAAAAGAGAACAATTAGAATGTTACGATGAAGAAAATATCAAATTTATCATGCAATATATGATGTCATACAATAACAAGAATTTTGATGCATGCATTGATAACTTAATATTTTCATGTGCAAACTATTAATGACACGATACAATCATTTGAAGCATGCTTTCATTATACAATTTCACATGGAAGTCATAATCAAATTGAAAGTAAATACATGCAAGCATGGATACAATTACATTAAACATTGCAATACATCGTAATCATTCATATCAAACAAATTACAAACATGTACTTGCAGCAAACACACTTCAATATTTCACTAACTACTACCATGCCTAGCATGGACTCCGTACTCCAAAAATAAGAACACTTCCATATTCATACATTAAAATCATGTTCAGCATGATCTCTGAACTCCAACAAAACAACCCTAAATATCAACAACTAAGTGAGTGTATGAACAATAAAGTGTTACATCTAATAAATTAAATAACATGTAATAAGCTTGCATCACTTACTCACCACGGGTATTTACCCGATTTGCATTGTTTTTGTCACTTACCACAGGTGGCTGAGCACGAGCTGGTTTCGTTGAAAAATCTGCACAAAAAAATACTGTTTTAAAATGAAGTCACCACACACAAAAAAAAGGAGCTATTCTAGCAAGGGGTCGACTCCCCTGCTATTCCGGCAGAAGGTCGACCCCCTTATGGAACATAGGGGGTTAACCCCCTTACGGAACATAGGGGGTTAACTGACCCTGTTCGGGCAGGGGGTCGACCCCCAGCCTTTCCGCTAGTGAGTCGACCCCCTGCCGGAACAGCAGGGGGTCGCCTGCCTGCCAGAAAGGCAGGGGGTCGACCCTCTGTCGGGGTCGACCCCCTGTCGGAACAGGCAGGAGGTTAACTCTCTGTTGTTCCGGTAGGAGGTTAACCCCCTGCCTGTTCCGGTAAGGGGTTAAGCCCCTGCCGGGGTCGACCCCCTGCCGGAAAGGTAGGGGGTTAACCCCCTGCCAGAACAGCAGGGGGTCGACCCCCTGCCGAAAAGGCAGGGGGTTAACCCCCTCTGCGTTTCCGGCAGGGGGTCGACCCCCCTACCGAAAAACGTAGGGGTCGATCGTCGTTTACCTGTCTCCGGGCGGCGGGGTCAGCGGACGGTGGGACCGGCGAACGACGGGAGTGGGACCGGCAAACGGCAGGAGCGGCGAACGGCGGGAGCGGCGGCAGGAGCAGCGAAAGAAGAAAAGGAAAAGTTGTTTGGGATTAGAGTTATTCGAAAATTAGCGACGGCTTAGCGACGGATTAATTCTGTCGCTAAGCCAACGTAAATCAAATTTATGAAACGAGCGACGGAATATAGTCTGTCGCTAATTAGCAACGGAACAACTTTTGTCGCTAACGTCGTCGCCAAATGGTGCGGCCGTATCGACAAAACAATATGTCGCCAAAGTCGTTGCTAAGTAGCGACGGCATTGGCGACGGACTATATTTCGTCGCTATTTTCGTAAGGTTCGTTAATTATAGCGACGAATGTTTTTCGCTCGTTAATCCGTCGCTAACGAGCGATGGAAATATTTCGTCGCTAAAGTCCGTCGCTAACAATGTATTTTTTTGTAGTGTGACATATGTAGACAACTCATCCCATATCCCTTTGAGCTTCATAAATAGACAACAGCTGAAGATGCATTTGCTAATGGTTGATAATATTGTGTTGGATTTGGAATATTTGGTGGTCATTTGATGATAAAAACTATCATGCAATTCTTTCCATACTTTAGTTATGGTTTTGGCATAAATGATGGTAGATGCAAGATTTTTATTGGGAGAGTTCGTAATCCATAACAAGATAATGTTGTTGCACCTCTCCTATAGAAACACCATTGATGAGAGACTATCGGGCTTTGGGAGAAAACCATCTACAAAACCCAGTTTGTTTTTAGCATTCAGCATTGTACGCATGCCACGATGCCATATTGAATAGTTATCTCCAACAAGATGAAGAGATACTAAACACACTCTTGGCACTACAAGAAATTTGTGTTTTATTGGCACACCCTACGATAGGGTCATTGTAAAATGCCTTTTACTAACGCAAAAAGAGATTGTGCCAGTAAAACATGTTTATCTGGCACATCTATTACCTGTGCCAAAAAAATGAACTTTCTTTGGCATAGCTTTGAGTTGCTCCCAAAGAACATATATAAGGTTTCATTGGTGCAATGCCAAATTGCTCCAGTAAATCCCATTATCTTTGGCACAGCCACAAAATGCACCAATAAAGGGTTTTACTTTATTTTCATTTTGCTAAAGAACTCCCGCACTTTTTCTTTCATCCCTAAACAACTTTATCTCTCTCTCGAAAATGCTAGCTTCTTTATCAGATGTCAGACGCCCCTCTACTGGTCTCTGCACCCAGTCGCTGGTGCGGGTTTTCTCCCTCCTCTGCTCTTCGTATATATATATATATATATATATACAGACTTTTTCTTGAAAACAAATGGCAACACTATACATATATATATTTTCTCTTTTTTTTCACTCTCTCTTAATTTTTTTTTGAATGCTCACAAGGTGAGCGCCGGTTCAAGTCAGGTATGAACATACTTGGGTTCAAACCTAGAATGGGCTGAATCGAGTTCAGACCTAGTCTGACCTGACTGGGTTCAAACTTGGTCTGACATGACTGGGTTCAGACCTGGTCTAACCCGCCTAGGTTCAGACCTGGATTGAACCAACGAGTGGTTCAGGTCAGGTCTGACCCGCCTGGGTTCAGACCTAGTCTGAACCAATAGGTGGTTCAGGCTGGGTTTAATTGAGCCAGTCCAAGAAGAGGCAATCTATTTCTCCTTTCTAATCTTTTTTTTGAGCGGTTTCAACATACAGATCAGAAAGACATGCAAGCTCAGATTTTAAAACCAAACAAACTCAGATTTCAAAACTTTACCAACTTATATTTTGAAACTCTACAAGCTTAGATTTCAAAACTATACAAGCTCATATTTTATAACCATAGGAGCTTAGATTTTAGAACCGTTACAAGCTTAGATTTCAAAACCCTATATGTGTATATTTTATAAAATAGAAACATAGATTTCAAAAACATACAGGGTTAGATTCTGAACCATGTAAGCTTAGATTTCCAAACCATGCAAGCTAATATTATAAAGTCATACAAGCTTAGATTTTGAAACCGTACATGATTAGGTTTCTCACTAGCCCGAATAGGTATTTCAAATAAATAGAATACCAATATTGAAATCCGATACACATGATTCAACTATGAACATGATGAAAAGAAATAGAGAACCATCATCTACAACCTATCTACAAGAGATTTTACCATGATCATGATCTATAAATAAAGAACTAACATTAAGAGTCCAAATACAAGATTTTTAATCATGAACATAATAAAAAAATAGTGAACCTCCATAAAAAATGTCTATAAGAGATTTAACCAAGAACATGATCTAAACCATTATTAAAAATCCAAATACAAGATTTTAAACATGAATATGATAGAAATATAGAGAACCACCATAAAAAAACTATCTACAGGAGGTTTAACCAGGAACATGATCTCAAACCATTATTAAAAATCCAAATACAGGATTTTTAACATGGACATGATAGAAATATAGAGAACCACTATAAAAAATCTATCTAGAAGGGATTTAACTAAGATCATGATCTAAAAATAGTAAACAATTATTAAAAAGCTAAATACATGATTTTTAACTATGGACATGACAAAAATATAAAAAACCATCATAAAAATCTATTTACAAGATATTTAACCAAGATCATAATCTAAATATAGAAAACCATTATAAAAACCTAAATACAAGATTTTTAACTATGGACATGATAAAAATATAAAGAACCACCATCAAAAATCTATTTACTAGGGATTTAACCAAAAACATGATATAAAAATAGAAAGACACCATTAAAAGTTCAAATACAAGATTTTTAACCATGAATATTAGTTAAAAATGTAAAATTACTATAATAAAGATTAGTGAGTGCATCTACGACATGTATACATGAGTATGTCTCATGCAAATCCATACCCATACCTACATGTATCACATGAATACACGTATGGAGAAAGATAAAAAGATCAAGGCATGAACAAACACTATAAATGTAGATTTAACTTAACCTTTTAGAGAAAAATCACCACTAAGGAACTAAACACAATAAAATCTCTACCAAAAAATCATGTAGGGTGAAGTCTCACTGTGGTACCCCACACTACACTTAAGTGGAAAGAGGTGGAGAGCCAACACCAAGGTTCATCAAGGAAATTAAGTGGAGGAAGGAGAGAAGAGAAGAGAGGAAACAAGGATTTTTGAAAATCCAAGAGGAGAGGAGATATGAGCCTGAACACCTTTTTGAGGTGTATTTATAGAGACTTTTTAAGCTAGGATGAGATGTGTGGTGGAGCACACATGAAGGGAGATGGAGGGCTGAGATGGAGTCTAGCCCTCCACTCCAAAAATTGAGTTTTCAAGTTAACTACTTTTTTATAAAAGTCAAAAATGTCTTTTACAAATTTTACTAGAAATGAAAGTTTATAGAAAGCTCAGACGTCCATATTAGGTCAATTCATGGGAAAGGGGAAGATCCTTCCTTGGGATTCCAATTAGAGGAGGGCCCCTTGGGTCCCACACCTTCATGCAGTTTCCAGGGAGGACCCACATGGAAAATTGCCTCCCACTTGGTTGGATAGTTGGTTCAATCCCAACTAGAACTAACCAACCAATATATTTTATTATATTTTTATTTTAAATTCCTTTATTCCTTTATTTTTTCTTAGAAATTCTCAACATAAGTCAATTCCATATTGGATCCTCAATTGGATTCAAATCCAATTGGGTTTGATCCAAACCCAAAACCTAATTAATTTTATTTATTTAATACTTAGTATTTATTTTTCATTAACTATAGTTTAATTAACTTACATAGTTACAGTACCCTAAAACACCCAATCTTAGGTATTTAACACAAATCAAACATATAGATCAATACAAGAGAAATGAAATATTTCACATTGAACACCAAAAATTCTTGTTTAAATTATTGAAATTTTGTATGTCTTACATATGAAGTGGATGATAAACTAGTTGAAGCTTTTCTCAATGATGAACCAATATCTCCTAGTATTATGGGGTTTATAAGTTTTCCTTCTCATCCTTTTGCATATTTTTTCTGCTTTGCTTTTCAATGTCATTTTTTGAGATAGCTTGAGCATAAGTTGTTTTTGTGTTGTAGCACATATAGTGATGCAACTTTTTAAATAAATATTTCTAAAAATATATTTTCAATAAAAATATTTGTGCAAACCATGCATCAAATCATAAAAACCAGTTCAAATGAGTGGTGGAGTCTGTGTCGATCTTAGAGAAAGGAAAATACTTTGTATTCAAGCACACAATCTAAACTACGCTTTATTGCCTTGAAAAATAAAAGATTAATTAACTAAATAAACATAAGAGTGCTTCCCCTGCAAAAGGCTTAAACAAATAAATAAATGATTTTATTACAGACCCAAATAAATTAAATAAAATAAACCTAATCTAAAAATAAGAGAAAAAGTCTTCAGCGCTTGAGTCTTTTGTCCCTCCCTTGAGCTTTGGTTTGCTAAGTTGAACACTTTTGCTCTCTGAGGGCACTTTTGAGGGCCTGAAGAGCCTTTTGAGGGCACTTCAAGGGTATGAAAAGGGGCTCACCGCACGTCCGATCGCTTCCCTGCAAAAACACAAACACAAAACACAAAACAGAGAAAAGAAACTACGAGGGAATCAAAGGTAAATATAAGAAAAATATCAAAAAAATATGAACATGACTAACATGAAACAACTAATAACATAAAATAATTATAAACAACTAACACTAAAAGACAAAATAACAAAACAACCTAACTAATAATCAAGAACTAACTTGCAACAACTAATTAAAGAAACTAACTAATAAAAAATTAAACTAAATTAACATGAACTATATGTTGCATGGTTTTTTTTAGAATTAACAAATAAAACTAGAAAATAAACTTAACCTAATCTATGCTAAAAATCAAATGCAATAAGAAAAGTGAAAATCGGCTATCCTAATTTAACTAAATATGCATGATAACTAAGAATTAATAACTCTAAAACAATTAATGTGAACTCAATACGATTTAAACTAAATAAAGTAATCAAGAACTATGCTAAGCTACAGCCAAACACGATACACACAAAAAAAACAATATTAACTATTAAGCAAAACCAAGAATCGTGAAAAGATGGAAACCGGCTAAACTAATTAATTCTAAACTAATTCTTTAACACACTAATCTAAGTTAATCTAATGAAATTGAACTAGTTGCTAATCTAATTACTGTAAAACAAAAATAAAACATGAATCCAAATGATTGATTAAACGAATAATTAAAACTATCTAAACCGGCTAAATTATTCTATTCAACTAAAATGATGAATGAGAATTTAAACAACTACCTCTAATCTAACTAATGAATAGAAAATTTCTGGAATAAAAAAAACTAACTATTTGACTGATAAAGGAAGACAAACAAAATTCAATCTAGGCTATTCTAAAGAAAATGACAATTTGATAAAGGAAGGCATATCGGCCAATGATAAAAAAAAAACTTTATTTAATGGATATAAAGAAATGGAATACATAAAAAAGTGATACAGGCTATTCTAACTAGATCTAACCTAACACTAATCTAAAACTAATCAAGAATCAAGAAAGATACGAAAAAAACTATATTAAAGCTATCGATCTACCTAAATCAAGACTATTCAATGCTTAAATCAAGAAAATGGCTAACTGGATTAAAACAAAATCTATATATTTTTTCTTTTTTTATTTTTCAGATACGAGAAAACTTAACTAAACTAACTCAATCACATAAATATGCAAAGATCAACTAAAATTACATGCAATGCTATGCTTTATCCTATGCAAAACTAAACTGCGGTGAAACAAGGGAGAAGAATATGGTTTTTACCATGCTGCACCCAAACATACTTTAGTTCTCTCTCCGACAGAGGGGATGCGAGGAACCGACGATGATGGGGTTTAGAAGAAAGAGTGAAAAGCATAAGAATCAAGAAAGGAAGAAGGTAGGCAACCGGTCAATCGAAAACGAGAAAGAAGGGAAGGCAGGGAACAGAGAGAGAGAGGGGCGCAGGGTATAGGCTGGAAAAAATGTCCTCTCCTAATGAAAACATACTATTTATACTACTCTAATTAGGTTAAAACAAGTTTTTCAAAAAGGGTCCAATCAATTTTCAATAATTTCTAAAAAGCGGTCTATTATTAAAAATGCATTTCTCTAAAAATCAAAACTCCCTAAACTAATTAAAATTAGCTAATTACAATATAATCTAACTAAACTATAATTAAGAAAGTCCTAAACTAATAAAAACACTAAAAATATAAGGCAAGCTTTGAAATACATGATTTTTTGATAATTTCTATTTCAATGTGGTTTCTCAAAACTAATGATAAAAATGAGTTTTCAATATAAATTTTTTACTGGATCATGCATAAAATAGTATAAATAAAATGCAAAATGTATGCATGATCATATAGCTTTGCTTCATGTTTATGTGTTGCAAAGTGTCATAACAATGGATATGATTAAGTTACTCTATCAATCTCAAAATGTGGTGGTTTATGTTAGCTGATGCATACCTAATTGAGGCTCATGCTTGAGATTTTTCATCTCAATTATAAGTTAATGATATTGATCGTCATGTTTACTAATGTTATTTCTTTTCTTGTGCGAGTCATCTATTAACTTATATTTCACTTCTTAAATTTGTTTATCAAATGGCTATCCGCAGGGCCACAATAGCTAGTAAATTTGTTCTTGTATTCATGGATAGTGCCTTCAAAAACAAGGTAGTTCTTCTTTCTTGTTTCTTTTCTTTGCATTTGGAGAAAGTATATGCCATGCTGTGGTTTTCGTCTTCAAGGAATCATAGAGCTGATAGACTTAATCAATTTTAGAATGTCAACAAACTTTCGAGTATGTTTATCATCTTGATTCTTGAAAATTTAAAATTTTATGTGGAGTTGATTGTGCTTTTCATATTGAAGATGCATATAGAATTTAATGAGTTCTTCTAATTTGTAGAGGGAGTAAAACATCTTGAAGAAGGTGATTTTTTTTACCTCTCTTGTTGCATGACAGATTCTTACTCTGAGAGCAGGGTGGATGGTCGTCATTCAGAAATATATGTCCCAGAGATGAAAAGTTTGAGGTAATTGTATGAGGACTTGATTGATTAGTATTTTTTTCTCTGAACATTTCACTGGTAAAACTGTTTACAAGTTTCATGTATAATTCCAGGCATTTATATTCATATCAAATGTTTCAGGAGACAGATTTGCATGGTTACCCAATCACGAATTTGGTCGACAAGTGTTAGCCGGTGTAAATCCTGTGAATATTGAAAACCTGTTTTTCAAGTACGATAGTTTTTCTGCACTGCTGTGACTGATGACATGAAGACAGACTAAATCATACGCTGGCCTTAGTTCTATCCATTCAATATGTTATCTAACCTTGAATCCATCTGTAACCTTCCTGAAGCCGCAGCAATATCTTCCACTTACTTTCACTTCATTGAGGTGAGAAGTGCTTGACTAGACTATAAAAGTTTCTTTGTAGGAGGCCCTTGAAATTGCAGCCATGGTCAAACATCTTGTTTTCATCACCTCCAGTTCATGGTCATAACCATCATCTGCAGCATTATCATTTAAGATGGCTTGTGCTTGTCTTGCATTTTGAGTTCATTGATTTCATATGGTCAAAGTGTTTCTCTATTGATGTTCTTTCCTTTTGACATTTCTTGAAAAACAGGACCCTGAAGTAGCAGAAGCTGATTTTGCACTTGTTGATACTAAAACAACAATAGCACTTTAGTGTATATATTTGTGACAGGAAATATAATCTACAAAAAATAAATAAATATTTCACTGGCTCAACTTATTGATACGCCAGTAAAATCCTTTTCATTGAAAACTTTTCGCTGGAGCAGTTTTGCTCCATTAAAGACTCTTTTCGCTTCTGAAAAGAGTATCTCTGGCGGAGTTTTGCGCCAATGAAAATATTTTCACTGGCGAAAAACGGCGCCAATGATACTTCTTTTCATTGGTGAATGCATGCCAGTGAAAGCGTTACCGGCTGGACTTTCACTGGTGCAGAAATTTCGCCAGTAAAGACCCTATTTCGTGTAAGGTAATACGGATTGGACATTGACTCATTCAAAGAGTCATTTTGTCAAACTTAGGTGGTTCGGAAGCCATGGATGAGATCAAAGATCAAGCTCTGATACCATGTAAAGTGGTAAGAGCTCTAGGTAAATCGACTTACTCGGTTTCAATTGATAATGAAAATATATCTACATAAATTACACAATGTAGTTGGCGTAACTTTCTCCCTTGATTCTAGCGACACTAATCTCCTTAGGCTAAGCAACACAACTTCCCTTGGTTAGCTAAACTGATCACCTAAGATTTAGCAAAAGAAATCTATCTGCAGCTATACAACCATATTTACAGAAGTTACATTTTACAATAGCTAAAACACACTTTTCTATAGTAACTGCTAATTAAGAAAGGATCCGATCCATTGACAGCCCTACCCCCCAACTTTGACAATTAGTTACCACGATAATGACATAAACCACGATCACCTTATAGTGCGCCTTTAGGCCACAATTTAGTTGGTTTCCAACTAGACATTTGCTGCTGGAAGTTGGCTGCATTGTCATAGCCCACTGCCTCTCACTGCGCCCAGTTAGGATTGGACACTACTAGTATAAGCATATATTATCCATAGGCTGTAATGATGCACCATTTTCTTTTTAAAAATAGGATAATGATGCACCAAATCAATAAAGTATAATACTTTTAAAACGTTGTGTTTTTGCACGGTAGAAGAAAGTTTCTAAAGCATTAATTATTCAAAAGTTACTAAATTGATTGATTTGCTTTTCATTGCAAAATATGTTAGTCTTCTGCATACAACATTAAAGCAATACCTCTATTCACTGTTACTTTTGTTGTTTAATGTATTAAGCAAAAAGTATTTTTTTAATTATTATTTTGGAAACCATAATATTTCTACTTGAAGATATCTCACATTTACGAGTGCAATAGGATTTGAGGGAACCTAAGCAATCGGTGTTATATATAGATGAGATGAAAACTAGGTTTTCAGCTTTTTCTTGGTAATTAGTAAACTTGGGCTTCTTTTTTTTTTGCTTTTAAAAAAGCATTTTTAACATTGAAAACGAGTTTATTTAAGCGTGGTGCCATCTCATGATTAGAATTACATCCTTCAATTTTTTTGGCCTGTCATGATCGGATTTTTTTTCTCAATTATCTTTCAGCCACCTAACTATTAGAAAATAGCTGGGATGGTACCATACATGTTACAAGGTATGGCGGCTTAACCACTTGAAGACCAATGGAAAACAAAAGAAATGCCAATTTTTTACGTGCTTTTTATCATTTTTCAAGTGAAAAAAAAAGTCGGGAGATATTGTCTAATGTGGTGGTGGCATTTTAACCATTTTCTATCTATTAGGTGGTAGAAAATGGTTGGGAAAAAAAAACCATCAAACAGAATTTTCTATGAAATTTTGTCATATCAACAGACAAAAATTTAAGTTTTGACCAACTCACGCTTTGATCTGTCATCCAAAAGCCACGTATTTTTTTAATTTCTATCTATTAAAAAGAATGAAGGCATTGAAAACTAATAATCTTCGCTACAGAGAGTTCGTCGTATAACCATCGTATTAACTTCAATTATCGTAATATTCTTTCAAAAAAGAAAACTTCGATTACCGTAATAATAAAGCTACGACATTACGAAAAGGACAATGACCTTGACAAATGACGACAAACAAACAAAGGAGCGTCTATCTTTATTGATCATGAATGTAGTCCATATTGTTGTGCCGATTCATC
Organism: Nuphar pumila; assembly: GCF_984573655.1. NCBI lineage: Eukaryota > Viridiplantae > Streptophyta > Magnoliopsida > Nymphaeales > Nymphaeaceae > Nuphar > Nuphar pumila. The sequence goes on along the minus strand of NC_143253.1, from coordinate 33,695,513 downwards.
ATACATGTAACCCTTATTGTGGAATTATTCGACTTGCACTTGCGACCTCATATTATGTTCTCTCTCAAATGGGGAATCTTTGAATGCTTAAAATGACTTGTTAGATGGTTCATTACCAATTTCGAAATATTTGCCTACCTCCAAGTAGTGCATGACAAGACCTACCACTTTGCAATTTGATTAAGCGAGTGATGTCTGAGGACTCAGTCTTCCCGGGGCCACAACACCGTCCCTCTGCTGTGCGTTCGTGGGCCAATATCCCGACACGGAGCACGTCGGAAAAGTCCTCAGGGCCTGTTTGGAATCTCGGCGCTGGGATTGGCGTTTATGCATTTGGTGTTCCCAAGGCAAATTATTGGTCAAATGCCCATGGCCATCCTGTTTGCAATCTCGGCGTTAGGATGGGCGTTTATGCATTTGGGATGGGAAGTGAGTTCCTTTCTCCTTTGTAATTACACTAAAGGATGGATTTGGCAGCTACCACCTCTAGAGGTGGTAGCTGAAAAAGCAGCTGTCACTTCCTCCAATGCATAAACTCCATAAACGCCCATCCCAAACAGGCACCAAGTGAACTTTGTTAGTGGGTTTCTCAGGGGCAACCCTGGCAAGCATATTGAATATCAATATGTGTTTCAGGAGAGCCAATGAAAGTTTGCATCGCCGGTCAAGTTTGAGTTCTTCAACCAGGGACTGTTTCTGATACATTTTAACAACATGGAAGAGATGTAGCGTATCCTCCGGTCTGGTCCATGGAAGGGTAGTGGGGTGCATGCTGGTGGCACACCAATGGACCCCGGGCATGGAACTTAATCTCCACGCATCGAATCGTGTCAAACATTGGATTTGACTCCCTAGATTGTCCACTGGACAAAGGACATTTTCAAGAGCATAGCGTCCTACCTTCAAGGCAGTCTTTTGGGGAAGTGTGTTCTTCCCCCAAGACACTGTTTGATACACTGCATGTTCAGGGTCCGAATGAGCGCCACGTATATAAGCACGTCGGGCTGATAGTCTTTTGGACATGGATAACCACACCCACTCCAAAGAACGTTTCGTTTTAGATCGAATGTCTTAATTACCAAAGCAGGTTATATGTCCCCCCCCCCCAACAGGGCCGGTACTGAGATCTCATGTTCATGGGTTCCAAATAGCGCCACCCTCTCTTCACTACACTCCAACCCATGCGAAGGACAGGTCTTGGACCAATATGAACCCCTTGTAAAGTGTTTTTTTTTATCTCATGATTTAATAAAACAGGTATGGGTCTGCCGGACCCCAGCCTTCTCTGTCGAAAAAAAAGGACCTTGCACTTTGCTCTCTGGGTTCCAACTCAGTTTATTTTTCTTTTATTTGTAGGCAAGAAGAAAAAGGACAACTATCACTAAACCAATGGATTATGATAACGTGACCTAACCATCCAGATATCTCATTGGACACAAGAAAAATGAAATCATTGTGCAGGACATCCTTACTACCCACATAGCGTGGTGGCATTGACAACATATTGCACGTTTGCACGTTGAAGTTATCCGGTCTACTTTTTGTAGATCATTGAATAAGAAAAGCTAAAAGTTACCAAAGATATGCTCAATAATGTAAGCCTTAAAATATTGTAATCTCAAAATTGAGCGGATCATGTACCAATATTAGTTTAGGATTCCGCTTCCTTCTTTTAACATTAACCTACTGTTTGGGTTCTTGGACATGGATATCTAATGTAAAGGTAAATGTCCACGTAAGGCCATATGTTGAACTTGATTAGCCGTGTCTAGTCTTTGGCTTGCATAAAGCTAGGAGAGGTAAAAAAATGTGGTAAAATGGTAAATAATAAAATTAAACTATGGTGGGACCCAATGTTGTGCTATCAAAAAAATATTTGGTGTCAATCAGACGTGACATGTGTTAAAACTATTAAAATTTTAATTTTAAGCATTTTTTACATTTATTAAAATTAGTGGATTCAGGTTAGTATCGAATCGGACTAAACTCAAATTTCGATATACATTAGACCCATTTTGGATTGGAGTTCAATTCAACTATGATGACACTCGTTTCTGATCCGTTTGCATCTGTATCTACCAGCGGACATGGAGTAATGGTGGGTCATGTAATAAGAGAACGAAGATAGGTTATATTAGAATATGAAGGTGAGAAATATGAAAACACTACAAGAAAAATATCAATTAGCGACGGAAATTTACGACGAAAATAATCCGTCGCAATTTTGTGATGGATTAGCGAGAGAAAATGAGTCGTCCCTAAAATTTGATTTAGTTGCGGAATTTGCGACGAAACAATTCCGTCGCTAATTAACGACGGAATTACATCCGTCGCAAACTATGTCATAACTTAGCGACGGATTAGCGATGACTTTTTCCCGTCGCTACTCTATCGCTAATTAGTGATGGTGTTTGCGACAAAATATTTTCGTCGCGAATCTGTCGCTTAGTAGCGACGGATTTGGCGATGAAATTGTTTCGTCATGAATCCGTCACTAAGTTTCGATGTAAAACACCCATCTAGGGCACGAAATTAACTCTGCTCTCTCTCTCTCTCTCTCTCTCTCTCTCTCTCTCTCTCTCTCTCTCTCTCTCTCTCTCTCTCTCTCTCTCTCGTGCGCGCGCTGCTCACCCCGGTCACCTACCGCTCTCCGGCGATCGCCCCGGCCACCTCCTCCTCCTTGTGTCTGACAGACACCCCGATGACCCCGAGAACACCCCCTCTTTGTGTCTCCTCTTGTTTCTTCAGCGGCCACCGGTGACTAGAGTCGTCGGCGACTGCGCCGACGATCTCCCCATCGTCGTCCCTCTCTAACCTGGCTCTCTATGAGCCTCTCTCGGTCGACGACCGCTTTTCCCCGGTGACACCTCCCTCAAACCCTCCTGGTTGTCATCGACATAACCCCGAGCCCCATCCGACTGCCAACCGTCGTCGGCGTTGCTCCGGCGAGCATCACCACACCTCTCATTTTGTTCCTCTCCTCTGGTAACTCCTTCTCCCTTTTTTCTTTCGGCCTTCTTATCATTCGTCTTCTTCGTCCTTCTTCCTTCGGCAGGTGGCACGGTTGTCGCATGTGTTGGGTCGAATGGCCGGTAGGGGCCAAGCCTCTGCTGCCCCTTCTCTTTTTCGTTGGCAGGGGCCTCGGCCCATACCTCCGTTTTCTTCATCTGGCTTGGGGAAGGGCTCCCGAGGGGCCCTTGTGTTTTGGTTGTCAGGGTGGCAGGGGCCCCCTGCCTGCCTCTGGTTGGTAAGCCGGCTGGGGAAAAGCCCTTACTGCCTCTCCTTCTTTTTCTCGGCATGTGGGCAAGGGTCGAGCTATGTCGCCTCCCTGTCTCCTTTTGTTTTTCCCAGCAAGGGGTGAGCCCCCCTGCCTTCAGTTTTGTCTTTCGGCCCCTGCCTTCGTATGACTTTCGACAGGGGTGGAGCTCCCTTTGCTCCTTTTTTTTCCGGCAGGGGGCAAAGCCCCCTCCCTGGTTTTTTTTTTTTTTTGTTAGGGAGGGGTCGAGCCCTCTCCCTGTCTCCCTGTCTTACGAGATGAGAGGGAGGGACTCCGACCCCTCCCAGTTTTTTTTTTCGCCAAGGTGGGGTCGAGCCTCCTCCCTGTATTGTTTTGTATATTTGTGCTTCGCAGGTACGTTGCTGAGCTAATTGTGCAATGCTTAGTGCTAAGTATCGCATGCGGCTAAAAATGTAATGCAAAAATAAATAAGAAAAAAGTGCAAAGGCAAAAGCAATGCAAATTGGGTAAATACCAGTGGTGAGTAAGTGATGCAAGTGCATCACATGTTATTTAATTTCTTGGATGCAACACTTTTCTATTCGCACACTCACTTAGTTGTAGATATCTAGGACTGCTTTAATGGAGTTTAGAGATCATGCTGAGCATGATTTTAATATATGAAAATAGAAGTGTTCGTATTTTTAGAGTTCGGATTTCATGCTAGGCATGGTAGTAGTTAGCTAGATATTGGAGTATGTTTGTTGCAGGTACATGTTTGACATTGTTTTGATATGAATGATTTGAATGTATTGCAATGTTTGATGTGTCTATATTCATGCTTGCATGAAGTTATTTTCCATTTGATTATGCCTTCCATGTGAAATTGTATCATGAAAACATGCTTCAAATGAATATATCATTTTATGGAATATGATTTCATATTTATAAATATCCTCGTGATATATATAAATATGATGTGATGGTGTTACACACAAAAATATTGAATTATCAATGCATGCATAATAGTTCATGGAATTGCATTTTATGTTAAGCATGTTTGTGGTATAGAGAGAAAGAAAAATTACGCATTAACTGAAACAAAAAAATTGCTCACAAACAATCACCAAACAAGAATTAATAGATTAATTAGATATTTTTTTCATCATAGCATTATTATGATTCTTTTTTAACTGGTGATGATAATATCCGTAACATTATAGGACAAAATGGCTGCAAACTGTGAATTAATGTACCGTAGGATAGTTGATAATGAGGTGTTGCATGAATATATGGATGGTGTTGACAGTTTTATTGAATTCGCAATGGCAAGTGTCAGTACAGTGGATCCCACCGGTCGGATCAGATGCCTCTGCACGATGTATAAGAACAATCGATTTGTAGAATCTTATGGCATTAGACATCACCTATACAGGAAGGGTTTTGTTAGTGGTTATCAGAATTGGATGCTTCATAGTGAAGAATTTTAGAATAATTTTGACGCACGGGTGGGTGTAGTGCACGATAATCCATATGTGGATTTGATATTTGATGCAGCAGGACGAAAAATGGGTTCTGCTATGGGACCTAGTGATGTACCAACTCGGGTAGAGGAAGAAGCAATAAACGATGCAACTAGTAGATTTTATGACTTACTTAGAGATGCTAATGAGCCACTGTGGAATGGTTGCGAGAGTCACACTATCTTGTCTGTAGTTCTTCAACTACTGAATTTGAAGTCAGAGTATAATTTGAGCAAATCATGTTTTGACTGTATGTGCTCTATTGTGAAGAGTATGGTACCCAAAGATGAGAAATTGCTAGAAAATCTCTACTGTGCGAAAGTTATGGTAGACGCTCTAGGTATGGGGTATCAAAATATAGATGCTTGTCCAAATCACTGCATGTTGTATTTCAAAGATCAAGAAAATAGCAGATCATGTCTGTCATGTGGGCATCCTCAGTTCAAGCCAAAGAAAAGGGAAAATGGTAGCACGAGGTCAAAAGAAGTGTCATACAAGTCACTCTGCTACTTCTCTCTCACCCCTAGATTGCAACGACTGTATATGTCTTCGAGGATAGCTAAACACATGATATGGTATGTAAATAAAGTTCGACATGATAAAGACAAGATCACATATCCTATTGACACGAAAGCTTGGAGTCACTTTGATCGTACTCATCAGAACTTCGCAATAGAAGTGAGAAATGTTAGGCTTGGTTTATGTATAGATGGATTTAATCCATTTGGGGGTAGATCAACCCCATACTCGTGTTGGCCGGTATTTGTCACCTCATACAACCTTCCTCCAAGCTTGTGTATGAAGCATCAAAATCTTTTCTTGTCTCTATTGATCCCTGATCCGACTTCTCTGGGCCAAAATCTTGATGTATATTTAAGGTCATTGATTGATGAATTGAAAATATTGTGAGATAACGGTGTTCTCACGTACAATGCCTACAAAAAACAAAACTTTAATTTGAAGGTTGTTGTTCTATGGACAATTAGTGACTTTCCTACATATGGTATGTTATCTGGTTGGAGCACACATGGGAGGTTGGCTTGTCCGTACTGCATGAAGGATACAAAATCTTTTAGATTGACGCATGAAAGGAAGTCGTGTTGATTTGATTGTCATCGTCGATTTTTACTCAACGATCATGCATTCCGACGATAAAGAAATGCATTCTGAGCAAGCACAGTTGAAATAGAAGGTTCACCTACACGGTTATCGAGCATAGAGATTTTAAGACGATTGTGATACTTTCCATATGGACTGACAGATGCTCGTAGTACGAGGCCCTTTTTTGGATTTAGGAAGGATCATAATTAGACAAAGAAATCTATATTTTGGGAACTACCATATTAGTTGACCTTATTGATACGACATAATCTGGATGTGATGCATGTGGAGAAAAATGTGTTTGATAATGTGTTCAATACGGTAATGAATGTCGAAAAAAAAATGAAGGATAATCCAAAGGCCCGTATGGATTTAAAAGTAATATATAAAATACCAGAATTGGAACTCCAAGAGTATAATGGCAAATTATTGAAACCAAAGGCAAGGTACGTACTTGGACCAGATCAAGTAAAGCAAGTATGTCAGTAGTTAAGACAATTGAGATTTTCGAATGGATACGTCTCTAACATTGTTCGAGTTGTGAAGATAGACGAGGGCCAATTGTATGGGTTGAAGAGTCATGATTGTCATGTTATCATTCAACGGTTGATTCCCCTAGCATTTCATGATTTGTTAGACAAACCTATATGGAGGGTATTATCCTAGTTGAGTCGATTTTTTAGAACATTGTGTGTATTGGAAGTTGTAGTATCTGAGGTAAAGAATCTCAAAGATTCTGTCGTCACTACTATTTGTCAGCTAGAGAAGATATTTCCTCTAGCATTTTTTGACGTTATGGAACATGTGATCATACACTTTCCATATGAACTTAGGGTTGGTGGTCCTGTGCAATATCAATGGATGTATCCATTTGAAAGGTAAAATTTATTTTATATTTTTCTCCCTAATGCTATTCAAAATTTATTGTATTACAAGATGTATATTGTTGACAGGTGCATGTTTGACCTAAAAAAAAGGTTTGGAATAAAGCAAGAGTGGAGGATTCAATTTGTGAGGCATACACTTTAGAAGAGATTTTAAATTTCTCATCTATGTACTTTGAGTCTCACATTCCAATATGTTATACTTGCCCACCTCGTAATGATGATGAAGAACAAGTTATTGTGACTGACAAACTATCGATATTTAAACCACTTGGGAAGGCCTTTGGCAGTTGCCGATCAAGACTCTTGAAAGATCGAGAGCAAGATGCATCACAAATCTATATCATTTTTAATTGCTTAGAGATCGACCCCTATATCGAGTAAGTATACATAATATGTTACACTTAGTTCTCTACGTACATGTTTTCGTAATATAATTATTTGTTAAATGCAGACGATTTGATCTGGAGTCGCGAAGGGAACTTTCACATCTAACTGTTTCAGAATTATAAAAAAAATGTGAAAATAAGTTTGTGGCATGGATGAAAGAGTTGGTAAGGATGATGACATGCATTCTTTCCATGTGAACAACAATATGTTACTTAATTGGTCGTGTTTGCAATCATTGTTTATGCTTGTAGGTACGCCATGGTGGTGTTAATGACCAAAGAATATGTGATTTACAAAATGGTTCGTCCAAAGTTATGCAATGTTATAATGGATACATCGTAAATGGTTATTGATTCCATACAAAAGACTACGGTGCAAACAAATTAATGATGAATAGTGGCGTGTGTGTCCAGGGTAGCAGTTACGGTGAAAATGAACTTGACTACTACGGTGTTATAGAAGAAATATTGGAGTTCACTTACTTAGGCATAAATAACAGGTTAACTCTATTTAAGTGTCATTGGTTTGATCCCACAACAACAAGAGTCGACAAAACCTCATGCATTGTGGAGGTAAATCATAAATCAAGGTTTGAAATATATGAACCATTCATATTAGCCTCGCAAGCTCAACAAGTTTACTATATTTCATATTCAAGTACAAGGAAGTCAGATAGAAATGAATGGTGGGCAGTTTGCAAGGTGAAGTCTAAATTATACCCCGAGTATGATCAGTTATAGGAACACAAGTTAACTGAAGAGAGTGATTACTATTAATCAGATGATATGTATGACTTCTCTTATGGTCAGGGTGTCACACATAGTCTGCATGTCACATCTCTATTGTCTGATGGCACACATATGGAAGAATGTGATCCAAATGATATACCAAGTGGATGGACGCCCAATATAGAAGAAGACGAAGAGGACGAAGAGGATGAAGAGGAGGAGGAAGAAGAAGAATATGAAAGTGAAATAAGTGACGATGAAGCATACTCGATCTAGTGAAATAAATGTTTGAGTGCTATGAATGATTTGAATGTATTGCCATGTTTGATGAGGTAGTAGTTATGAGGTACTAGTTAGCGGAATATTGGAGTGTGTTTGTTGCAGGTACATATTTGACATTGATATGCTATGAATGATTTAAATGTATTGCCACATTTAATGTGACTGTATTTATGCTTGCATGAAGTTATTTTTTATTTAAATATGTATCTATGAAATTGCATATCATGTAATTGATCCAAATAACATTTTTATTTGTTAGAATATGGTTCTTGGAGGTCACAGTGGTCGAGGACCAAGTGGAGGTCGTGGGACATCATTAGGTAAATGTCTTTGTGTTATATTTAAATATAGGCGTTCATTATGTTTTTGCTTATATGTTGATATAAACATTATTACTTGTTAATCGTCTTTATAGGATCCCAGCTCAGTGATAGGCAGAGTCAGCCTTCGTCTTCACGCAATGCTTCGATAGGTATATCATTTAAATAATTGTATACTTGATTAGTTTAAATATGCATTGTGTGAATTTCTAACTCATTGTTTTGTAGGTGATGTTTCGCCTACACATGACCCACCTATACCAGTTACTCATACACATCACGAGACAACGTCGGATACAGGGTCTTCTCAGTGTGACACATGATGACTCATTGAAATAGTGTATATCGATAGTCGACCGTAAGTATTTCATTGTCACTTGTCCAATACTTATGTTATAAATAGTGTATATCGACAGTCCATTGTTAATGTCTATCAATTCATATGCAATGCAAGAGAAATTAGGAAGTCACTATTGCAGCATCTTTCAGGACCGATCGCGCAATGGAAAGAGTACCCGACGGAGGTATTGGACAGATTAATATCCTCATTCATGGTATGCAATCATTTATCATAACTAATGTGTTTCGTATTTAATTTTTTGTTATACTCATGTGTGCTAACTTTCTGAAAGTATTTGTAGGCTTTTCATCGCTTCGCGACTGCGAACGAGGAGAAAGATGCGAGAGTAGTGTGGCAGAAGGTGACTGGCAATTGATTTGCCGACATGCTGCACAATATGAAAACTGCAACAAAAAAAGCAGCTGGTGGAATAGATGATCCACTGCAGTGGAAGGGCCATGGGCCTTCTACTATCAGGAGAGATTATTGGGAGGGCATGTGCGACAAGTGGGCGAGCAATGAATTTTGAAACCGCTCAACAAAGGATGCACAAAACCGAGCGAAGATACTCGATGCCCATCTACACACAGGTGGATCTAAGACTTTTAGGAGCCACCAAAAGAAAATGGTAACTCATCAATATATATATATATATATATATTATCAAATTTATAAGTATTTCTACATACTTATTAATTGATTTTTTTATCATTTAACATTACAGAAAGCAGAAAAATGAGACATTGTGCCTTATAAGGATGTGTTTGTTGAAACACATAAACGTAAGAGCACGAGAGATTTTGTATTAGAGAAGGCGGGAGCGACATTGGTATGTATTTATTGTATTAATAAACATTATCATATACAAGTTACTGTGAATTATGTTATCATAAACATTATAATTCTTAATTATTAATTCATATGGTAATTATTACTTTGTAGGAGTCATACGAGCAACAAATGGTAAAGCGATATGGCGATGACTCCACTCAGCATCCTCCTTTTGATCCTGCAGCATGGGTGACTGCAACCGATGAACCCAAAAAGGGTCATGTGTTCGGGTTTGGGAGTAACATGAACACCACAGTAGTCGTTGCTTCATGCAGCCATGGCTCACAGAGTTCTCCCACCAGCATCAACTCCCAACGTCCGATTGACCGTGCTATGTCTTGGGATGGTGTTTGTCAGCGTCTTGAGGATAAAATGCAGTACTTTTTAAATGAAGTCATTCTCAACATTGTCCATAATGAGTTGTGCAACTTTTTTCGGTACAGAGAAACTTCGTCTACATTCAACATGAGCTCTGATGCCCGTCAGGTATAAAGATTCATGTCATTTGTTTCATGTCGTTAGATTTCAAGCTAGTATATGCATGATTGAATACATATATACATGATTGCCTCACTATAAATTTTTTTGACACCTTTAGAACACATATATGCATGATTGATTTACTATACAATTTTTATGATACCCTTATAACACATATACGCATGATTGAATCACTATGAAAGTTTTGTTACAACCTTACAACACATATATGCATGATTGCATCACTATAAAATTTTCTTAGTGCCTTATAACACATATATGCATGATTGAATCACTATGAAAGTTTTTTGACAACCTTAGAATGCATACAAGCATGCTTTCATCACTATGACAACCTTAGAACGCATATGAGCCTGATATTAGCATATATGAAAGTTTTTTAATGCCTTATAACACATATATGCATGATTGAATCACTATAAAAAATTTTGACTGCCTTAGAACATGATATGCATGATTGAATCACATATAAAGTTTTTTTACTGCCTTAGAACGCATATGATCATAATTGAATCACTGTAAAAGTTTTTTACTGCCTTATAACACATATGAGCATGATATTAGCATATATGAAAGTTTTTTTACTACCTTATAACACATATATGCATGATTGAATCAATATGAAAGTTTTTTAACAACCTTAGAACACATATATGCATGATTGAATCAATATGAAAGTTTTTTTACAACCTTAGAACACATATATGCATGATTGAATCACTATAAAAGTTTTTTGACAACCTTAGAATACATACAAGCATGCTTTCATCACTATGAAATTGTTTTACTGCCTTAGAACACACATATGCATAATTGAATTACTATAAAAATTTTCTTAGAACACATATATGCATGATTGAATCAATATGAAAGTTTTTTTACTGCCTTAGAACACACATGAGCATGATTGAATCACTATAAAAGTTTTTTAACAACCTTAGAACACATATAAGCATTATTTCATCACTATAGAAGTTTTTTGACTGCATTGTAATACATATATGTATGATTGTGATACATAACACATTTATTTGACAGCCTTATAAACCATATATGCATGTGTGAATCACTATGACATTATTTGACAACCTTAGAACACATATCTGCATGATTGAATCATTATAATTTTTTTTTCAGTCTTAGAACACATATCTGAATTCTGTTAATGTCCTTCAGCTTATTGCTAGTCTATGTGTCATTCAGCCATTTACTTTGTTGCATTAGATTAGGTGCATTGCATATAATTTATTTCATTATATTTTGTTTATAAATACTAACATTTTGGTTCTCTTGTAGGATGCTGGAGATGATCAGCGTAGAGGAGATGATGGAGGCATGAAAGGAGGGGCAGATCGAGAAAATGAAGAAGATGATGCCCAGAATCTTGGCGAGGATTAGATTCATATGTTTAATTTGTTTGACGTACTTATAACTAATTATAACTTGGCAAGGAATGTATTTGGTTGTTAAAATTGTTTAACTTAGAACTTGTGTTAAATTTGTTTCACCTGTATATGTATTTTTTATGTGTACTTTATTTTTTATAAGCAGGTTATATGAATTGTATAACAAGAATTTTTTCTCGAGTTTCATATTTCAAAAAAAAAATTTAAAATTAGCGACGGATATTATTCGTTGCCAATTTAAATCAGTTGATGGCTTGCGACGGAATTTAAGTTATCGCTAATGTTTATCGCCAAATTGGTAACAGACATTAGCGACGGATATGTATCCCTCGTTACAGCTTAGCGATGAATTAAATTTCATCACATAACCAAATTAGTCTCTTTTTAGCGATGGATTAACGATGGACATGATCTGTTGCTAAGTAGTGACGGATTTGTGACAGATAAATTTTGTCACAGTTTAACGACTAGGGTTATGCGACGGACGCTATCCATTGTTAAGCCATCGCTAATCCGTCGCTAAACACGTTAGTGACGGATAGAGTCCATCGCTAATACGCATTTTTCTTGTAGTGAAAGGAAACAAGATGGAAGGAAGAAGAAAAGACAGAGAATATTACTTTAAAGGGTAAAATTGACTTTTTAATAATAAATATGATGGTGAAATTAAGGTTTTGATAAAAAAGAGAAGCTGCTATCCAAAGAACTAACTGCAGGTGGTATTTTGGTTAGCCATGAAAAACATGAAGCATGATTTTCAATTATAATCTTTTTGAGAATGAATTTGAAATAAAAAAAATAATTGGGTATGAATATGTAAATAACCCTTTTAAAACTATCACGTCAGGATCAACTTTTGAAATGGTTCTACTAATTCTGGTAAAGTCATTATGTATGTAAAAAACTATAAATGGATTGGATTTGATCTGCCAAGAGGCCAGGTCTATGTTGAGTATTTGACTCAACTCAATTCCGTGTATGGGCATCAAAATGCAGACCCAAGTACTATTTTGGTCAACCCAGATCTAACCCAAGTAATAAACAGGCCAGGTTTAAACAATGATTTTCATGGGAAGGAATGCACCTCGATAGGTTGAATATTCAACCCGATGCGCGTGTGTAGAGAGAGAGAGATTTTAACATGAGTAAAGAAAATAAATGAGGGTAGAATTGGTATAGCCTAAATGTTGTTAACAGGCAACCATAGTTAAAGTAGGGATGGCAGTGGACCGGGCTGGGGCAGGGGAAAAGGTCTCCACTCCTATCCTGTTTCAAAATTCTGCCCTCCATCCCTGCACGGCTCTTAATTTTAACCTCCATCTCCGCCTCATGTCCTCCATCCCCGGTCCAAACGAAGCGAGGCAGGGCAGGCCCCGTTTCCTCTCGATTCACTGTCATTCCTAAAGAAGGATCGGGGACGGGGCGGGGCAAGGTGGGGATTGAAAATGGGGATGAGACGGGGTGGGAAAAAGCTTAAGTCCATCCCCACATGTGTTTTGATTTTAACCTTCATCCCCGTTCCAAATGGGGGCATGGTAAGGCAGGGCCCCATTTTCTCCATGTCCACTCCACTGCCATCCCTAAGTTTAAGTTGAGACATTTATGACGGATATGCATTTGTATGTTTTTGTAAATAACACTTTTTAAAATGTTATGTATTTATCTCAAGAATATTGTGGTAAAATTACCACCGAGGTGGTATCCCATGTGGTAAGCGGGGTCTTGTGTCAATCTAAAGGCCCATCCCTCTGCCACATGTTTGTTGTTGCGGTAGGGGTCAGCTTGCCTTTCAAAAAATATATATATTGTGGTAAAATTATGTAATATTTAAAATGCATGTTTTTCATAATTTTTACATATTTTAGGTTTTCCTATGTAGCAATATTTTTCAGAGATTTTTTGTAAAAAAAAAATTATTTGTGAAATTTTCCTCATAAGAAATTTTCCATGAATGATATTTGTTGCACAGACAGATCATAAAAAGTCAATCAAACTCACAGGGAACGTTTGGAAGTGAGAAAACAGTAGAAAATGTGAGTATAAAAGAAAAAACTATAACTTTTCTAACCTTTCTAAACGAGAGAACTTTTTTAAAAGATTTTTTTTTTTCAAAATATGATTTTTTATAGAAAGAATTCTTACACCTAGGGATGAAGAAATTCTTTCTATCAATTTTTTTTTTTTGCATTAAGAATCTCATTCCACAACACATCTCATTCCATAAGCAGCCACAACAAGATCTTCCTTCATCTTCGTCTTCATCTTCATCTTCATTTTCATCTTCATCTTCATCTTCATTTTCATCTTCATCTTCATCTTCATCTTCATCTTCATCTTCTTCACACCCACCACCATTTTCAGTTCTCTTTCTCTCATTTTTCTCACATTTTTCTATTTTTGTTTTTTTCATGCTACACAAACAGGCGAAAGCTAAAAGTTTTTATTTGAACAAATTATAATATCAAAACTTCTCATAGACAAAATTTTCTTTTCTTATTAGAATTTTTCTTGCTTCCAAATGTGCTCATAGAGGGGCGTCAACTGTAGCACCACTTTTTTGGAGGGACATCTTTGTCATGAAAATCAATTAAGAACAAAATAGCCTTTTGAGGAAGTTACTCTAGAAGGGCTTTACATCTCAGTTATTATCCAATAAAAATTGTGCCTTAATTGCCAGATGAGGTAAGCCCTGCATAGATTCTAAAACTTCTGATGATGATATTGATAATGATGATGGTGGTTGCTAATTGGGATAAAGATTTGTCTCAGTAATTTTATACATGATTGTTCCCAGTAGAAGAGATTGTTTTAATTCTTCCATGTAGGGCTGGTAAACCAACAGCTCGCCATTCAGCTCGGCTTGGCTTAGAAATTGAGCTCAGCAAGCTGAGTTACAAGCCAGCCTGTTTAGGTAAATGAGTCTCGACTCAGCTCAGCTCATATAAGCTTGTTGTATATATTATATATTTAAATAATACATATTATATATTATATCCTTAAAATGCATATTATATATGATTTATACATGTATTTTATATATTGTCAAGCTTTAAAAAATACTTAAAAACAAGCTTTTTAGATAGCGAGCCAGCTTGTGATAGGCTTGTAAATTAGGCATTTGCTGGACTTTTGGTTGTGTTTGGATACACTGACACTAATAACCAAGACAAATTAGGCGTTAGATACGGCCTACGGGTGAAACTGGATTTGGTGAACTCGATCCAACCTGAAGAACTCACTGATTAGGCTCTAATTGACTTGATTTTAGTAGGCTGATTGGTCAAATCGGGTCCGAAACATAGATCCACTTAAAAAACAAGTTGGTTGCCCATAACGACCCGAACAAATTCATTCCCAAATGAATAAAAAACAATCAAATACATGAAGCTATTTAAATCGTATATAAATGTACTTTTGGGTGATATAAAATAAGGAAAATTTCAAAAACACTCTAAAACTTTGAGCGATGATAGATAACACAACTACATTTTATCATAGTTAATTAAGTCAGTCTAGGTTTTACTTCCATCGAAGTTTCCATTCAATGTGTCCTACAATTACCAAAACTTTAGGAGTGTTTTTGAAAAAAATTCTAAACAAAAATATTGTGAACATTATCCTACTAACTCAACTTGGTAAGTGATAACCCAAGCAGTGGCAGAGTTAGGAATCTAAACTAGGGTGGGCATAAATGCACACCGAAGAGGGAAAAAATACAAAAACCTAAAACTTGATTGATTATTCATGTTATAAAAAACTAAATAAACAACCTATATTCCAACTCCTAAATTCTAACAATTATTTTTCATATATATAATAATTAAAAAAACACTAAAATTCTAAGTTTATAACTAAAATCAAACATGTGGAATCAAGTTCAATGTTGATTGAAAAAAAAAATACATAAGTAACTAAATGTTAATTTGAAAAAAATACAAAAAACTTTATAACCTAATGAAATATCATGGTTCATTTTATTTAAAAAAAAAACTAAATGAAAAACCTAAATCCTAAACAAACACCATTCACATATATAAGCTAATTGAAAAAAAAACTAAAATTCTAAGTTTTTTATAAGCATGTGAAATCATGTTTAGTGTTGATTAAAAATAAAAATACTAAAATACCTAATTGACTATTCACCTTATTTAAAAAAATAAATAAAAAACATAAATGCTAATTGAAAAGAAACACAAAATACCTAAAAATTAATTAAATATTCATGTTATTTAAAAAAAATAAATATACAACTTAGAGCCTAACCCATAAATCCTAGAAACACCATTTATATATATAATAATTAAAAACCTTAAAATTATATGTTTATAACTAAAATCAAGCATGTGGAAAGTTTAATGTTGATTGAAATGTAAAAACACAAAGATGCCTAAATGCTAACTAAAAAAAAAACACAAAAAATTATGAAACCTAATGAAATATTCATGGTTCATGCTATTTAAAAGATAAAAACTAAATCAAAAACCTAAATCCTAAAAAGGCACCATTCACATATATATGTTAATTGAAAAACAAAAACTAAAATTCTAAGTTTCTAAATAAAATTAAGCATGTCAAATCATGTTTAATGATGATTAAAAATAAAATACTAAAATGCCTAATTAAGTATTCACCTCATTTAAAAACCAAAAATTAAACACCTAAACGCTAATTGAAAGAAAAATTCAAAAAAAAAAACTAAAACATAATTAAATATTCATGTCATTTAAAAAAGCTAAATAAAAACCTAAATCCTAGACCCTAAATCTTGACAAATGCCATTCATATATACAATAATTAAAAAAAACTAATATTCTAAGTTTATAACTAAAATCAAGTATGTGAAATCAAGTTTAATGTTGATCGAATTGTTAAAAAACAAAAATGCCTAAATGCTAATTGAAAAATGCATAAAAAATCTTAAAACCTAATGAAATATTCATGGTCCATACTATTCAAAAAATTAAAATTAAGCAAAAAACCTAAATCTTAAACAAATATATATATATATATATGCTAATTGAAAAAAAAATCCCTAGATTCTAAGCTTCTAACTAAAATTAAGCATGTGGAATCATCAATCATATTTAATGTTGGTAAAAAATAAGAACACATAAACTAATGTTGCATTCATCTCATTTGCAAAAACAAAATAAAAAAACCAATTTCTAATTGGAAAGACAAAACCAAAAAGCCTAAAAATCCTAAACCCTAAAAAAAACACAAGAAGAAAACAAAGATGGAGTGCCCACCGCTCCAAGCCCACTAGAGAGCCCGTCGAACGTCGAACTCAAACGATACGATTGGGACTTAGGGAAGAGAGAGATAGAGCTACCTTTCAGAGGTTGCACCGTTATACATGCACCGAATAAAGTCGCCAGACGAGAGAAGATACTCGTCGGACGACCAGGGAGTCAAAGAGAGAGAGAGAGTCTAGTGGGGTGGGGACACTTTCATGACCCCTGGTGGGTCGTGCCCAGATAGTGCCCACCTTGACCTGGGCCACTCTTAGGAGTTTCAAGTCAGGGTGGGCACTACCCACCCTGACCCAATAACCCCATAAGGGGGTTTTTCCAGGTCAAGGTGGGCACGTGCCCACTCTGGTGCCACTGAACCCATGTTAAATCAATGGAAGCATGCTTTTAATTAATAAAGCATAAATTTAAGTATGTTTTTAGCAATATCAAAAACTTAAGTGTGCATTTTGTTATCACCAATAAGTTGGGTGTGTTTAAAAAAAAATCCTATAAAATATAAAGTTGCATATTCAATATTATCCCAATTCTTTATCAACATTAGTTACCTCTAATTTAAGTGTTTTTTTAAACAAGTTTTGTAACGCCCCAAAAATCCAGGACTTGTAACTTTTAGAATAGTTTAGAAAGCTTTGAAATCATACGATTATCCGAGTTCAAATAGTACTTCAACGAAAAATGATATTTTTAAAACCACAAGTCAATGGACCTTGAGCGCATTACAGCGTAAACTTTCCTTTGTCGAATTTCACACAACTATTGAAATCAAATGGTTTCGAAATACAGTTTCAATAATTGAGAATTTGTTCATGGGATTTCACAACTCATTATAATTGTTGAAACCAAAAAAAAGAGTTTACTAAAACAATTTTAGTAACTCAATGTTTAATTAAAAGAGAATTTTTGAAATACACTTTATACCAAATTGATCAACATGTCCTCAGGAGCAAAACGTCAGGGAAAAAGCTATATCTTGATCTCATCACTCCATCGTGTCATCGCAGACTGTATCATCTATACATCACCTGCCCATAAAATGGGTCAGTTTCACAAAAAAACTGGTAGGTGCACATAAAGGACGATATAGAACATAATTAAGCAGAATAATTTAATATGGCCAGTAGACAGGCAATTAAATAGCACTTTAATTTTAACAGAGTCCTGGAGCAAACTATCATGAGCACAATGCTAAAATTATCACAAGTATTTCACTGGCACAAATAGGCTAACTATTACAAACGAAGAACTGCATAAGCAATTTAACTAGCAAAATACAATGATACATCAACCACACACACAATTCCATAAGTATTTAACCCGTTACACACTATAACTTTCATACATGCATAACTCAACAAATTGTGTAATCGGATTTAAATTATGTTTCGATATTAACTGGCCAAGTGGGTACGCACAAGGCACAACTCTAGAAACAGCCTAGACTGATCCGGGGGTTTATTATGCTATGTATTTTATGATAACCCGGATAGCTGACTCAGTCCGCACCTAAGGGGACGGTCGGTGACCAAGAGAGAAGCCCCCAAAGCAGCATAAACAATGGATGCATCCCGGTCATAGAGAGCTACCACCTAGGATAATTATGGTAGTCTCCTTCCCCTAACTCTGATGATTGGGGTAGCCGAGTCTTTTGCTCGTAACTGCCATTAATGGCTTTTTCATCAAAGTTTTTGTACCTTCCCATCCTCTCTCCAGACAGGAGTCAGCGGTTCGAATGAGTACATCAAGGTTAGTTAACTGAAGACCCATTCTACATACTCTGGTCTTTCAACCCAACTCGAGTATCTTGCCGGTGAAGGTGGAATCATCACTTATTTAGGTGATCACAACATTTTGTTATTTGCACTCATTGAGGTTGTCACAACCTACTCATCCAATCATCACAACGTAAGAAGACATACTTGTCAAAAAGTATGGTCGTACTTGTCAAAAGTACGACTACGATGAAAGGGATATGGTTTCACCAAAGAAATCCCAACAGATATTATCTGCAAAAGAAGTAATACAACATAATTTGGCAAGATAAGTCTTGAATTCATTTCAACAATATTTTGCATATTTCATGATACAAGGTCGTCTCGGATCTCTCGTTTGATCAACAAAGTACTTAACATGTCATGCATGTCTAAAAGTATGCTACACTGAAAAAGGGAAGTGCGTAGGCTTCTCAAAAGGAACACCCAACACACAACTTCATAACGATCCAAAGAATATAGGAGTGCTCATTTGGCACGATTCATCCTTAAAAGCCACAATGCCACATTGAGTCATTCATACAAGGCACATCACTATCAATCTTGCATCCAAAATTTATCTTAATATTGACATGATCCGCACGACACGCGGCACTGGGTTTAATAAATGAAGAATGGGTCCTTCAACAGAACCCCACTCGATCATAGGCTCCTGCCCCCAATCAGGGTTATTCAAATTGAGCTGCAACTTGAATCGAGGTTATAAAACATTTCTCCCAAGTGTGTGGACATGGGAGGGCCCAAATGTGACTTCGCAATCCTGCAAGACTTAAACTTAACTTTGCAAAAGTTATGCATTTTGAAGAGCACCGAGTTCGCAGAAGGAAACCCTTTTTTCAAGAATTGCAATGCACAAGCACAACTTCTAGTGTTTTGAAAACAAGTGAAATCAGGATAGACACAAGACTACATTCATATAAGTACATATTTACCATAAATGTGAGCATATGTAGGTTATAACATAACAACAAGCAACTCTCGCCTTGCGATGCCGCACATCGAGGGAAAAGCACATAAGTAATACACGAGGTGCCAAAACCATACCTTGGCCACTTAGATAGGCAAACACATAAGGTCATAAGTAATACATAAGACACGAAGTTTTACCTCAATCAAAGGAAACGTGCAGGCAAAAATGTATGCAAGCAAACAAAGGCATATTTATTTCAGGAAGTACGAAACCCCACCTCAAACTCATAAACAACTATGCAAAATAATAATCGAAGAATAAAATTGTACCTCGACCCATGAGCATGCAAACAAGAAAATACGCAATGCAGAAGCAATATAACTCTAAGCATGTCTAGCATGGGAAACTTAATTAGGTTCATCCATTGCCCTTTTGTGTGACTTTACCCTACCTCGTGAGGTTGCGTCGTTGCGAGCATTTGAGAGTGTAGGCGATGCGGGGGCTCGGGGCACGGGTGGAAATTTGTCGCGCAATCTGCAGGAAACCCAATGTTAGTATGAAAGTGACCAAAGAAGAGGCAGGGAACAGGAGTGTTTCCCTGCTCGCTGACCGTTCGCCTTGCGCGAATAAGAGAGAGTGCCAAAGCACCCCTATGCTAAAACAGAAAAATATGGGAGGGAGATCGGCCCCTGCTAGGAAAACAAATAAGAGGCAGGGGTGGAGCCTTCTGCCAAGCAACACAGGAATAGCAGGGGAGCCTCGCCCCCTGTCGCGAGCCTGAAAGAAACAGGGACAGGGCCCCCCATTGAAAACGAACAAGGGCAGGAGAGGAAGACGGAGAGGGGCAAGGCATCACCTCTGCCGACAAGCCAAAGGCGACAGGGGCCTTGCCCTGTCTGTCAATGAAAGACACAAAGGGCAGGGGCGAAGCCCCTGCCGAGAAGGTAAAGGTGGTAGGGGCTTGGCCCCTGCCGGTCTACCGAAAAGAGGCGACAGGGTCATCGCCCTGTCAGCCTGTCAGAGGAAATAGAGGTAGCAGGGGCTCGGTCCCTGCCGAGCTATTGAAAGAATGGTCCAGGTGACAGGGGTTCGGCCCCTGCCAGCCTATCGAAGGGCGAGTGAAAAAGAAATCGGCAGGGGCAAAGGAAGGCATGGCGTCGCCCTGCCTGCCAGAAATCTCAGGCGACAGTGGCGGCGCTACAGAAACGCAGAGGAAAGAGGGCGTGTGACTCATGAGAGGGAGCAAGGATAGGGAGGTTGTCACCCTATGGTGGTCGTCGGTGACGGCGATGGCTGGGATGTACCACCAAGAGGGAAGAGATGGTGGTCGACGACAGGTGGTTGCCTGCATCGGTCCCGACAAATAGAAGAAGAGGGTGGAAGGAATGGAGCATCGACGGAGATGGGGGGTTCTCGCGGTCTTCACGGCGTCTGCCAAACACATGGAGAAAGAAGACTGAAGAGATAGAGGGCGTACCTGAAAGGGGGGGTGCCATCGTCAATGTCGGCTCCCTTGTGCGGTCGTCGGTGGCGACGATTGGAAAAAGGAGGCAGCAACGTCGGGGCTTGCTGGAAATCGCAAATAAGAGAGAGAGAGAGAGAGAGAGACGTCGGGAGGAGAGGAGGAGGAGAAGAAGGAGGCACGTCCACCCTCCCCTTCTGGGATGCTCTTAAAGAGCTCAGGGGCGATCTTCGGGGGAAACCCTAAAGGGGTTTCCTTATCCTGCCGAGGGGGTGGAGCGGCATGGGCAGGGTGCGGCACACAGGGGAGGGTTTTGTTTTAAAAACCCTCACCCTGCATCGGGTTTTAAAACCCTATCGAGGGCGGGCCTGGGTCAGGTCCTGACCCGACCCGGGTCCGATAGCTTTTTTTTTTTACGTGGGTTTTACAAGTTCAGCCTTCTTAAACCAGTTTTAATCAAACACTACTAACAACCTACCCTGTTGACACCGAACTTAGACCAAACCAGAACTTTGGCGTGCAACACTTTCAACTTGAACATGATGACCCTTAAGAGAATAAAACAAATATTATACCCCAAAAAAGAGAAAAATAAGAAAAAAGCCAAATATTATACCCAAGACCAAATCCAGACTGGATTCACATCAGTTTGTATTTAGGTAACTTTTAGACCCATTAAAACTTGGGTCTAATGAAATCCAACCAGAACAAACTGACATACCATCTGCCAAAGATGGAGGCAGTGGCGGAGCCACATGTGGGCCAGGATGGGCGCCCACCTTGACATGAATAAACCCTTAGGGAGTGTTGGGTCACGGTGGGTAACCCGAAACACTAAAGAGATGCTTGAGTCATGGTGGGGGCCACCTGGGCCTAAACCACTAGGGGTCACAAAATGCCCCCTACCCACATCTCTCTCTCTCTCTCTCTCTCTCTCTCTCTCTAAAGCATGAAGTTCGGGCTCTCCATTAGGCATGGAGTGGTGGACATTCCATCTTCATCTTTTTTATATTTTGTTTTTAGGCTTTTGGACTTTAAGGTTTTTTTCAATTATCAATTAGGTTTTTATTTTGTTTTTGCAAATGAGACGAATGCTACATTAGTTTTTGTGTTTTTATTTTCAATCAACATTAAATATGATTGATGAGTCCACATAGTTGATTTTAGTTAGAAACAAAAAAAATAGGTTAGTTTTTTAATTAGCATATATATGTGTGTGTGTGTGTGATGTTTGTTTATGATTTAAGTTTTATGTTTAGTTTTATTTTTTTAAATAGCACAAGCCATGAATATTTTATTAGGTTTTAGGGTTTTTTGTGCTTTTTTTAAATTAGCATTTAGGTATTTTTGTATTTTTTTATTTCTATCAACATTAAACTTGATTCTATGGTTGATATTTTAGTGTTCTTTTCAATTACTATATATATATATATATATATAAATGATGTTTGTTTAGGATTTAGGATTTAGGATTTTGATTTAGTTTTTAGTTTTTTAATAGCAAGAACCACGAATGTTTTTAGTATTTTCTGTGTTTTTTTATTTCAATTAGCATTTATGTATTTTTATGTTTTTTCATGGCAATCAACATTAAACTTGAATTTAGTTATAAACTTAGAATTTTAAGGTTTTTTAATCATTATATATAAATGATGTTTGTTAGGATTTAGGTTTTATATTTAGCTTTTTTGAATAGCATGAACATTTAATTAGGTTTTAGTTTTTTTTTAGTTACCATTTAGGTGTTTGGTTTTTGTTTTTTAAATGAGGTGAATATTTAATTAGGTATTTTAGTATTTTTATTTTTAATCATTATTAAGCATGATTTTACATGCTTAATTTTAGTTAAAACCTTAGAATTTTTGTTTTTTTTTATTAAGCATATATATGTGAATGATGTTTGTTTAAGATTTAGGTTTTCGATTTATTTTTTATTTTTTAAATAGCATGAACCAGGAATATTTCATTAGGTTTTAGATTTTTTATGCTTTTTTCGAATTTGTGTTTTGATATTTATGTATTTTTTCTTTTCAATCAACATTAAACTTGATTTCATATGCTTGATTTTAGTTATAAACTTAAAATTTTAGAAGTTTAGTTTTTTTTATTGTATATAAATAATGTTTGTTAGAATTTAAGTTTTTTATAGTATGAATATTTAATTAGGTTTTAAGTTCTTTGTGTTGTACATTTGTGCCCACCCTAGTTTAGATTCCTAATGAAGGGCATCGGACACACTTGAAAGTGCACCTGATCCTGTCTCTATGCACTTACAACTCCAGAGTTTGCACAGCAAACCATGATGCAGTTTTCCAACTTATCTTACTTTTCCAGAATCACTAAATTAACTACAAAAATAACACGCCAACTTGGAGTGCAACGAGTTGGGTTTGGTTGATCTCCTATCTGAATCTCAGTTTATATCCAAGCATGAATCATTAAAATTATACATTACAATTATTTTCAGATTTGGATCTATATTTTTATGTCCAAATTGAGATTCAATCCAATTTACTTGAACATCTTACATGTAAAAAGTGGATTTCAGTCTTGTTTTATCTGATCCATTCAGATCGAGATTTAGGGCATGCCTGGTAACATCTTACGAGACTCCAACGCATGAAAATGAGACAATGAATCGCATTAGCGTGGCAACAAATATCAGGAAATGCTGTGAGAAACCGACTATCATTTGCCCCCTGCGAATGAGTTGTTTTCTTGTTCATGTGTTAATTAGAACTCGTGAACATAGTACAGTTGTTACCCAACAGACATAACATGAATAATCAGAACATGTGAACGTAGTACAGCTAAATCAAATTTGATTTGGAGTTACATGTAACATTTTTTTTCTTTTTTGAATAAAACCAAGAGAAAAAACCCTCCCATCACCTTCGTGTGGGGAAACTCTTGAAGTAAGAGTAGGTATATAACTTGTGTAACTCGTGATGATGTCCTGTGAACTTATGCTCGTCCTCTTAATGGGGGCTCGGTTGGGACGTTGCAGGTTCAAAACCCAATGATATAATTGCTTAACTGATAGGGTCTGCCTAACCAGCTTGCCTCGACTTAGAAAACTACTACTTCCCAATGTCCATGCAACATCACCTGTGATAATCTCTTAACTTAAAAGATCCTGATTCCAAAATAGGATTCAACCTCATCAATTCATCATCTCTCTCTCTCGTCCCCAACTTTATAAAAAAACGCGTTTTTCCATTGATCTCCATACCACACCAAGTGACGTGATCACAGAAAATCTCGTATTTTAAAATATCTCGTTTCACCACCACCACCATCATCGTCGTCGTCATCATCATCATCATCATCGTCATCGTCATCGTCATCCATTGTAAACCCCTCAGAAATCTCAGCTCCAAACTTATGGCAACAATGGCGGTCCCCCATTTACTCCCACCCTTCTCTCCTTTTCTAGCGCACCCATTTTCTAATTCCCTCTAAACAAGGAAAAAAATCCCTCCTTTTTCTTCTTCGCTCTTTCCTCTCTTTAAATAGCGAGTTATTCGGCAAGGATTCCTCTCCACCATGCTTCTCGGAGCCTCTGAATTCCGTTCAATTCCGATTTTGTGACCGGAGATGTTGGCGGTTCCGCGGAGAAGCATCGGGGTTTGGGTCTGCGAATGCGCGTCCGCGAGGAGTTGGCGCTCTGGGCTTAGGGTGCCTTCTGGTTCGATTGCGTTCGGGGAGAGGGGTTTCCTGGGGTGGGGGATTCCTTTGACGCTGAAATTGGGGCTTTCGGCTCACCAGAGGGAGATTGGGACAGTTTGTTTCTGCGTCCAGGGGAGGCGCGGCCGGGAGTCGGTGCCGAAGATGGTGAACGTGAACGGGGAGGACAGCGATATTTGCTGTGGAAATTCCGATCCGTCGAGCAGCGTTGGGAGCTCGGGGATCGCAGGTTCGAATTCAGGCGCGTTCGAAGATAATGGTGATAATTCCATGATTACAGTTTTTTTTTTTGCTTTTTTCAATTTCTTTTTTATTTTTTGGGTGTTTTTGGGTGATTTTGCGTGTAGAATATTGGATTTGGTGGTGTGAGTTTTCTTATGCATTTCGGTGTTTTAATGATTGTTTTTGTGTTTCTTGGTGGTGGTTGGGAATGTGGGATGTTGAATGCAATTTGTATTTGTTCGTTTGGGAATAAGTCTAGATGTTCTGTGGATGGTGTTTGTTTGTTCTGTTTAGGAATGACGGTAACTCCGTTTTAATCACTGCAGAGATTGATAATGTCTTTTTTTCTTTTTCAAACATAGCGAAGTTTTTTCTTTTTTATTCCTTTATCTTTTCCAAACAGTTGATTAGGATGACAACTGGCTCTACGTTATCCGTGGTTTCCAAGCCTCCAAAGTCTCTGTCTTGCAACTTCTAAAGGATATGAGTTGGATGATAAGCACGTCGCCCTCACGTGTTTTCATGTTCTTTTGGTGGGCTGTCACCTAGGGTACGGGTTTTAGCATGGATGATTCTACATGACAGGGTCCAAACACAGAGTAACCTAAAGAGGATAGGTCTACAGTTACCGAGTTGTTGCGTGCTTTGTTGTCGGGCCGAAGAAGCAACATTTCATTTGTTCCAGTCACTCTCAATGTTTTGAGAGTTATTCAATAAAACTTGGAGGTGTCCTGTGGTAGATGTTAAGGAGGAATCTTTTGCGTTGGACCTTATTTTGGGACCGATAGGCATGCTAGAAGGTGGCGAATCATCTGGCAAGTATGGCTATTTAGACTTATTAATCTGGTGCATAAGGTTTTGAGTGATGTATATGCAATTCTGCACATATGCATCAAAGATTTGCCTATTCTGTTGGTGGTGCCACAAGATATAGAGTCGGATTCCTGAACTGTTCCTCACTGACTGCTACTGCTGTTTATACTTTCTTATTTATGTTGTTTGGTTGTTTTTTCTATTATGATGTTGCTGTTGTTACTTGTACGCTGATGTCTGCGGGGGAAGGGTTCAATGTTCTGTTGACCTCCCACACTATGTTTTGTTTTGTTGAATGAAAAAACGTTCAGCTCTCTCTCTCTCTCTCTCTCTGATTCCTTCTTTTCTTTTTCATCAATTCATGGCTATCATCGATGATGAACTTTTGGGAATAAGTAAAAGTAGGGCCTAACTTCTAAATCTCTGTGTTGGTAGTGAGATGATATTGCAATACTGATCATGAATCCTGTTGCAGCAAGTTGCACTCGCCCATCCTCTATTGGATTCTTTGTAGCCCATGCCTCCCTCTTTTACCCGTTCTCTTTTCCTTTTACTGTTCCATCAGTTCCCTCTGCCACTTAAATGCCCAATTCCTCATCCATTCATCAACTTGCCTTTGCTCTCATTTCCTTTTCGCAAGCTTTTTCTCCAAATGGTCTCCTGTTGGTCCTAACATGTTCCTTTGAATACTTCTCTTCTTGACCTTATTGTTGAGTTTATGTCCTCTACATAGGAAGTGTCATGTAACTTACAATATCTGTATCCTTTCATTCTTCCAAGTGTTAGCAACAAAGAATTGATGATGATTTAGCCAAAGTATTGGAGAATCCTAACGGATTTTTATCAATTGCTGCATGTACATGTAACAGCCACTGTCGGTTGCTCATCTAGTATATCAACCTTGAATTTGGAGATCATTCCAACTTGATAGATTGTGTCATTTATAACCTTAAATCCAAGCAGACCTTATGTTTAGTAAAAAATCTTCTTGGGTTTCTGATAAGTTTGATGGCGTTAACTGTTTCCTTTGTAGAGAAAACAGAAAAAAAAATTGTGTGATTGTGGTAAAAGGTCATGAAATAATGTTTTGAGTTTGTGAAGTGGTTTTTATGGTATTCTAGATTGTAGTTTAAAGGGTGAAGGTCTGGACTTGGCCGCAAGTGTTCAATAATGCTAACTGTGGAGAGTAACAGCTGTTAGAAGACTAGCTCCCACCTGATCCAAGTTTGACAAATCTAGAAAGACGCCATTAGTTTTGGTAACTGTTGAAGATTATTGTGGGATGGTGGTTGTTAGCCAATATGTGGTCCTCATTGTTTTTAGTGTAGAGGTGATTGTTGTGACACTGATTGAGTGGATTCTATTGGATGTTGGAGATGCTAACCATGGTGACAACCAGAAAGTGGTCAGTATCTTTTGTCTATTTGTCTATATGACATGATGTTGGGCAGCCATGAACATGTATTCAGTATCAAAGCAATAGAGTTCTAACCATGAGAGCGATAACAAAGAAAAAGACGAGAAGAGCAACTTCATTAACCTTGAAATGAGAAGAATACAACCATATAAGGGGACGTCCCCTCTACCCTACTACAGGATAAAAAACGGTTGACTCTGTACTACCTGAAAGTACAATAATATCCCTAAAATGATTGCTATGTACATATAAATAGATAAAAGGGCCACACACAAGAATGGTAATATACATATGATACATGTCTCAACACTCTCCCTCAAACTTGAAATGATGTAGGTGGAATCATCCCAAGTTTGGAAAGGAATGAACTAAAATGTAAAGGAGCAAGACTCTTAGTGGACACATCTGCAATCCTTGTAAAGTGACAATCTATCTCAATATGCTTAGTTCTTTAATAAAACTCCAGATTCTTTGTAATATAAATGGCATTCATATTGTCACAATATAAGGAAGTTCGGTCATCAATAAAAATACCTAACTCTCCCAATTGCTACTTTATCTAAACAATCTCAACTGTAACCTGAGTCAAGTCCACTCTTTGTTGTTTCTTACTTTTCTAAGATATTAAGGCGCTCTCAAGAAAAATACAAAATCTACTAGTCGAAAGTAGAGCAAATCAGCATCACAATAAGCTCTCAACTTTATAGAAGAAGATACGAAAAAAACATTCCATAGTGTATGGTGTTTCTTACATATCTAATGATCATAAGAACTGCATCAAGGTAGATTGTCTTAGGGGAGCTCATAAACTAACTAACTACATGGATTGCATAAGTGATATCTGGTCTAGATATAGTCAAGTATATCAAACTCCCAATAATTTCATATATACCACTGGATCTTCTAATTTCACTCCATCTGAAGCCCTTAACTTTAAATTTGCTTCTATGGGATAACTAACTCTCTTTGAATCATTTATCAATCTTGCCTACACAACCAAATCAGTTGCATATTTATGTTGAGACAGGTATAGTCCACTCTTCGAGTATGCAATCTCTAAATCAAGGAAATACTTTAGATTTTCTAGATCATTTCAAAAATATCTGCCAGTTTCTTCCCGGTATCATCCACATTTTGCAAATCGTCTCTTGTAATAATCATATCATCAACATATGGGAGTAATATGTGTTAAGAATATGTAATATATTGTAAGCATAGTGACAAATATCGCGAGAAATTGCCTGAAAGTTTAAAACGACAATTTCTCGCAAGATTTTCAAAATATCATGAGATTTATGAAAAAAACATAAATATCGCAATTTAAATGTGATGCTTACGTTTTAAACGGCTATTTATCGTGAAAAAACCATGTAGTATTTTTATTTTTAAATAATTTTTATTAATGTTTTCTTATAAAAAATAATTTTTATATTTTAAAATTTATTTTTTTATTGCCAAGGCCGACCCCAATTGTTTTGGGATGAAGGCGTAGTTGTTGTATTTTTTTATTGCCAAGATTTTGCCAAAAAAATGCGTGATTTATGAATTTTTTTTAATTTCTCATGAGTTTTTGAAAAATGAGATTTTGCCAAAAAAAAACGTTTGTCACTATGGTTGTAAGTGCATTTCTATCTTTCCTGCTATATATTATTATATTTTTCCTTTTTTTACACAAGATATATATATATATATATATATATATACCATAGTCACCAATATCATTAAAGGTAATTTCTCGAAGAGATTTTCAAAGGTTGATAAATCTTGGGAAAATCTCTGGAGTTTAAAAAATTGAAAATAATATAAATAACAATAAAAAAGCTAAAAAAATAATAAGTTTTGGATTATTTATCTTTCAAAATATAAAAAAACATGTTTTAAGGTTTTAAAATATAAAAGAAACAAAAAAATAGGAAATATAAACTTTAAATAAATAAACAAAATTCTAAAAAATATCATGATATTATAGGCTACCTTGAAATAGCCGATAATACCACAATATTTTCAAATTATCGGCAATATCGGTGACGATAATATATACACATGGGCGTGGGCTTGTTTGAAATCCTATAAAATAAGAGTGAGAGAGGTTAGGGTTAGAGGAGACTCAACAAAAGAGGGAGAGAAACAAATGTTCGTATGTTCAATATCGTGAATGAGGAGCCTAATACACTTTAAAAGGGTTGACTACCTTGAGACTTCAAAACAAAAAGCCTAAAAAGACTAGTATACCCCTTTTATTATAGGGTATATACATAATATCCTAATAAAGGTACATTACATAACTTTATGCTACATAATATTACATAGACTTTCAATACTCCCTTTTAAACTTGGAAGGTTGTAAAGAAATCATTCCAAGTTTGAAAAGGAAAGAACTGAAATGCAAACGAGAAACACTTTTTGTAAACACATCTGTAATCTGATTCTTTGAGCTGGCATGCTACAAAGCTATAATCCTATATTCATAAGCCCTTCTTGTACAATGACAGTTTATTTCAATGTGCTTAGTGCATTCATAAAACTCTGGATTCTTTGTAATATGAATAGCACTCATATTGTCACAATATAGTTGAGTTTTCTTTTCACATGGAATTCCCAATTCCTTTAATAGCCATCAAATCCAAATAATCTCAGCTAAAACTTGAGCTATTGTCCTGTATTCGGCTTCTGTAGTGGACAAGGCAATCCTTTGCTGCTTCTTGCTCTTTCACGAGATCAAGAAGCTTTTAAGGAAAAAAAACTGTAGTGGAAAGACGATCTCTAGTAGAGCTTCCAAAATCAACATCACAGAAGGCTCTCAACTTTTTGTCAGACGAAGACGAGAAAAACATGCCATAATTCATATAATCTCTGACATACCTGATGATTCAGAGTATGGCTGCCAAGTGAACCGATCTGAGAGCACTCATAAATTGACTCACTACAAGAACTGCATAAGTCATATCTGGTCTTATTATAGTCAAATATATAAGGCTTCTAACTAACTGTCTATATACTACAGGATCCTCTAACTCAACACTATTGTTGCCCTTATCTTCAAGTTCACCTCCATGGGGGAATTTATTTGTTTTTAGTCATCTACCAATTTTGCTTTCACAACCAAATATGAAGCATACTTATGTTGGGACAAGTACAATCCCCTTTTAGAGTAGACTATCTCTAGCCCAAGAAAATACTTCAATTGTCCCAAATCTTTCATTTCAAACATATTGGCCAACTTCTTTTTGGTCTCTTTAGTCTTTTTTATGTCATTCCTAGTGAGAATCATATCATTTATATAAAGAAGCAATATACATCTTTCAAAAGCAGAGGAAGATACAGACAAAGCAAGATTATAGTGGCTCTACTCAAAACCAAGTGACCTCACTGCTAAACTGAACTTCTCAAACCAAGTTCGAGGTGCTTGTTTGAGACCATATAGAGCTCTGCGAAGCCTACACACTATGACTTTCTCATCTGAGTATCCTTGTGGTAATTCCATATACACTTCATCTTGTAAATCCCCATTCAAGAATGCATTCTTGACATCTAACTACCAAATGTCCCATTGCTACATGGTTGCTACTGCTAGCATTGTATGAATTGTGGTCATGTGAGTCACAGGAACAAAAGTTTTCGCAAAATCAATTTCAAAATGCAGATTGTACCCCTTAGCTACCAATCTGACTTTATAACTCTCCACATACTCATTTGCCTTTGTCTTTACCTTGTACACCCATTTGCCTTTGTCTTTACCTTGTACACCCATTTGTTGGCAATAATATTTTTCTTTGGAAGAGGTTTTACTAGATCCCATGCCTGTATTATTTCAAGTGCATTCATTTTATCAACCATGGCTCTTTGCCACTCTTCCTTTCTTGTTGTTTTTGCATAGGACTCAGGCTCAACATAGGAATGAATCAAGGCTGAAAACACCACGATGATGAGGTGCAAAAGACTCATAGGACACAAAATGAGACGGAAGTACAGAGGATCTAAGACTTTTACGTAACTGACCAGACGAAGAAGAGAATGATAACTCTAGATTTTGTTGTTGTTGTGCAGGATTAGTTGTCACAGGAATGAGTTGTAGATTAACCCCTTCACTTCCCTGCTCTTCCACTTAATCTAAAAATGAAATTTCAATCACACATTCATGTCTTCTTGAGTAGGTCTGACCAAACCTGTCTCCTCAAACTAGAACTTGTTCCCCTTGACTCTCTATCCTCTCTCTCTCATCTTCCATTTCTTCAAAAGGAACCAAAAAAGACAAGTCAGGCTCATTTTTTGACTTTTCTCTAAATTGACTCAAGTATAGTACATTTTCCCAAAACACAATGTGCCTGGATATCCACACTTTCTTTCCAACTAGATCATAGCACTTGTATCATTTTTGGCTCTCGAAAAAAACAAGAAAGCAACATTTGACAACTTAAGAGATAATGTGTCTCTTTATTTGTCAGCTAGCAAAACAAAGCATGCACAACCAAACACCTTCAATATATTATAGTTTAAAACTTTTTCATACAATTTTTAATGGGAGATATGCCTTTAAGTACTCCAAAAGGCATACGATTTATCTGATAAATGTTTAATTGGACTGCACCTGCCCAAAACACTTGAGGTACTTCTCCTCCAAACAGAAGAACTCTTGTTGTTTCCAAAATATGCCTATTTTCCTCTCAGCTACACCAGTTTGCTGAGGAGTGTATGGACATGACTTTTGGTGAACTACACCTCTCTCTTGCAAGAATCTTTCAAACACATAACTAATGTATTCACCACCAGATTCAGTACACAAAGTTTTAATCTTAGCTGCAAATTGACTTTCAACCATGGCAGAAAGCTCTTAAAAATTTCAAAAAGAGCACTTCTATTTTTTATAAAGTATATCCAAGTAAACCTTATACAATCTTCTATGAAAGTCGCAAAATAGGATGACCCTCCTTTTGACACAACAGGAGAAGGGCCCCATACATTTGAATGCACAAAATCAAAATGACTTTCTGACTCCCTATCACTAGACTTGAATGACAGAACATGACTTTTGGCCAATCTACAACTCACATAATCTTTAACATAATTTGACACAACTAGCTTGGATTTTCAAAAGTTTTTTAGGACACTAAACTTTGTAACCTAGAGCTGAAAGTATGCCACAGTCTTTGGTGCTATAAAACAGACTTATCCAAAACTGAAGCTCTATATCCGATTCTAATCCAGGTAGTACAAATCTCTTTTTCTATAACTAATCTTCTTCCTTGACAATTGATCTTGCACAACACAACCAATAGAGGAGAAGATAACACTATAATTAAATTTGATAATTTGACCCACAAAAATAAGGTTCATAGCAAGATTAATTTTACTACCAGAATAGGAGTCACAAGTAATTGAACCTACTTTGGAAACAGATATAGAAAAACCATCTGCAGTGCAAAAAATGTCACTACAGGGATGATTGTTGTCTAAGATAGACTCATGAGGGGTCGTATGACATGAAGCCTCAGAGTCTATTAGCAAACCAAAGGAAAGACCATATATAACTGAGAAAGCAGTACCAGAGGAGGAGGCAGGAGTGACAGAGGTAGAAGGGTCAACGACTGACTGAGCAAGAAGCTGTAATTGCTGGACCTGATGTTCAATCTCCTGTTGCACCAGCTCTAGTCTCTAAATCAGCCCACTATCTATCACTTCACTGCCAACTTATAATGAATCGCCCAATTGCCCATCCTTAGGCATTACACCCTCACTCTCAGTAGAAACTGCATATACACCACCTTTCTTTTTTTTAAGAATGAGATAATAGTATTGTCGTGTAGTGCTGGATCAGTTTGGTTCTGATCCAGACCCAAACTGTGATTGCGTATTAACGTGCTTACTGGGGCACAACTGTAATATTGTATTTTGTTGTAGGACAATCATGCCCATAACTGAATTACCTTGTAACCTAATACATAAATATATTACAGCATGTCACGAAAATGTTAAGAAAAATCATGAACCTGTGTAGCCCCAACGACTCTGCGTATTCTTCTTCTTCTACCTTTTTTCTTCTCTCTCTTTCCTCTGTTGAAGATCAGGTTTGGTGCAAACTCAAGTTCTAACATGGTATCAAAGCAAGGTTGGATCTAGGGCTCGGCATTGCTTCCAAAAGGTATGACCATAGAGAATATCTGATTTCGGTCAGGAAAGTATTCTTCTCTCTGTTTTTTATTTTTCCTCTCTTCTACAATCTATGCTATCGTGTTTTCTTCCAAAAGGACGACAATCCCTTTTTCTCGTCCCCATCCCTTCTTAAAACTTCTTTCTTGTTTTCATCTGAAACACGTGTTTTCTCTTTAAAGGCATGTTATCTATTGCATTTTCATCTTGAAACCCTAATCGTGACCCATCTTGAAACTCATCAATTCTGTTTTCTTTTTAAATCCTCATCGTGACCCATTTTCTTGAATCGATACTATGTTCCAAACAAAACTCGTGATTTCCTTTTCTTAGAGTCTGTTCTCCTATTCCCTCATTTCAAAACTGATCGCTGATTCATCTAAAAACATGATTCATCGTGATCTTGGTTCATGCTAATCGAACACGGCAAAATTTTTTTTAAGCCTATTAATGCTAATCGAGCACGACATGATCAGGTGGCTTGATTCATGAATATCGAATTGATATTTTGAATATTTACGTGATCTGATATCTGTCAAAAAAAAAAAGATCTGAATTCTGTTATGATCGGTTCTCTTCTGGACTGAACTTAAACAATCACATTATCTTGCAGTTTGATTAGTCATTCCATTGATCCCCTCTTAGAGTATTTTCTACTTTATATTCACGTGTCTCATAATCATGGATTCTTCCTCAACCCAGTCTGGTTTGTCATCAAACTTCCTTGGCCAACTTGTTTCTAAAAAATTAAATAATTTCAATTTCCTGACTTGGAAGAGACATATCGGTTCGTAATTCAGAATTCACAGTATGGAGGAGAAAGGATCAGGCGGTTGTGGCATATATTACTTCTACTCTTTCCCAAGAGGTATTAGTGGGCATTCCCGATGAATGCTCCACTATGGAGCTATGGCAGAGGTTGGCGCAAACCTATTCACAGATTTCAGAGGCCAGAATCCTACATTTGAAGAAAGAATTTCAGCTCTTAAAGAAGGAAAACTTGTCAGTCACAGAGTACATGAATAAAGTCAAGACCATCACTGATCAACTCGCCATGGTGGGCTGTGAAATTCCTGACAAAGAGAAAGTTCAACAGGCACTAAATGGTCTTGGATTTGATTATCACATGTTGGTCACATCCCTCTTATGTCTTCCTTCTTTACCAAGTTTTGAGGATCTTTGCGCGAAGCTATTACAATATGAAGTTACTATTCGAGGAGAAGAGATGCACTCCAGTCACCATGATGTATCGATTACAGGGATGATGTCAGGACGAGGACGTGGAGGCTTTCGAGGTGGACGTGGACAGGGAAGGAATAGTAACATATATCTCTTGCACTCCTGCACATGCCTTGACATAACTAACTTTGACCCACCTAAACTACCAACAAGCACCAAATATTGCAACCTAAAGATAGAAATATAACTTAATCTTTGATGCCACAAGACACTCATCCACAACTGCAACTCTTAGACTAACCCCATGTCTCCTTTGTGAACTGATATCCAACCTGACCAGGTAATACAAGTTTCCTCGCCTATGGCTAACCCCAATCCTTCTTCGTGGCAGTTGATCCTACACAACACAATCAATAGAAGAGAAGGTAATGATACAATTAAACTTGGTAATTTTCCCAAACAAAAATAAAATTCATTGCAAGAAAAGGGACATGATAAACTTATGAAATATTCAACTTACTCTTGGGACATGAATTGAGAGTAATGGAGCCAACTTTGGATGCAACTATGGAGGAGTCATCTGCAGTGCGAAAGGTACCACTGCAAGTCTGACAATTAGCTAAGTTGGACTCATGAGCAATCATGTGACATGATGCTCCTAAATCTATCAGTCATCCAAGAAGACTACCAGAAATACCTGTACAAGCAATGTCAGAAGAAGTGGGAACATAAGAGATTGCAAGAGAAGAAACAAAAAGGAGTGGCTGAGTTAAGATCTACAACTGGAGAATTTGTTGTTATATCTACCGCATCAACTCCAAAATTCGTAGCCGACTCTCACTAGAATGCTCAAAAGAACCTCCCACAAATAAGTCAGAAGGCTGAGTATTTTTAATACCATCCATTTGCCCATTTTTCTCCCTAAAACTCTTTCCATTGGACTGTCGTAGAACTTCTATTCTTCTTTTTCAATGCAGGGCATGATCACTTCATATGCCCCATTTCTTTGCAATAGTAGCATCTTGTACCACTCATGTCACCTCTAGATGCTCTTGATATAGTAATCCTCTCATTAGTGAATCTACCGATCCCATCAAACTTCATTGGGTCAAACCAAATCAATTCCTCCTTCTCCATCACAACAACAACCCCCAACTACACAATAAATTTCTTGCACAAAACCGACAATAACACAACAAAATAGCCAAAAACAATGCAAGGGACAACCAATCGCCACCATGCAAGTCACAAATCTATATCAACACCAAAGGATTTGTGTCTACACTTGATACACCCCAAATACAATGGTATGCACAATATCAGCCCCAAAATGTGAAATTAGTCTTGTCAAATTTCACGAGAATGGCTTGAATAATCTCCTTTAGACTCTCTGAACCCCTAAACTACAAATTCAATGCTTGCACAAGAGACAATATGCAACACAACAAAACCAACTCCAATATGTTGTATACTAGATGACAAGGCCTCAACTACACAAGTCACAATGTGAATCCCACAACGGTAAAATCCCAAGGAGTATACCAAGACAATCACTCATAGATCACTACACGTATGCAAGAAACACCACACAACTGAAAATGAATGGCAAGATTCATAACCCAGAAGTAACAACCAACTGCATAATCAAACTAGAGCATAAACACCAAAGAACTCGAGTTCTACAACTCTAACCAAGTTACCGCCAGCAAGAACTGTTTTCAAATGCAATAAGAACCCAACAGAATGCACAAGAAACACACCCAAGATGATTTCAATCACTTTCTAACTCAAAACGACTGGAATCGATCCCACCAACTTTAGAGACTCGGGGGTATTTTTCCTTTGAACCTAGTGATGACCCTTAGCATCAATTGACATATGTCTCTATTGGGTAGGACACCCCTAACCTATGTCGCAGGGACTCGGCAAACCGGGTGCCGCATCTGCATCGATGTGACTCGATGCGGGTGCGCGTGCGGGTGCGGCACCCGGTGTGGTCAACCCGACAATGGGTGCAGTCAACGCACCTAGGGTCATTTGTGTCTAATTTTTAGACTTTAGAAAAACAAAAATTTACGCCCGATGAAATATGCTGCTGAGGGAGGATTACGGCAATTTTTTTTGCCCTAATTCTCCCTTCCTCTCCTTCTGAAGCCTCCACTAGACCCCGACGCCGTTGCCAACCGCTCTGCCTTTGCTCTCCTCCTCATGTACGCTCTCTCCTCTCTGACTCCCTCTGCTCTCCTCTTCGACCCCTCCCCTGCACAAAGAGGGCGTAGGGAGGGGCTTAGCCCCTCCGCTGCCAACAGAAAGCGCAGGGAGGGGCTCGGCCCCTCCCCTGCCAACAGAGAGCACAGGGAGGGGGCTCGACCCCTCCTCTGCACAAATTTTATATATATATATATATATATATATATATATATATATATATATATATATATATATATATATATATATATATATATATATATATATATATAATTTTTTTTTGCCGCACCCCCGCACCCAAGTTTTTTGAAAGTGCCACACCCCCTCACCCGCACTCATGTGACATAGCCCTTAACAATGCTTCTTTGCCTCAATATGATATGGTTAATGCATGCTCTCTTCATTATTGGTATAGAAGCTTGGACTTCACTTAAATCAATAAGAATAACTATTTTTTT
Source organism: Nuphar pumila (assembly GCF_984573655.1). Classification (NCBI taxonomy): domain Eukaryota; kingdom Viridiplantae; phylum Streptophyta; class Magnoliopsida; order Nymphaeales; family Nymphaeaceae; genus Nuphar; species Nuphar pumila. The sequence goes on along the minus strand of NC_143253.1, from coordinate 33,658,463 downwards.
CTTTTTTAATCTAGGCTTATTGGAGAGGCCAAGAATATGATGACATATGCAGAAATCGAGCTTTTATAACAGTTATTAGAAATTCTTGCAGATTGTGGCAAAAGTGGTGGACTCATTTTGCCAAAGGGTTCAATCTGGAGGAACTTCATCTGACATGAAGGTTGTCCCCCAAAATGCTGAAGGGTTAACAAAATAGTTATTTCGGAACTTTTTATCAAGGATATTCATTTTAGTGCCATCTGTGTTTGGATGCGAAAAACTAAACCGTTAACTTTGTTGCATTTTATCAAATATTGAGAGTTTGCTGGCCTTGAAGCACGGGCAAAAAATAGAAAACTAGTGAAATTGCCATGGTATGCTAGTGGTTATCTGGAATAGATACTTGAACAATAACATGTTCTAAATTAGATGTAATGTTAAAGCATGTAACACACACACACACAATCAATGTATTTGCTCCATGTATGAGTTGGACATGCCAAAGACTAGTAGATATGATGTGATCATTATACAGAACACTAGTGCTAATTGGAAGATGGGATGGGCAAGATACAACACTATATCAGAATTTGTCAGGAAGAACTTTCTGGGTTAAAGACAAATTTCATAGAAGCTATGGATTATGAAAGGTAAAGGCTTCCTAGGTCCATTGTGTTGATTGTAATTGAAAAATATCCAAATATTGAATGTGCAAACTAATGAACCAAACTTACTTAGGCATTCTGCTCATTCAAGCTACTGAGATGTTCTACCTGCGACGCCAGAGAAATGTTTATGCATAATCTTTTTTAAAGTTCAGTCTATAGGTTCATAACCTCCTGATGGTGAGACTTAAGATTTATTTCATTCATCTTGTGCCATCACTTTTTTCAAGCAGTCAGTAAGAAGTGAATGAACCTACATATATGATTGAAATTCTTCGTTATTAATCAGATATTTTCAAGCTTCTCTGCCACCAAATACATGTTTACTGTCATAAAGAATCTACCAATTTTTAGTTGTTTCAATCTGTTCTTTGCCACAGTGATCTTTTCCAGAAAGTTTGTGGACCTTAGAAACCTTGATTTACCACAATATGATCAGTAATTTCCTTATCTATAAAAGGAACGACTTGGTCTATTATATTGGGTGTTGGCATCTTTCATTTGGTAAGGTAGATGGCACAGTTATACTAATAACTGCAAGGAACTGTACTATCCATCACTGAGTATTGAGCTACTCAGCAAATTGCTTCCTATGCTTTTTCTGTATTTATATCTGAAGTTCTGACAATTTTTTTCCCCACTTTAACAGGAAATAGTAGACCTTTGATGTCTACTGTTGGGAAGTCAAGGAACATTGTCTGGCAAGAATGCTCAGTTGGCAAATCTGAAAGGCAGCAATTACTTAATCAAAAAGGGTGTGTGATATGGATTACAGGCCTGAGTGGCTCAGGTTCGTTGACTGAACTTTCACACTGAGAGGATTCCAGTATCAAAATTGGCATGTGCATTCCAAATCAAAGTTTGTGGGATATCATCTGTTGCCTATTGAAAAATCTCCATTAATCTTCAAATTCCTGCCATTCGATGCATTTTGTGCTTAAAAATATAATGCTGAAGTTATGGCATGTCAGTGTTCATGCTTTGCCTAGATGATGGAACAACTTTTTTGTTGTTATTTTTACTTTTTGATATTGATAGAATGCAGTCTATGGCTTTCCATTCTTGGATTGGAACATTGAATGTGATGGCACATTAGCAAACAAGCTGACACATGAATAACTCAGTTAAACTGTCCCTTAGCATTGTGTGTGCACATGATGCTGTTAATTAATTTGTTACCAGGACTCAACCCATCTATTATGATGTTTGTGGATCTTATACGATTCACACCTGGATGCTGGTTAGACATAGTCAGATATGATTGAGTACAAATCCCCTTCTGATTAAGTAAGTTGGCCTATGTTCACTATGTGAACAGCCATTACATGCACTTCAAAATGTGTGTAACATGTGGTTTCCTAAAATGCTTGTAGAAACTATCAAGCTCATTGCTATATATATATAAAAACCTGGCCACTAAAAAGCATGCCAAACCTACCCACTAGTGGTGCAGTTGCAACTTCCGGCGAAGATTCCGACAAAATCCGGGCACGCCAAGTACTTTTTGGCATACTATATGTCAAGATCTTTCCAACGACGATTCGGATCGACGATCGGAGATACTTCGGGATGTGATCCGTTTTATCGTGCTCAAGCCCTGCATAGTTATAGACATCTGATATTTTGGCAGACTTTGTCGCCATTTTCCAGCATCGTCCAGCAACCTCTGGTGATACATCAACTATCATTGGCATCCCTAACGCACATTTAGACAATAACCTCCAGGCGCTCGTCCATTCAACCGGAAGACTATCCCGCAGCCCCATGCGAAATGGTGCATTTGATCATAGGTGGGTCTAGGTTTTAGTGGGTAGTTACAGAGATCTGGTTTTCCGGCCAACTTTGTCATTGTTTTTCGGCATCGTTCAGCAACCTCTGGTGATGCGCTAACTATCTTTAGCATTCCTACCGTATCGTGAGCCCAGATCCTCCAGGCGCTCATCTAGTCAACTAGCAGACTATCTGGCAGACCCGTGCGAAGAGGTGCATTTGATCACAGGTAGGTCCAGGTTCTAGTAGGTAGGTTTGACATGTTTTTTAGTGGGCAGGTTTTCATTCATATATATAGCAGTGTAGGTTCTTGATTACGTGCTTGATGGGTTTTTCTGCTCTTCTGGTATTTTTTTCGCAGTTCTGACCCCATAAATGTGTTGGGCATGATCAATTTACAAGGAATTCATACCTGGATTATGTGTTTTCGATGAAAAAATTATATTTGGAGCCTCGACAATTTACAAAGATTTTGGACCGTTGATTTTTTGAACCTTATAAAAACCCCATGTGTCGGAATCGAACACTTCAAGAATTGATCCCTATAAAATCAAGTACATAGATCACATCTGTACAGTCAAAATTTAAAAGGAAAACAATAAAAACCTGAAAAACCCATCAAGCACGTATCACAAGCACCTATATATATATAGGGAAATGAAAACCTACTCACTAAGAAATATTTTTATTGGATTTTCGTTGTTTTTTTCGAAATTCTGACCTTACAGATGTGTTCAACATGATTGATTTACTAGAAATGGACACTTGAATCATGCATTTTAGATGGAAAAAATGGTATTGAAGCCTCAAAAATTTATAAAAATTGTAGGCCATTGATTTTTGAAACCTTATAGAAAACCTATACATGCATCAGATCAAATGCTCCAAGAACTGATTACTATAAAAACAAGCACATAAATCACATCAGTAAGGTCAGAATTTCGAAAAAAACACCAAAAATCCAATAAAATGTTTCTTAGTGGGTAGGTTTGGTAGGTTTTCTAGTGGGTAGGTTTTCATTCTCCTATATATATATATATATATATATATATATATATATAGAGAGAGAGAGAGAGAGAGAGAGTAGGTGCTTGAACATTAGGTGCTTGCGCTATGTGCTTGATGGGTTTTTCAGGGTTTTTTCGCTTTATTTTTAAATTCTAACCGTACAGATGTGATCTATGTACTTGATTTTATAGGGAACAACTCTTGAAGTGTTCGATTCCGACATATGGGTGGGTTTTTATAAGGTTCGAAAAATCAATGGTCCAAAATCTTTATAAAATTTTGAGGCTCCAAATATCATTTTTTCATCAAAAACACATGATCCAGGTGTGGATTCCTCATAAATCGACCATGCCCAACACATTTATGGGGTCAGAACTGCGAAAAAAAGCACCGGAAGAGCAGAAAAACCCATCGAGCACGTATCACAAGCACCTACGCTCTACTCTAGATCTATGAGCACTAGAATATGAGAACTAGTGTGAACCAAGATTTTTATGGTTTTTTTTGTTATTCTGACTGTGCAGAGGGACAGGATCTTGAATCATCCAAGTTTGATGCATAAATAGGATTTTTTAAGGCTTGAAAATGAATGGCTCAGAATTTTCATAAATATTCAAACATCCAAAATCATGTTTTATTTCAAAAAAGCATGATCCAACAGTCAATTTCTTGCAAATGGACCATGTTGAACACATCTCTGCAGGGTCAGATTTGCCAAAAAAAAAACTTCGAAAATGGCTAGTTCTCATATAGTAAAGCTTGAATGCAGCCCTAGTTTTTTGATGCACTGCCTCATTTTATATTTGAATGAGATGTTATTGTGGTTTCTAAAATTTGTTAAACATAGAAACACATGTTCAAACTGTGGTAAAGGTCTTCCCACAAAATAATATAGTAAAATTCAGATTAATGACTTAAACTTGCCTCATACACATGATAATCTACTCTCATTTTTCTTTTTACTTTAAAAGAGCTTGATGATTTATGTTTTCCATTAGAGCATTCTAGTGCGGGTCTATAAGACTATAAGTCTATAACTGTTGATATAAATTGTTTGTGTGCTGCTTTTTTCTTTTTTCAGTTCATCTTTCAAGAGCATTAAAGATCATTCATGCAGAACATTTGCACCTATGTCAACCAAGTCTTATAAGACTTGCTCCATGTTCTCATTATTGAGCGTTCTGATATTTTTGTTTCCATGTTGCTGGTTAAACAAATTTCAGGTAAGAGCACCTTGGCATGCTCTGTAAGTCTAGAATTGCATGCTAGAGGAAAGCTTACTTATATACTTGATGGTGACAATGTTCGGCATGGTCTGAATAAAGATCTTAGTTTTAATGCAGAGGACCGTGCTGAAAACATACGCAGAGTTGGTAAGTTTCCTAGATGGTTCAGCCCCTATTTGTTATGATGGTTTGTTTTTTGAATTTAATGCACTTGGCAGCATGTTAGCATGGCTCTTGCATGCACTAAAATGGCAATCCAACACACTACACTTGGTGTTGTATTGCACTATATTCGCCTTATATTTTGTATTCATGGTTTCTAGATTCCGATATATCTTATTTCAGGGGAAGTGGCTAAGCTTTTCGCTGATGCTGGTGTTATCTGTATTGCAAGTTTGATATCTCCATATAGGAGAGACCGGGATGCATGTCGTGCTCTGCTGCCAGATGCGAATTTCATTGAGGTTGGCACTCTATATTAATATTTACATTGAAAACTAAGCTAGTATTGATTGTATGTCTTAACAGGTGTACATGGATGTACCCTTGGGAGTATGTGAGGCAAGGGATTCGAAAGGCCTTTACAAGCTTGCTCGTGCTGGTAAAATTAAAGGTATCTCATGGGATGTGAATTATATGAAGACACAACCCATTGTTGGGTATTCACATCAAACTATTATAAAAGGGCCTTTATAGACATTCTGATGTAATGAACAGGGAAGGTATAGCTCAACTGCTCTTTGAACTAAAGAATCATTAATTTAGAACCATAGTCACTGAATATCAGCAAGGAAATTTCTCACAATAATATAGGTTTAGTTTATAAATCTCAAGAAAATCTTGGAAAAATCTCGGTGCTTACAATTTTTTAGAACATAAAAATAGTATAAATAAGTAAAAAATAACATACTTAGTAAAATACACATATAATAAAAGAAATAAGTAAAAATATAAAAGAAAGAATAAAAAACATATTTAAGATATAGAAAATAAGTAAAAAAGTAAAACTAACTGATAATATTGCGATATATATATAATTTTGATGTTTTCAAAATATCGCGACTTTGCCTTTAATAGTGTTTTGTGGCTTTTGTCAAATACAGCAGTATTATTGCAATATTTTCAAAATATCACAGATATTTGTGAATGATTACAGTCTATGTCCATGAAATGGTAACAGTCTGATGCGTTCCTGGGTCTGAGTTAGGGATTTTAGGCAGTGGGTAGGCTCGGTTAGATCAGGGTCTAGGTCAACAATCAAATTCGGGTAATAGGGGGTTTGGTTTCAGTAGAAAACTCAGTGTGCCCAAACGACACCACAGATAAATCCCAAATTTTAAGGGATGGTTTGGGACACCTTGGACTAGGTACGGTCAAAATTTCAGGGGCAGGCGACACTGGGATAGGGCGGTACAATTTTGGTAGTGGACGGACAAACAGGACTAGGTCAGACTGGGTTTTGTTAAAAAATGTAAATGTACACACACACACACACACACACACACACACATATATATATATATAATGTAACTAGGAATAGTCTCTTTAGGATTTTTTTTTGTTGCATTTGAACTAATCAAACACATGTTGACTAGTCAACATAGGGAACCGTTGGGGTCCCAACGACTCCCTATGGCCTCCTTTACTTGTGTATAAATATGGGGCAAAGCCCCACAACAAATGTATGCTTCTTGCATGTGTTGAGATCAATAAAAATATTTATTTTTTGTTCTTATCCTCCTTTGTGGGTGTTTGTGAGTGAACCTATTTGTGGTTCTTTATGTGTGCATTTTGGTATTTTGGTGGAACTCTTTTGAGTATCCACTTTTGGTGATTTAGTGAATATTTTTGGAGGAACTCATTTCCTTACATGGTATTAGAGCTTGTTGATCAAGCTGAAATTGTTGTTGGTACATTGGGAAGCGTGCCACTCCAAATTTGAAAGTGTCGAAGCTCTCTTGCAATTTTCATTCGAAGTGCTCGTGATTGGTAACATTTTCTTGGTGGTAGAGTGCTCGTAACTTCTACCTTTACTCTCGTTCTTTTCTCTCCTCTTTCTCTATTCTTTTCTTTTGTCTTACCCTTGTAAAAATGGTTGACAATGAAAATGTTTCCATAAAACCCATTAAGCTCAATGATTCAAACTATGTAACATAGGCTTCAATTATGAAGCACCTTATATGGGGAAAAGGGTTGTGGGGATTAGTGGATGGGACTAATCTGAAACCCAAACTAATCCTTATCAAACTAGAAGGTGAGAAAGAGGTACCTCTTATAGAAGACAATGACCACTTATGAGAAAAATTGGAAGAAATGGAGGCTCATTAGTAGCGTCGACATTAAGAAGTGTTCAAGTCTTGCTAAATTCGAACATGAAAATAATTCATGGGATTATCTTAAGAGAATATATTCTCTTAAAGATATTTCACATGTGTTCAACTTGCAAAATAAGATTCAGAATATGGTTCAAGGAGATAAAAGCATTAAAGAATACTATAATGGTTTGTCCGAACTATGGGAAGAGTTGGCTCTTCTTGAACCAAAGTGGTATTGTCTGGAGGACATAGAACTTTGTCAAAATCAAATAGATGCAGAGCACTTTTACCAATTTATTAATGGATTGAAATCAGAGTTTGAATCCACCAAATCCACTCTTCTTTGTCGAGGGAAAGTCCCTTCGATAGAAGATACGATAAAAGAATTAAATATGAAGGAAAATAGGCTTAAAAAGTGAATCTTTAAGAGTGATGATGACTCGCTTGTAGCTGTATCTAGACCGAGAAACTATGTTTGTACCTACAAACCCCCACATTATAGAAAGCCAAATGATGAGAAGCAAGGCAATGAGTATGAAAGAAAGAAAATTATTTGCTACTATTGTCATGAACCGGAACATATAAGAACATATTGTTCTAAATTGCAAAAACCTTATGAGAAGAAGGTTGCCTCTGTTGGACCTCCACAAAAGTCAAATGAACTATCTATTGGAAACATGTCCTTAACACAATTAATGGAGGCTCTTCAACCTCTACTCAAAGGAGCATCACCATCCACTGGAGCCGTGGTATCTTTGTTCGGCCTTTTCGTTCCGGGTAAATCTCTTTGGCTTCTTGACTCAGGTGCCGCTTTTCATATGACACCAAATAATGATATGTTATCCGAATGTCAATAACTCAAGTGGGTCAAATGTTTTTATTGTTGATGGAACATCTCTTGAGATAAAAGGAATAGGAAATTTTGAAAACATTTCTCAAAACTCAAAAAGATTTTGTATTCCAAAAATTAGAGATATTCTTAAACTAAACCTATGTCACACGGACTCGGCTAGAGAGGCGCTGCACCCGAGTCGACACGCCCCGACACGGGTGCGGACACGGGTGCAGCCTCGGACACGGCCCGGACTCAATCAACGCCGAGTCAGACTCGGTCAACGAGTCGAGGCCGAGTCCGTCCTTGTTTTGGACTTGGTCAACATTGACTGAGTCCAAAAATATCCATTTTTAGGGCAAAAAACAAAAAAAAATTGATATTTTTATATATTTTTTTAAAATATATATATATATATATAGCATGAGTCTCAAATATAAGCCCCAGAAAAAAAACTTTATTCTTAAATATTAGCATTTAATTCTCTCTCTCAATCTTAAAAGCTAATAAATTCTCATCCACGACTACCAACACTTTTCATCCACCCCGTTTTCTCTCTTATAAAAGCTAATAAATTCTCATCCATGAGTAACAACACTTTCTCATCCACCGAGATCTCTCTCTCTCTCTCTGTCTTTTTCAAATCTAGCTTTGAAAAATTAAAAGCTTTTAATGCTTTTAATTAATGTTATGAATTTTAGCAAAACTGCAAAAGATGTTTAATGTATTTACCAGAACATGCTTTTAGTTAATGCTTTTAATTAATACTTTGATGTTTTATTCCCATGGTAGCTAAGACTCTGCCGAGTCAATGATAAACTCAGTCGAGTTTGGTTATAACCCAGTTATACTACTATTTTAACTCGGTTAGTTCAGGATCTGAGACAACTCGGAAGAGTCACGAGCAGAGTCCCTGTGTCCAAAATTTATATAGATATATGCACACACTGGATATATATATATAGCCGAGTCCTCGTGTCCAAAATTTTTAAAATTACGCCGCACCCGTGTCGCACCCGCACCCATGTGACAGAACTAAACTTAAATCTTTTATATGCTTCTTAATTATCTGACCATGGATATAATGTTTTCTTCTCCTCTCGTGGTTGTCGAGTGCAAGATCGCCAATCAGAGAAGCTGATTGGGGAAGGCCATAGAGAAAGAGGCTTGTATTATATGGAATTTTTGGAAATACCCAAAAATACATTTTGTTGCAATGTTCAGAAATTAGATTTGAATCTATTGTATAAGAGACTTGGCCATCTTAGTATATCCAAGATTCAGTTTTTTTTAAAGATGATTTTTTTTGTAATTTTAAAAATTTTACATGTGAAAATTGTATTCTTAGTAAAATGAAGAGATTACCATTTTAAGAAAGAACCTTTGTTTCTTCTCGACCACTTGAGTTAATACATTCGGATGTGTGGGGACCTGCACCTGTTATATCGAAGGGTAGTTTTATGTATTATGTAATTTTTATGGATGATTTTATGAGACACACTTGGATTTATTTTCTTAAACACAAGTCTGAAGTTTTCTCATATTTTCAAATATTTCACAATTTAGTCAAAAATCAATTCAAGAATGATATTTTCATCTTTCGCATTTATTCAGGAGGCGAGTTTTTTATCAAAAGAATTTAAAGATTACCTAGACCTATACGGTGTCACACATAAAAATCTTGTCCTTATACCCCTCAACAAAATGGTTTAGCTTAAATGAAGCACAGGCATATTATAGAAACAACAAGGACTTGATTTATTATAAACCAAGTTCCTAAAGATTTTTTGGTTGAAGCCACATTAACTACAGTTTATCTTATTAACGGAATGTCATATTCTTCCTTAAAAAATGTATCTCCTATTGAAAAACTTTTCAAACAAATCTGTGATTATTCTAAATTGAGAGTTTTGGATGTAAGTGTTTTGTTTTTACTGGCAAAAATGACAAACTCTCTCATGCTATTCTTTGTATTTTTTTAGGATATACAAATAATAAAAAAGGCTATAGATGTTTTGACTTTAAAACTAAAAGGCTATATATTTCAAGGAATGTATCATTTTTAGAAAAAGAAAGTGTTTTTTTTTAATTGAGAAAGCTAAGAAAATAAATGAGTATTCTTTTCTGTTGGATTTAATTCCAAAGATTGGTGATTGTGATATTGATGAAAATTAAGAAGTTAAAAGTGATGTGATAAGTAAAGAACAATCTCATAAAGATCAAGATTGTATCCAATATTCCAGGCGTGGTAATTTAGAACATCCATATGCTCTTGAAAAGTATACCAATAATGAAAAATAAGTAGAGATACAAACCAAATCATCTAGAGTATAAAAAATCCCTGAAAAATGTGTCCTATGAGTCATTTTCACCTAAGTATCAAGCTTACATTGCATTAATACATTCCTATATAAAACCTTCTAATTATGTTGAAGCAAAGGAACAGCCTGAATGGATAGAAGCTATGAGAGTAAAATTAAATGCCTTAGAAAAGGCAAATACTTGGACTGTTCAAGATATTCTTCTAGAAAAGAAACCTATAGGTTGTCGATGGGTGTATAATGTTAAAACCAAGATTGATAGAACTCTTAAAAGGTACAAAGCCAGATTAGTTGCAAAGGTATATTCTCAAGAGTATGGAATAAATTATGAGAGAACCTTTGCTCTAGTTGCTAGAATGACCACAACTATGACTTTAGTAGCTCTTGCCTCTGTGAAAAGATGGCCGATATATCAAATGAACGTTAAAAATGTTTTTCTCAATGGAAGTTTGGCTGAAGAAGTTTATATGGAAACACCACCTGACATAGTTATATTTAAAGGAAAAGCTCTTCGCTTGGACAAGACCCTGGATGGTCTTAAACATGCATCAAAGGATTGGTATGACAGGTTTAGTCAAATTATACTTGATATTGGATTTCAATATTGTCTGACTGATACAACTTTATTTTCTAAGATTTCTGATGCAGGTATTATTATCCTTCTCATCTACGTGGACGATATGATTGTCACTAGTAGTGACAAACAAGGAATTGAACACATTAAAAGGCTTTTAAAAACACATTTTGAAATGACTGATTTGGGTTTTTTTTAAAAAATCTTGGTATAAAAGTTGCTCATTCTTCTAGAGGTTATCTGCTTAATCTAAATTTGCTTTAGATATTATTGACGGGTCTGGTATCTCAGACGATAAGAAGGTTGACACTCCTGAAGTTGACAATATCAAAATGAAGATTGATGATGATGAACCATTTGAAAATCCAACACCATACGAACAACTAGTCAACATAAGGAACTGTTGGGGTCCCAACGACTCCCTATGGGGCCTCCTTCACTTGTGTATAAATATGGGGCACAACCCCACTACAAATGTATGCTTCTTACTATAATAAAATGGTGGTCTTCCACAAAAGCATGAGAATCTTTCCAAGAGTGTCTATTGAAAACACCTCAAACACAACCCATAAAAAGGTAAAAATGGAAGAACACACTAAAATAATAAATCTTTATTTCTTCACAAGAAATGCTTAAAAAGCATTGATACATTATTGAGGGGGATCACCTCTATTTATACAAGTGGGAGAGAGATGAGCTCTCCTTGAGAGTCGTTGGACTTAGTCTAACGGCTCTAAATATAACTGTTGGACTAGGTCCAACAACTATATCCTAGTCAAGTCCTAGTTGGGACTTGACTAGATTATAATATCTAGTTCAAAATGAACTAGATAATAAATTAAAAATAAAAAGGAAAGAAAAAAATAAAAATATAATAATTATATTATATTATATTATTATTATATATATTATATATGTTACATTTTACATTTTAACACTTTCCCTCAAACTTACAGTACAATAAGCGAAAGTTTGTTTAAGAAAAAGTGAAATTTGGGAGCAACAAAAGGTTTGGTGAAGAAGTCTGCTAATTGATATTCTGATGTAACATATGGTAGATCAATGATTCCATGTAGATATTCTTCTTTAACATAGTGACAGTCAATCTCAATATGTTTGTTGCGTTCATGAAATATCCAGTTGCTAGCAATATAGATCGCACTCTTGTTGTCACAGCACATTCTTGAAGCTTCTGTTGCTTTAGCTCCCATGTCAGCTAGCATACGTCTGAGCCAAACTACTTTTATTGTCGTGGTGGCCATGACTTTATATTCAGCTTCGGTAGAAGAGAGAGAGACCTTTTGCTCTTTTTGCATCTCTATGAAATTAAGGATTCACCTAAGAAAACACAAAAACCAGTAGTTGACTGTCTATTATTGGGATCACCTTCCAGTCAGCATCAGTATCGACAATTAAATCTAATGACGATGAATCAGACAAGAAGAGGCCTCGTGAAAGAGAGAAGTTTATGTATCTAATAATACACAAAACTGCTCACATATGAACAGATGTGGGAGCATGTTGAAATTAGCTAGTTGTGCGTACAGCGTGTGATATATCTGGCCTAGTAATAGAGAGATAGGAAAGTGCTCCGATAAGCTGTCTGTAAAGAGTGGGATCATCAAGAGGTTCTCCATCATCAATTCTCATTTTAATGTTGACAACTTCTGGAGTGTCCACTTTCTTATCATTTGTAATTTCAGACATGAAAACAATATCAAAGGCAAATTTATATTGAGATATTAAATACCCATGAGGGGAATAAGCAACTTCAATTTCTAAAAACATATCTTAATAAACCTAAGTCAATCATTTCAAAATGAGTTTTAAGAAGTTTTTTTATGTTTTCAACTTTCTGTTTGTCGCCTCCGGTGATGATCATATCATTCACAAAGAGAATGAGAACAATAATTTCTGCATCCGAATTCTTAATAAATAAAGCAGTGTCAGTCAAGCAAGTTTGAAAACCAATATCAAGCATAACATGACTAAATCTGTCATACCAGGCTTTTGGTGTCTGTTTAAGACCATAAAGAGTTTTTTCTAAACGAATAGCTTTACCCTTAGGGATACTAATACCAGGTGGGGCTTCCTTGTATACTTTTTTAACTAGATTTTCATTGAAAAAAGCATTTTTGACATCTATCTGAAATATGAGTCATTTTCTAATGAAGGTCAAGGTTATTAATGTTCTAACAGTGGTCATACGAGCAACTGAGGCAAAAGTTTTTTCATAATCGATGTCATACTCTTGGGCATATCCTTTAGCCACTAATCGAGCTTTATACTTTTTAAGAGTTTCATCACTCTTGGTTTAGACTTTATAAACCCATCGACAACCTATAGGTTTCTTACCTAGAGGAATATCTTGAATAGTTCAAGTGTTAGCCTTTTCTAATGCGTTCAATTTTGCCTTCATAGCTTTTTGAAAAATAGATAAAAGGTTTAAATTTAGTTTAAGAATATATCTAACTTTTGCGATAAAAAATTCCTTTATTTTATAAAGTTTTTCAAAAAAATTCATTTCTTCTATTTCAAGAGAGGTACCATCAGTTGTGAAAACTTTTGCCATATTTGAGTTATTTTTAAGACATTCGGATAAGGTATTGACATTTGGAGTCATATTAAAAAAAGCACTAGAGTCAAGAAGCCAAAGAAAGTTACCGGGATCGGAGAATGATGAAACATCTGCTTCAATTGAGGCTAGAAGAGGTTGAAGAATCTCCATTAATTAAGCTATAGATACTAGTGCATCTTGATCTTTTGATTCCGATCCGACATATGCAACTTTTTTTTCTTTTCTTTTTAGCTTAGGACATTGAGGCTTATAGTGGGCTCATGACAATACTGGTAAATGACTTTTCTTTTGTCAAAATCACCATTTTGTCTATCAAAATGAGGTAGCCTATAAGTGCGCACATAGTTACCCTGTTTAGACACAACTATAATGGAATCATCTTCAGGTTTTGGAGTATTCTTTTTAAGTTTGTTTTCTTCCATAGTCAGTTCTTCTATAGTATCAATGATAAATGGAACCTTTCCTCGATGTAAAAGAGTCGATTTGGTCGACTCAAATTTCGGTCTTAAACCGTTAGAAATTGATAAAAGTGTTCCATATCGAGTTGCTTATGGCGAAGCTCGATATCTTCGGAACAATGCCATTTTGGCTCAAGAAGAGCCAATTCCTCCCAAAGTTCGGATAACTCATTGTAATATTCTCTAATAGTTTTGTCTTTTTGAGTCATCGTCCAAACTTTGTCTTGCAAATTGCACATATTTGCAATATCTTTAAGGGAATACATATTTCTAAGATATTTCCAAGCTTTATCGTCATGATCAAATTTAGCAAGGATAAAACATTTCTTAATGTCAATGCTATTAATTAGCCATGACATAATTTTGGCCTGCCTTATCCTCCACTCTTTCAATTTTTTCTCATAGGTCACCAATGCCTTATTCTTCTCTTCATCCGTAAGAGGTACTTCTTTGTCATTCTCAACTTTTGTGAGAATTAGTTTTGGTTCCAAATCGGAATCATCCACTATACCCCACAACCCTTTTTCCCAAATGTGGTGCTTCATGATTGAAGCCCACATCATATAGTTGGTGTTATTTAATTTCATGGGTATGATGGTGATCTTATCATTGTCATCCATCTTTTACAAGGGTGAGAAAAAGAGAGAATAGATGAGAGAAGGAAAAAAAAGAGAAAAAAGATAAGAGATAAGAAGAATGAGTACAATCACAAAATTTTGTAGCCAAGCTTCCTCTAAATGCTTTCCTTCAAAAAAGGTCTCTTGAGTCACGAACAAGAGAATAAATCACTCTTTGCAAAAGAGGCACGAAAAACAAGATGAGAATCTTCAAGATCTAAAAGTCTTCAAGGCTCTGATACCATGTAATGAAATGGTGGTCTTCCACAAAAGCATGAGAAACCTTAAGGAGTGTCTATTGGAGACACCTCAAACACGACCCATAAAAGGGTAAAAATAGAATAATACACTAAAATAAAAAATATTTATTTCTTCACAAGAAATGCTTAAAAAGCATTGATACATTATTGAGGGGGATCATCCCTATTTATACAAGTTGGAGAGAGATGAAGAGAGTCGTTGGACTAGGTTCAACGACTATATCCTAGTCAAGTCCTAGTTGGGACTTGACTAGATTATAATATCTAGTTCAAAATGAACTAGATAATAAATCAAAAATAAAAAAGAAAGAAAAAGAAAATAAAAATAATAATATTATTATATTATTATATTATATTATTATTATATATATTATATATGTTACATTTTAACACTTATATGTGTTGAGATCAATAAAAATATTTATTTTTTGTTCTTGTCCTCCTTTGTGGGTGTTTGTGAGTGAACATATTTGTGGTTCTTTGTATGTTCATTTTGTTATTTTGGTGAAACTCTTTTTTGTATCCACTTTTGTTATTTTGGTGAAACTCTTTTGAGTATCCACTTTTGGTGATCTGGAGGGTAGACACTAGACATCCTAAAGTATACGAGGTCTAATTTGTAGACTGAGATATTTTATGGTTTGGGTTGGGTGATTTTTGGGAGTTAGGCTAATTTTCAAGGTTTGTCAGGTTTCAAGTTAGGCAGATTTGGGTCAGGTGGGTTTTAGGTTGGGTTTGGGTTAATGAAACGGTTGGTTCGACTTACTTGACTTAGACTGAGTCGTCTAAGGTCTGCTACATAGTCTAGGTCAGCTTGGGAAGGTCTGAGCTCCACGAAATTGGTCTTGGGAACAAAAAAAGTTGCAGGGTCGATATAGTCATGGGTTGCAGGAGGACCTTGGCTGCAGCCTTGGTCCACTTAATGGGCTAGACCACAAGGGCCAACTCACTAAGGTTGGTTAGAGAGAGAGACGTCCTTGGGGGTAGAGGAGAGAAGAGAGAGAGTGGGCCACGCCCTGAGAGAGAGAGAGAGAGAGAGAGAGAATAATTTATTTTCATTCATGTCATTGATAATCTCCAGCATAGAACAAGGGCCTATATATAGTCCAATACGGGCACTTATTGGCATACCAATTTACAAAGCATAAATAAATAGGAACATAAAACTAGATACAACATAAATACCCAAAAACTAAATCTAGTTGACCCTACCTGGACCAAGCCAGAAAATGGGGGTTTTCTCTAAAATTATTCCTCCCTTTGAATTGCACATTTTCCTTAGACAGCCATCAAAGCCCTATACACGTTTTTTAGAGGATTCCAGAATTAGGGGAGGGGACGCCCCTTAGGGTGGGCCCAACTTGGCCTTGAGCTCTACTTCAGGAGGGGGAGATCTACAGGTGGGCCCCCACAGGCCAGCTGCTTCCTGCTGAATGGGTCTTGGATCCAGATTGACCTGATCCGAATTATCAAAAATTGGATCCGCATCATGGTTTATGCTACTGTTATATTCTAATCAGCCTTTTCTCTGTCCTCTGGCAGCATAATTTTTCTGAAAATTGACCAGGGAGGTAGCCTTGCTACATCAATCAGTTCAAAAGTGAAAGAGGAAATTTCTTTTCCACCATGTAGCAAACTGTAATGTGTCATGTTTGGTTCAGCAGCTAGGAAAAATTTCAGCAACTAGAGTTTTAGTGGATTTTCAGTATTTGAACCACAACCTTCTTTTTTGGAAGATGTAGAATCATTTCGTCAATTGCTTAAGTTTTTTTTCTATTATTTTGCAGGTTTTACTGGTATAGATGACCCATATGAGCCACCCTTGAATTGTGAGGTACGTACTACATGGAGATAAATGCATATGCATATTGACGCAGGTTTGAGATGAAATTGGTACCCGGTGGCATGCACCCTTGGCAAAAGACTTGTGAGATGCCTCTTTGCATAGTGTTTCGTATGTTGCTTGAAGCTAAACATTCGGGACTTAGACATTTTATCACAATCACTAATTGCAAAGTGTGTAGAGTCCATGTCTTCCCGGTGCTTCACCGGTTCATGTGTAACTATCTATCTTGCACTATTTGAATAGATTGATTAAGATGTTTTTGCCATTTCTAAGTCTAAATTGCCTTTCCAAACCTTTAGTTATGACAATGTTTCCCAATAAATTTGTGGACCAGTATGCTGCGTGATTTGTTGTCTCAATTAGTTTGTCTTTTCAATTCTTTAGCCTAGGGGATCTACCCTTTTTCCTAAAGTTTCTAATGTTGGTTCTGTGTCTAAGTCGGTGCATCTGTGTCTTGCAAGAAGTATAGATGCTTTCGCATTTATTTTTGCTTGCTATTCTGTTGCCTCCTGGATGCTCCTATGCTCATTATCTCTGTACGGATGTGCAGATTGCTTTTTGCATTTGTTTGCTTGAACATTGTGCATGTTTGCACTAAAGAAAACGATGGGGATATTTGTTTATTGTCATTCACTTGGTTGCCATTTGAACATTAGTATTGGTTCATAGGTGGAAGAATGCATGATTGACTGCTTTGCTTCATGTCACATGTCCATGCATGCATGTAATCATAATGCTATTAGCCGTTACGAAATTCATTAGTAATTCAAAATCTCAACTAAATCCTCTCTTTATTCTTCTTATTTGAAGATGTAATTGTTTTCCCAGATTGTGATACATCAGAAAGATGGGCTTTGTCCTCCTAATTCCATGGCAAAACAAGTGGTAGCATACCTGGAAGAGAAGGGATTCCTCTACGCATAGAAATGGTCAGTTAACTTGTTCCATCTACAGCAGTGAGGACCATTAAAGCTGATCTTTCTCACAGAACAAGAATAGGTGGAGACCGTGTCCTCCCCGGCATGTTTGATGTCTTGTGCATTTAATTCTTCATCTCATTTTATCTTTTATTTCAAAGTTTCTGTGACATATGACCTCCTCTATTGATGGTTGTCTATATTCAAATGTTAAATCAAACAATGCTTTGGAAATGACCATCTCAATGTTTATATTCTTAGGTTACAGTTATGTTGATCACCTCAAGGTTAATCATGCTACTTGTTCAGCGCTCATATTTTCTTCTTATGCAGCTCAACGTTTCTATTTCCAGTATCTCCATACTAGATGTTCCTGTTTTATATGCTTAATTTGTTTGTAAAGCAAACGGACTCGCGGATCAAGACTCTGGCTTTCTAGGAAGGACTGAAACGGAATGTTGTGCATCCTCTGTATTATCTTTAAAACATGGTGCGGACTTGGCTATGCCTTTCCAATTGGTATTTGGATCAACTTGCATGACCCTTGGGGTGTGTTTGAATGCCTCGGATCTGGATCTCAGATCCAAGGATCTGAGCTGGCATGGGGCTGGCTGATGTTGTGTGGAACCCATGCTAGGGATCAGCTGGATCTGAAATCCCTTTATTTCAGGGTTTGAGATCCTTGAAACAAAGTTAGAATAAGGGCGATCCTCTGGTGATCGGACTAGAGAACCGAGGATCTCTAATCCAGCCATTGGATCTGAGTGATTCAAACACACATTTAAAACACACCCTTAAAGTAACCATTACTAGTAGAAAATGACCGTATTGCACAACTAATTTGATGTGTTTTCTAAAAATTTTATAATTTTTTATATTCTGTCTGTCTAAATCACAAATATCTAGATTTAAAAAGACGTGCTTCCTCTTAAATATATGACTTTTTTTGCAGAATAAACTTTGTTCTTAGATCTGTATCTATCTGGTCTAAAATAAAAAACTTATGTTTTTATAGGCATTGAAAAGTTGAGACATAATTTTATAAATTTCATGTTTTGAGTCAGAATCGTAAACCCTTCTATTGTTCTTGTTTCTAAGTTTCAAAACCAAAATAAAAACATGCTTTGCAAAACAGAACAATTGAATAATAGGTAGCTTTAGATGACGTTTTGACCCAAAAAAATGAAGGATTTTAGAAAAAATAAAAAAAAAATTATTTTTTCAACAACACTTGATTTGTTAAAAAATGATGAATGGATGTTGAGATACAACCTTGACAATGTTTTTAAAAATTAAGAAAGTTTGCATAAAATATATGCGAACTTGAGAAAGTTTGCATAAAATATGTTCAAACTTTCTTAAGTCTGCATAAAATATATGCAAACTTGAGAAATTTTGCATATATTTTATATAGACTTTCTTAAGTCAACATATATTTTATGCAAACTTTCTCAAGTTTTAAGAATGTTGTCAAGGTTGTATTTTGGTCATTCATCATTTTTCAAGAAATCAGGTGTCATTGAAAATGTATTTTTGTCTAGTTTCTTTGTTTTTTCTATATTTTTTCAAAATCTTTCATTTTTTTAGGTTAAACGTCTTTTTAAACTACTAAGTCTTTAGAGCATGATTGTATTCTTGTATTGGAACTCAAAAACAGGAACCCTAGAGAGGTTTTCGGTTTTGACTTAAAACATGAAAGTTATAAGGTTGCATCGCAGCTTTTCAATGATCGTAAAAATACAAGTTTTTGACGTCGGATCAGAGAGATACAAATTTGAGAACAAATACTATTATGCAAAAAACAATAACATATTTGGGAGAAAGTTTGCATATGTGAAGGGTAAAAATATCTTTTTAAATTCATATATTTGTGATTTTGAATATGGGGAGAATATAAAAAAATGTAAGGTTTTCAAGAAAACACATCAAATTAGCCATACAAGTCATTTTTCCATTATCAATGCCTAAATTGGATGATTCATCTAAATTCAAATAGGAGTAGATATGACGGCAGTGTTAGGGCTGCTAAACGAGCTGTACAATAGGTATTCAAGCTTGGGTCAACCAAGCTGAGTTTGAGCTGGCACTTATAAAAAAATACTTTTTTTCAAGGTTGGTGATAAATAAGTTATAGGATTTGAACTCTAGACGTGTTGAGCTAAGCTTAAACTGTCTCATTCATTTACAGGGAAAATTCATTTTTTCTATGCTGGAAGCAATCAAATTTGAATTTTATACCTATTTATTGCAAATCAAACAGTTTGAGTATGTACTTTACGTATGTAATACAAAATATATCCAGTACCAACGGGGGCTCAGCTTGTCTGGTAGCATCAGCTAGTGCACGTCACCATGTGTTGGGAAGTTACAAGTTTGAAGTATCTCTGGTAGAGGTCTGCCTAACCCCAGCTTGCTTTTCAAATATATATATATATATATATATATATATATATATATATATATGGAATATGTTTATTACTAGTTAACCAGATTCTATGGGTGAGCTGAGCCAAGCGCATGCTGCTTGCCAAGCCTATTTCGTGAGTTTGAATGAGCTCTTTTACCAACCGTGAATAAGCTAAACCACAAGCAGCTTGTCTGGTTTCCCAGCCCTAAGATGATACATTGTTGTCGCAAAGACTCACCCGCAATCATAATCGGGCCTGATATACCTGCCTGTTCAAGATGAATTGAGAACAAAGTGGCTTGAACTTGTTTTAATCCATGAACCAGTTCATCCCTCGGTTCTGGTTGATACTCTTTCCCTGACTTAAACCCATGGAAGCTTTAGGGCATGTTTAGAAGAGAGAAAAACTCTCGTAGAAAAAGAAAGTTTTGCCTATGAGAGTTTTTTATATGAGAAGTTTTCCAAAAGAATGCTTTTCGCTTGTTTGTGTAGCATGAGAAAAACAGTGAAAAAATGTGAAAAAATAGGAGAAAGGAGGAGGAGGGTGGTGATGATGGTGGTGGCGGCGGTGAGATGGTTGGTGGGGAGTGTAAAGATAAATTTTCTCTTGTTTGAAAACAGTCTTCCACTCCCCCATGAAGGAATGTTTTTTTTATATCAAAAAGTGTATTTTTTAGAAACTCAGCAAAAGAGTCTCTTGTTTAGAAGGGTCAGAAAATCTGTACTGATTTTTCATTTTGCATCACTTTTCCTACATCTTTCTCGGTTTCAAACGTGCCCTTAGTTTGGACCATAGTGACAGAGGTCACAATGTTTTCAAAAATATTGCAAATGTTATGGCCATATATACCAAGGACTCGACGGAGAGCACAAGCGAACCCTTGATCCCTGTCGATTCAGATGAGTCCTGAGTGAAGTCGCTTGAACTTGGTTGTTTAATCCATGAACCAGTTTATTCCCGGTTCTGGTTGATTCTTTCACTCTCCCTCAAGCCCATGGAGGCTTGACTTTGGACCACAGTGACATATCGTGATTTTGTGAAAAAATATTGAAAAAATATCATGTGACATTTTTTGCCACCATTTTAAACTGTCAAAATATCATAACATGAGTTTTAAATGAAATGCTTCCGAACAGGTTCTCTCTTTTTTTATGTTTGAAACTTTTAAAATCTTTTTTCCTGTATTTTTCCTAAATTTTAAAAGTTTGTGTCAATATTTTGCTGAAAGATGACAGAAGAATAAAGATAAGTTTATGAATTTGAACCCCGTTAAATTGCCATTTTTCAAACTTTCTCACTATGGCCTAGAGCATAGTTGCATAAAAACCATGTTTTACCCTATGTATCCCGTTTCAAGCCTAACAGTACCTTATACTAGTTTCAAAAATTTCAAAAACACCAAGAAACTCATTTCTAAATGCATATGAAACTCGTCCTTAAAAATATAGGAAACCAGTTTCTTATATATGTGAAACCAGTACCAAACTTTGTTTCATCTATAAATGCATATGAAACTCATCCTTAAAAATATAGGAAACCAGTTTCTTATATAAGTGAAAAGGTTTCATCTATCGTGGTAGCAATAATTGTACGAAAAAAGATTGTACTGTACAAAAAAATGACCTATTTTAAAAAATACTATGCAATTTTCGCTATTCTCTCGATATCTAAAATCGTAAATACCCAACTTTACTATGACGTTTTTAACCCTCTCATGTGTGAAATTGGTGAACTTCGTGTGATATATCGCTTAGCTCCTCGAGTAACGCAAACAACTACTTAAAAAGAGTTTTGCACATTTTTTTCTTGCAAACGTCACGAAGGTCGCATAAAATTTATGTGCAAACTTCCTATTGACCTCAAACTTCAACATCGCACATATATCACGAAGTTAATAAATAATTTTATGTGAGAACTTTGCTCAAACTTCAGAACATTATACATATTTCACGAAATTCGCATATATTTCATGAAGTTCGTACATAAATTTATGTGAGAACATTGTCAGTATAAAAATCAAAATACCACAACCCAGAAATTTTAGGGTTAATTGTGGTCTCCAACAAGCGGTCCCCAACCAATGTTCCCTATCATGCTTCCCTGCCGTGACTTTTTTGACAACTATTCTGGAATCTTTGACGTCATTTTTTTTTTCCGGTAAGTACATATTTAACTACTAACTAAACCAAATTTTGTTTAAACACAATATTTTAGAAATACTATTTAACAATGACATGTTGTGGATGTTTATATTTATATATTTATTTGTGTTTGGTTGTTGATTTTTTTTATGTATTTTTTTGTGTTTACCATTTAGGGTTTACTATATTTATGGTTTATATATATATAGAGTGAGAGAGAGTAGTGGGTAGGTGTGAAATGATAGGTGCTAAATAATGTGTGCTAAATGAGTTTCTCTGAGTTTTTTTGTTTTGTTTTTAAATTTTAACCATACAAATGTGATCTATGTACTTGATTTTATAGGGATCAACTCTTGAAGTGTTCAATTCTAACAAATGGGTGGGTTTTTATAATAAAAAAATCATTGGTTCAAAATCTTTGTGATTTTTTGAGGCTTCAAATATCTTTTTTTTTTCATTTAAAACACATGATTTAGGTGTGAATTTTTCATAGATCAACCATGCCCAACACATTTATGGGGTCAAAACTGCAAAAAAGACACCGAAAGGGCAAACAAATCCATTTAGCACGTATCATTGAGAACATATCAATTTTACACTTACCCAATATATATAGATGTTCTTTTCTCACATTCTAGTTTTTAAAGATAAATGATATAAGTTGTGTGGTTGTTGTAACACCCCAGGATTTTTAACCCAAAAATTTTGAGTAATTTTTTTTTTGTTAGCAAAAACATTTTACAACATCTTGGATAAAAAACCTTGAGTGAGTTACTGTCAATCACCCTAGTATTGGATTTTATAAAAAAGAAACATATCATTATAAACTTTAATTGTAGCACATTGGGTATTGTTCATTACTAAAGTTCATAAAACCAAATAACAAAATAACAGAAGTTCTAAAATCCAGTCTTTAGAAAAGGGAAATGGAATGGCTTCAAGATTCTGCCACAACTCCTTATTATCGCTTCAGTAATTCATTCAACCCTTGTAATTGTGTAGAGGGTCAAAACAACACCCCAGTAGGAATACAATGACAAGGTACATGTATACAAAAGTAAGCATGCAGGAAACATCTTTTTTAAACATAACCAAATATCAAGACATTGATAAATCACAAGACCACTGAAAAACTTACTTTAATACTTATGCATGATCAAAGATGTTATGCATGACTTACCAATGCAATAGAGTATCCATCTATGACATGAGTGACTTAAGAATTTTTCATTTAAGTGATCTTTCTTAAATGATGCATGCAATGCTTTTGTCAGAATGCACATTATACTTTTGTTCTTCTTGTTACTAGTCTTTGTAGATATGATACAGACAGTATCCGAATTAGAGACACGACCAAACATTCAAACAATTTGCGTCTTATACTTTAGCCTTGCACATCCTTTTTTGCTCTGGGTGAGGGACAAAACTTATTGAGAGAGAAACCCCAACACCCTTAACCTGGTATACCAGTCTTTTCTTAAGTTGAAGCCTTATTCACTATCACTCCGCAACATCGGTGGTAGCTATCACATATCTCCATGGCTGGGGAAGCAATCCTCTATGCTTTAGAATACCCCATGAAGCCAATTGTATCACTTACTTTCTCATTGTAAGCAACATGAGAACTAACATTCACATTCTTAATTAGTTAACTCTCGTGACATACGTACTTAAACATTACTTTCAGACTTACAATCGGCTCCATAGGGCACAAGTACGCATGATTTTCTTTTGACTTATCATACAGTCATTGGCCACCACTTTGGGGCACGAACATTACAATTCTTTTTCAAAGGTTTTGAGCATATATGGCCTTTCTCACTGCCTTGTGAGTCAATTTCCACATTTCATCAAAGTGTCTTAAAATAAATCATTAACACGTACTTTCTTTTCATTCATCAATTAACACACATGTGTCTCATGTTTTTATCATTGTAATAATTCATATTATGTGTTGACCACCCACTTGGTTGTCAAGCCATATGCATCACACGAATAACTAACTTCGCTTAACTGAATACATGCACTTTTTCATAGACAAAGTATTTGCTTCACATACTTCAAATCACATTTATGATATATCTTATAAAAATCCATTTGGGTTATGGTAAAAAAATGCATATGAAGCTAATATAACCCTTAATCTCTTACTTAACGTAGATATGTAGTTTAAAATTCACTTAAACAAGACAATGGGACTATATTTTCTCAAACTTGAATCATATGTAGAAAACCAAATAAAAATTGGGATTATTTTCTAGGCCAAAAACATATCCTAAGTAGTTTAATCATATCTACTTTCATAAAGTCATACTTTTAAAATCACCGATTATAAAGCTTGAAAATTGTTTTTCACAAAATTCAAATTTCAACATGCCGGTCACTATATATTTCACAAACCACATAGATCATTTTATTATTAGTAGTATTTTTTTAAAAATGCATTGAATGGTGTCACTGAATGAAAATACACATTTTTAAATCTAATATGATTTTTTTGTCATATGTGATTCTTTTTTTTTTATAAAAATCTGATTTCATGAAAACCATGTTTGAGCCAAATCACATTTTGCCCCCCCCCCCCTCCCCACACACACACACACACAACTTTTTTTTTCTTTTCTTTTTCTTCTTTTCACATTCACGTAGATGCAGGTGACTCATAACAGTGTATTTTCGGACAGACAAACTATGTTGTTGCCCAAATCTGATTAAGTGCATCTTTCATCCATTACAAGTCAATTTAACAATCTTGTTAAAGAAGCATTTTGACTCCTAATCATAACATGTGATGTCCAGACATTCAAATCATACTTAATAGAGATCAATGATATCAACTGACAGGGCTAATTAAACTAGATTTTCAGAATCTCATAATAAAATAGAAAAATAGATTAACACAAATCATCTTTTGATGTCAAATAATACTTTAGCTAAAATGAACATTTTCAGAAATCAAAAATATGGAAAACTGACATCTCATGGAGCTATACTTTCACACGCATATACTTAAATCAAAGTACCTACCTTAAACGAGAAGCTTCAAATCAATATCACATTGGTTGGACACTAGTAGTTGGCTACGAACTCGGCTAACAATCTTCACCACTAACACAATCTAGCTATAGCACAAGAGAGAGAGATACATAGGTGAGTATGGAAAAATGTGTAGGCTCTCTTAGCATTTTATAAGGAGAAAAAATAGTAGTTACAAAAGGGGTTTCAATTCTCAAAGGTCACCTTAGGGTAGTGGGGAGGCTGTCATTCACTCATGGCTTAATGAGAAAGAGAGGTGGGTATGAGTTTCAAGAAACTCCAAAGCCTTCTTATTTATTTATTTATTTATTTATTATATGTTTTGTAACTCCTCCAATTCACATGAATGGGGGTGTTGTACAACCCACCCTTGTTGGCTGCTCTAATTCTTTCACTATGCCAGCCCACCATCTTTGACAAAAAAATATTTTTTTGGCTTGATTGAGTTTATTAATTTTTTCTTATCTTTTTTTTCTAACTTATTTTGAAGTAACTAGTGTAACTCTCCCATTCAGGTGAATAGGAGTGTGGGTTCAACCCACCATTTTACTTAAATGAAACTCCTAATCATAAAGAGAACAAAAAAAAAAACATTTTCTCTACTTACTTCTTTCTCTTAGGTATTGAATATTTAGTATTGTATTTTATTTTATTTTTTTTGGTTCAAGTGGGGTCCACTAGAGAGGACGCTTATCTCTTTAATGTATTAGCTCTACTTCATATTCTATTAGTTAATATATATGCATGTATCCCTAAGTATATACTATGTACATATTTCATACATTATGAAATTCATCTTATGTATTAATTGTATTTCTAACACTACTTTTACCTTATGTTACACCATCAATTTTTGGATCCATGTTGGATCCCGTCCTATGTACATCGATCCACACTCATATCTAAAAGTCATTTTAGATTTTGGATCTTGGGATCCAAATTCAATTTGGATCCTTTCAAGATCCAGATCCAATTACCAAAATTCGACTTTTGAATCTCAAATTTACCTATGTGTTAGATCCAAGTACTGGATTTGTTTCCCATAGATAGTGGATTTCAGATATTTTTGGTATTAGATCAAGATCTAAATCCTAGTAGTTTTGAATCCGTGAAATTAAATTTTTAAATTCTCTATAAATGTTTAGTCTATATTAACCTTTCACAAATTATTTTCAAAATACTTAAAAATTTCCTCAAAAATTTGTGAGTCTTACAGTTGTTAGAGGGACATAATGGTGGCCTCTGAAAGGGTTAAAATATATTATTGTAGCAATGATCACCCTACTTGGAGATCTATACTGGTCTTAGAAAATAGTAGTTATAAGAAATTTATAGCTTTAATGTCTTATAAGACTAGATATGTGAGAGAGTCAATTAGCCTTTGGTATAGGGAAGATGTCAAATTATATGACCAACATTTATGGATAGATGTCTTGGATGATGATGACATAAAATTTATGTTATTTAGTGATGACGTTTATGTAGTTGCTCACAAATTACAGAAAAAGTTGTTGCTTTGGGAGTTGAACAAGAAGTAGTTAATGAATGAAATGATAAGGATCCTTTGAAGAACATACATCTATCTTAGGCACCATAAATCGAGCTCAGTTCTTTGAAAAATATGGATCTTCAATGTGCAGGCAATAGAGAACAAACAATTGATATTATGCATGATCAAAGGATCACTACAACAGATGGAGAATCATATTGGCAAGTTAGTGTCAGTGATAAAGCTAGGTACAAGTTTTAATTTATGCTAAAGATGCATATGCCATTATTGTATTTTTGCATATATACTTTATCTTGAATATTGAAAATACAAAAATGTTGAATGCATGGATGGGTTAGAAGATATAGATACGATGAATCTTGACTTAGTTTATACAACCGAATAGTCAATTAGTAGTAGCAATGAAGAATCAGATGTTATCGATGATAATGACTATACCATGTTGATGGAATAGGACAAAGACAGTGATGACATGGGATAAATAATGGTGAGTGAAAATGATACACAAATGACATTTAAAAAATTGAAGCCTTGGTAAGTTGTAGAAGTTATATGAACATTTATTGGGCATAAGAACTATTTAATATTTTTACAATAATGACATGTTGTTTAATATGTTCTTATTCAATGGATTCTTATACAATGAAGAGCAATTAAAAATCATTAAAGTAGAGACATCTCATTTGTACTAGCAATTACGTAACAAATCACTTAATAATTTTGAATAATTCCAGTAGCTAACAACAAGCTCAAACAATCAAGAAATTACAATCGACAAAAGGTTTAATGATCTCCAATATTGTAATCAATTTTTAAAAGATCATGTCATAAAAAATAACTATAAAACAAAATTTCTAAAGAGCTGTAATAACAGTCATTGTCGTATGCACGAGACCAAA
Organism: Nuphar pumila; assembly: GCF_984573655.1. Taxonomy (NCBI): domain Eukaryota; kingdom Viridiplantae; phylum Streptophyta; class Magnoliopsida; order Nymphaeales; family Nymphaeaceae; genus Nuphar; species Nuphar pumila. Next base: position 33,631,103 of record NC_143253.1, on the reverse strand, counting down.
CCCGCAAACTATAATTGTTTGCTCGTGGAAGATCCATTGTACGAAGGTGCGTGGAGAAGGGTTCTTTTAACTAAAAAGTATTAAAGCGAGCATATATATGGTGGATCATTAGGTAACTTTGTAGTAAAAAAAGTGCCTTCCAAGTGAATTTCAGATGTTATTCACAAATGCATGCATGATAACCTAAAGATAATTTCAAGAAAAATCATGAATGACATTAGTCACGAGGAATGAGTGAAGGTCACTTACAAACAAGCATGACGTGGATGATAACAAACTAAGGGGGCACTTTATGGTTCATTCGAAGAGTCCTTAAAGATGCTTCTCGTCTATTTAGACCATTTGATGAAGGATAACTTAGGGTCACTAGGGTACCTTTAGACTAATCAAAAAGATTGATTTTAGTACATGTTCTTATCATTCCATCCAAGCATCGATGGTTTTTTAAAGGATGTCTTCAAGTTCTTATGGTAGATGACACTTTCATAAAAGAACATACACTGATATATTATTGTTGGCTCATGATATTAATCCTTTTGGTGAGATGTTTTTTATAGCATTTGTAGTTGTTGATAAAAATTTGAAGGATTCATGGGTATGGTTTTTTAATCATTTAAAGGAAGAACTTATGCTACGACGAATATAAAGAGAGATTAGAGCTTACAGTTATTTATGATAGGCATGAAGGTCTAAAGTATGGTATCTTCCACACATGACCTACATGTCATGTTGGATATTGCATGAAGTATTTGATAAAAACTTTTCTAAACAATTTGGTTCATCATTCAATATATTTTGGTAGAGTGCAGCTCGAGCATCCACGACACAACAATGCACTTATTTTCTTTAAAACATTTGGGAGTAAGATAAAGTCGTATACAATTATGTTTCTACTAACATGCACCCAAAACATTGGGTTAACAACAAAAATATATAGATGTTGAACATCTAATATACTAGAGCACTTCAATGTATGAATTTTTGCCATATGTGACCAGCTTTGTCTCACACTAATGAAACTTTTTGAGAAAAGGAAAAATGTCGAACAAAATATAACAGGCGTTGTAGTACCTAAGGTAAAAGAAAAGCTATAGGAACTCTTGAGGAAGCCACACCAAGTACATGTGCAAGTAGTGCATTACCACTGAAAGTGATACGAAACAAACAATCAATCTCACAATTATAGTATTGATCTTCAAAGGCACTTGTACTCTTGTCAAAGTGGCAGGTTAGAGGGATTCCATGCAAACATGTTATCGCATGTATTTTGTACGAGGAAAACCTACAAGAGGATTATTGCGACAAGTCCTTCATAGTTGAATCATATCAAGCTGCACATAATACAATTTCATTCTTTTCGATGGTGAACAATGTCCCATATATCGGTCCATCAAATCTTATACCTGTTTATCCACCAAAAGTGGTTCGTAAATCAAGGTGACCTAGGGTGAATAGATGAAAGACAAGACCCAATGATGTTGTGACATAAAAGTGTTGATGAGGTTGGCCATAATAGGCAAAAGCACGAATAACAATATATGATTTATTAAGAGTTGTTTAATGAAATAGGTGGTAAATAGGCTTATACACTAGATGGTCTTGTTAATAAAGACTGAGCCTTGTAAGGGACATTTAGTCGGAAGGTTTATTAAGGAGTATTGGAGTAAATGTGGCTGCAGTAAACAATGTGAGAATTGGGTCATGTAAAGAAGCATAATAACTAACTTATAGATAAGACTTACTTTCTTTTATGTCATGGATATCCTCAATTTTATGTCTTCTATTTATTTGTGGTAGGTTAAAACAAGAATGTATCAATGTATGATACATGGTAGACAAAAAACCAAATCTTCGTCGAGGAAATGAAGAACCAAATCTCTATCGAGGAAGCGATGAACCAAATCTCCATCTCAGAGTGATGAACTAATTATGGTGCCTCCTGTATAATGAATGTCCCGAGTATGATTTTGGCAAAGAAACTTCGTTGTAAAGTGACAAGTGTTATGTTTGTTTGTTTCTATAGTTGTTCTTGCGTTTGTATGTTGACTGATTTGAATATATCATAAATGTAATGCATTTTTTTTACTTTATAGCATCTATCAAGATTTGTAGAAAGACTCAAATTGACCCACAACAAAGACATGAAAAAAAGAATGATATTGTCGAAGACCCTTTTCCTTACCCTGTATTTCTTTGTGAGAAAAGAGAACTTATGTCAACTAATTCAAACTAACTAATAAACAATATTTCTTTCACAGCAAATGATCGTAACTGCAAGGCAACAAGATGGGACAACTACGTGCTTGGAGAGATAAACAACTTGTTGTATCAATTCTTTGATGCTGACAAGGTATTTGTTTGATAATATTGCATAATTTCATAATACATGATGACCTTAAACTTGATTTATGTTTCTGGTCTTAATCCTTTTCAACTGGGGCAACTACCATTGGGTTCTATAGGAAATGGATATGCATGAGAAGGTGTTCATGTTGTACAATTCCACGAATTTCATAGACTGTGCAGATATTAAAGTCATACAACTGGTATGTTTTTGTTATACGTTATTTGCTTTTGCTCTATATTGCATAAGTTTTGTTAACAATCGTGTATGCTATGCACTTTTTCCAAGTTATGTTTTTTGCTTCACAGTTTAGTGTTGAGAAACTCTGTTTTGATGTCACATAATATGATACACTGTCGTATTTGATTTTATATGATATGATAATATGTCCTCTTGAAAAATGTTATATTATGACTGAATATGTTTTGCCATAAATCTAACGAGTATTTGGTGCAAGGATATCTCACCCAAAAAGGATGGAGACTTCATGTTAAAGTACAACTAGTGCAATCATACTCCTTGAAGAAAAAGCTTGATGAGCCATGCATTCCTAAAGTTCAACTGAAGAGATCGGCTACCTCAAGATGAAGATTTTTTTCTTCTTTAGAGTCATATGTAACAGAACCTTCAGGAACATGCATATTGCATATTACATACTCATTCATAAAACCTATATCATAAAAGTATACGATAGTTTCAAAAAGCTCCTTTTTGAAAACTAATAATTGTACCTTCTTACAACCCTTTATGAAAAAGGTATTTTTGACATGATTTCAAAATGTAATAATTGTACCTTACATCATATACAAGACAACATGAAAAGAAATATAGGAAAAAGACAAAACATGAAATCGGCTATATAAAGAAAAACAAATATAATATGCTTTCAAAAGACTCTAGTTACCTTCTTTAAAGAAATGATTTTAAATATAGGAAAAAGACAAAACATGAAATCGGCTACATAACAAATATAATATGTTTTGAAAAGACTCTAGTTACCATCTTTAAAGAAATGTTTTCAAATATAGGAAAAAGACAAAACATGAAAATCGGCTACACAAAGAAAACAAATATAATAAAGGTTTTGAAAAGACTCTAGTTACCTTTTTACAAACCCATAGAATGTCGACTTACTTGAAGTCATCATTCTCTTTGTATAGCATTAAATACCTCTTGTAAGAAATCCTTGTTAAATATCCTTCTCAAGAATGTCGACTTTCTTGTAGTCATCATTCTCTCTGAAGACTTTGAAAAACACAACATAAAGAAAACACTTGACATGACTATGTACAAATAAATATCTCAAAGCACTCATTGTACTTACACTCATTTAAAGTAAAGAAGTACTTATGTACCTCAAATCATTAATTAGAATAAAGACAAAACCACAATCCAACGTTCAATGTACTATTGTAAGAAATAGACTTTTTACATAAAATATGTATTACCTAAAATATTACAACGACTAGTGTACCCTATATTTTACTTTTATGGAAAAAGACTTTTTCGAATTTCTCCAAAGATGTTTTTGAAATGACATATCATTTCACATCTCAAGAAGGCTACGATTTCAAAATGTAACAACTACTTTTTTAAAAAGCTATATAAACACACTCAAATAAACTATTCAACATTGAATGGAATGGACATGTGAGCTTACAACGAGAAAAATTCCTATTCGATATTTGAAAAGAGGGCCTTGAAAAAGAAAGAGAAAAAGTCAAGTATAGCTCTTTGACAAAGAGTATCCTCTGAGTGAAAAACAGAACATTCTGAGAATCCTTCATTCGTGCATTCATATCATTATGAAGGTTCTATAGGAAGTATTGTAACTTTGTTATTCACTGTTTTCCTTCTTTGTTGAAAGAAATAGACCTCTGTGAAAGAGGGTGTTGCCCTTCTCTGTTGAGAGAAGAAGACCTCTGTGGAAGAGAGTGTGCCCCTTCTCTGTTGAGAGAAGAAGACCTCTGAGGAAGAGGGTGTTGTACTATTTATCCGGTGACTCGGATGTTATAGTGGAAAGCTCAAGTGGTTTGCTTGGGGACTGAATGTAGGTCTGGGTATTGACCGAACCAGTATAAATTTTGTGTTTTATGTGTTGTGCCTTATTGCCTGATTATTTTATTTTATCGATCTTTATTGTATTTCACTATTCACCCCCTCTAGTGGAATTTCATTTAGTGTAAACTATTATAACATTTAGATAGTGGAGGTTATCGAGGGTATTCCTCAATAAAAAAATGAGTAATTTCTTTTAATATATGTTAACTTTTGTTGTATGTCATTCATAACTTTGTATATGACTCTTACATGATTGATTGTGGTATATTTGTCCTCATATACATGAAATATATAAAAAAAAAAACTGGAAATTAAACTTGACATAGGTACGTGTTTATATGTCATGTTGTTTTCACTTCTTTGGGAGTAATCTAGAGTTAGTTGTTTGCTAATAACTTTTTTCTTTTTAAACTATGACAGAGTCTCACCGGTGTATGATAACATTCTATCAACACCTAAAAAAGAAGGTGAGGTACCGCAACCGAATGAAGATGGTATAGTCTGTGAGGTACCACAACAAAATGAAGATAATATGGAAAGTGAGTTACCGGCTCACGAGGTCGCAAAAGCTTAACTGTGGACACTTGCATTGTTTTTATTTTGAATGAAGAACTGTAATTTGTATAAATTCAATGTTGAGTTCAATGTTAGAACACAATCTATAAATTCATAGTTGATTTCGCATGAATTTGAATTTGAATTTGATATGATCTATAATTTAAATATATTAAATATTTTATATGAATTCATAGTTAATATTGTAATTTCACACTTTACAGTTTTTAATATCAATTCACAGTTTTGATGATATGTTCTATAAATATATTGAATGTTTTGTTAATTCTGAATAGTTTTCTGTATTTTGAGTCTTTATTCTGAAAAAATAAAATCCGTAACAAATTTATGCAAAACAAAAGTTTGCAAATAATTTATGCAAAAGCAGGAAGTCCACAACAAATATATGTGAAAACATGAAGTCCATAATAATTTTTTTGTGAATAAAATGAAGTTTGCACCAAAATATATACGAAAATAGGAAGTCTGAAATGCGAAAACAAAAAGTTCACAATGCAAAAATTAGGAAGTTCGTAATGCAAAATTAGAAAGTCCACAAAAAAATATTTGTTTACGGACTTCCTATTTTTGTATATATTTTGGTGCGGACTTCATTTTATTCATAACAAATTTGTTGTGGACTTCTTATTTTCACAACAAATTGGTTGTGGACTTCTTATTTTCACATATATTTGTTGCAAACTTTCTATTTTTGCATAAATTTATTACAGAATTTGTTTTTTCAGAATTAAGACTTGGAATACAAAAAACTGCATAGAATTTATAAAACATTCAACATATTTACATAATATATCATCAAAATTGTGAATATTTATTAAAAATTGTGAAGTATGAAATTATAATTTCAACTGTGAATTCATATAGAACATTTAACATATTTAAATTATAGATCATATCAAATTTAAATTCATGCAAAATCAACTATGAAATTTAGAGATTGTGTTCTAACATTAAATTTAACCTTGAATTCATACAAATTATCATAATTCTTTAGTGTCATATTTACAGAACATATCATCAAAACTATGAATATATATAATAAAATCAACTCTGAATTTACATATATAGAATCAACTATGAATTTACAAAAATATAAAACAATCAAAAATTTGCAGTCACTGGTGTTGTAGATGCCTTATATATAGTTCCTTGTTGACTTTATTTTGCATTTTCGAGAAGGCCAACTTGAATTTGTAACATCTTCTTTAACATGTGAATTTCGTCTAGTGCAAGAGCTAACGGAGATTCCAATTTGGAATCAGTCTTTCTCTGCTTCACGGCATTCTCCTCTTCCTTCTCCTCCTTAATGACCCTCTTTGTAGAGGGACTGATTCAAACCTGCTGGGATATAATAGGTATATGCTGGGATATAATAGGTATATCTTCGTCATTGGTGGCATGTACCATAGATGACAAGTCAATGTTTTTGTTGCCATTGCGCCACTCTTTAATTTTGGACAGAAATAAAGTGAGGTAATCTTTTGTTTGTAGTGAAATGGATTTGGATATGGTGCAAAGGAGACCGGGTTGCTGAACAAACCCAAACTGTCGGAAGACTCAGATGGTCGTTTGGCGCTCAGCTTCATTCATGTTGTGCAACCAAATGTTTATCCTCGCGATGTCCTTCGCCCCCTCAATCGCATCAACATTCTCCTCCTCCACCATCACATTTTTATAGGGGTACCACTTTACCTACAAAAGCTTAAATAATTCATGGTTAGTCATATACCGCATTATGTTTCAAAAAGTAGAAAAAATATCAATAAAACTTACATCTTTCATGCTTGACTTGTGTAACAATTTTGTAAATTGACCACATGACATGTGATAACCCATCAATCTTCCATCAGTCATCTCTTCGCTACGTGGTTGATAAAATATTGCTATACGTAAAAAATCATGTACATAATCACGAATTGGATGCCTTGTAGTGGCTATGTGTTTTCATATCCAAACCTGCAAGGATTAATGTACAATATAATAATCAATAATTTAAAATAATGTTTGATTAATACACAAAAATAAATACTTTCAACAACACCAACTGTAACGCCCCAAAATCGTGGACTTGAAACCTTTTATGAAAAAGGTTGAAAGCTTTGAAATCAATCATTTATCAAAGTTTAAAACAGAAGTTCAGCAGAAGATCAGGTTCAAAACAACAAGTCTCTAGACCTTGAGCACATTACAACCAAAAGCAGATTCCCCCTTACAAACCGATTTGCAGTTCAAATATATATTTTATTGAAATGAAAAGAAGAACCACATTTTGGTAATACAGTTTTAGAAATGCAGAGTTATAATCAAAAGAGATGCTTTCAAAGAAACCTTATACCACATCTATCAAAAGTATCCCCAGGAGCGCAACGTCAGAAAAGGGCATTGCCTTGAATGCATCGCGTCATCATGCCATCGCAAGTTGTCTCAACCTGTTCACCACCTGCCCATGAAAATGGGTCAGTCACACAACAGACTAGTAGGACTGCAAAGGACAAGAAAGAGCAGAAGCTACAATAAGTAAGATAAAAGCTAGCTTAAGCAGGAACAAGCAAGACTAGCAGATCTAACCAAATGTGTTGTGTAGTAAGCAAAGCTCTAGTAAAGCGGACAGCTACGTAAAAGAGCAGGAAGGATCAGAGTGTTGAACAGACAACTATAGCAATCTCACAAATATAATGGGTGAAGAGTAACTAACTCTATCCACCAGCCAAGCAAAGCAATTTCATAAGACAGGTATTCATAACAACACTCGTAATACATACAAGTACCATAGGATGGCTCAGTCCATCGACAAGTGATTACATTAATTGTGAGGCACAAGCTATTGCATCACAAGCAATTCATAAGCAATACAAGATAAGCAATCAACTAGTATGAGAAGCTAGTTATTACCAAGCAAGGAACTGCGTAAGCAGTTTAACCAACAAGGGTAACGCCTCGACGGGCGTACCTAGCTCAACGAATAGCATACCGAACTACCGAGCTAACAAGCAAGCAAGCAAAGCATGTCACAACATGCGTATCTCACGATCATGTGTATAAGTTATATCTTGTCTCATTACTGAGCAGGCCGTTGTGGGTACGCACAAGGCAAAACGTAAAAACAGACGAGATCGATTCGGGGGTCCATTATGCTATGTATTTTATTATACCCCGAGCATCTTGCCTGTGAAGGCGCATGATTATTATTTAGGTGAGTTATACGCGCCATTGCGCGTTCGAGGCAAGCACACAATTTACATCTTACTCACAGCAGTATGCATCGTAACTATTCACATATACAATCACGATGAAAAGGGGGTCAATCCTCAGTGAGGGTAGAAACATCACTCTTGTGATCTCAAACACATGCCATTGCATGTTCGAGGCAGACATAAGTCTCTCATCCTACTCATCGTAGTACGCAACGTACCTGTTCAAAAGTACAACCACGATAAGAGGGGTTTGGATCTCTCGCAGGAAATCCCAATGCTTCTACTTTATAGAAGCCCGCAGTGAACTCATTCAGTTCCAACTGATCGTGCTCGGATCCTTTAGACAATTGTGAGCAAACTGCCTATTAGGCGAAAATCAATATAATAGGATTAGCTTAATGTGTCAATACACGCTTAGAGGTTACTATAGACCTCTCGATCTGCTCTCGTAGTCCAAACATATCGTACGTGACTAAGGGTAGAACTACAAGAGGAGGAACATGAGTCCCTTATAAGAGATCCAACAATACCTTCACGAAGGAAGGCGCTACAAACATGGTTGAGCAAGAAAGCCTAGAAACTAGGTCTCGCATCAAAGGTGAGGTAACGCCGATCTAGGGATGGCGCAAGTACCTCGCTAGGATCCCCGCCCCTATTCGTGCACAGGATCTTAAATAAGGTTATCTAAGTCGTATCGAATAGGCAAACTAAGGTTGTAACACATCTATCCCGAATGCATCGATTTGGGAGATCTGGCCGCTATCACTTTACAAGCTATACATTCCTGAAAATAGGATCGCACCTAAGACATCGTCTTTGGAGAACTGAAGTGCATAAGTGTGTGTCGAGACCTTTAAGATAAGTGAAACAATATACACTATACACTCGAAGCTGCGCTCAAGGAGCGCAAGCTGACAAGAGGCAAACTCGTGCACAAACCAATACAAAGGCAAATCGAGGGGCAAGACTCGATGAGCGAAGCCGCATCGCGAGGGTAGAACGCTAGAGGTACTCACGGGGTATGTGATCATACCTCGATCATCGTAACGCACAAGCAGGCAACTACGCAAGCAACTCGTGAGGTAAGAGATCTTATACTGACTACGCAAGTGTAAAGGATGACTCACGAGGCATGGGGTTGCACCTGGATAGATCAATAAGCGCAAGCAGGAAAAGGAGCATGCGACAGAGATAGGATACATGCATGAACAAGGCATAGGCATGAGGCGCAGCAACAAGGTAAAGACGAATACATACAAAAGGTAAGTGCAAGAGCAAGCACGTCAGCACAGGAAAGTGAAATACAAAGAATAAAGCAGAAGCAAAGCCACGGCGCATAAAGCGCAGGATAACAAGTAAATACAGGAAGTAAAGTGCAAGAACGTAAAGGAGGACCAGGACTTGCATCCTGGAGAACAAAGCAGACATAAGCAAGTAAATGCCAAGGCGCAAAGCGTGGGGCAGCAGGAAAGTAAAGTGCGGGAAAGTAAAGAGGACAAGGATCGTGAAACCGCGTCCTTGAGTTAAAAGACATGGAATGTAAAGGCAGAAATAGAAAGCCTAGGCACATATAGCGCGGCGGCGACAGAAAGGAAAGTGCGGGAAAGTAAAGAGGACAAGGATCGCGAAACTGCGTCCTTGAAGGTAAAGACATACGTATATATATTATACGTATACATATATCGTCCTCTTTTAGTTATCTTTCTTATTTTAGCATTTATCAGTTCATTGTCCTTTCACGCAAGAATCCCCTACCTTAAGGGGTTGCGGGTCCTCGTACGCATGCAGCATAGGCAAGCAAGAGCTCGAGCCACAGAGGGCGAGCCGGATCCACCGTTCAACCTGGAGAGCTTAGAACGTTAGCATATGCCGAAAATAAACAAGCAACAAGGCAGCAAGGCCTCCCTGCCTGCAGGAGGCAGATGCAGAAACTCTGCACCCTGCAGACAGGGGTGCCAGAGGCAGGGGCCTCAGCCCTGCTTGGCAACAGCAGCAGAGGCAGGGAGCAGGAGCTCCCTGTCTGCCAGGCACAAAGGAAGGCAGGGGAGGGAGCAGAAGCTCCCTGCCACACATGCCACAACAAGGCAAGGGGGGGGGGGGGGGGACACCCCTTGTCAGAACAAGAGACAAGGGCGTAGCCCCCCGCCGGCAGCAAGAACAAGGCAAGGGAACAGAGCTCCTTGCCAGAGAACAGCAGAGGTGCAGGGGACAAGCCCCTGCTCGAAAACAAGAAAGCAAGGGGGCTTCGCCCCCTGCTGGCACAATGCAAGAGGCAGGGGGGGCTCGCCCCCTACCGGCACAATGCAAGAGGTAGCGGGACAGAGCCCCCTACCGAGGAGCAACAGAATGGTGCAAGGGGGCTCCGCCCCCTGCAGGGGAAACAATCGAAGGCAGGGGGCTAGCCCCCTGCCGGCAAAAAAAAGAAGACAGGGGGGGCGAAGCCCCTTGCCGAGAAGCAACATCAAGGCAGGGGGACACCTCCCCCTACCGAGAACCAATAAAAGAGCAAAGGGGGCTCAATCCCCCTGCTGACCCACTGCAAAAGGCAGGGGGGTGACCCCCTGCCGACAAGAGGCGACAGGGGGCTCAATCCCCCTGCTGACCCACTGCAAAAGGCAGGGGGGTGACCCCCTGCCGACAAGAGGCGACAGGGGGCTCAGCCCCCCTGTCGACCAAGAACAAAAAAGGTAGGGGGGGTTAACCCCCTGCCAAAACAAGAGGCAACAGGGGCTCAGCCTCCCTGTCGTTCAATAGCAAAAAGAAAGGAATGACATGGGGCGGAACCCTCTGCCAAGAAGAGCCAACGACAGGGGGCTCATCCCTCTGTCGACCAACAACAAAGGGTGGCAGGGGGGTTTAGCCCCCTGCCAACAAACGATGACGACAGGGGGCTCAGCCCCCCTGTGGATCCACCCAACACACAGGAGAAGGAGGGGAGGGTTATACCTCCGAAGACCGCAGCGACCGGGGGAGGAGCTGAGTGGAAGGGGCGCTGACGGCATGCTCGGGGTCCTTGGCGGCTGGTCGGCAAGACGCAGGGAGGATCGCTGGCAGCAGCACAGAGGAAGAAAGGGTGGTGGCCGGCAGCGATTCATCGGTGCACAAGGTCGCTGGGGACGCTGGCTGCGAATCGTCGGTGACTGAGAGGTCGTCGGTGGCCGGCGCAGTCGACAGTAGATGGGAGGGTGGCGACGATCGTCGGCGGCTGCTGTCGACCGAGGTCACCGAATGGAGGGTGGTGGCGCTGTCGAGGCTCAAGGGCTGCCGAAGTGTCTGCGGCTGAAGGGGAGACAGCAAGGGGGGTCGGGGGCTCACTGGTGTGAGTTTTGGAAAACCCCTTTTTAAAATAATATTTTTAATTAAAATTCTGTGAAAGCCAGACACCAAAAATATAAAAACCGGCTCGCACGAGTGGTGGAGTCCGGGTCGAACTCAGGGAACGGGAAATACTCTTATTCAAACACAACTACACTACTCTTTATTGCCAAAATAAAAAAAATAAATGAATGAATATCTAAAGAGTACTATCCTACGCAGAGGACTTAAAAAAATAATTAAAGTGCCTTATTACAAACCCAAATGAATTGAATTAAATGAAATAAAATCCTAATCTAAAAAGAAAAGCAAGTCTTCAGTGCTTGAGGCTTTCTATTTCTTCTTGAGGTAATGTATGTTTTCTTGAACTTTGGCTTTTCTGAGGGACCCTTCCTGAAGGTACTTTTGAGGGCTTGAGGGGACCTCAGAGGGTACTTTTGGGGAACAAAAAGGAGCTCACCGTACGTTCCAACGCTTCCCTGCAAAACACAAAAAATACAAAACAAAGCAGTACAAAGAAAACTAACAAAAATTTACTAATTAATTACTAAAAAAAATCAGCAAAATCAAGATTCAACTAACTAAAAACAAACTAATAACATGAACTCACCATGAACAACCTAATAACAAACTATCACAAAAAGACGAAATAGCAAAACTACTTAACAAACTAAGTGATCTACCAGAAGTTGAACTAATGTAACTAATTCTGAATACTAAACTAAACTCAAACAAGAAACTAATGACGGCAATTCAACGACATGCATAGAATAACTAATAATGTTTAGACAATTAAAATGACCTAGCTGAAATAAATTACTAAAAACGTAAATGGAAAAGGATTACTTTTCAATGAAAACAATAATTCCAATGTAAACTACTTAGTGATAACATAAACAAAAAAAATAAGTAAACTAACAATAAAACTAAATACTACGTGGCTAATAATAAACTAATGGGTTTAAAATAATGTATGAAATCAAATCACTAACCTGAAGCAAAGTAGAGCAACTCTTTACTTTAACACTTTAGGAAATAAATAAACATGAAGAGGAACACGTTAATTGAAATAACTGCTAAAGAGATCAAACTAGTAATCTAATAAACAATGTCAATGAAGTGCAGCAAGCAATGGCAACTACATGATAAAATGTGAACTAAGAAAGATTCTGCTTTAACTATTTAATTAAACTAAACTACACTACGTCAATTGATGAAAAACAAACACATCACACAATAACGAACTAAAGATAGGGAAGAAAGAAAACTAATCTAATGATAGAATAATGCTAAACTCAACGATTTAACTGGCTGATACGAACAATGTATGCTGCACTATTGTAACACCAGGGCTCTCGTAAATGTTGATTTCTGAAAGTCATGAAACTCAGATTCACGTCTTAACTCAAGATTTCAGGCCCTGCTAAAGAAAAATGGATAAACTATGTAGCTATTGGAATGTAGCCTGTAGGTTATGGATGACTAACCTAAGACATTAATGAAATTGACTACTTAAATCACACACTACATAAACCATGCTACAGAATTAACCTATTGATGAAATGACATATGCTTAAAACAACTAAGTGCTCTAATGAAAAAGAACATCTAAAAAAAAAACTAAACGCAACAGATTAAAACGACTGATAAGAAAAAAAACTAAACGCAACAGATTAAAACGACTGATAAGAAACAAGACGCAATAACCATGATACTTAAATGAAAACTAGCTATGGTCGTACCTAAGAATAAGACGACTAATAATCTAAGCTAATAACGACCATTCAAATCTGAAACAAATAATAACCTAAATAACTAATAATGCTTTTAACGACCTAAAACAATTATTCTGAACCACAATAACCCTGCAATGGACTGGGTATTGACGCTGCACGAATTGACTAAATAAAAATTAAAACACAGTGAATGACTAAGATGTTGAACCTAAATATTACAGAGAAGGGGGGAAAGAAGCTCACCTTGCGGATCATCTCCGATGGAGGGATTGAGAAGAGAAAATGGTTGATCCAGTTGCATCCACGCTGCTCCGACGAAGAAGAAGTTATAATCGGCGATGAAGAAAGTACAGCAAGAAGGCGAAATCGCCGGCGAGATAAAAGGGAAAAAAAAGAAGAAGAAGAAGAAAGGAGGAGAAGGAAGGAAGAAGAACCGGATGGTAGAGAGAGAGAGAGAGATGAGAGGCGTCAATTCCAAAGAGAGAGAGACGTCTCTTTTTTCTGCTGTAGAAGACTACTTATAATATTAAATTAGGGTAAAGCAAATTTTTCAAAACCAGTCCCACACTTTTCAATAGTTTTCCAAAGACTCACTTTTAGCAAAACATATTTTATTGACTACAAAGAAAACTTCCTAAACTAATTAAAAATTACAAATTAGCTAATACAAACCTAAGCTAACTAAACTACCATTAATAAAATCTAAATCTAATAAAAATACTAAAACCGTAGAGAAAGCATTGAAAACTCGATTTTCTGATAAAATTTGATTCAATGCGATTTCTCAGAACTAACAATAAAAATAGGTTTTTAGAGCGATTTTTAACACGGATCATGCATAAATAATGATTAATAAAATGCAAATATTATGCATGATCACTCACCGGAGCTCCGACGAGGGCTGCTGCAAGCAAAGATCGTCGTCGATGGCCACGGAGGTCGGCGAAAGGGGAACGGAGCAGAGATCGAGCGAGGAGAGAGAGAGGCAGCGATCGGGGACTCACCGAAGCTGGAGGGGAAGCGGCCGGTCGGAATCGCTCATCGGCGTCTCCGATCGCCGGCGGGAGCGTGATGGGGGCGGTGCAGATGAGAGAGAAGGGGCGAGGGGTTTTGCCCCTCGCCCGAGACGCTTGTGACTTTTAAAGTCACAGGCTTCTCGAACGATCGAGAAGCCGGGTCCAAGTTCGGGCTCGGGTCCAGCTCGGATCCGGGTTCGAAACGGTGGACCGATCGTGACACGTGTCCGACACGTGCAGGGCATGTGTCTGACACGTGTCCGACACGGATTTTTTTTTTTCGCGGGGCTTTACATCCTACCTCCCTTAAAAGAATTTCGTCCTCAAAATTTCATAGGAAGGTGATCTGCCTAGACCGTAGTCTAAGGGAACTAGGTAGGTCAGGATGCACGTGCGCACACGAATCCCCCAGACACATAAGCTTCTGAAGGGATCAGGACAACACATAATGAGTCCCAAAGAGAGGTTCGGAGCCAACAACTTGATCGAACAAAACGTATGTGTAGAATCATTATAAACTCGTCTTCGCCGGAGTTCGCAAGAGTTCATAGAGCCGCAAAATAGAAAGGGAGTTTAGCAGAAGGCTATAAGAATGCTTATTCGCTATCTTCAAGGGTGAAGAGACACGACGAGTCATCAAAGAAAACGAGTCTAGTAGAAGACCAAAAGGAAAGGTTAAACATTAACTTCTACTAGACGCGATAAGGGATGAAGAGACAAAACGAGACATTGCTCTAACTTGCGTTCCTTGAACGGGGTCTCTAAATCATCATCATCACGTCGTGTGTCACACTCGCAAACTCTAACAAACTCTGCGTCATGAATAAACACAATCTATACTCCCTCAAGGCCTTGTGCGGACAACTGCCACCTATCAAGACTCGCTTAAGGCGACATAAAAGCTCACCCTTCCAATAGAGGGTCCAAAATATGATCTAGATCTAAAAATCAATACAAATCTAATTCTCACATCTGAGTTGGGCATATAATCATGCTAAAACAGAAAGCCAAATCTATAGATTCACAATTGGCTATACTAATCAATATCAGAAGATCAACAAAGCTCACCATAGCCCTTCATAAAAATCAAAGTCACACAAGTTCCCCGCCTGAGAAACGTACGACCTCACAAGGGATTACCGCTCTAGATGGTATACCTGGTCTTGGACAGTACAATTCCTCACAGTTCACCGTCTCCGCAGCTACCCGCTCCTGGACAGTGTATATCCTCACGGAGATTCTACCACTCTAGTCGGGTTACCAGATCTTAGTCATACGAACCCTCACAGAAAACCCTTGGGAACCCAATCCTCAACAAATGCCATAAACAAAGAAAATCACTGCGATACACGCATCAACACAAATGACCGCTCACAGGGTCGATAGCCACTAATAATCGACAAGATCCACGCCGAATTACCTGGTATGGGAAAATGTACAAGCTCACGAGGAATTACCGCCCTAGATGGTATACTTGGTCTTGGACCATACACTTCCTCACAGTTCACCGTCTTCGCGGCTACCCGGTCTTGGATAGTGCACGTCCTCACAGAATTCTACCACTCTAGTGGGTCACCTGATCTTGGTCATACACCCCCCTCGCAGATAATCCATTGGAGACCAAATCCTCAACAGACGCCATACCCAGGGATACATGCTTCAACACAATCGACTGATTAAAACAAATGATCGCACTCGGGGTCAGCAACCACCAAAATGGGCATAAGCATATATATCAACAATATGCATCGTATCGCTTCACATGGCAAAACAAAACATAGAATCACACATTCTTCCAACAAGGTTTCATGAACCATAACCAAATATCAAATATAATTATTCACCGCATGCTCTCAACAATTCTTATCACGTGGCATATCAATCATATCACATAGAAGATTTAAACTACGCAATTCATCAATGCCACAAGAATATTATATCCTCAAATAGAACCTCAAAGCATGCGCAATCAAAGCATAAATTCTATACACAGAAAATACGCAAATAACGTATTATGAATCAACTTAACTTCAACTTACGTAATTCCTACGTAATCCAATAAATTTACAGGATTCAAGTTGCATGTGCAAATAAGACAATTCAAATCTTTGCACCATCATATGCATCCACAATTCTTACCTCGAAGCACATCGCATTCGACCACTTCAATGTGAAACACACGCACATATCTGCAAGACATCTCTAGTCAAATACCCATTATATACATAAATCATGCTATACAAGGATGATATAATCACACAACTAATCATAATGCAAAACTCTCTGCAACACAGTTAGGTAGGCGTGATATATCATCAAAAACTAATCATTTGTAGTTGTGAGGTGTCATAAACCTAAATGATCTAAATTAATGATTTGTAGGCGTACGAGTCAACCACCTAAAAGTTAATCAGTTGTAGGCGTGACACGTCATTCACCTAATAAGCATCACAATCATTAAGATCACAAAGACACAAATGTCACACGAAACTCCATCGATAAGCTTTTACTTAACAAAAATACGCAACAACACACACAAAAAGCCTTAAACTAAGACTAACAAAAGTGTCTACTCAACAGTTTCTATGTGTTCTGTTGCTATTGCTGAGGAGGTTGGGGCGTACTGCCCACTCGCCGAAGGTCATCGACCTTCTTTATGCGACAATCACGGATAAAGTGGCCCACTTTGCCACAATAAAAGCAACCACCAGAGGCTCGAGGATATGCCTGTCCACGGTGAACACGATCGCATATCAGACACTTTGGGTTTAACGGTCGTTAAGGCTCAATTCCTTTACTTAGTTTCGGTCTTTTAGCAAGTCGACACTTGTCGTCAGCACTATCTTCGGCAGACTTTCTATCGCGATGTTGCTTAAAGTGGCAAACTTCAGCAGAATGACCCACTTTTCCGCAAAAATAACAACTATCGAGGTCCCAAAAGCACCTAGGACCAGACAAAACATGAGGGCTGATACCTAGCTCTAGATTGGTGCTCGTGCAAACCAACCTATCAATCTTATGATCCAGGTTCTGGACCATTGCTTGGAGCTGCTCCACTGCTCCGATTAATGCGTCTATAGATTTGATTAGTCTATTGAACAACATCTAAACAAAAACACATTCTTTAATTAAAATAACTACAAAATAAGTTAAGAGAAAATAATACTCACAGTGCGATGCAGATGGCGGATGATCAAGGATTACCACTTTCCCAGTTGCTCTGATACCAAAAGTTGTAACGCCCCAAAATCGTGGACTTGAAACCTTTTATGAAAAAGGTTGAAAGCTTTGAAATCAATCATTTATCAGAGTTTAAAACAGAAGTTCAGTGGAAGATCAGGTTCAAAACAACAAGTCCCTAGACCTTGAGCACATTACAACCAAAAGCAGATTCCCCCTTACAAACCGATTTGCAGTTCAAATATATATTTTATTGAAATGAAAAGAAGAACCACATTTTGGTAATACAGTTTTAGAAATGCAGAGTTATAATCAAAAGAGATGCTTTCAAAGAAACCTTATACCACATCTATCAAAAGTATCCCCAGGAGCGCAACATCAGAAAAGGGCATTGCCTTGAATGCATCGCGTCATCATGCCATCGCAAGCTGTCTCAACTTGTTCACCACCTGCCCATGAAAATGGGTCAGTCACACAACAGACTAGTAGGGGTGCAAAGGACAAGAAAGAGCAGAAGCTGCAATAAGTAAGATAAACGCTAGCTCAAGCAGGAACAAGCAAGACTAGCAGATCTAACCAAATGTGCTGTGGAGTAAGCAAAGCTCTAGTAAAGCAGACAGCTACGTAAAAGAGCAGGAAGGATCAGAGTGCTGAACAGACAACTATAGCAATCTCACAAATATAATGGGTGAAGAGTAACTAACTCTATCCACCAGCCAAGCAAAGCAATTTCATAAGACAGGTATTCATAACAACACTCGTAATACATACAAGTACCATAGGATGGCTCAGTCCATCGACAAGTGATTACATTAATTGTGAGGCACAAGCTATTGCATCACAAGCTATTCATAAGCAATACAAGATAAGCAATCAACTAGTATGAGAAGGTAGTTATTACCAAGCAAGGAACTGCGTAAGCAGTTTAACCAACAAGGGTAACGCCTCGACGGGCGTACCTAGCTCAACGAATAGCATACCGAACTACCAAGCTAACAAGCAAGCAAGCAAAGCACGTCACAACATGCGTATCTCACGATCATGTGTATAAGTTATATCTTGTCTCATTACTGAGCAGGCCGTTGTGGGTATGCACAAGGCAAAAGGTAGAAACAGCAGAGATCGATTCGGGGGTCCATTATGCTATGTATTTTATTATACTCCGAATGACTGACTGAGTCTGCTTCCTAAGGGGACGGTCTGTGACCAAGAGAGTAAATCCCCAAAGGCAAACAAACGCCCAATGGATGTGCATCCGTACTTCTGCAGAAGTGGCCCGAAGGATTTCCCCTAACCTCCGATGACTGGGGAAGGTCGGATCTTTGCCCGAGATTGCCATATATGACTGTCCATCGGAGTTTTGTACCATCCATCATCTCTCTTGATGAACTGTCCCGAATGAGCACGACGGAAGGTTTCTAAACCGCCGTCTCATTCTCATGCTCTGGTCTCTCAACCCAATCGAGCATCTTGCCTGTGAAGGCGCATGATTATTATTTAGGTGAGTTATACGCGCCATTGCGCGTTCGAGGCAAGCACATAATTTACATCTTACTCACAGCAGTACACATCGTAACTATTCACATATACAATCACGATGAAAAGGGGGTCAATCCTCAGTGAGGGTAGAAACATCACTCTTGTGATCTCAAACACATGCCATTGCATGTTCGAGGCAGACATAAGCCTCTCATCCTACTCATCGTAGTACGCAACGTACCTGTTCAAAAGTACAACCACGATAAGAGGGGTATGGATCTCTCGCAGGAAATCCCAATGCTTCTACTTTATAGAAGCCCGCAGTGAACTCATTCAGTTCCAACTGATCGTGCTCCGATCCTTTAGACAATTGCGAGCAAACTGCCTATTAGGTGAAAATCAATATAATAGGATTAGCTTAATGTGTCAATACACGCTTAGAGGTTACTATAGACCTCTCGATCTGCTCTCGTAGTCCAAACATATCGTACGTGACTAAGGGTAGAACTACAAGAGGAGGAACATGAGTCCCTTATAAGAGATCCAACAATACCTTCACGAAGGAAGGCGCTACAAACATGGTTGAGCCAGAAAGCCTAGAAACTAGGTCTCGCATCAAAGGCGAGGTAACGCCGATCTAGGGATGGCGCAAGTACCTCGCTAGGATCCCCGCCCCTATTCGTGCACAGGATCCTAAATAAGGTTATCTAAGTCGTATCGAATAGGCAAACTAAGGTTGTAACACATCTATCCCGAATGCATCGATTTGGGAGATCTGGCCGCTATCACTTTACAAGCTATACATTCCTGAAAATAGGATCGCACCTAAGACATCGTCTTTGGAGAACTGAAGTGCATAAGTGTGTGTCGAGACCTTTAAGATAAGTGAAACGATATACACTATACACTCGAAGCTGCGCTCAAGGAGCGCAAGCTGACAAGAGGCAAACTCGTGCATAAACCAATACAAAGGCAAATCGAGGGGCAAGACTCGATGAGCGAAGCCGCATCGCGAGGGTAGAACGCTAGAGGTACTCACGGGGTATCTGATCATACCTCGATCATCGTAACGCACAAGCAAGCAACTACGCAAGCAACTCGTGAGGTAAGAGATCCTATACTGACTACGCAAGTGTAAAGGACGACTCACGAGGCATGGGGTTGCACCTCGATAGATCAATAAGTGCAAGCAGGAAAAAGAGCATGCGATAGAGATAGGATACATGCATGAACAAGGCATAGGCACGAGGCGCAGCAACAAGGTAAAGACGAATACATACAAAAGGTAAGTGCAAGAGCAAGCACATCAGCACAGGAAAGTGAAATACAAAGAATAAAGCAGAAGCAAAGCCATGGCGCATAAAGCGCGGGATAACAAGTAAATACAGGAAGTAAAGTGCAAGAACGTAAAGGAGGACCAGGACTTGCATTCTGGAGAACAAAGCAGACATAAGCAAGTAAATGCCAAAGCGCAAAGCGCGGGGCAGCAGGAAAGTAAAGTGCGGGAAAGTAAAGATGACAAGGATCGCGAAACCGCGTCCTTGAGTTAAAAGACATGGAATGTAAAGGCAGAAATAGAAAGCCTAGGCACATATAGCGTGGCGGCGACAGAAAGGAAAGTGCGGGAAAGTAAAGAGGACAAGAATCGTGAAACCGCGTCCTTGAAGGTAAAGACATACGTATATATATTATACGTATACATATATCGTCCTCTTTTAGTTATCTTTCTTATTTTAGCATTTATCAGTTCATTGTCCTTTCACGCAAGAATCCCCTACCTTAAGGGGTTGTGGGTCCTCGTACGCATGCAGCGTAGGCAAGCAAGAGCTCGAGCCACAGAGGGCAAGCCGGATCCACCGTTCAACCTGGAGAGCTTAGAACGTTAGCATATGCCGAAAATAAACAAGCAACAAGGCAGCAAGGCCTCTCTGCCTGCAGGAGGCAGATGCAGAAACTCTGCACCCTGCAGACAGGGGTGCCAAAGGCAGGGGCCTCAGCCCTGCTTGGCAACAACAGCAGAGGCAGGGAGCAAAAGCTCCCTGTCTGCCATGCACAAAGGAAGGCAGGGGAGGGAGCAGAAGCTCCCTGCCACACCTGCCACAACAAGGCAAGGGGGGGGGGGGGGACATCCCTTGTCAGAACACGAGACAGGGGCGCAGCCCCCCGCCGGCAGCAAGAACAAGGCAAGGGAACAGAGCCCCTTGCCAGAGAACAGCAGAGGTGCAGGGGACAAGCCCCTGCTCGAAAACAAGAAAAGCAGGGGGGCTTCACCCCCTGCTGGCACAACGCAGGAAGCAGGGGGGCTCCGCCCCCTGCAAGGGAAACAATCGAAGGCAGGGGGCTAGCCCATTGCCGGCAAACAAAAGAAGACAGGGGGGCGAAGCCCCCTGCCGAGAAGCAACATCAAGGCAGGGGGACCCCTCCCCCTACCGAGAACCAATAAAAGAGCAGGGGGGCTCAGTCCCTCTGCTGACCCACTGCAAAAGGCAGGGGGGTGACCCCCTGCCGACAAGAGGCGACAGGGGGCTCAGCCCCCCTGTCGACCAAGAACAAAAAAGGCAGGGGGGGTTAACCCCCTGCCAAAACAAGAGGCAACAGGGGCTCAGCCCTCCTGTCGTTCAATAGCAAAAAGAAAGGAATGACAGGGGGCGGAACCCCCTGCCAAGAAGAGCCAACGACAGGGGGCTCAGCCCCCTGTCGACCAACAACAAAGGGTGGCAGGGGGGTTTAGCCCCCTGCCAACAAACGGTGACGACAGGGGGCTCAGCCCCCCTGTCGATCCACCCAACACGCAGGAGAAGGTGGGGAGGGTTATACCTCCGAAGACCGCAGCGACCAGGGGAGGAGCTGAGTGGAAGGGGCGCTGACGGCATGCTCGGGGTCCCTGGCGGCTGGTCGGCAAGATGCAGGGAGGATCGTTGGCAGCAGCAGGGAGGAAGAAAGGGTGGTGGCCGGCGGCGATTCATCGGTGCACGAGGTCGCTGGGGACGCTGGCTGCGAATCGCCGGTGACTGAGAGGTCGTCGGTGGCCGGCGCAGTCGATAGCAGACGGGAGGGTGGCGACGATCGTCAGCAGCTGCTGTCGACCGAGGTCACCGAACGGAGGGTGGTGGCGCTGCCGAGGCTCAAGGGCTGCCGGAGTGTCTGCGGCTGAAGGGGAGACAGCAAGGGGAATCGGGGGCTCACCGGAGCTCCGACGAGGGCTGCTGAAAGCAAAGATCGTCGTCGATGGCCGCGGATGTCGGCGAAAGGGGAACGGAGCAGAGATCGAGCAAGGAGAGAGAGAGAGGCAGCGATCGGGGACTCACCGGAGCTGGAGGGGAAGCGGCCGGTCGGAATCGCTCGCCGGCGTCTCCGATCGCCGGCGGGAGCGTGATGGGGGTGGTGCAGATGAGAGAGAAGGGGCGAGGGGTTTTGCCCCTCGCCCGAGACGCCTGTGACTTTTAAAGTCACGGGCTTCTCGAACGATCGAGAAGTCGGGTCCGAGTTCGGGCTCGGGTCCAGCTCGGATCCGGGTCCGAAACGGCGGATCGACCGTGACACGTGTCCGACACGTGCAGGGCATGTGTCTGACACGTGTCCGACACGGATTTTTTTTTTTCGCGGGGCTGTACACCAACATCCCCGCCATGTTTTTTGTTCCACTCCTCTCTCTACTCAAACTTATATGCTGGTGTGCAAGTGAGGTTGCTCCTCATGCATATTGATTGATGTGATCTAGATCTTGCAAAAACTGCATGTATAAAGCATGAATCGACTTTCCACCAGTATCGATAAATAAGCATATCCCAAAAAAGTAGAGCAAAAATGATCTCACTTAATTCTCAACACTATTATTGGCCTTCCCTCCCAAAAATGGTAGCTTCTCCATCTTGAAGAATTATCGAAAATGCATCTCATGCAATAACTCATTCGCTTCCTCCATTGGTCTTACATACCACTTATGTGGTTGAAACCAGTAGAACCGTTGAGAGTGAGATGATAGATCTTTTGAATCATTTAAGTGAGGATCTTGCAATCATAATTAATTTTGTTAGAATCTGTCAAATGAATCATTTTGCAAAATAATATAGCAATTTACACATTGTACTACAAGAATTAAACTAGTTATCCTAACATGTTTCACACATACATGAATCATTAAGAAAATAATAGCTTATGATTCACACACACTTATAGCATTTTAAACATTGAATCAAACTAGAGGATAACTATATAATTAATACTTGTCCAGGAGTATCAGACCTTGTTCCCCACTGCATCATCTTCTTCGGAGCTTGCACTTTCTCTTTCAAGATTGAATGCTCTGACTCATGAGGTTCATCTCAATTACAATTGTTCAGTGCACCTTTTATCTCAACCTAATTATCACCCTCAACATCCAAAATAGCCACAAGACCCTACGATACATAACCTTTATGAAACTCAACTTTCGATTTTTCATCATCTACTTGGTGAGGTACCTCCATCCTCATCTTGCCATTGTCATAATAGTTGGCTACATCTCCAACCTTATTTATTTGGGCTTTCAGGTCCACAACAATATCAGAGCGAGCTAATAAGCCACTCTTCTTTACCACTGAGTGACCCCCTTGCTCTTTAGATATTTTTGGGATGGGAGACAAGATTGTACCCACAAACCCTTCAACTTTTTCTACACATAGATATGGGCCACTATGAAACAACTAGTTGTTATTTAGCCAACCTGCTTTTCATTTCGTACTGAGTGTAAGAGCGTAGTTTTCTGAGTTTACAAAGGGTGCCTTTTCTATAGAAAATGTCAAATACCAAAACTCTTGGCATTGAATGTTGCTCCCTCTCTATTCATGAGTCAAGCAAGCTGCTCATTTTGTAGTACCATTTATGAGTCAATTCATACTTTTTTTGTTGTGCACTAACAATAGAAGATGATTTATGTATGGACCCCTCTGACATAGTCTTCTCAGTTTGCATATTGTATTAAATAAATTAAGAATTTTCTATAATATCAAGACATAGAATATAGGTAAATAGATATACAACATGTATATACGAACAAAGAAACAAAATCATTAAGGAAACAAAAAAAATCAACCATTGTGCCAACATACTATGTTTATTGTACAAGATCTGTAAAATATAAATAACAAAACTATGTATAAAAAAACAACTGGTTCAACACTTAAATATGTTCTTACCAAAAAAAACTCCGTCGAAGATTTCAGAATACTTGAGGATGAATTTTTGCCAGAATAGTTGCCAGAAAAGTCACCACCAAGAAGCAGGTTAGGGACCACAAATAACCCTAAAATAATCTACGAAAACAAGTAGGGTTGTGGTGTTTCAGTTTTTATACTCATGATGTTTGCACATAAATTTATGTGTGAACTTCATAAAATATGTGTGAATTTCATAAAATATGTGCAAACTTCATGAAATCTATGCAATGTTTCGAAGTTTGAGCAAAGTTCACATATAAAATTATTTGCAAACTTCACAACATATGTGTGATATTGAAGTTTAAGATTAACAAGTTTACACATAAATTTTATGCAACATCCGTGATATCCACAAGAAAAATTATGTGAAACTCCTTTTAAGTGGTTGTTTATGTTACCCGAAGAGCAAAGCGATATATCATGCAAAGTTTGCCAGTTTTGCACATGCGAAGGCTAAAAATGTTATAGTGAAGTTGGGTATTTGTGATTTTAGACATCTAGAGAATAACAAAAATTATAAGGTATTTATGAAATAAGGTCATATTTTTTGTACAGTACGATCATTTTTTTATAATTGTATCCCTCTCAAATAAGGCAAGACATGGGATAATAAGTCCCCTGCAGGCCCCTCTTACACCTTTCTTATTTGGATCTAGATTACTTCCATTGAAACCATTAGCAGACTTCTCTCACTTCCATTGAGGTTGTCATAATAGGTTATTTCTTTTTCTTTAATAAATTTTCTTTGAATTTATAACTTAAAGAAACCACACATGACATGAAGACCTGTTTGTGTTGGCTCAATCTACCATACCTATGATCATCATGCTAACAACATAAAACTTTGAGTCTAGGACACCTGTTCCCAGGGCCTATGCTATGCATTGGCTTGCGCAATAGGATGACACACATGAGAATTGAACCTTGACTGCTCATCTAGAAACCAAGGCCCCACCCCACTATGCCAACCCCTCTTGTGTCTCTTTTTCTTTTAATCTAAATATGATTTTTGTACTTTTTATATTAATTTCATGATTGAGATTTGAGAAGACATGAAAGAGATCATTCTCATACTTTCATATACTTTTCCTAAAATCTTGTAAGAGACAACCCTTACATATGTTTTTTCTTTATTTAGTTATTGTTTTTAAATATATTGCTTTCAATATTTTGCTTTTACATGTTTGAGACATTGGCGCATTGATATAACTATACCCAGTGAAATTAGGTGATATTTTGATTTTTAGTGTTTTTGCTTTTTTTAGCATTTTTTTGTTATAATATATATATGATGATATTATTCTTATAACATAAATGATGAGATATAATTTCCTGCATTTTTAAAAAACGGAGGTGAGTTTTCAAAATCTTTTTCAAAAGGTCAAGTAGACTTGCAAAACGCAAAAAAATTGCAACAATCACAGGCGGAGGAAAGCGTAAGTCCATCCTCGCACGGGGATAGATTTTAACCTTCATTCCCACCTCCATCCCCGTTTCATGCCTTTCATCCCCGGTCCAAACGGGGTGAGGCAGGGTGGGGCTCCGTTGTCCCCCGATCTACTGCCATCCCTAGTCCAACCACCCATCACCACCATCCACCTGTGTTGCAGCATCACTGCCTTCGCTGAAGTGTGCATAGACAGCCACCTCTTCTTTTTACGGTGCCATCTTCAGGAACTCTTTTTTGATCACTGCCAAAACACCTACTCTATGCCATCTTGACTTGTAGGCCCGAGTCATCGACATGAGACTCGAGGTGCCCACTAGTCTTCATCACATTCAGACATGCGATGAGCATCCAGGGAATTTTTTGTTTCTCATCGGGTATTCGCACACATTCTGAGGTAGGGTCTATTCCTACTAAATGTTCATAAATTTATAATGCTTGACTATGATCAATTATTTTATTTGATTAATACATCGATATGAACATTTTTTGAGAAAATGGATCTTTTACAAATATTTTACAAGGGAAACAAATATTTTCAAGAAAAATGATATATTATGAAGTAAATGAATGTTTTTTAAGGAGATAAAATATTTT
This sequence comes from Nuphar pumila, assembly GCF_984573655.1. Classification (NCBI taxonomy): domain Eukaryota; kingdom Viridiplantae; phylum Streptophyta; class Magnoliopsida; order Nymphaeales; family Nymphaeaceae; genus Nuphar; species Nuphar pumila. Next base: position 33,604,960 of record NC_143253.1, on the reverse strand, counting down.
CTCATATATGATATTATGAGAAAATGTGTTCGCATACATGCTCATATATGATTTCATAATCGCATGCATTCATTTACGTGAAAAATTATGATTTTTATGCAATAAATAAATAGTTTAATTATATTGTCTGGGTTAGCGAAACCTGACGAGCCATGCATATACGTAACTACGTAAGGGACATTATCTATGAGCATCATGAGAAAAATACGGCTCAAAATGGAGCCAAGGTTCAAGGAACCTCTGCAATTCAATTTAAATATTGTGTGATGAATGACATTAAACTTATGATATTTTATTGTATGCATTAGATTCGCCTGAATAGGCAAGGTACTCAAAAAATTCAACAATGCCAGAGCAATACTAAAAGATAAGATGATCCATACACACATACATAAAGTGGCATCCGCCTTCACTGGTGCAGACTCGAATGTATACAGAGCTTTCATTGAATGGGTGGAAGTATATAATTATGTCATAAAATATTGTTTACTCAAATGGGGTACACGGGTCATCAATGTTTTGAAATGCCCAAGAGCAGCAGATACAATAATAAGATATTGATTAAGAAAGAAGAAGTCTCTATCTCTTATTCAGAATTTGGCCTTCATTGGAGATGGTAGGCGATATAAACTCCAATGGATATTGTTGTTAATATGCCCCTCGAGTGGTAATGACTAGACATCTGTGGTCATCGAAGATATGTGAAAGGTTCTACCAACAAATGAATCCTAGGTGAGTAGTTTTCATACTTATACAAAAGGTTATGGTTCTTCCTTGTTTCTGGCCATGATGGATTTCTCTTTCGATTATTGATCCGCTTCCTGTAGAGTCACAGAGCTAGTTAGTTATACGAGGTATTAAAATACATGGCATAATAAACCCCCGTGTGGGCTTAGCTCACTCAAAGTTTCTCCTGTGAATGTCCACAGTGTGAGTTAATTATTGAAATTTAAGAACTTCTTGCTCACACTAATTATTGTGTTATTGTACTTAAAACATGTTCCTTCCTCTTATCAAAGCATTCATACATGTTTATGAACTATGACATCTGAATTTTTTTCATTATATAAATATTTATGAATCATGTTTTTCTGCATATTCATTGAATTTCTAAAATATATCATCTAAAACACTATGTTATAAATGTTGGATGTTATACTCTAGGCTTTCACCCATTTTGTAACACCCTAGGGTTTTAAATCCTTTGAAAAATAGGTAAATATTTTAAAATTTTCTTTTCTTTTCAAGTAAACAGCGGAAACAATTTTTGGAGAATCAGATTGGCCTCGGCCTCCTCAACCTGAGTGATAGAAGGCCTCAAGGAATCTATCGCTCTAAAAGATCATCATCATAACAATGACACTCCTAACTGTACTACTACCCCTTCTAGGATAGGCTAAGACCTAAATGGGCACTAAGAGTTCTTTTATAAGACTTTAACATTTTCAAAACTAGGCTCAATAGTCTAGTAACTCTTTTAGAATAAACACTAAGGTCATATGTATCCAGCTCATTCAACATTGGCTCTGGTAAAACGAACATACGCCTCTGAAGGCGGAAATTAAGTTTTTGTGTCGACATGACTCATGCAGCAAATTTGTGCTTTATTGCACTTTTTTTGTTTAGAAAGTCTCACAATAAAATCTTTCAAAAATCAATATGCTACACACATTTTTTTTTTATAAAAATAAAAAATTATCAGTCTTGACCATAGTACTTATCAAAATTTTATTCAAACTCATAAGATTTGAAATCTTGTCATTCAAAACGGGTATTTAATTCATGCAGATATTAAAATATGCATTTGATCATAAATGAAATTTAAATAATCATGCATGCATCAAAAACATGTTTAATATAAAAATTATAAGATTTTGATATAACTTACCTTGATTTTTTATAGAGTGAGGGAGAACATGATAAATCACACATGCTTTGATTTAATCTGGTAAAATTTATTATATTAGAAAATATTTTTCTATTAAATTTTGGGCAGTATCTACCATAAAAATTTAAGAAAGTTCTTTTTAAGAAATTACTAAAAAACTGAAAATTATTTAAAAATAATCTTTAAAAAGTTTATAAAAAATTTCATAGAGTTTTCTCTATAATAACTCAAATATTCGAAAAAGAGTTCGAACTTGAATTCGAGTTGTAAAACTTCGAACATGACTTTGCGTCACAAATATTTTTATAAAGGTTTTTCAAAAAAATTGACTTAGGTATTTAAAAAGAATTTTGAAAATTTTAACAGAATTTCTTTCATAAATATCAAATTTTTTGAAATAACTATAAAAATTTTGACATAATTTTTACTAAATAAACTCAATTTTTTTTAAATGTCTGGAAATTTTTTGCCAAAAATTTTGATTAGGATAATTCAAAATTTCAGAAATTATTTACAAAAATTAACCAAAACTATTGTTATATTAATTCTACTTTTCAAAAATCTTTTGAGAAGATTTTGCCAAAATTTATGCTATAAAAACTTTATTTTTCAAAAATCCTTTAGAAAAATTTTGTCAAAACTGCCACTATAATAGTTTTGAATATTTAACAATATTTAGAAATATTTTAACAGAACTTCTCCTTCGTAGAGGTGGGGCTAGATTAAATTTTAACAAAATTATCAAAATTTGAATCCAAAAAGAGAAGTCCAAGAGTTTAGAGGGAGAATAGGAAGTGCTACAATTATGAAATCGGTTTTAAAAGAAAGACTCAGATATTGACCTAATTTTAAAAAAAAATTGGCAGTAGTTTCGCTGTCCAAATTTGATTTTTTTGCTAAATTTAGCATAACTCCTATAGGGAGCACTTTCAAAGCTTAATCTAACTCGTCGAAACTCCTACAAAAGAATGAACCTCGTCTAAGGAGAGAGGAAAGATGCTAGAAGGGGTTTGAAAGAAAAAATCTAAGATTTGATGAAGGTTTGGGCTCAAAAGCTAGAGAGAGAAACTAAAGACTAGAGAGAGGGGGTTCAGAACTTGAGGAGAGAGAGGGGATGAAGGGGTATTTATAAGGGAGAGAGGAGGTGTTGCCTCCCTGTGGGACCCACTCAAGTGACATTTGTCACTTCAGTTTAATAAAAAATAATATTTTAATGACACTTGTCATATTTTTATTATTTTAATATTTGTTTCTGACATTTGTTAGAGAGAGAAGGGGCTGGGTATCACCTCCTCACTGTGAGGTGACACATGTCAGCTCTCATGGTTTTTGAAAAATCATGGTTTTGGGTTAATGATTTTTTAAAGTCATGGTCTTTTGAATAATATGTAGAAGTTTTGGCGATTGCATGCTTTTAATATTAATCATTATCAATAATATATTTGACTTAAGAAGGGTATTTTCATTATATAAATATTAGTGACAAAGTGTAGTGCTAATCTATCAAGAAAAATTAGTTGAGATATTGGCCAAGCTCTTTTACCTGTATTCTTTTAGATTCTTTTGATTCACAAATCATCTTAGACGTTGGCCGGTCTCATATATTCAAAGTATTAGTATACATACAACAACAACAACAACTACGCCTTCATCCCAAAACAAAGTATTAGTATACATATTTATATTAAATACTCATGTTCTACTTTATATATATATATATATATATATATATATATATATATATATCACCTATGAGGCCTTTGCTCGTGGGCCGCTTGTGGTGTTTTGGGTTGAAAGTGGAAGGGATGTCATTAGTTTGAAACTCGAGTTCTATGCCCCTCCCTGTAACTGTAAAGGGTAAGGACAAAACTAATATACTCGGGAAATCAGTCCCGCTCATCCACAAAGTCATCCCTGTCTTCATCGCCTTCAGAGATTTCGATGATGTAAGTTGTTTTGATTAACCAACAGGGGGGGGGGGGCTCCGCTTATCGGGTAGGAGCAGCTAGTGCACGTCTCCTTTTGTTGGGACGTTGCAGGTTCAAATCCCAATGGTATAGTTGTAATACTTGGTAAGCCCAACTTGCCTTTAAAAAAAAAAAAAGGTTCTTTTTTGATAAAATCTGAGTTCATAGATGTGATCTAGTAAAGATAACATTTAAATTGCCAAAAATCTAACTTGTGTTGAGGATTTTTGGGTGATTTAAATCTATGGTTGATAAAACACAAAATTTTGTGATTTAAAAAGTCACATTTATCTGTGTAAACTGTGTAAAACAATGTGATTTAAGGGCCAATATATTATTATCAAACCCACCACATTGAATCCATCTATGGGGTGAGATTTGTATCATAAGATTTAAGAGGGGTTGGGATGAACCCAACCGACTTCAAATAAGCCACAAATCAATTAATTGTACTTTTCAGCAACCAGAAAATCGGCATTTTTCTCTTGTGCTATAAAAAAATTTATTTATTCCCTTCTTAAGCGCAAAATGAACCTTTAACACTAATGAACCATTCTTGGTCATAGAGGAGATTGGCAAACGTTATTAAATACGATGGCGAAAGGAGGTACGGCAACACCTTTTTGACCTCGAATGGAACCTAAATGGGTCCAGGTCCAGTCTGGTTTCTATCCGTTGCGTCTTTAGTTTAAATAGAAATAAATTGTTAACTCACAAACGGGACCCCATGCAAATAGGATAACGTTCAGTGTAGTGCCTGGAGATTTGAGTGATTGGGGTCGGATTCAGACACCCGAACCAATCCAAATCTGTTTGCGGCTAAAACATTCAGCAAAGGAGGCTACATTTCAGATTCTGGTTCAGTTTAGAGTTTCGCATCCTAATCCGAACTTCCAATGGGGTCCAACTAAGATCCAAAACCATGGACGTTTTAAAGGCGAAACCCGATTCAGAATTTGTTTCTCAATCCATGCAGAGCAGATCCGGTGATCGGGCCACATAAAACACAGAAAATCACTAATGCGCGGGTACCGATTTTCTGTGATCAGTGGATCTGCATGGATTGAAAAAACATGTCTGTATCTGACATTTCAGATCCAACTGTGTCAGATTCAGTAATGCCCCGCATCTTGAACCGAATATGACCCGTTTACATCCTGACAATGACAATAGCTTACCCCCAAACCAGCTGGACCAATAAGGCCAAGAAAAAGGAAAGTGTTAGATGGCGGCTCATCTTTCCAAGACAAGTCAAAAAAGATGGCGGTTTATGGATCTGATCTGGCTCGGATCCACGTGAATAACGAGGCCTTTTTTTGACCCGACGAAAAACCATATGGTTTTGGACTTGGATTTGGGTCTGGGCTTATGATCGTCCGATAATTAAGGGAAGATTCTTTATCTAGGTGCAGCAATATAAAGGTTGGATCATGAAGGCAAATGGGTCGAAGGTTTGCCACTTGCTTGACCCGACATTGGATCTGATTTTGAAGAGGTAGTCTGGTTTCACTTTTGAAACCCTCCCATATGTCATAGTGGGAACCTGGATGCATTAGCCGTTATGAACTAAGGCTCTGTCACAGATCTGATGGAAACTGGTTCTGATTCTGACCCGGATATGACTTGATCCTAGCACTTTTTTTCTGAATCCGTTGTGTAAACGGATATTTATGCATCCCAGCACTTGTGAATATGGCTAGGATCCAGTACAGAACCTTGACCAGTTTTCATCTCTGGTTTTTAGCAACAAAATCTGAACCAAAGGTTGTGTCCTTATTTTTTTTTCATATCATCCAATTCTTGTCCTAGACCGTCCTGGACCCACAAATACGGCTCACAAACATGGCCGTACCGTGTGTTTTAGGTCCTACTGTTCTTTATGCTGTCCAGAACTAAACTGAACGTAAAAAATTGATCCACGTCAGAAATCGTCACGCAATGTCCAGATCCAAGAAAAGAACCCCATAATACAAAAACCTGACCCAGACCCGACAACCATTACATGATTTTTTTTTTTCGAAATTAGTTAGGGTCTCTATCGGATTGGACCAATGTCTTGCCCCAAGTGGATTCCAACCACTTGATTGAAACAAGACTTGGATCTGGACCCAGCTTGATCAAGACCAGTTTTTCGGGCAGACCTCCAGTTGCAACGACATGGAACAAGACGATTCACCTCTTCAAAGTGCCCGTGTAAACGGACCACATGTAGTGAGATATCCCATCCAAGTCCAACAGTAAAATCTGAATGTGCAATCAGTTTGGATTCGGATCTGTTAAATCAGATTATTTTCTCATTCATACGATACCTTTAAGTCGGATCTATCTTGAATTCGGATCAAAATATGATCGATTGCATGTAAATAGCTCGTTTCTTTCTTTTTTTACCAGAACCAGTGCTACTACCTTACCTTATTGGATATTATTCAAATCCAAATTCAGATGATTTTTTTTTTTATGATGGAGAAACATCCTCACTGACAACCTGGTCACTTAATGGGCCTGCCTCCTTGTGAGGTAAAACAACACGTTGAAGAGACACCAATGAGCTTAGTTTACCTGGATCCAACCTGAACTAAACCCTATAGGGTCGGGGCTATGGTGAAAAATAATAAGACCTGAGTTCATACCCAAAGGTCTGATTAATGCATGAACCTGGGTATAGTTTGTGAAACTTTATACCAGACCTATACACCGACCCGAGTTCCGATTAAGACCCATAATTTTTCAATGTAAAAATGATAAAACATATGGTTTTACCTGGTATGGTCTGGGTCCTGTTCATGTAGTTCTTATTAGGTCCGGGTATGATTTTTCTTATAATGAACTTGATTAGACCTGGGTCCGAACCCGATATCATACCCGAAAACTGATTTCAAGTCACCTGGATCCGTACCAAAGCCGACCCGTTGATACCCTTATTTATCGGTGATGAAGTAACAACAGCCCTGTGCGCCAACGGGATTTGATCCTGCACTTTGAGCTTGACAATGGACCCCGCTGACCACATGAGTAACCACCAGTAATTCATTTGGTAGCACTGGTTCGGGTGTTAGTGCACAAGGCCAAGAGACGATCGTAAGCTCATTGGATCTCCTTACTCCAATACGTATTTCGGATCGATCTCGGTTCTTAGATGATCCGTCCGGAATCTGCCACCTTGCACACCTATAATGAAGGGCGACCCCAGAGGCGACCGTTGAAGGATCCAGGTCACCACCAACTGGCGACAGGATGTTTTAGGTCACCGTCCCCTCCCTGACGGTCCGCTGGGTATAAAAGTCCCCACGCGCTGGGCCTCCGAGGTCGAGGCTCCCCCACACCGTCCTCCTTCACGGAAGGGAAGGGTCTCTCTCTCTCTCTTCTCGTGAGGTGTGGGCTAGGGTTTGCAAGATAAGCTCGGAAGCTTCCTTGCTTTTCCTGCATCTTTATCCCTTCCGCGTGGGGTTCTCTCTCTCTCTCTCTCTCTGCTTTTGCGATCGTCGCCCTCAGGAGGAGAGATCCAATAAGAAGAGATTGTCGCTCCGCGTCTCCATATCGAGGCGGTACGTTCGTTCTTTGTGTCGTTCCTTTATTCTTTGACGCGTTTCTTTCGTTTCGTTCCTTCTCGTTTGTTTCGACGTTCAAGAATTCTCCCTCTGGTTTCTCTTCAAAAAAAAAAGAATTCTCCTTCTTGTCATCGTTTCTCCGTTTTCGGATTGTAATTCGATCGTTTATCTTGTTTTTCCTTGAAAAGAGACATCGGATTAGTGAGAATTTGGGTTCTTTCGTGAACTTTCTATTTTTGAGGGTTCTATGCCGCATTTGCGCGTAATCCCCCTCTAATTTTGCGTTAGGGTTGGGGTTTGCAGTGGAATCATTTCTTCGGTCTTTCCTTTGGAAATTTCATTTTGACTGGGGTTAAATTCGGTTTTGTTTTTGTGGATTTTATGTTTTTTTTCACGATTTCGTGTCGTATTTCCTCCATAATATCTCTCTAATCGACGTATATCCTTTGGATTTTTCTTGAGGTAATCTATATTAAGGTCTGGGTTTTCGAGTTTCTCCTTTGAAGAATCGTCAGATTACGGGAAGAATGGGTTACAATTCGTGTATTTACTTTCTAGTGTTCCTTGTGCTTTAATTTTGTTTAATCGTGTATTTACTTTCTAGTGTTCCTTGTGCTTTAATTTTGTTTAATCGCCCTTTCTAGTATTTCTCTTGAAGAAATCTTCAGAGAGACGTTCGATCGGCTTGAAGCCCGTTTCTTTTCGTTGAAGATCAGTTTTTTTTTTTCTGCCCTAAGAATTTTGTGCCTTCTGATCGTTCCCGCTAAAGAAAGCATCTAGCTGCGGTTGCTTTGCGGAAGGACGAGACCTTCCCTGGCCTAGATGGCTGCCGGGTCAGAGATTCCCGATTCGTCTCACAGGCTTGATGTGGACGAATCGGCCGATCTGCTCTATCAGCGTCGATGCGGCTGCTTCTGGTTCAGCTACTTCCCGTCGGAGCGGTCCTCTCGGAGCCCGTCGTGCTTCCGCGGTGAATGGTGGGAGAGGGTGAAGACGGCAGCCACGGAGCCGGAGAACGGCCAGAGATGGTGGGTCAAGGGCTGGAAGTCGCTGAAGCGGATGAGGGAGTGGTCGGAGATCGTCGCCGGGCCGAAGTGGAAAACGTTCATCAGGAGGTTCAATCGGAACGGGCGGCACCGCCTTGGGAGCTACCAGTACGACCCGCTCAGCTACGCGCTCAACTTCGACGACGGGGTACCCAACCACGAAGCCGAATACGCCTACGGAGACTTCTCGGCACGTTTCGCCGGCCCTCTGCCCAAGTCGAAAGATTTAGCAAAGGACGGGCCCGTGTTCACGGCGACTCATTGACGAAGAAGAAAAAGAACGAGAATTCGTAAGGTGAAGAATCCCTTTGCCCCTCGATTTCTCCGTGTAAAATAGGATACTTTTACTACAGTTTTTTTTCCAATAATTTCTTGTAATTCTTCCATTTTTTGGGTGGTGTTTCAGTAGACATCCATTCGTTCAGATTCTTCTCCAAATATTCTCTTTTATTCTGCTCTTCTTTATCTTTGGAGCCATCCAGAAGAGGCATGAAATATGTTTGCATATCTTGGGATTCTACTCTCATATAGTGATTATGATAAGTATTTGGTGCTGATGTACATATAACACAATTGGTATGGACGAGAGTGAAGTCTTTACCACTCGTGCACTTTCAAGTTTCAAGTACATGTTGGGTTGGTATTTTAGATGGATTTGTCATGCTTCATTTACCATGTTTTTGATAGATTCATTTAGACATATTAAAGTGTGTTTTAAATAAAAAATGGTTAGATTGCACCAAGTGCACCTGTATGTTTTTGATAGATTCATTTAGACATATTAAAGTGTGTTTTAAATAAAAAATGGTTAGATTGCACCAAGTGCACCTGTAAAGATGAATTGTCACATCCAAGATGCTAGATGTGACAAAATATTCCATGGAAAATTCATCCAAGCGGTCGATCTACTTGAAAAATGCACAAAGTGTAAGAGATTCTTCTGCTTGGAGACATCATGGCATTATTGCTGCTCTTGTTTGGGAGAAGAGCAGATCCTATTATCATAGTAATCAAAACCCAGTATGGACACTCAAGTGTAATGGGAAACATCGGATCAGTTCGTTTTTCAAATGATCCAGCAAAATTATAAATATGTTTTCATATATCTACAAGAGTAACCTTGTTTTTTCAGGATTTAGCGTTATGGGAATTTCCCTTTTAGATAGGTGGGTATGTTTTTTTTTTAGAGAAGACGCATGGGGGTTGCCCCGAATTATACAACAACAACTACGCCTTCATCCCAAAACAATTGGGGTCAGCGATATGAACCAAAAAAGAAATTCATTTTGGGTCTTTCACATGAATCCTTTTCCTCCAATCATTTCTATCCAACGCCATGTCCTCGGTGAGGTTCAAAGCATTCATATCCTTTCCTATCATCTCCATCCAAGTCTTCCTAGGCCTACCCCGACCTCTTTTAACTAATATATTTTCCCATTTCTCCAACCTTCTAACTGGAGCATCATTAGGCCTTCGCCGAATATGTCCAAACCACCGTAAACGATTCTCTCGCATCTTATCTTCAATGGGTTGCCCCGAATTATATTAAAAAAATAAAAGGGCATAACCCATGGTCCTTAAGCAAACACCTCTCAACAGACAATACGACGAAAAAGAATCTACAACATCAATCCGAATCTCACAAATAGGCAGCCCCATTTCCTGTTATTTCGATCTCACAGATCCATAAATCCATGACAACATTCCTCTTTCACTAGGTTGACGTCTAAACCCACCAATAATAAAGTGAAACTTTTCTTTATCATACGCTGCATACGAAACCAAATCCATTCTTTTTTCGCAAGTTGAAGCAAACTGGAACGTAAACCCCGGCACTACTTCCATCCAAAACGATTCCGTGGGGATCCCAATACTTTCCATCCCAACTCTAAAAACTGTGAACCCATTTTCTTATTGTTGAGATGATTGCCCAAGGTGTCTAAGGCCGCCAATCCAAGAAGGATCCCAAAAGCTCAAGACATCTCCAGTGTGGCTTCTCTTCTTCAAGCATTCCTCCTAATATCAAAAACACCCAAATCTAATGTAGAAAACCAAATCAATAAGGACTCTAAGGTGATTGAAAATTATAGTCTTAGATAATCTTGAATGTACTCTTGGTGCCTATATAAATAAAACAGGCTCCCCTCCTCTTTATGTGAAATAGAGGGAGTAGGTCACTTTTTATCAAATCACGTTAAATTGTGTGCCTTTGTATATGTGTGTTCTGGAAAATTTTGCATCATTTACATTGCTATCAGAGCTTGACACTCATCGTGCTTGTCTCGGTGATTGAAAGCTCTCTCCTTTATCATGACTTCAAGTTAAACCTCGTCTTCACCAAATCTCTCATCCCTCGTGCCTAATCTGACCATCTAGTGAAATGCCTTCTTCTCATTGGTGTCGATTAGACTTAATAGATACAACTATCTGTTGTGGAGTTCTCAGATAGATAGTGTGTCATGTTTTCTCAGGATCTCATCAAGTATGTCGATGGGATCCTTCCATACTCCAAGTCAGTATGTTAGAGAGGGAGAGGAGATAAAGCCAAATCCAAAATACATGGTGTAGAAAAGGGTTGATCAAATGACCCTAATCACATATCATTGGTGTTTCGTCTGCCCATAAAGCATAGATCACATTGGAATGTACTTACTCATCCCAATCGAGTATTTTAATCCAACAATTAAAGGACCTTCAAGATGTCAGAAAGGAGGAGAAAACTATGGTAGAGTTTCTAAACCATATAAAATTTTGTGTAAATTCTTTGTGTCTGTGAACCCATTTTAGATGAAAATTTGGTTCACTACACATTGAATGGTCTTTCTAGAAATTATTAAAGCTTTGTTACTTCTATTTTCATTCGTGAGTCCTTGCCAAACTTTGTAAAAATTTATGAATTACTATCAAATCAAGAGAAGATGTTGCAAATGATTAATAAGCAACCCCTCAAGGAGGTGCTGGATGAATTTTTAAAAATTTCTAAAATTTTAATCGAGATAATCAAGGTGGTCAATCTTATTCATGTTCCCCTCTAGGTTATTCCAAAGGTGGTGTTGGATGATTTTTTGAAAATTTTCAAAATTTTAACCGAGATAATCAAGGTGGTCAATCTTAGTCATGTTCCCTTCTAAAAGAGGGGCAAGTTGTTTATCAATTTTGTGGTTGTTATAATCGTATTGCTCGCATTTCCTATGATATTTTGAAAGCATTTGCAACCATGTATGTAAGACCCACAAAATTTTAGAAATTTTAAAACAAAATTATTATGTTCAATGCAAAAAAATTATTTTTCTTATTTAATTGACTTGTGTAATTGATTAGTTAAATTCCTAAGTTTCAGGTTTAACTTAGGTACAATTGACAATTAATGGCTAATTGATAATTAAATTAAAAACTTTAGTTAATTAGCAATTTAATGTAATTATTAATTTATTAGTTGAATAAATTAAGTTGGTAGCTAATCACCTTGTTAAATTATGATTAACTATGCAAGTTATTAAACCATAGTTAGTGAGAAATTAAAGCTAAGTAATGAATAAATAAAACTAATTAGACTTATTGGGTTTGGATTGGACCCAATTAGATTTGGATTGAATTGGGAATCCAATGTGTAGTTGACTTTGTGTAGGAGTTTCAAAAATAAATAAAAACATGAATAAAGGAATCCAATAAATAAATAAATAAATATTAAAAATTTTATTTAGGGTTTTTGTTGGATTTGGACCAACCCATTCACAATGGGTTGGGGCATTTTTTCTATAAGGAGGCTTCTTGAAAAATGCATGAGAGGGGTGAAACTTACGGGGTCCTTCTCTCAATAGGATCCCAAGGTGGTTCTACAAGAATCTTTCTCCCTCCCCAAGGTTAAACCCAAAATGGATACCATTTTCTAAGAATTTTATGCATGTTTCCATTTTGGTAAAATTTAAAAAGAAGATATTTTGGTTTTGGAAAAAGAAACATCTTCTTGAAAATCGATTTTTATAGAAGAGAGCTTGATCTCATCTTAGCCCTTCATCTCCCTTGATCACTCTCATCCACTCATCTCACTCTAACCCTAACCTTAGCCTACAAAGGGTCCCCAAAAAGTGAAAGGGGCTCATAATTCCTCTAAAAAATATTCAAAAATCATGCACTTTCTCTCTCTCTTTTATCTCATATCTTCTCTTCTCCTTCATAGGGTGAATTTTGGAGGCATAGGGTGTTTGGCTCTTTTATCTCTACCTTCATTGGTGTAGGATGAGGTACCTTGTGGGACTTTATCCTACACAATTTTGAATAAGAGAATTCTTGTCTTTTTGAGGATTTGTCTTCTAAGAGGTAAGAAAAAATCAATAGCATTTAGTTGTATTTGTTGGGACATTCATCAACTATATGTACATGTATATTTTTTGTAATACATGTATATATGTGAGTATTGATATGCATGAAAAAATCCATATGCATGTCTTGAAATACCTTCAATAGTCTTTTTGTGAACTTACATGTACTTTCAATTGGTGGAATCTACTTTAATGCATGTTCAATAGTTAGATTTTATATAAATATATTTTCAATGGTTAGAATTTATTTTTAATGCAGGTTTAATGGTTAGATTTCATCTTGATGTATTCTTAATGGTTAGTTTCTATTTTTTTATGCATCGTTCTATAAAAACAATCATGCTTTCAAACGCTGGGATGCTCTATTGAATCATGTATCCATATGACAGAATTCTTGATGGGCACAGAAAGGTCACTTTCACTCCCTCAACATTGTGTCATTTTGTCTATTTTCTTATTTTATTTATTTCATATCCAGCTGAATTCTTTTCCTTCTAAAATTTGGCATCAATTACATTCATACATACATGTGTACAACCATGTCTCTGTGTCCCAGTTATTGAAGTTTTGCCAACTGAATCCGATCATGTCGCACTCCTGCATTTTATATCCATGTGACATAGGCACACACGTGTATTTAGATACATGGCCTTACTTGAATTTGGCATTTCAAGCAGAGCAACTTCAGTTTGTTTAATTAATTTACAGATGTTAATTACACTCAAATCATGTTCTTATTTATATGCAAAATTGTTGGCTTCATGTAAAAAATGCAATTGAACCATATTTTATCTGAATTTAAACTAAATTCAACATTCAACATTGATCGTATTTGATTTGGATTTGAAGAAAGTAAAGTTTGACTAGACAAACCTAAATGCATTGAGATTTTAGCTCCATGATCCAGTCCAAAAAATAAATGTTCCGACTAGGATGTGTTTACACTTACATGTTTTTTAAAGTAACAAAGTCTCAATCGTTAGCATTGCTTTGGGCATTGAATCTGAATCAATTTTCCTGTTGGTTTCTCCTCATGCCGAATCAAATAGACCCATGTGATGCATCTTCCCCAACGTGCACTTCTTGTGTTCCTTACTCTGTTCAAACTTACTGTCGAAATCACAGCTCAGCACTAATACTCTTCTGTAGTTGCACCATATTATCAACATTGCATAGATCAAAAGCACACAAACAGGTATAGAAATTAACACAAATGCAGAAGATTACCTAACAAATTCAAATCTTCAAGATTGTTAGCTATTGTCTCCCCATCTGCATGGTTTTCATAAAGATTAAGGCTTTCCATTTCCACTTTTAGGTCTTATGGCTTCACAAAGTTGGCCATAGGTGTGCCTATATGCCCAACTTTAACAAGTTGTAAGTTCTCAATCGACAGTCTGAAAAGTAATAATTTGATGCCTTTTTAGTCTTAATAAAATCAATGATTTGACATTTGTTTCTAAAAAAAGGGTTGTGATTCTCATACAAAAAGCAAAGACGAAAGTTTGTCCTTAAGAATTTGCATCACATTCTATGCATATAATCACAGACCAACGTTTATAACTTGTGAATAAGATCACAAATGTGAACATAATCCCCAAGCTTACCAGTAGTCACAAAACAAGTATCCGATGAACAGGGGCATATCCTCATATTCAAATTAAACTCGTGTTCATGCAAAGATTTTATATATATATATATATATATATATATATATATATATATATATATATATATATATATATATATATATATATATTCACAATATGTTGTTTGATTCAAGTATGGGCCGAGGGTGTGCACATGTAAAGTTTGGTTAACTCGAGTAGATAGTGGTTGGGCCTCTCTAAGAGAAAATTCGGTTCTCCCTAATGGTGCAGCAGAAAATTATTAAATTTTGTGAGTTGGTTATAGACACCCTAAGGTAAATACGATTCAAATTTCAATTTTAGATTACACGTGCACAGGGAGTTATGGATTTTTAAAGTGGTTAGTTTTTAGGCCAATGCATGAACAGGCTGGTCAGTGGTGTAGCTAGGATTCATGCGAGGGGTGGGGCAAATAGGGGTGTAAAAAAAACGGTGTGATAGTTGGGGGTTCGGGGGCAGCGCCCCCGAAAAAAAATTGAGATAAAACAAAAAATGGCTACAATTATTAATAAAAATTTATTTCATATGGACAAATCAAACTATATGTTGCAGTCTTTCTCAACCTCAACGAAAAGTTCTTAAACATTATCTAATGGAGATATATAACACTGGTGCGATAATTTGAAGTTCATAACAACGCATAAATTTTATTTATGACAAAATAAATCAAAATACAAAAGTACCAACTAAAATGGACCCCGACGGTTACCCGCAACATAAAATTCATCTATAAGAGAATCTATAACTAAAGTCATAGTATATTCACGTTCGATGTATAATGTCATACAGTCAGCAAGAAAATTGTCATCCATTTTGTTACGAATTTCCGTCTTCACATGCTTCATCACTGAAAATGCTTGTTCTGTAGTGGTCGTAGAAACTTGTAATGTCAATACAAGACGAAATAATCTAGTTAGCATGACATAACTTTTTGACCTTCCACTTGCAACCAACTTTTGATACAAATCAGGTAGAGTAGGTACTTGAAATCGAGGATCAGAAACCACATCAATCTGATAATGTTGTAACTCTGCTTTCGAGTAAAATATATCTTGTGGTGTAAAATCTTGAGGATAGAACTTCTCTGCAAGCTTGCAAATATCAGCTATATTAAAGGATTCAAATGAGTTTCTAGGATCCAATGTCGCACTGAGAGAAAGAAGTTCGACTGATGTATCATTAAATCTAGTATTTAACTCCACCAACAAGAAATCTATAGCTTTATTGAAAACATCAAAATGATAGTGATGATCAACTGAGGGATACTCACGACCACTGGATCGATCAACCATATATGAACCATTGAAGTCAGGTAGGCAAATATCATTTGTTGAACAAAATATTGTTACCTCTTGAAGGAATTCTTCCCAACCATCTTCTCTTAAAGCTTGAAGCACAGTCTTTGTAGTGTAGACAAATCTCATAGCAGTCAAGATATCTTGATTTTTCTTCTGAAGGGCCTAACATAGAATATCAGTAACTGCAAATATTTGATTCATCAAATGCAAGACAAATACAAATTCAAAACTTGTAATGTAAGTGTATGCACCATCAACTTCAGGCTGAGATCTAGCACTTGGAGAATTTTCAATCAGACACTCAAATACTTTACATGTTGCAACGTACATATTCATCAAGCTCTTTATAGATTCATAATAAGAACTCCAACGAGTAGCTCCAGCTCTATGCAAGTTTTCAATCTGATTAGCCCCACTTCCTGTCGATCGTTCTCCAGTTTCTAACAAATGCTCAATTTCTTTTCTATGTGCAGCTTTCAACTCACTAACACGCTTAGGCGAAGAAGTAATAATGCTAACAACATTATCCAAATGAGAAAAAAATTGCCAAATGTCACGAACATCCTTAGTTGCAGAAACCAATGTTAATTGCAAACGATGCGCAAAACAATGAACATAATATGCATATGGACAATCCTTCAGAAATAAAGCTTGGAGCTCATTCCAAGCACCCCGCATTTTACTTGCACCATCGTACCCTTGTTCTCGCATATTCTGAATTTGAAGGTTGTGACTACTAAGAATATCAAAAATTTGATTTTTCAAATTCAGTGAGGTAGTATCACTAACACTTTTAATTGCAAAAAATCATTCTCTTAAAATTCCCTCTTCATTGACAAACCTCAATACAATGGACATTTGTTCTCGTTTAGATGCATCTCGTGCTTCATAAATAAGGATACAATACGGTGCATCTCCAACTTCATTACGAATCATACCTAGTATTCGGTTTGCCATAATGTGCAAAATCTCTCTCTGGATATCTGGAGAACTGTATGTGGCATTTTTTGGAGCATTAGCCAAAACAACTTTACCAACATCTGCATTCATTTTACCAGAATAATCAACCAGTTCAATAAAATTTCCACGATTCAATAAAGATAAAGATTCATCATGGCCCCTAAATGCGCATCCTTGGAGCGCTAACCACTGAAGAGCTAACATTGAGGTTCTTACTCTCAAACGAGCTTTCTGACGTTCCTCTTGAGATACAACATTCATCACTTTGTCAATGTGATGACTCGGTCTCATCAAAATCTCTACATTTCTTACACATACATTATGATATGAAGACGGTGAAGAACCGACATGGGTAAGAAAAGCACATTTTTCTCCTTGACTAACTCTCTTCCAATTATTAAACCCAACGGTTGCCAATGCTGAGAGATTCGAAGAATGACTATTATCAAGAAAAAGAAAGCAATAAAAACAATATGCTTTATCTTCTGTCCGAGAATACTCTAGCCAACAAAACTTATCATACCAATGTTCTTGACATCGACGCATTTGTTTACCACATTGTCTACTTGGGTATTGTGTAAGTTTTGGTTGAAAAGGTCCCGCCCTAATATAAGCCTGTCTAATTCGATCTATTTCATTAACAGGGTGATCACACATACGCTTTCTTTTACCCGGATCTCTTTCAATATAAAAATCATATTCGAAAGTTGGATTCGGAGATGGAATATGCTCAAGTGATGAAGGAATGGTTGGAGTAGGACTTGGAGTCTCCTCGACTTGTCCATCTAAAGAGTTGTCTAACTTCGAAAAAAATGATAACAAGTTTTTCCTTTTCTTAGTGCTCGAAGATTGTCCTCTTTCCATTTCAAATTCTACAAATAAATAAGATACTACATGAGCAATCAGTACGTGTATGATATTTTATGACATTTAAGAAATTTTTCATGCAATAGTTATAAGTGCTAGGCATGTAGAAACATAAAAGCAGTAGCAAGAGGGATAAGTCCATAGAAGCCTATACTTCCCAATATCAAAATCTAATGGAATAGCTTGAAATGATGCAATTGAAGCTAAGGAAACAAAACAATATAAGAAAGCAAAGAAGCCAATGCCAGTAAGTAGTTTTATTTTTCTCCTTGTCCACATTAGATGAGGAAAATATTTTAGGTGTGGATTCCGCTTCAACCACATCACTTTAGAGATTAGATTGCCAATATATATCTTGTGTCATGACCTACTAGAGCATACTCTTTCTAAGAAAGTTTGTACCTAAACAAATGTCTAACATGAAAACTAAGCACAAGTAAATCTTATTCACAAGAATGCTATTTGCAACACCATGTACCCACAACAACAAGAACTCTTAACTATTATATATGATGGCTGAAAAGTTATCTTGATAATGTGAATATCATCATTACATGATCTTGAAAAAAAACTAACCAAGCTTGCTGCCTCAGATTTAACAGTGATGGCGCCTAAGGGGAGGGGGGTTGCCTAACGACTACTAGACAGACAACAAACTAATGCGCCACTAAACAAGGCCCTAATTAAGGTGAATGAACTCAACAATGAGGGTGATTTTGTTCCCAATCTACCACATATCATTGGAAGTCATAAGGATCCCTTTCTTCTATCTAACCTGGAACTTGAAAGTGAAGGATCAGCCTTCACTTTTGGATCATTTTTTGCCCAATGCAGTACCCTCTCATTTGTTTTTTGGTTTCCATCCTCAAAGGTAAAAAATCACCTCCAAATCATGCTTTTCATTTCCTATTTATTGTTTTCATATGTTCAAGATCATGAACACAACATGACGTGTTAGGGTGTTTTATAGGGCACCCTTATTTTCATGAATTTATGAGCCATTGATTTTTCAGCATATTGAATTAAATATTATGGCATCTTAGCAACTATCAGCCGCTTAATATAACAAATAAAGGAAAATTTTCAAAAAGCAACTAAAGTTTGGGCATTAATAAAAAATGCATCGGAGTTTCTTGCGATATTTGAGAAAAAAAGTTTTAGAAGAAAAAAACATACAAGAAAACTATTTTTTTAGCATTTTATAGAAAATGTAAAGCTGGAATAGAAGGGAAATAATCAGATAATAAAAAGGAAACCAATAAAAAAACTTTTTTATTTAGAAAAAGGGTACATCTCATAATTTCATGATATTTTCCAGTAATTTATAATATATTTTTATGATATTTTTGAAATACTAATGATATTTATGTCTATTTTGCACACATACACATACACATACACATGCACATATAGATGGAAGATAGATGTCTAGTGTCATCTCACTAGCTATGTTATGTTGAAGACAATAGCATGCTTTTTTAATCTATTTGGTGTCAAGAAATATTATGTATCTGGAAAGATCTGTTAGGAATCATGTAAGTGAATACTTTTAATTCTAGGTATATCTTCTGTAATTATATTTTTTATGTAAAAATGATATTCTGATAATTCTACAAACTAGTTCTATCATTGCTTCAAGGGCCTATTGTCATTTGTACAGGACATGGTCATTTGTACACAAGCAAATTCTAGTTTACATATTTACTATGCATCATTACATGGTTGCTCCAAGGGGCCAGCGTCACAATGTGTTGGATGGATAGCAAGTTGTAAGTGCAGGGATGTTGAAAAGGAAGATGAGTAGCAGCCAACCAGAATGCAGACAGCTATGAAGAAAAAAGAAACATGCATCAAAGAAGATGAAAGGAACCTGAAACAATATGCCATCTAAACCAGGTTCACTTGCGACAAGCGACAGTGCACTGTCAAGCAACTTGTTGAAAATTCTCGATGATTATAATCGTTGTTCTACTGCATAATAAAGTCGAGATCAACACCTGAACTTCTGATAGCATAGAGAGGGAAAGATGAGGGAGAAAACAGAGGAAGAGAGGGACAGAGAGACAGCATAGTTGGATTCCGCCGGTGTCGTCGGCTGCTGCAAGCAGGGAGCGAGAGATGGGGGAGAAATGGAATAGGTAACGGGACTTGAAAAGGAAGAGGAAGAGAACGGGGGTGATTTAAAACCCTACCGGGTTTCAGATCCGGGTCAGGTCCGACTCAGGTTCGACTCAGGTCTGACTCGGTTTCTGAGGCAGGACTCGGCTACAGCCCAGTCCTCCCCCCCCCCCCCCCCCCCCAGCTCCACCTTTGAGGCTGGTTATGGTACAGGCAATCAGAATTCTAAAATTTAGTTCTCTGCACTGAAGACGTAGACAACTATGAAAATTGGAGGGTTGATTAAGGACACCCTAAAGTATATTAGGTCCAAAAATCAAGACTAGATCCGTCACAATTTGGTCTAGGAGATTTTTTAAAGTGTAATAGATTTTATAGGAACTGTTGGGTTGAGGTAAACCTAATTGGGTCTCAATAGTTTCTATCTTGGCTGGGTTGTGAGAGAAGGAGGTTCAGACTCACTCAGACCTTAGACACCAAGCGAGGGACTTTCCAAAGGGTTGAACTCACTGGATGAAGTCAACAACACCAGATAAGGCTTGGGATGGTAGTATAACACTTGTTCTATGAGCTTGGTTGTGCGCAAACTTGGATGGTTCTTGGAAAGTACTTGAAGACCCATTAAGAACTTATCACGACCTATGGAAGGTCAGGTAACCAAATAGAAGAAAAGAGAGAGACGTGTGAAAGAAAAGAGAGAGAGAGAGAGAGGACGAAAACTTTATTTCTGCTTTAAAGAGGAAAACATATGACCTTTATATAGGCATAGGAGGCCCTCAATAATCTCATACAAAAGTTTCATAAAATATTTAAAATCTTTTGATTTTGGTTAAGCCTCCTTGAACTCAGTCTTAACTAAGTTATTTCTAGAATCCTGACCTTCAAAAATAGCCCAACCTCATATCTTTTTTTTTTCATTCTTAGCACCCTCGTAACCCACCAATTCTTGCCCTTCTAGCATGGCCAAATATAGGGTGATGCCCCCTACATGGGCACCACCAAGTTCAATTGTCCTAGCCGATTGGGACCCTGGATCTAGATCTACCTGATATATATCATTCTCTCTCCTTTCAGTTTGACCTTGTCCACTAAGCAAGAATCTGGTTTACTGCTTTTCGAGGATATTGTCAAACTCACAGGTTAGTGCTCCTTCATTCCACAAGGTGCGTCTTGACCCATCGATCATTGATTCGCAACTTCCTTGTTTTGAGAACCTAAATTGGCCTCTTGGGTTTCACCTTGTTTGGTGTAGCCTCCACTCCTTCAGGAAGGTTATTGTGATGTGCCTTGAGCCTTCATACATGGAACGCGGGATGGATCTAGGCGGATGGTGGTAACTTGAGTTTGTACATAGCTGGTCCATTCTATTTCAAGATTTGGTAATGGTCATAGTAACAGAGAGTAAGCTTGTGAATGGTATGTTCTTGCTTTGGTACTTGTCTTTGAGTTCTTCTTTTTAAGCAAACACAATCTCTGGGTTGAAATTCTCTATCCTTTTGGTTCTTATAATAAATTTGCCGCATATAATTTTGTGTCTTTGCCAAGTTATTCTTGAGTTCTCACAAAATGACATCTTGTCCTTGATTGTTGGTCCACCTCAAGGAATTTGGCACTTCCCTCTTCATAGGTCAAGGTTTTAGGTGGATGATGGCCATAAAAAGCTTCATAGAAGGTCATTTGGGTAGAGGAATGGAAGGAGATGTTTTAGGATTATTCGGTCCAAGGTAGGTAGTATGTCCAAGAATTAGGTTTTTCACTAGCAAAGCAATGGAGGTAGGTTTATATGGTTCATTTGACAATTTTTGTTTGACCATCGGTTTGGGGGTGGTATGTTGTGTTATACTTCATCTTAGTTCCTAAGATATTGAAGTACTCTTTCCAAAATTGGTCGATAAAAAGAGAATCTTGATCACAGACTATGGATTTGGGCATTCCATAAAGTTTTTCTATATTTTGGTGAAAATCTCTAACTACAATTTGGACTGAATATTTCTAGGGTAAGGCCATGAAGTAAGAAAATTTGGCGAGCCTATCAACTATGACATATATGACTTCTTTTTTGTTGGAGGGAGGGATGCCTTCAATGAAATCCATAAAAATATTGGACCAAGCTTGGTTCGATATGGCCAAAGGGTGGAGGTAGCCGGCTGGTTTGATGGCCTCGTATTTATTGGCTTGGCAAGCGAGGCACTCCTTAATTAACTTATCATATGTTCTATCTTCTTGGGCCTGTAGAACTTACCCTTGATCCTTTGTTGGGTCTTAAAGACCTCTTCATGACCACCCAAAGGTAATGAGTGCTAATGATGGAGGAGATCGGAGATGATCTTGGTACTATTAGGAAGTAAGAAACTTCCTTTATAGAAGACCGCTTGACTTGGTAGTGGGAGTGGCTACTTGGATCCTTCTTGACAACACTCTTCAACTTCTGTATTTTTTTACTATATATCTTTTTGTATCTTACATGCCTTGCTCCATATATTACAAGTTACAATGGAAAGAACATTCAATTTTATTCCTCCATTCACCGATATAAGGCATTGGCAACACAATTTTCCAGACCCTTCTTGTATTGGAGTTCAAAATTATACCCCATCATTTTGGCAATCCATTTTTGTTGAAGAGGGGTAGAGATTTTTTTCATTCTCAGCTTCACCACAATCCTACCAAAGGTGAAGGAGAGGGTAATATAGACATCGTCAAGATTAGACACATCCCTTCCCTTTCAACACATTTGTTTTAGCATTATAAGGGGGGGGGGGTGTATTTATGTCTACAAGGCCTAATGCAATTATTAATATCTATTTCCAATAACCAAAATCATCGACTACACCTACTATATTAATTTATAACAAATTGTGCCTTCCACTTTTTTGGATCTTATGTTTTCCTTTACCTATCCCTATATGTCTGACGGCGATCTTCCCTTTTTGCAACATATTCCAAGAATGAGCTTTCCATTTTGGGAGTCCATCAAATGGAATAGAAGTATTCTATGATTGCCTTTTGTTGTGAGCCGATGAGGTTCATGAAATGGTTGTCAACATGTACCCTAGCCCTTGTCCTCCCTCCTCTTGTTGTTTTAATTCGAGCTAATCGGCATATCATCATGTCCATGTCCAACCAACGGTCTCCTCTATGAACTTTGAAAGGTTTGGCAAACATATGGGTTCCTCCAGGTGGAGGTTGCATGACTCTCATAATAAGCTTGGAGTTTTCAAACTTAAAAGCAAACTCAAACTTATCAAGTTTTGAAATAGAAATGAGGTTCTGACTATAGAATGGAACATAAAAAGTATCAACTAAATCCAAAATAAATTCAGACTCTAACACAACTTTGCAGGTCCCAACATTCTTGACATGCGAATGCATCTTGTTTTTTAAGAATATGCTTCTTTCATACTCTGTTGGTTCCCTTTTGTTTAGAAATACCTGCAAAGAGTTGGCAATGTGCACCGTAGAACCAGAATTAACCCACTAACTATGTAATAGAACATAGATTAAATTTCACTCATGAGAAATAAATGACATATTACTTCTATTATCGAGTCATTTCTTATGCGTAAGGCAGTCAACCTTCTTATATCTCTTCTTATAGAAAAAATACTTTATAAAAGAACCTCCTACTTGGGATTTGGCTTTCTTCTGAGAGTTGAAACTCTCTCCAAAGGTTTTATTCTTGTTCTTCTTCTTAAATGAACCCTTATTGGCCCCCGGCCAATATTTTCCCTTATGAGAAGTCATATGTAAGCTCTACACCCTCTCACCCTTTAGTCTTTTTTTTTCTTCAACACACTTAGTCAAAATGTTATTAAAGGACCACTCATCATTATGTGTGTTATAAGAGATCTTGAAGGGTCAGTATTCAATAAGCAACGAATTCAAAATCGGATGGACTAGAAAAGAGTTTGAAATGAACTCCATATCATTCAACTAAGATGCAATGTTTCTTATTTTCAAAATGTATTGTCGGATGTGACTATCACCAAAATATTTTATAGACACCAACTTGAATATCAAGATATTTTTTTTAGCCTTATTAGAACTGACAAACTGAGTCTCAATGGCTCCAAGGAATTCTTTTACATGCCTCGAATGTTCTTAGTCACTCTTGATTGCAAAAGCAACAGACTAAGTCTATTCGAGCGCTCCTACTTCTTAGAGGTAGTCTTTTGTTCGGTTGTACTCTACTATGTAAGAGCAGAAGGTTCGTCAATTCTAATAGTCAAATCTAGGTCTATGTAACCCAAAGTGAATAACATTGTATATTTTCAATCTGAAAAATTAGATTTGTCTATGATTGGGATATTATTAGAATTGTCAATGATCAAAAAACATGGTACTGCAAGAACAAAAAGAAAAGACCTTATAAATGCTCAAACGAGACTCATGTTGAAAAGGTAAATAATTGAAACTCTTTATTTTTTACCTTTTCTGAGACAAGCATAATTGGTTCATTATTATTCAACTTTGGTGAAAACGACAATACTTAAGATTGCTTTATTTCCTTAATTATTAAATAATTAACTTCAATTAGTGAAACTAGCAGATCATGTAACCAGAGGTAATTCAACATCGTGCATTTGGGTACGAACATATTTCATAGACTAGTATACACACTTACTATTACACCATGTGTGAATTTAAAATACAATGACCCACTTTTGGGTAGAATCATTATTTCATAAAGTCATACATATTTACAATACTGAATCTTAACACGGTCAAAAGAATCCACAATCAACATAACTCAGATCATTTTGATTATTGCATGAGTCAATTAATCGAGATCTTTTACCCTAAATATATTTGTATTGTAAAGATTTCGCATGTACACGTGATAATGCATATATATTCATGACAAACTATGTATTATATCATCAAAAATACAAATTCATACTTCAACTCATATGCATAAATAATTTTTTTATAAAAGGCATTACATATGTCATGAATTTAGTCATAATTCATGCTTAAATATCATTGATAACTGAAAATAACATAAAATGCATGCAAGAGTCATCCCCTATAGATAGTCAATAAATACAATATCATGCATCCATGATAATAAATACACATAAAGTACGAAAAAATAACAAAAACATGTTTTTACAGATAATACTTGGGGTCCCCATGCTAGAATCGGCCAAAAAGTACTCTGAACTAGTTTGAAATGGTCCTAAATTGGTCTAGGAACAGTCAAACTGGTTTGAAATATATACTAAAGCCTATAAACCCTTAAAATTGAATGAGAAAACCCATGTTCTTTCACTAATTTATGAAAATAGGGCCTCTACATGTAGGAATCGGTGAAAACCCCATAGGAACCGACCAAAAGGAGTCTGAACCGGTCTCATAACTCCTCGTATTGGTCATAGAACCGGTTCAGTTCTTTAAAAAGGGTAAATAGTGTTTGGACCCTATTTCAGACTTGATCCAATCAAGTTCAAATCCATATCCATTTGAAAATGGATCCTAGGTTGGATCCCATGATCCAAACCCAGTTCAGATCCAAATTGTATTTCGGGTTGGACTTCATGATCCAAACCCGATCTGAATCTAGATCCAGTTGAAAAATGAAACTCGGGTTGGATCCCATGATCCATACCCGATCTAGATCTAAACTTGGTCCAAAGCAGATTTTGGGTTGGATCTCATGATCCAAACCAGATCCAGATCTGGTCATAACTGGACTTGGGTTGATCTAGATCATGGACTCGATCTGAATCTGGACCCAGTTTAAACTGGATACCGGTTCGAATCCGAATCCTAGATCGCATAGGATTGGGTCATACCCAGATCTGGAACCCTAAATGGGTTCGGGTCTGGATTGTGTCCGGGATAGAGTGTATCGAGTCTGAACCCAAACCCGAGGACCCAATCCTCAATGGATCCAGGTTTGCCCCGGGAGGGCACAAACCTGATCCATATCGAATCAAGAAACGGTTCTAGGTTCAGATCGGGTCCCCGACCCAGTCGGGATCCATTATAGTTGTTACAGTGGAATCCTGGCCACCCTCCATGAACGACTTTTATTTTTTTCAAGCGACCTCCGCCAGCTGCAGTCACCAACGGCGGCCGGCCGCTACAGTCGACGATGACCAGCCACCGCTAGTCACCGTCGTCCGCCGACGACTACAGCGACAAAGGGCTGCCATGCAGGAACAGGGCCCAATTCCTTGCACCCGTCGTTACAGCCACCACCGTCTTCGGCGGCCGGTCCCGGATGTTGCCGACGACGGTCAGCCGATAGCTCCCTGGGTCGACCGCCGATGGCTAGGGCGGTGGAGTGTTGTAACGGATGGGTTTCACCCCCGCCTCTGTTATCCCTCTTGCAGCAGCCGGCCATACTGTCGTTGATGATGCGATGGCGGGCTCCGACAGCTAGCCGCCATCAACGTCGGTCGTCCACTGGCGACAGCAGCCAAATGGTTGGCTGAGATGGCTGACACAATAGTTGCCACCGGCGGATCGCCACAGGTGCCAACGGCGATGGCCAGCCTCTACGTCCTCGGCGATTCGCTGACGACAGAAAACAGCCAGCAGGAAGCTGGTTGTGGCCTGAGCTAGGGGGCTACTACACTGCGGGGAAACCCATGCAGGGGCTCCAAAAATGCGACGGAAACCGAGTGCGACGACCACTGCTGCCTCCGGGGAGGGGGGGGGGCAGCAACAGCTGTCGACCCGCAATCCGTGGTGCGCCAGTCAACTCCTCCCTTGTCGCCATCCGAATTTCCAAAAATCGAACGGGAGTCCAGCGAGAGAGAAGTTCGCCGATATAAATTTCAGCGAGCACCGCATGAATGTGAACGCACCCACGCCCCCAAATACGCGTAGCCGCTACGAGGAGAGTGGGCCCATAACCCAATGTTGACAAAAACTAGATTAAGAACGAAAACATACCGGATCCTGTGATAGTCGATCCGAAGGAAGCTTGCATAGACGCACGTGCTCAGCATTCTATTCAAACTATCGAACGCCCACTTTGAGCCCAGGCTGTCAAGTCAAAAGATGACCAAGACCTTGAACCCAAATAAGAAAGAGCTTTGGTTGCACTCATCAAACAAACATGCCTCTTTATTTATGGTGGAAGGAGAGTGGTTTATGGTGGAAGGAGAGTGAGGGTTAAATGCATGACATTCATGCACGTAAACCCTTCACATGCATAAGCCCCTCTCCATTTAGGAAGCAGATCAGGTCATGCTGAAAAATGAGCGTTTTTGCTCATGCGGACATCGTGGCCCTCTGTTTGCATTCTGGATGAATGCCACGTGGTTAACGCTCATTTTCAACATGGCCTGATTTGCTTCCCCATCAATGTTATGTGTGGCTGAGTGCAACTGTGTTGTCAAAACAAAGGCAGGAAAGAACTATAACAACACAGGAGAAACTTTGTCAAAAAAAATTAATGTGAAGTTTCTTGTCCTCCATTTATCTTTTAAATATATATTGAGCGTTGATCCAATATTGCTAAACTTGATTGATTTGCTTACTTTCATATGCCACGATCTTACGAATGTTTCGCTTGATCCTGTATTGATGAGGTTGATTGATTTTGTTGTTTTCATATGCTTGTCACGAACACTCACTGTTTGCATGTACTCTTTATGACTGCGTGTAATCAAAGTCCAAAAACCATAACTAAACAAAAATGGACACTACCGGAAAAACCACAACTAAAATCCCAAAAATGAAACAAAACATGCCCAACAAAATCGATGTCGTATTTCATCAGCATCACCAATATGTTGTATACTTTTGGACGATTTTTTGCGTCTTGGTGGTAGTTTTAATACCTAATTTTTTCCTTCTGAACTTGTTTGCATTGTGCTTAACTACCGAATTAACTGAAATATTTAAGATAGATTACTGCTTGAATCGGTCTGACAAGACGTATACCAAACAGAGCCACTGATTGGCCAATCTTTGGTTCGTCACATGTAGGGCCGGCGGGGATGCATACATATGTTGATGAAACAAGTTTAAATGATTGAAGCGGTTTTTTTTTTTTGGATAGGCAACAGATACCATCATTGTTGATGAAACAAGTTTTTACTAATTCATAATACTTATGTGGTGGCCACACTAATAACGCGTTTGCCTGGAGACCCCAAACGAGAATCGTTCTCATCTGATCTGGAACCGTACAAGTGTGAAGTGAGTTAACTGGCCTCAAATGTGAATTCAAATTTCACCGACCCATTTTTTCACATAATGCTTGCACTTTAGAAACGGGGCAAATGAGAATTGATCCCCCACTTCTCATATGGTTGCAAACCTGTGATGAGACGCACTACGCATTTACCATAACTTCAGAAAGAAAAAAATATTCGAATCCGCTCTCCCCTTAAAAACATAAGCAGTTGAATTCTCGAATATAGAACTGGGCAACAGGCTTTGGCCTCCGAAAGGGTCAGAAATGGGGTACAGTTTGATCAAACCTTACCACCGGCAACGGGCAGGGCCAAGTTGCCCTAAAAAGGGCGTATGCATTGACACGCACCAATGCTCAGCAATCCATTTCCACATTACCCGTGGAATATGGATTCATCGTTCAAGGCCAACATCGATCCCACGAAATCCATTCGATTTCACATCCCCTTATATGTAAAAGATTGGAGAAGAAAAAAGGACATTGTTTCATTTCAGCCACATTCAAGAAATATACAAGATCCAAACCCTAACCATCAGAAACACAACCGACGCATCAAACTCCCCCCCGGAAGAGCCCAAAAAAGGAGAGGAGAAAAAAGCAAGACCTAAAACTCCTGAGACGCAGAACCAGGCTCGCTCTTTACCTTCCCCGTCTTCTTCGGCAGGAGCACCTGGTGGATATTGGGCAGTACCCCGCCGTTAGCAATCGTCACCGTACCCAGAAGTTTGCTCAGCTCCTCATCGTTCCTCACCGCCAACTGGATATGCCTCGGCACGATCCGATTCTTCTTGTTATCCCTCGCGGCATTCCCGGCCAACTCCAACACCTAAATCCAAACACAAAATCAGAAACCATAGTAGGAACAACTCTTGGTCTTCATCTCTGAACCATTAGAGGACGACCAAAAACACTAATGCAAAAAAAAAATCTCCTTTCGGAATCATCAAAAAGATGAGACACATATGCAAAAGAAAAAGTAACTGAAAGGAAAACCCAAATTTAATAAAGAAGATAGCATAAACAGAATATATTTGATTTCTTCCCGAAAAAACACAAATTGATTAAGGTAAAATATAAAATCGAGGGAGAACAATATAGCAAGAAACAGATTAGGTTTCCATTTCTTTTCGGCAGTACCTCGGCTACTAGAAACTCGATCACGGCGGAGACGTGCAAATCTCAGCACAAGTTAGAAAAAGAAAGGGATTCGGATTACTCTTTCTTTATGGAAATACCTCAGCCGCAAGGCATTCGAGAACGCATAGAAGAGAAAATCACCTCTCCAAATCATGAAGACAAATTCAAAGGGAAAAAAGGTCTTTCAAGAAACGAATAGGGTTTCCCCTTTACCTCGGCTGCTAGGTATTCGAGAACAGCGGAAAGGTAGACGGGAGCGCCCGCGCCGACTCGCTCTGCATACTTCCCTGCCTTGAGAAAACGAGCGATCCTCCCGACCGGAAATTGAAGCCCGGCCTTCTGCGAACGAGACACCGACTTCGACGACTTTGGCTTCCCTCGACCGCCCTTCGTTCCCGTAGAACTCATCTTCTTCTTCTTCCTTGAGAGAGAGAGAGAGATGCAAAACCCTAACCCTAGCGGAGAGAAAATCCTTGAACAAAGGAAGGGAGGAGGCATATTCTTATGTAGGCGTCCCTGAATGGCCTTCTTGACGCTGATTCGTTGAGCTTTGCTCTAGCGGATTGCCAGCATGGCACGTTAATCAGTTGAACGGAGCCCTTCATCGCTTGTGGGTCAGAAATGAACAGGCTACAGGCGCGTTCCGGGTTTGTGGCGGTTCAAACTCTCGAACCCACAAGCATCTTCGGCTTTGGGCCGTCCGGACTCGACTGCTCGAGTTTGGTGCGGATTTATTTTCTTTTGCGTACCTACAAATAAAATAGCAAAATGCAACAAAAAAAATTATATATATATATAACTCAAGATTTTTCTTTGATAATTAAAATAAAAAATAAATTATTAACGTATTTATGATTATAATTGTGAATTCTTTATTTTTTTGATTTTCTTGATTTTCTTAGTTTCAATTAATTATGAACCTTTGTCTCAAGTTATAAATAATATTCTAAGAATAAGCAAAAAAGACTAAGATACGACTCTCCGAGTTTGTGTGGTTTTGGATCTTAGACTTCGGTTCTGGATTCAAAATCATCATTTGGATTTAATATGGATACGAGGTATCGTTTGGATTGAATCCAATTTGAAATATTAAGTGGATTCAATAGTTATGGATTGAACCTCATAAGAGACGTCCCATGTGAACCCCCATTTGGATCCAGGAGTTTATATGAATTAAATGGTATCTAATTTTAAATTCAGACCAATAAATAAAATAAAGATATAAAAGTGATAATTAAGGTTTTTAATATTAGAATTCATTTAAAATAATAATAAAAGGATTTAAGAGGGTGAAACATCACACACCTCTAGAAGAGCCCATACTAGTTAGAATTGTAAGAGTCGGTTGGTGAATAGTTAGACCTGAAAATCTTAAATAAAATTAGAAAAAAATTCAAATAATTGAAGAAATTGAAATTTAGAAGATAATTAAAAAAATTTAGAAAAGACTCCTTCCCTCCACACGGTTTTGGAGAGGAGAGTCTCATATGAATAGACTAAGGTTATGAAGGAGGATATATACCCCCTCTCACACGCCCCTCTCACTTTTTTACAAAAATCTCGCTCTCTTTCTCTCTCTTCTCTTTTTCCTTTTTGCTTTCTCTCTTCTCTAAAAAAATGAGTAGCAAATGCATAGGGGTTTTGTCATGGATACCCTTCAGAATATTGGTCAGACCATTTAAGCTCTGGCACAGAACCAGAATTGTACCATTCTTCTTATGCAGGTTGTTTATCAGAATCTGAACCCAAGGCCGGTGACCTACGAGAAGTTTCTTAAGTTGGAACCACCTACATTTACAGGGAAAGTCGATCCCGAAGCTGCGAAAAAATAGCTCGAGGAGATCAAGCGAGCTTTTCAAGTTCTGCCTATCCTTGATGACAGATAGATAGATTTTGGTGCCTATCCCTGGTGACAGATAGATAGATTTTGGTATCTATCGCTTGAAGGCCGATGCCAGAAAGTGGTGGGACACTGCTCATACCATGCATTTTGCAAGAGTGGTCGATATCTCATGGGAGACTTTTAGAGGAGCATTCTTGGAGACCCACTTCCCTCAACATACTAGGATTAGGAAGCGGTAGGAGTTTTTAGAGCTTGAGCAAGATAGTGTAAGTTTGGTAGACTACACTACTAATTTCGGGATTCTAGAGAGGTACTGCCCCACACTTTTCACGGATGGTGAGGTTAGGGAGACTAAGTTCGCTAGAGGATTGAAGGATGGGCTTAGGTACAGGGTCATGACCAACATGCCCATGACTTTCGTCAATGTGATCAAGGTTGCCACTACCTTGTCAGCGGAGTGGAAAAAAGGAAAGAAGAAACCGTCCAAACAGCAGCAGCCCACGAAGACCGATAATTGCCATAGGCAGTATCCCGCAGGTGGTAAGAAGTTAATTCCTCCTACTAAGAAGTAGAAGCATCAGGTAGGGAGAGGTCAGTAGCCACAACAGAAATTTAAATAGAGGTGTTAGAAGTGTAGTAGGGTGCACAGTGGACCGATGTGCCCTCATGAGACCACCAACTGCTACTATTGTGGCATGAGAGGTCACTTTGCTCGAGAGTGCTACAGGAAGCAAGGTGGTGAAAGACGACAACAGCCTGGGAGGACTCAGCCCAACGACAACCACAGCAGCAACACCAGCAGTAGGTTTGCTAGTAGAACCGGGTGTCAGGACACATGTACGCAGCCATGATCGATAAATTGCAATCGAATGATCTGGTCCAAGGTACGATTCTTGTGGCTAGACAAGCTGCTTTAGTCCTGTTCGACAATAGGTCTACTCACTCTTTTGTTTCAGTAGATTGCATTAATCAGTTGGGATTGCCTGTTAAATCACTTATTTTTACACTCGATGTTCACATCCTAGTTAAGAATACTTCTTTGTGTGTTATTATAGAGTTGTGGGGGCAGGTCTTACTTGCCAACCTAGTCCTACTCGATATGAAGTATTACAATGCCATATTGGGTATGGACTGGTTATTCGAGCATTATGCTAGTATTCTGTATAGAGAAGGAAAGGTAGTGATTTCGACATTAGATATCTAAGAGATTGTGTTCAGGATATCCAGACATACCTTATATAGTTGTATCATCTTTGCAGTGAAGGCTGAGAGATGTTTGGATAGAGGACACACCCCCTTTTTGGTTAGTGTGGTTGGGATAGAGTTTGTCGTTCTGTTGATAGAAGATCTCGAGATTGTTAAAGAGTTTTTAGACGTATTTCCTGAAGACATACCGGGACTTTCACCAGTCAGAGAGGTGGAGTTCGGCATCGACTTGTTGCCTAGGACAACATTGATTTCCAAAGCACCATATCGTATTACACCAATAGAGCTTGAAGAACTCTGTTGAGAAACTATATTTTGATGTCACACAATATGATACACTGTCATATATGATTTAATATGATATGATAATATGTCTTCATCAATAATGTTATATTATGATTGGATATGATTTGTCATGTATTTAACGAGTATTTGATGCAAGGATATTTCACCCAAAAAGGATGGAGACTTCCTAATCAAGTACAACCTTTGGTGCAATCATTCTCTCTGAAGAAAAAGCTTGATGAGCCATTTATTCTCAAAGATCATCTAAAGAGATCAGCTACTTCAAGATGAAGATTTTTTTTCTTCTTTAGAGTCATGTAACAAAACCTTCAGAAGCATGCATATTGCATATTGCATGTTGCATATTACATGCTTTAGTATACAAGCCACTCTTTCACAAAAGCTATGTTTCAAAAAAGCATACGATATTTCAAAAAGCACCTTTTTTAAAACTAATCATTGTACCTTCTTACAAACTTTTATGAAAAAGATATTTTGACAAGATATAATAGCTCATGATTTCAAAAGCATTAATTGTACCTTTTAACATGCATTTATGAATAAGACAACTTGAAAAGAAATAAAAAGTAATAATTTCAAGTATGTAAGAAAAAGACAAAAATACAAAATTGTCTAGTTGAACTAACAAAGAAAACTAATATTATTATAATATGTTTAGAAAAGACTTTAGTTACTTTATACAACTCAAGAATGTCGACTTACTTAAAGTCATCATTCTTTCTGTAAAACATTAAATACCACCTCAAAAGCATTTTAGAAATGACTATTTAAACCTCACTCAAGAATGTCGACTTGCTTAAAGTCTTTAATCTTTCTGTAGACATTAAATAACACATCACAAAGTATTTTGAGATATGACCATTTACAAATAAACAACTCAACAAAGCATTTATTGTACTTACATACATTTAAGTCAAGAAGTAACGATTTCTAATAAAAATACTAATGTACTACAAATCATTAAATTGAATAAAGACAAAACTGCATGATGATTTACAAACCAATGTTCAATGTACCACAAATCATTTATTTTAAAAATAGACCTTTTACAAAATATATCACACCTAAAATACTACAACGAATAGTCTACTCCAAAGTATTACACTTATCGAAAGAAGACCTTTTCGAAAAAAGCACTATAGTTCACAAAGGTGTTTTTGAAATGACTTGACATCTCAAAAGGACAATCATTCCAAAAAGCAACGACTATTTTTCTAAGGCTATATATACACTAACAAAATAATATTTTATAAGGACATGTGAGCATACAACGAAAAAAATTCCTATTTGATATTTTTGAAAGAGAGCCTAGAAAAAAAAGAGAAAAAGTCAAGAATAGCTCTTTGACAAAGAGTATTATTTGAGTGAAAAGAACAAAACATTCTAAGAATCCTTCATTCGTGCATTCATATCATTCTGAAGGTTCTATAGGAAGTATTGTAACTTTTTGTTATTCCTTGTATTCCTTCTTTGTTCAAAGAAGAAGACCTCTGTGAAAAAGGTTGTTGTCCTTTTTTGTTGAAAGAAGAAGACATCTGTGAAAGATGGTGTTGTTCTTCTTTGTTGAAAGAAGAAGACCTATGTAAAAGAGGGTGTGTTCATTCTCTGTTGAGAGAAAAAGACCTCTGAGGAAGAGGGTGTTGTACTATTTATCTGGTAACTCGGATGTTATAGTGAAAGGCTCAAGTGTTTTGCTTGGGGACTGGATGTAGGTCAGTAACTTGACCGAACCATTATAAATCATGTGTTTTATGTGTTGTACCTTATTGCATTTAATTTTGGAATTTTCGATCTATTCCATATTTCACTATTCACCCCCTCTAGTGGAATTTCAAACTCAAGAAGCAATTATAGGAGTTGGTGGATCATGGATTTGTGAGGCCGAGGGTTTCTCCTTGGGGAGCACCAGTTCTATTCGTCAAAAAGAAAGATCAATGTAGTTGTGCATAGACTATCGCTTGCTCAACCAAGCTACCATTAAGAATAAGTACTCGTTGCCCAGGATCGAGGATTTATTTGACCAGTTACGCAGAGAGAGGATATTTTCGAAGATCGATCTCTATTCTGGCTACCATCAGCTTTAAATGAAGGACAATGATATCCAGAAGACCGCTTTTTAGATGATATATGAACATTATGAGTCTGTGGTGATGTCATTTAGGCTTACGAATTCCCCTACCGTGTTCATTGATTTGATGAATCAAGTATTTTGCCCCTACCTTGATTTCTTCGTTATTGTCTTTATATATGATATTTTGATGTATTCAAAGAGCAGGGAACAACATCGAGATCACTTACGGATCATACTCAATACACTCAGAAAAAAATCAGTTGTATGTGAAGTTCTCTAAATGTGAGCTTTGGCTCAAAGAGGTTATGTTATTGGGTCATGTGATCACGAAGGATGGAGTTGTCGTAGACCCTGGTAAGGTAATTGAGTCTTTCTAATTGTTGTTTCGATGTAGTGTGCTCATAAGTTTTATTTTCGCTAAGCAATTTTAGATGATTTTGAAGGTGAATGCAGTCTTAGATTGGGAGCAATCGAAGAACATCCATGACATCCATGACATCCAGAGTTTTTTTAAATTAGCAGTCTATTATAAACATTTTATCCAAGACTTCTCATGGATAGTTATGTTGATAACAAAGCTTATGAAGAAGGGAACTAGGTTTGAGTGGGATGTCAAGTGTGAGGAGAGTTTTTAGATCCTGAAGAGGAAGCTTACGCCAGCCCCAGTTTTGGCTCTACCGCCTGGCAGTGGAGGTTTTGTGGTTTATACTGATGCCTCAAGCACTGATCTATGATATTTTCTTATGCAGCATGATAAGATTATTGCGTACGCATCTTGTCAGCTTAAGATTTATGAGAAGAATTACCCCATTGATGATTTAGAGTTGACAGTAGTTGTCTCTGCATTGAAGATATGACATCACTATTTATACGGAGAGAAGTTTAAGATATTCTCAGATAAAAAGAATCTAAAATACTTGTTCACGTAGAAGGAGATCAACATGAGGCAACAAAGATGGTTGGAGTTCATCAAGGACTACGAATTCGGCATTTCTTACCATCTAGGGAAGGTTAATGTGGTAGCAGATGCACTTAGTAGGAAGTCAAGAGGCTTTTCAGCCAGCTTGTTGGGAGTAAAGTAAAAATTGTTGAAAGATTTCGTGGCTTGGCAAACTTTGCAGTGGATGCGGGAGTTATTCAATTGTCCAGTATGACCGTCCAGTCTAATCTTATCATTTGGATCATTAAAGCCCAGAAGGAAGATCCCTGGTTTGAGAGATTGCAGGCACTTGCTCAGTTGGATCATTCATCCTTTAGACAAAAAATAAGATGTGAGTATATAGATGGATGAGCATATTTGTGTTCTGAACGATCTCAAATTGAATAAAGAGTTGCTAGAGGAGGCTTATAGATCTAGGTACACCATACATCTAGGTACTACTAAGATGTTTAAGGACTTACGAAAGAGGTATTGGTGGAATAGAATGAAGCAGGAAATTGCGAGGTAGGTAGTTTTAATAGTTTGAAATAACGTTATACATGTATTATGAACTTATATAATCTTATTATCATTTCTTTTTTTTCAAGGTTTGTCTCAAGATGTTTGACTTGCCAGCAGGTCAAGATCGAACATCAAAGATGAGGTGGTATGATGCAGTTGTTAATGGTCTTGCAGTAAAAATGGGAGAAGATCACGATGGACTTCATTGTAGGTTTACCCAAGACTCGATGCCAGCATGATGCGGATTGGGTGATTGTCGATAGGCTTACGAAATCATCATACTTTTTACCGATCTGGATCAATCAGTTATTAGACAATTTAGTGGAGTTGTACGTTCAAAAACTAGTTCATTTGCACGATATTCCCTTATCGATTATATCTGATTGAGACCTTCGTTTCACTTCTCACTTTTGGGGATAGTTGCATACAACTATGAGTACGAAACTGAAGTTTAGTGCAACTTTTCATTCCCAAACAAACAGACAGTCAGAGCGCACGATTAAGACCCTTGAAGACATGTTGTGAACTTGTGTTCTCAACTGGAAAGGTGATTAGGATACACATCTAGCACTAACCAAGTTTGCGTATAGTAATAGTTATTATGCTAGTATTTGTATGGCTCCATATGAGGCTATTTACGGGTGACCTTGTCGATCCCTAGTTTATTGCGATGAGGTTGGTGAGTGTGCAGTGGAGTCACTTGTCATTTTGCAACATTACATTGAGAAGGTTCAAAAGATTTGCGACAGACTTTGTGCGGCCTAGAGTTGACAGAAGAGTTATGCAGATAAATGGCGTAGAAAGCTCACTTTTACAGAGGGAGATTTTATGTTTGTCAAATTGTCTCCTACCAAAAGTATGTTTCGATTAAGAAAGGGATCAGACTATTTGAGATTCTAGAGTGGATAGGCAAAGTCACTTATCGTATAGTGTTACCTCCTTAATACTCACAGATACATGTCTTTCATATGTCTATACTGAGAAAGTATGTTATGGATCTCTCACACATGATCTAATACGAGGATATGAGCATGAGAGAAGATTTGACTGTAAAAGAGTCTTGTAGAAATCATTGATCAGAAAGAGCAAGTATTAAGAAAGAAGACTATTCCCCTAGTAAAAGTATGATGGGAGCATCATAGTATCGAAGAGTGCACTTAGGAGCATGAAGTTAGTATGCGAGAGAGAGATCCCCATTTATTTTGAGTTTCACTTATATCAAATGTTAGGGACAAAAATCTTTTTAAGGGGGGTAGGATGTAAAACCTGAGTTTTTTTCTTGATAATTAAATTAAATAAATAATGAATTA
This sequence comes from Nuphar pumila, assembly GCF_984573655.1. Classification (NCBI taxonomy): domain Eukaryota; kingdom Viridiplantae; phylum Streptophyta; class Magnoliopsida; order Nymphaeales; family Nymphaeaceae; genus Nuphar; species Nuphar pumila. The sequence continues at coordinate 33,567,828 of NC_143253.1, read as the reverse complement.
TTGATGCATTTATGACTATAATTGTGAATTGTTTATTTTTATAGTTTCAATTAATTATGAACCTTTGTCTCAAGTTATGAATAATATTCTAAGAATAAGCGAAAAAGACCAAGGTACGAAGACTATGCGAGTTTGTGTGGTTTTGGATCTTAGACTTCGGTTCTGAATCCAAAATCATCATTTGGATCTAATATAGATCTGAGGTGTCGTTTGGATTGGATCAAATTTTAAATATTAATTGGATCCAATGGTTATGGATTGGACCTCATAGGGGATGTCCTATGTGGACCTCCATTTGGATCCAGGAGTCCATATGAATTAAATAGTATCTAGTTTTAAATTCAAACCAATAAATAAATAAAAGATATAAAGGTGATAATTAAGGTTTTAAATATTAGAATTCATTTAAAATAATAATAAAGATATTTAAGAGGGTGAGACATCCCACACCTCTAGAAGAGCCCATATTAGTTAGAATTTTAAGAGCCAAATGTTGAATAGTTAAATCTAATAATCTTAAATAGAATTAAAAAATAATAATTAAAGAAATTAGAATCTAGAAGATAATTAAATTTTTCTATAAAGGACTCCTCCCCTCCACACACGATTTTGGAGAGGAGTGACTCATATAAATAGACTAGGGTAGTGAAGAGGGATATATATACCCCCTCTCATACACCCCTCTCACTTTTTTCAGAAAAATCTCTCTCTATTATTTTTTTCCTTTTTACTTTCTCTCTTCTCATAAGAAATGTCTAGGAGGTTTAAAATAGTTTGTGCAGTCATTAAACCTGCACATACTTCGGTGGTTATGGTGGGGTAGAGATCAGATTGCCTCGTTTTTCATTTTTATCTTATGTAAGATTTACGTAGTGCATGCTTTTTATGTACATTAAGCATGCATATCTGAGTTATTTTATTTTTTAGCAGCATAGTTACTTGTTTTGATCTATTATACATGTTTTTTTTCTTGAAGAAATCATTGTTTGGGTTCAAAGAAGATGAATCTTGAGTTTTCATAAAAATGATTTTGAGAAACGTACATAAATAGGATTTCTTTGTTGGTTCATATTAGATTCAATCATAAATTAATTATTAATGGTGTTATTCATGAGTTAATCCATATTGAATCTGATCAAATCTAAAATATTGAGATTTCAAAGGTTTTACGGTCTCAAGAAGAGTTTTTACAAAAATGTTTTCTGAGAAACCTAAATTTGTGATGATTGATATGTTATTCTTAACTAATTTTGAAAATAAATTGATATATCTTCAAATATTAGTCCAAAAAATAGAAATAAAAATATCAAGTGAATCTACGCATCTTGATCTTGAATTTAGAATCTTGTTTTACCTTATTTGTATTCGTATTGAGAGAGAAATGACCATTTTAACAAAGCTTCAGTTTCTGACCCTAGATTAGGACTGTTTTGACCTATCTCTGATAAAAGACATAAATGCCAAGAAAAAATTACTCCAAATAATTTATTAAAATTTTAGTTGAAGACTAACATATAATAACAGACTTTATAAGAAGGATTTTGTCAAAAATGTTTTATAAAAATTCCAAGAAAAACATTAATCTGATAAAAATATTGCAGTTTACAAATTCTGGATTAAAACTCTATCAGAATAGGGTTCTGTAAATAATTTTTAATTATTTTTGTACTCATTATTTTTTAGATCTATTTATTGGGTTATATTCTTGACAAATACAGATATTCACTGTAAAAATATAGTGATTTTATATGTGATCTGCTATTCGTGACAAATTTTATAAAAATGGGTCATTAGGGATCCAAAATTCCCTGATGACTTATGTTTGCGATTAAGTAGTAACGTATTTGGATATTATGGTTTTAATATTTTTCTGATATATATTGAATATTATTGGTGTTTATAAACCCTATTGAATTATAAATAAGGGGCTAAATGCTTAGAAAGTTCTGAATAGTAAGTTTTGCAAGTTACAGTTGATAAATATGACTAAATCTTGATTACCTTGTAAATCAACTATTTTGTTTATTTCCAAAAGAGAGTACCTTGTTTATACAATCATGTTCAACATGTTAGTCTGTGTAATATCTGAATTTATGATTGACTTAATGAAAATTTAACGAGTTGTGGTTGAAAGAATCATGTTCAATCATGTTCAAAATGTTTTCTACTTACTACTCTCTCTTAGGTATTGAATATTTAGTATTGTATTTTATTTTTCTTTTTGGTTCAAGTTGGGTCTACTAGAGAGGACACCCGTCTCTTTAATGTATTAACTCTTCTTCATATTCTTTTAGTTAATATATATGTATGTGCCCCTAAGTATATACTATGTACATATTTCATATATTATGAAATCCATCTTATGTATTAATTGTATTTCTAACTCTACTTTCACCTTATGTTACATCATCAAATTCTGGATCCATGTTGGATCCAGTCCTATGTACATCGATCCACACTTATATTTGAAAACCATTTTGGATTTCGGATCATGGGATCCAGATCCAAATCTAATTACCAAAATTTGACTCATACACTTCTACTATATATATATATTTTTACTTTTAAATCTCGGATTTACCTATGCACTAGATCCAAGTATTGGATCCGTTTCTCATAGATAGTGGATTTCAAATATTTTTAGTGTTGGATCAAGATGAAAATCCCAGTAGTTTTGAATTCGCGAAATTAAAATTTTAAATTCCTTATAAACTTTTAGTTTATATTAACTTTTTACAAAATATTTTCAAAACAATTAAAAAATTTCTTAAAAAATTACGAGTCTTACAGTCCAAGCTCCATATATTAAGCATAGGGGGACCATGGAATATAGATGCTAGACTCGGGGTCTGGACCCCTATTTATAGGTGTAGAAATGGGTCTTGGTATTAGGTCTAAGGGGTTTGGGGCTAAATGAACCAGATCCAGGTGTCATGCAGGTGCCTGGATCTAATTGGCTAGAGATCTAAGGTGACACAATATGATTTGACAGGGGTTTAGCTTAGGGGCTAAGTTTCACGAATTTGGTAGGTTGAGAGATCTAAGCTAGGATTTATGGAAGTCTTAGGGGGCGACTTTTATAGTTTTTGGTAAGTTTCAATGTTCAAAACACCTTCCAAGTGCAAGCCATGCTAAAGCACACAACACTGGTTTGGACGCCACCCTGACTGCTTGGGTGACAACCTAGGTTACTGTCTAAGTATGGGTTACAACCTAGGTTGTCGTCTGAGCAAAATAGGTTTAGATCTAAATTGGATATGTTCTCAAGAATGACAACCAAAATTATAAAGGTGCCAACTTAGACTAAATTTGATCCATATTCAAATTGCAAGAACAACAACTTAGCTTGGATCTGCTGCAAATCTAAACAATAAGGACACTAATTGAAGTGGATCTCATTCAGCCTAAACGATAATTTGGGTCTAAATCCACACTTGAAACAACAACTAGGGTCAATATCTAAATAGTAAGGAAGCCAATTGGGCTTGGATGACAATTGAGTCTGGTGACAATATTAAATGTATTTGGATTCAGAATCAAATCAAGATCTAAACATGCCAAACACATTGTTTTGGCCATAACTTTTGATCTTAGTGTCGGTTTAAGGTGATTTTTGGTGCATTAGAAAGCTTATGATGTCCTCTTCAATTCTTTCTTTGGATGAAAAGTTTGAAAACATTGTTTTTAGGCTAAAAATTAATTTGAAATATATTCAATGATTTTGAACAAGAGATATCGGTGTTTCAAGAAAACAAACAGTTGGACAAAAATCTTTAGAATATGATTGGTCAATATCGAGGTGTGTATTACTATGTGCTTTCATTTTGCATTTTGTTTTTGTTTTAAACTTACAAAATGATAGAAAATGTTAAATATAATATGTGCAACCTTATTTTGTTGAAAGGGTTGCCTATTATATACATAACATTGTTTTGGTGATAACTAGCATATGTTAGTTGAGGGTATTTTGTATGTTAATACCAAGATTACTCAAGTATATATTAATGACGAGGTTATGCAGTTATTTTGTATGTTAATGCCCCTATTGTGGATTGGTGATTGGTATTTCAGCCCATATTGGCACGTCAAACCAAGTCTTTTTTTTAAACCAAGCTCAAGTTTTGACAATTGCATTTTGCAACATTTGTAATGTGTGATTGGAAACATGCAGCTAGAGAAGGAAATATGAAATCTTGAGCATGTCCTTGCCCACTAGGAAGTACTAATACAAAAGCTGCACACTCTTGTATTTCAAACTCGCAACATCTTGGTGGCCTTCACAAGTCGCCCCCCGCTGAGTTTGGGAAGCCCTGGTGGGCATGACTAGAAAAACTATCGTCCTCTCCAAGTTACTCAAAATCTTGCACCCCAAGTTAACATGTTATCCTCCAAAAAAATCGAGTCAACCGAGCTACTAAAATTGTTTGACTCATTCAAGTATAGAGCGTTCGAGCCCAATCTGATCAGCCTCAGCCTAACACTAACCATCCCAAACTTTACCTCTCTTCCCGATCGAACCGAATCGAACCGAACCTCATTTAGCAGCCGATTTACTTTGGCAAATCCAAGTTGGGAATTGGAATCTAAGTCGTCAAATTTGGTCCACCCTCAAGTTTGGGTTGGGTTGCCTGGCTCATTCGACCCTAGAGGCTCCGAGCCCAACTGACCAGACTCAACCCAACCCAAAGTTGACCTATATCCGCCAGACTCAGTCGAATCACATTCGCCTCGAGTCAACCCTCACTACTTTGACCGATCCGGGTGCAGATCCGGTTCGGGAATCCGATTTGTCAAACTCTGGTCCTCCGTAATCTGATTAGGCAACTATAAATACGAACGGAGCTCCACTAACAACCCTCTCTCTCTCTCTCTCCGCCATTGTTGGGGGGTTTTGAGCTCTTCCAGGGAACCCTCAAAACCCTAGAAATCCCTCTTGTTCTTCTTGTTCTCTATCTCTGAAGATGAGCAAGGGGCCCGGTCTCTTTTCCGATATCGGGAAGAAGGCGAAGGGTGAGCATTTCTTCCTTCCTCTCTCCGTTTCTCCGATATCGTTCTCGCCCTCTTTGCGCGCTCTGATCTCCAGGGTTTCCCTTCGGTTGATTCAGATCTACTGACGAAGGACTACTGCTATGACCAGAAGTTCACCGTCTCGACGCGCAGCGGTGTCGGCCTGGTATGCCTTCTTCCCTATCCCTCAATCTATCTTTTCTTCTTGTTGTTCGGATTGACCTTATTTCTTATGTAGAGTTTTCTTGCGTAGTGCGTGGATTAGGATGCAGTATTCTCCTTTGCTTTTGTTGTCGTTTTGTTTATTTCTGGTGTTTGCGGATAGTTTCAGAATCATTTTTGTTTTTGAACGGGCGTTGTGATTCGTGTTTTAATATACGAGTGTGAGTCGACCTTGAAGTGAGTTCAATGTGTGATGGCGGGTGTGGGATATTGGTTCCACTTTCTTGTTTCCTTTCTCTTTTAAGCTGGAGTTACAGAAAGGGATCAGACTGCAAAAGTGAAATTGGATTTTTTATTCTCTGGATACATGTGGTCAGCGATTGCTGGATGCAGCATGGTTGGCCTATTGGAGGCTGCTGGCGTTAGTTGTTTTAAGGTGAAGGTGCTGAGTGTTAGATGTTCTTTAACGATTTTGGGAGATTCCTTAATTGGAAAATGTGGTCTTGAAGCAGTTTGTCGCTTGGAAATGTGTGGTTAATCATGGTGTTGCTGTTGTGTGCAACTGTCATCGTCATAGAAATGGTCGTTTTCCAGCTCGTAGGCTTTGTACTGTGCACATTTATGCCAATTTTTTAAGGGTGAGCTTTCGGTTATTGTTTCATACTTCCTTTAAAGGGGATGGTGAAGCTGGAAAGTGTGTTTCTTTATGGTTGAGGGAGAATGCCTCTTGGTATATATTCTTAGGTTATAGAGGCTTAAGTGGACCCGTTTCCATGGCTCCTGGATGTACTCAGGTCAATCCAGAGAGCACAACTTTGTTTTTGACATTATCAGGATGTTTATTCTTTCATTATAGAGGTGTAAGTGGACCAATTTACCTATTTCTAAATAATTATGTATAATAAGTATTTTTGTATTATTAGTACAGGTCAATCAAGAGAGCACAACTTTGTTTTTAACTCTATCCGGATGTTTATTCTTTCATTATAGAGGCTTAAGTGGACCAATCTCCCTTTCTAAATAATTATGCATTATAAGTATTTTTGTATTATTTCTGTGGCACCATCTGGTTCGATCTGCTAATATGTCGGGCCTTTATGTGGTTTTTTGACACACATGTGCACAAGTTTCCTGGTGACATTGTCATTCTTATGGTGCTAACGTTGATCTAGTTTTTCTGGGGAAGACTGAATGAATTTGTCAAGAAAAAAGTAGGGAGGTAGGAGATGCTGAAACATAGTGTTGACCAAGTTTATTTTGGTCTAGTTTCTTTGTTTTTTTAGTGGAGTAAATTGAACATGTTTTTATCCTTCTTTAAATTTAATGAAGCAAAGTTGTTCTTCCAGCTTCTCTCTCTCCTTCACATCTGAATGTTCTTATCTTTTTTTAAATTTAATGAAGCAAAGTCGTCCTTCCAGTTACTCTCTCTCCTTCACATCTGAATGTTCTTATCCTTTTTTAAATTTAATGAAGCATAGTCGTTCTTCCCGATCCTGTCTCTCCTTCACATTTTTTAACAGTGTCTCTTGTATTTATGCATGCCATGAGTAATATTGTGCATGTTTGTGGATACTAGAGGTGTCAGAGGGTTTAAACTAAGACAAATTGGGGTGGTTTTATACTAAGATCTAACTTTGAGGTTCTTGTATCCAGTTTGGCCTGGGTTTAGCTAGACCTTACTTACAAACAACCAAGACCATTTATGTTCTGATAACAAGATCCATACCTGGTAAAATATTTATTTTATGTGTAGTTTACATTGTCATTTTTGAATCTTGATCGATCAGAATCTGGCTGGAAATTTGTAAATAAGGCCTGCAGTTTTGATCCAATATGCATACTAAATCAGGTCCTATCAGACTTGATCCAAGTTAGTATCATGTTATACCTAACCTGTTGATAGTCTTAGCGGTCATCTGTTGTTCTATATATATGGTTTTGAGATGTTTTTCATTACTCAAGTAGTATATAAGGGTATAAAGTGTGGAAGAGAAAGTGGGGGATCTTTGTGATATTAGGATGGTTATAACCTAAAATAGGGGATTGTGGATGAGAACTCAAGGTGTTGATAATGGTGGTCTTTTTTTGTTTGAATAGATAGAAAGGACTTCTTGGATAGTAGTAATATGGAGAAAAGTTTAGTAATATGGAGAAAAGTGTGATGTGAGTGGAGAGGGTTTGTGTAGGCAATCCTAGAAGAGCAATGGGTGAAATGTGGAAATTATGGATCTTATGAAGCCTTTTGTCTTGTATTATGGATTTGCCAAATGGTGGAGAGTAAGGAAAGAAAGTTTGACAATTCATTGTTTTTTTTTTTTTTTTGGATTTATAATTTGAAGCACCCAACACGAAGACCTGGTCATGCTGGCTTAGCCTGCCCATACCTACGATCGTCGTTATAATAGCGTAAAACTTTGAGGCCTATACTGAGCGTCAACTTGCTCAGAGGGGTGATGCCCATAAGAATCAAACCTTGATTACTGTCGATAACCCAACCATAAGGAGAGACAATTTCTATAAATCAGGCATCGTGAAGGCTCTGGCATAGGGAAAACTGGCAAAGAGAGAAATCCATTCTCGATCTGGCTAGGCTTTGCGTCAGATAGGGTCAGCAACGGGGCAAAGGAAGAATATCGACCCCCTCTAGGTGGGCTGCTGCTGAGGAAGACATGAAAAGGTGAGAGAGAAAAGGCTTTTCTTTTAGGACTAGGGCTCAAGAACAAAGAGAACAAAAAAGGAATTAATGCACTAATTTTATTCATAATTAATCAAGAATAATGCCACTTATTTATAGAGTCTACCAAAGAGTCATAAAATAAATAAAAGACAAAAAATAAGAATCCAAATAGTAAATGGCATCCTCCGGTCCCTGTCAGATTGGGTCTCTTGGGCAGATATGGATCTAGATCCCGAATAACTTCTTGGGGTCGGATTTGAGACGGTCCGTAACAATCCACCCTCTCAAATTCGCCTTGTTTTCAAGGCAAGAGATCTCTGAGAACTACTGCAACACTCGATCCTTGTCACCTTTGTTGAACACTAGGTGCGTGGTTTTTCCACGTGCCATGATGATCCCATCTGAGAGCATATCCTTCACTAGCTGCTCAATCTCCAACTTATGTGTGTGCATATCTCTAGGGTCGAACCTTAGCTGACTTGGTTGTAAGCTAAACTGGGATCACATGATCATGAGACCGAGAGGACGGTAGGCCCTTAGGCTTGTCAAACACTGTGCCCAACTTCTGAAGCAAGGCCTCTAGGTCTACCGGGGTCTCTATAGGAGTCGTGGGTCCCCTCTGTCGCCACCATCAAGAACACTTGAGGGACACCGTCTCGAACGACCTTGGCAAGTTGTTTAGTCTCAGCCAAGGGTGTCTTGGGACGAGCTCAGATCAAAACCTAGTGGCATAATCGAACTCCATAATTATGCCCTTGAAATTCCACCCGATAGAACCTAAGGACTAGAGCCACTTCATTCCTAAAACCACGTCCGCACTCTTAATCAACAGTACGTACATATCCGTGGTCAGGATGATTCCCTGGATCTCTAAACAGACCCCAGGGCATAGAGCATTGCATCTGAGCTTGTTATCGTTCTTGATGACTACCTCGAAGGGCTGTTGAGGGGTAGTCCTGCACTTGGCTCATTTAGTCGTTTGAGCATGAAGTTGTGGGTCAAATCAGTATCTATATGCACTGAAATCATCAATTGATCGATTCTACCAAGTACCCTCATTGTGTGATGCACCTCCCCATTGGCTAGTGCGTGGTATGATATCATCGAAACCTCCTCCAGAGCATCATCACCCGTATCGATCAACTTAGGATCACTCAACTCATCGTCCTCGGCCTCACTATCAATAAGGTATATGTTTAGGACCTTGCACTTGTGGTTTATAGTCCATACCTCATTGTAGTAGTAATAGAGGCCCTTCTTGCGACGCTCCTCCATGTGTTCATGAGAGAGCCGCTTGACTTGCATCTTTAGTCGTGGTTTGGATACTCGACTAGGCGGGTGGGAGCAGTCCATGGCCACCTCGTTAGACCTAGGAGGGACTATCTCTTGTGTGGGACGGGGCACAACCCCGTTCGAGGCCGGGTTCCCTTGTGATGTGTTCCTTTGACTGGATGCCAACCCGGTCGGGTTCAACGCGAGTTTATCCGTGACAGTTTCTCCTCGGCCAAGCGTGCCAATTCAAAAGCTTGCATTAGGGATATTGGTCTTGCGGCCTGAACTTCGATATGTAGGTTTGGTTTGAGGCCCACGATAAAGGTCCCAATCAGCGACTCTTTGGACCAGCCATTGATGAGGTTACTCAACCTCTCAAACTTTGTCTGGTAGTTGATCACGCTGCCCTGTTAGCGGATTTTTGACAATGAGATGCAGTGATTGGTATAGGTAGAGGGGCCAAATCGTATCACTAGGGCTCTGAAAAATTCCTTCCAAGTAGGCATCCCCTAGCTGGGACGCCAACCAGTGATTCCAGCAGATGACATCTTCTTCGAGGTAGATCTAGGAGAAGGCCACCCGGTCCTCCTTGGGCGTCCTGACAATACTGAAATATTGCTCGGCCTGAAATAGCCAACTCGTAGGTTCGACCCTGACAAACTTCAAAAATTCCAACCTTGGGTTCTCGACCCTGATAGGGTCCATTTGAGGAACCCGAGGACTGGCCGGCCGAGTTGGATTCCCTACAACGATCATGTTGTTTGCCCAACTGGTTTCGAAGATCTATAATAGTGATGAACTGTTGGAAATGCTCGTCCACCTTCCCATTGAGCATTGCCACAATTTCATGAAGACCACTCACAGTTCGATTCAAGTCTACGATTTGTCCATCCACTTTAACAGACTGGGCCTCAAACGCGACACGTAGTTCCCCTACCAACTCCTAAGGTCTCATCATGTTGCGGATTTCCAGATTTGCAGAATCAAGAAGAGTGTGGGCCTTTGTTTCATAGAATTTGGATACGGAAGAATCATGGTACAATATTGGTTGCACCGAGTAGACGTGGGGCTCTCACACACAAGACAAAAATGTCCTGGTACAAAGGTCGATCACCTAGGTTGGTCAAACTCTCCCAAAAGTGTCTACGTTGAACTGAAAAATGTATCTAGCTTGGTACAGGATAGGAAAAATCAGTCACACGACTACGAAGTCGTCGAGACTGTCGTCCAGCTCTACGAAGACCCAAAAGACGATTCAGGGTACGGGGAACGGAACCAAATCCTTCAGATTCAGGCTAGATTAGTGTAGGGCTGACCTAACGCTACTCAGATAATCTAAATACGACTCATGATAAAGATCTAATGCAATTGAATAAAATTTGGGTTAGAAAATAAATTCGGGCATCGATTCGTACTTGTATAAAATCGCGAAGGGCGTGGGCCCTTGTCACATTGTTCAATGTGAAGAGATGGATATCATGGTTCTTGGGAATGTCACACAAAAATTGAGAAGGTTGCGCGAGTTCCAAGGAGGATGCTCTACTACCAAATGTTAGAAACCCGATCCTAGTGAGAGACAATTTCTATACATCCGCCCTCAGGAAGCCTCTGGCAAAGGGAGAAGCCAGGAAAGAGAGAATTTCCTTATTGATTTGGCCAGGCTCTACGTCAAATAGGGCTAGCAGTAGAGCAGAGGGAGAATATCGATCCCTCTGGGTGGGTTGATGCTGAGGAAGTCGTGAAAGAGGAGAGGGAGAAAATGTGTTCACTCTAGGACTATGACTTAAGGAAAAGGAGAAGAAAAAAAGAATTAATTTACTAACTTCGTTCATAATTAATCAAAGAATAATAACACTTATTTATAGAGTCTACCAAAAAGTTAAAAGAAATAAAAGACCAAAAATAAAAATCCAAATAGAAAAGAACATCCTCCAGTCTCTGTCAGTCTGAGTCTCTTGGGCGGATTTGGACCAGAACGATTTTTTGGGGTCAGATCTGGGATGGTCCATAACAATTGGCTATCTAGAAGCCGAGGCCCCACCCCACTACACCAACCCCCATGGGGTGACCGAAGGTTGCATTGGTCTTTAATAGTAGTGATGCATATTGAGATAATAGGGGTTAGGGCTATTTGTTTAGAAGGTGGTTTCACATGCTTTTGTTAGAACATGTACCTATGTGAATCCAAAGCAATTACGAATAAGGTGGAGAGACAATATTGCAGGGGTTGTATTCCTTCAGTTCCTAAGATTCCCAATGGGGATATCGTGTGTGGTGTTACATTATTTATAGAACTTGATGTACAATCCTTCCCAAATACAACAATCCTCTTAATAAGAGAGACATGCACAAATAGGAAACCACACAAATAAAATGGCATACATAAATAGGACACTACGTAATGTCAATATCCGGATCTTGTTAACATTATCTCTTAATAGCCTCCCTCAAGTTGTGCATGGTAATCACCATGGACTTGGACTTCAAGTGCCAAAACCGTTGCTTTGTTAAGCCTTTTGTGAAGAGATTTGCTATTTTGTTTTCTGAGTCAATGAATCTTGCTTCAAGTTCCCCATTTTTAATTTTGCTTTTGATGAAATATTGATCAACCTCTATGTGCTTGGTCTTTCCATAATGAACATGATTCAAGGAGATCTTGATTGCACTATGATTGTCACATAGTAAAACTGATCTAGGCACTGTTTCATTTAGATTATGTAATAAACTCCTTATCCATGTCAACTCTGAGGCAGTTGGTGCCATGGCTCAATATTTAGCTTCAATACTTGATCGGGCTATGGCTCTCTGTTTACGGCTTGTCAACATCTGAATAGCCCATGACTATGAAAATATTTTCCCTCTGATCTCTTCTCTTATAAAATAATCCATCACCCAGGGTGCCATTCAAATACCTTAGAATATGCTCCACTGCTTCTATATGGGTAGTTCTTGGTTGGTGCATTAATTGAGACACTTGGTTTACTCCATGCACAACATCTGGTTTGGTGAAAGTGAAATCTTGCAAAATTCCCACAATACTCCGATATTCAGTAAGGTCATTATATAACTCTATCATTAACACTTAACTGTTGATGTATTGGTATAGTGTTAATAAAGGCTTACAATTAGACATACCTATTTTGCGCAAGAGATCAATAGTGTATTTACGTTGTCAAAACCAAACCGTCTTTCCTTTTATCGACCTCAACTCTCAAGAAGTATTTCAACTAGAAAAGATTCTTTATCTTAAAACGTTTGTTCAACACCTTTATTTTCTAAATATGTTCATATGAGCTTCTTGTAATGATGATGTCATCCACATTTATAAGCAAAACAATCATACATCCTTTACCTTTGTGAATGAACAACGAATAATTGAGTGAAGATATGTAGAAGCCATGTCTTTGTATTTTCAGAGAAAAACTCTTGAACCATGAACGAGAGGTTTGTTTTAGCTCACATATTGCCCTCCTAAGCTTGCACACATATTCAACTAGATCATTTTTAGTGTATCCCTGTGGTTGTTCTACGTGGACTTCTTCTTTCAAGTCTCATTTTTAACGTCAAGTTGATTTAGAGCGCAACCATGATCTACTACTAGGGACAAAATGATACGTATTGTCCCCATTTTAACTACGTGGTTGAACGTCTCCTTATAACCCATGCCATATTCTTAAGTAAAGCCCTTTGCAACAAATCATGCATTATACCTTTCAATGGTCCTATATGGTTTATACTTAATCTTATAAACCCATTTTGACCTTGTGACATTCTTATATGAAGGATTTTTAACCACTTCTCATGTTTGACATTCATGTAATGCCTTTATTTCATTATTTATAGCTTCAATCTATTTCTTATTTCGGATGGCTTGGGAATAAGAGAATGGTTCTTGTTTTTCTATTTATATAAGGAAAACCTGATTATCTGTGCTAAAATTTTCTTAACTTACCTACCTTTCAATAAGATGTTTGGCCCTGTTTGATCTCTTGAACTCTGGTTGTATTACCATTTCATCAAATTGGGCGATAGTGTTTTCTACATTTCCTGACTCTTGTCGGACTTCATTACGAGCTTCCTTTTATTTCCCTACTAGAAGAAGCATTGGGTGTTGGCCCCTATACTTCAGAATTCACAATTTTAAAAGGTTTTAAAGTTCTTTCCTTCAAAGAATTAGAAGGAAGAACATGACTGTTTGCAATTTGACAACTTGGACAAATAATGCTAACATGCTCACTCTCTAAACTAAACTCGGGAATAAGCTTACTAGAGGCCAATCTTTGAATAAAATCACTAGAATGAGTAAGACAATTATGCCAAACATTAGCTTTATTTGAAATAGAAGAGTTAAACAAGATAGATAGACTGGATGATTCTATACAAAAGCTTCGAAATAGAACCAACTGTTTTGGACGTAGGTTTTTTCTTGAAGATGTTTTTCTATATAGTCTTGATGTTTCTTGATCTTTTTCCTTCAGTGAATATCCTCTTTCGTTTGAAGATCCTTAACACCAATAGAGGATGGAGTAAATTTCACACATGAATTGGTATTATCAACAAGTTTAAAAATTGAAATGAGATTCTTCTTGATGTTGGGAACAAAAAAAACATTAGAGAAATTTAGGGAATTGGATTTAGACAAAGGAATAGACACATTTTTAGTGTGTGTGATGGGGTGACGAGTCCTATCTTCAGTAACAATACTATAAAAAAAAACATTAGAGAAATTTAGGGAATTGGATTTAGACAAAGGAATAGACACATTTTTAGTGTGTGTGATGGGGTGACGAGTCCTATCTTCAGTAACAATACTATCTTTACTATGATAAGGAATCAATGATAAGAACTTACCTTCATCGCTTGTAATATGATTGGCAGCTCCAGAATTAAGATACTACACCCCTTGCTTATTTTGCTATAAATTGAGTCCTGGAAGATCAACAAGTAGTAATTGCTTGTCCATTGGAAGTTGACCCTCTCCACTGTTCTGTTCGCTAGTCTGACCTTCAAATTGGGGCTTGCCTTGATTTTTGTTCTGTGTTGTCCCTTGATTATATTTGGGGTCATCTTTTAACCAACAATTCACTTTGATATAACTTGGTTTTTTTAATATAAAGCAAGTGGGAATGGGGCATCGCCCCTGGGCAGCAGTATTAGGAGGGGCAACAATATTAGAAGGGATATTTGGTATGGGTAGAATACCTCAGCCTCCTTGATTGCCTCCATGACTACATCCCCTACCTTTAAAGTATTCACCTCTTCCATGACCTTGTGAGACATTAGTGAGCATAACTTCCTGAGTATCATTGGAGGCATCAATATCAGTAGTAAGGGTCATCTCATAATGTAACAATTTGACCCTTAAATTTTTGAATATGGGAAGCAAATTCGAGTACTGTAACGTGGTATAGAGGACGTGGCCGCTGAGAGCCTGCTGAACTATGTCACATGGGTGCGGGTGCGGGGATTCGGCACTTCCAAAAAACCCGGGTGCGGGGGTGCGGCAGGGGCAAAAATGTAAAAAATAATAATATATATATATATATATATAAAGGGGGTCGGGGGGCTGACAGCAGCTGACAGACAGCTACTGTCAGCATAATTTAAAAAAAAAAAAATTCACAGCCCATTTGGGCAATTTTTTTAAAAAAAAATCCAAAAAAATGGACCTAAATGATCCTGGGTGCGGTCAACGCACCCAGGATCGGGTTGACCGCACCCGGTGCCGCACCCGCACCCGCACCCGCGTCGAGTCGCATCGACGCGGGTGCAGCGCCCTGCTAGCCGAATCCCTGTGACATAGCGGCTGAACTATATCCTTGTATGAAATTTTCTAGCTTGCTATGACAAACTGATCTGTGATGCTCTTCATCTTATTAAGATATTCCATGATCGATATAGAATCTTTGTTCAAATTCTCAAACTCTTTATTCAAAAACATCATCCTGGATTCTAAAATCTGAGAATGTGAACTAATCTAGTCTAGAGTTGGAGAACAGTGCAATCGCCAGGCACCCCAATGAGAACTTCTTGTGACAAGTTGGAGATGATGTAGTCCACCAATGCCTAATCCGTCTTCATCTATAAAATGAAATATGGATTTCTTACCCGAACAAAAAAAATTACAACTCCTTTGTCATCCTTTTCCTTTTTTATAACATATTCTGGTGGAGGGACAATGGACCCATCAAGGTGTCTAGAGAGATCTTGACTCCTAATAAAATGAGTTATTTGCCTCTTTCAGGTTTGAAAATTATAATTATTTAATTTTTCAAAAGCTAATTGGGGCAAGAAAGTAGAAGTTAAGGACAACCACAATTGAGGGTTTGAATCCATGAATAAGAAGGGTAACTAGAGCAATACAAATAATGGAGTAGATAGGAATATTCAGTCTATCATGTCAATAACAAGAACACAAGCTTAAAATTTTGAAAATAAAACTGATAAGAAACCTGTAGTTTCTGACCTAATAAAATATTTTGATATGATATCAAAATAGGTGACATGATATAGAGAAATAATAAAGAAAATTTCTGCAAAGTTGTGTGTGCAGATAAAGAAGGCTGAATATAAATCTTCAGATTTTAACAGGGTGAAAACAAAATGATATTTGATGTCAAGATCAAGAAAGAAATAAAGAAGAAAAAGAAAGTTTTGGAATCGACGTCAAGTGTGAAAAGAGGGAGAAAAACAACAAAACAGCAAAATACGTTATGCTGTAATATTTCTTTGAGAAAAAAAAAACTGGTACAAGCAAAACACAATACGCTGAGATTTTCTCCATACTACAACAGCTAGGATTGGGAATAGCGACAAAGAAGATGTTGGAACTGATTTTTCAAAAAAGAAAAGTGGAGGAGGAAGAAGAAGATGAGAATCAATGGACAAAGGTTAAGGAATCCTGAAAAGAGGCAAATAGGTAGATAGAAACCCAAGATCTCTTAGAACTTACCTTGACATATGCGATCAGATGCACTCTTGCTATGATACCATGTTAGAACAGGTACCTATGTAAATCCAAAGCAGTTACAAAGGAGGAGGAACAATAGTTACAAAGGAGGAGGAACGATATTGCTGGGGCTGTATTCCTTCAGTTCCTACGATTCCCAATGGGGATGTTGTGTGTGGTGCTTCATTGCTCACAGAACATGATGTACAATCCTTCCTAAATACAACAACCATCTTAATAAGAGATACATACACAAATAGGAAACCATACAAATATGAAACAACACAAATATAAAGGCATACATAAATAGGACACTAAGTAAAGTCAGTTCCCTGTATGTTGGATATTGGATCTGGATCCAATATCCAGATCAGATAACGTTATCTCTTGATAGATTTGCCTTGTATATTTATGGGTTAATCTAATTTTAATCCCTATATATAAATGTTAGCAATGTTCAACTGATTGAAATGACCAAATCACTCTTAAAAGTGGCATTTTTAACAGTGGTCAGTATCGTATCGTACAATACGATATATCGTAATATCAGAAGGGGAACCAATACGATTTGAGGCATATATCGTATTCGATACAATTATTGTACCGATACGACGACACTGGAAAAGTGGCAGTTGACCACTTATGGGGGCCATTTTTTAGCCCCTAAGAGTCATTTTGACTCCATTTTTGCATGTTCTCCCTCCCCAAACCCCTTTTCTAAGCCTACCCACCCTATCTTTTGACCAAATCCACCTTAAAGATTGGGGCTTTTGCTAGATCTGAGCCCTAGAAGTGTGGTTTGCCTCAAATCTCACTCATTTTCGTCCTACCTAACTTTTTTTTGTCTTTTAACCCTAGAAACCTAACCCTAAAGCTCCTCTTTTACCCTAAAACCCCTCATTTTCATCCTACACACTCGTTTTTTAACTTCTAACCTTTAAAACCGAGTCAGTGGCGTGATTTATCCTAAATCCGCCCATTTCCATCGTACACACATTTTTGTGCCCTCTAATCCTCAAATCTGAACCCTAGAGGATTTAATTCAATGTATTTGGAGCATGATTGCATCAAGAGCCTTGACATGGGATCATTGTACACTAGTTTATGAAGGAAATAAGATGTTGAATCAGTGCAACGATCGTAAGAGGCATATTCATGGAGGCATTTAAAGAATGAAACATTTTTTTGGCTTAATATAGTCTCATTCCCTTCTAAGAATCTGCCAAATGATATGAAATGGCAATACATGAGTTAGTGAAGGAATATCAGAGGAAGATGCAGTAAAAATAGCAAGAGGTGACATAAATTGGGGGCTACGATATGTCCCAACCCTGAGATGAGCCAAAAATGCCACCTAAGGCGTATGGGGATGCACATTGATAGTGTGACCGACCCCACTAAGGAGGAGTTGAAGATTTTAAGGCAAGGGGGTGGAGGTGGTGACAGACAACAGTGGTATTGGACGTGCACTAACTTGTGGTGGACTTGGTGGTAGTAGTAAGGGAAGGAGGGGAGGAGATTGGGTATTTACGAGTCCATGACGTGGGATTGATACCTATTTCCCACCTAGGATGACCCCTGTAACCTAACCAGATATACGTTTTCATTTTCAAGCTATAGTTTATACAATAGCCAATATAGGAGCTGGTTATAAGATGCCTTCCTATCATGCATTGACCGGTAGGATTTTGAAGCAAGTTGTTGCAGAAGTGAAGCAGTGGTGTGGTGAGTTTAAAGAGTTTTGAAAGACTACGGGCTGCATCATCATGGCAGATGGGTGAACAGACAGGCGATAATGAAATCTAGTAAATTTTTTGGATTCTTGTTCTAAAGGTGTTATGTTTTTGAAATCCGTTGATACATTTAATAGACAAAATATGACAAAGGAGTTTGTGATTTTTAAAGATATGGTGAAGGATATAAAATCTGATGTCCTGGATGATGATGAAGATTGGAGGCAACTGGAGACTGAAATGGAGGCTCAGGCAGATGATGACAATGATTATGTTGGCCTAGGGATGAATGTGGATGGAGTAGAAGACAACTTAAAAGAAGAAGATCCATCGTTTGAATATCGTTTTTGTTATGATTGATAGATTAGGATGATTATTCTTTTGTTTTGTTATATAATATATAACTTTGATATCAAACATTCATGCTTGTGACTTTTGTTAAATGTTTGTTAGGAGTGTTATCTGTATCACATCCAATGCTTTACTAGTGTATGTTTATGTTTGGTTACTCATAACGCATATATTCATGTTCTTTTTTTTTCTATTCCATTCTATAATTCCTTCTGCTTTTTTTTTTCGGATTTTTCCAATTTTTTGTGATTTTTAATTCAAGTTTTTTCTTGTATCTTACGATGCAATTTCCAATATGCTAAATACAACATTATTTTTTAAAATATCTAGTTACTTATAAGGGTAGATGTTTTTGTTTTGGAGGGAAAAAATTTTTGAAACACTATTTCCAAAGCATAATAGAGGTTATTTGAGTGATTTTAGTTTAGAAGTGAAAGTGTTTTTTTAACCCTGAAAAATAACCATATTTTCAAAATGGCATAACGTTTAAGGGTGTTTTGTCATTTCAAATGCGTTGAATGTTGTTAGCATTAGTATAAAGTGTTTTAAATTAGATTAACCATATATATAATATATAGAAGGGGAAGTTGCAACCAACTGTACATGGACATTGGGTTATAGATTCAATCTGACGATATATATATATGCACACGAAAGGGGGTAACATAAAACTCCTTTTCGGACAAGAATTGGATGCACCCAAGGCACACAAGTGTATTGTAAAAAGATCTTTAGCAGCAGTCGTGATCGCTGCTAAAGCTCTAGTTTTTTATGAACGTGCATGTGTGCATCCGACAAACAGGGAGTTAATCATATCAAGAATGTTCTTAAAATGTTGAAATGATTGATCTTGAGTTTTTTACATATTCTCTTGGTATAGAGGTCACATACTCACATCGTGAACCCAAACTAAATTTACAAATGAGATTATTGACATGTCTGAAATTACTTACGAGAAAAGGGTCGACACTCTAGAAGTGATTAATGCAAACATGAAAATTGATGATGGAGCGCCTCTAGAGGATCTCACACCATATCGTTAGATGATTGAAGCTCTCACATACTTGTCTATCACTCAACCTGATATTTTTCATGCAGTTCATGCTGCAAGTCAATTTCAACACTCGCCAACTACTGTGCACATGCATGCTATTATGAGGATAATTAAATATATTAAAAAAACTACTTCTAAAGGACTTTTTTTTATTATCTTCCTCTCTTTATTTGGTTGTATACTCTTATTTGGATTGGGGAAGGGATCCTAATGATCATCGCTCAACTACTGGTTTTTGTGTGTTTTAAAGTGATTTGCTTGTGTCGTGGAAGTGCAAAAAACAACAAAAAGTTTCTTTTTCATCAACGAAAGCTGAGTATCGAACAATAACCACTTGAAGATATGAGGTTTCATCAACTATTGGTTTTTGTGTGTTTCTAAGTGATTTGCTTGTGTCGTGGAAGTGCAAAAAGCAACAAAAAGTTTATCTTTCATCAACGAAAGCGGAGTACCGAGCAATGACCACTTGAAGATATGAGGTTTCATCTAATGACACCCTCAAAGCTTTGTTGTTATAACAAGAATGTCATTTACATTGTGGGCAACCATATATTTCATGAGAGGACTAAGCACATTGAGATGGATTGTCACTATGTTCGAGAAGAGTACTTGAAGACCATATCATTACCTTGCGTAACCTTTGAATATTAATTGGCAAGACTTTTTCACAAAGGCACTACCTTCTTTTAGATTCTATTTTCTTGACAAACTTTTAGTGATCTCATAGTAAGTTTGAGGGATAGTGTTGTGTATATATATATATATATATTATTAGCTTGTATTTAGGATTTATTTGTTTTTTTGTATTTCTTTTTATTGACCAAGGTTTGCTGGTCATTTTGACAAGCTAGCTGTTGGGAAGCGTTGGGAGCTTCCCAACGACTAGTTGGTTTCTCTCCCTTCTTTCTATTTGGTCCCTGTTTATGTATGCATGTTTTATGCATTCTATGATCAATACAATATTTATTTTTTATATTGTGAGTATGTGCTATTGTGACTTGTGAGTACCCCTTTGTGGGTTGTGTTGTGATCTTGCCCTAGTAGGCATTGTATTTGGTTCTTGGAGATACCATTACACCTTTCAAGTTGTCTTCGATGATAAAGCTATGCACTTTTGAAACTCATTGTATTTTATGTGAACCAGACTTTAAGGATTTTTAGACACAAGTAATGTACTTCTATTTAAAAAACAAAATGTTCAGGCGATTAAGGAATTATGAGTTTCTCCAAGGAAGCTTTAGTTGGTCTTCTTTAATTAAATTAAAACTGATACTCTCACTGCAGTTAAGGAATTATCAGTTTCTATAACAAGAAACTTTAGTTGGTCTTCTTAATTACATTAGAAACGATAGTCAGTTCTGACATTTAGCATAAGTATTTTTTATTAAAATCAATGGCATTTTAGGTTGTTCACTTAAATTATTAAGGTAAAAGCATTCAAGAATCAATTCTCATTATAAGTATGTATTCTTTTGTACTCTTTTGCATATAGCTCATACTTGTTATGCTAATGTTTATTGTCATTTGGTATTTATTTTGTTATCATAATATTAATGAATAGTGGGTTTTCTTTGAATTGAAGATGCTCATACCAATTTTTTTTGTTTATATTTTGTCTTTATATCTAAATACTATGTTTTAGATATATGAGTATGTTTTTTAAGACAAAAATATTTAGTTGGTTAATTATGTAGGCAATAGTACTATTATGTGGCAAATTTGACACTTTTTGCTTATGAATTTTAAAGAATGTCCTACTTCACATCTTAAACCTCATTTCCACTTTTCTCTTTGACAATCTGATGCTCACAATATGCTCTGATGGTCTAGCCTTTTGCTAGTGCCATCCAGCATTTGGATTGCTTGGAAAATGTAGGATAGTGCCAGCCTTAATGGTTGGTGCTACCCTAGCAGTTTTTAGCTACTCTGACATTGAGTGGTATCTGTCAAAAGAATTTGCTTTATTAGGAAACTGGTCCAACAGTGGCCCATATATTGTTAACAAGGGCATTTTCGTAAATGAACATGCTACAGTTGATTTCCACCTCCAACAATGCCAGATATTGATAGGAGTGATGCTCCTCAGGATGCTGCCAGCTCCACCAATTTCCAACATCACCACTGCTGAAAATGCTTGCCTACATACTCAGTCCAAGATATTAGTCTGTGTCTGTTATATATATATATATATATATATATATATATATATATACACACACACACACACACACATACACAAGGGTGTCTTTATAGAAACAAGTTTTGGATCATGTGATTGTGATGTATGAGTGAGTTGTCCAAGAACTTGGAAAATCAAGTGCTCACAATGTATCAAAATTTATGACTAAAAAATTGTGTTTTTATGTCTAAAGAAATGATTTAAGATGTGATTCCTAGCAAGCCGACCATGTTTAACGCATCTATGGGTTCAAATTGTGTAGATAAAGCTCGCATGCATTATTCCCAGCTATATTTGATGGTCATGTCAACTTGACCAAATAGCACCCTATGTACATATTCTTGTAGTGTACATCATGTACAAGTATTTTCTCATTCTTGTCCACATGTTTATAAAATAATTTTGTATAGAATTACATCAACCATGTGATTAGATTCCTTTTTCCTTCATTGACCACATGGTGGTTCACAGAATATTCACCAACTAGAGTGATATCATGATCTTTTTGAACTTGTAATTAGGAAATGCAGCATTGAGGATTTAGGATTGTAATACTCGTGGTTTTTAAGAAAAAAAAGGTTTTGGATCTAGGGTTGGATCCAGAGTCACATACCCCCTCCCCCTCGCGGGCTACATAAACCCCCCAGGGGGGCAGGTCTTCTTACGAAACGAGAAACCCCTCTCCCCTCTCTTGATTCCTCCCTAAACCCCACCGTTGCTGCCCACCCCTTTTCGTTGGAGGCCTTGCTCGACCCCTTCGACGAACCCTCACCGGAACCACACAACGCCTCATCTCTCCCCGACCATTTCCCTGAGCCCATGAAGCACGGAGCTGCTGCCCAAACCTTTCGCCGGAGGCCTTGCTGTCAACGCCTCACCTGCCGCAGCTCTCCTTCCTCGCTGACACACCGGACCAATGCTGCTCCCCCCTCAGGTAGGCACCTACTCCTTCCTCCCCCGTTTCTTCTTCTCTCTCCTCCGTTTCCTCGAAAGCAGCAGCAACCGAACGATTGCACTCTCTCTCTCTCTCTCTTGCAGGCTCACTCGAGCCCCCTCTCCCATCTCTCTCTCTCTCTCTCTCTCTCTCGTTCCTTCTTCCCCCTACCAGCAGCAGTGTGAGCCTGCTGCTGCCACCATCTGGCCGATCGAGAGGGGTGGCTGACGCCGTCCCCTCCCCCCTGCTGCACCTTCTTGTGCCCTCCTCTCAGCCGGGGCACCTACCTTTGCCGCCACCCCCTCCCTTAGCCGAAGGCAGCCCCTATAGGGCCACCCCCTTTGCGCCCCTCTAATCTCTCTGGTTCGCCTGAAGGGAGGGTGCTGACCACCCTCCCTTTTTTTTTTCTATTTCTGCCGGCTGACCAGAGCCACCTATGGCGGTGGCTTTGGCTCGCCAGGACAAAGGGTGCCCAACACCCTCTTCCTTCTCTTTTTTTAGCAACAACTACAACTGCTGCTATTTTATAGGGACAACCAATAGGGGGTGTCGACTCCCCTGTCGCTCGCTTGTAGTCCCCTATCACCCCCCTCGATCCTGTTGCAAGGTTGGGACCAAGTCAGGCTCGGCCTGACCACCGAGCCCACACCTTCCTGTTTGGTTGCTTAGCCTGTCGAGCTAAGCTTGGCTGGAACTGAGCTTAGCCCGGTCTTCGTTTTGAGACCGAGCCAGCTTAATTAGTAAATTGAGCTTGGCTCAGTCGTACTTTACCCCCGCCTTTTGTACCGAGCCTTGCTCGGTCGAGTTGGCTTGAAGTAGGTTCGGGTTTGACCCCTACGATGCAATCGTCATCACGATAAGGTTTTAATGCCATTTTTTTCGCAACATAATAAAATATCTTTTAGCGCTCCACATCGACACAATGGATGGGTCATGCTTTCCAAGGCACAAGCCCTTAAAAACCTACGCTCGAAATCGTCAACGAGTTCGACCATCTCCAAGGTAGGAGAAAGTT
Organism: Nuphar pumila; assembly: GCF_984573655.1. Taxonomy (NCBI): domain Eukaryota; kingdom Viridiplantae; phylum Streptophyta; class Magnoliopsida; order Nymphaeales; family Nymphaeaceae; genus Nuphar; species Nuphar pumila. The sequence continues at coordinate 33,544,495 of NC_143253.1, read as the reverse complement.
GCATACGAGAACAAATGACGAAATACTTCTAACTTATATACACACACACACACACACACACACATATATATATATATATATATATATGCTTTTAACTCAAGGGCGCAATTTTGCGTATTCTTGTCCATTTAAATTATGTCATTTACTTTGCTGCCACGCTGTGATTTGTTCACACAATTTATTTAGTCGATGTATGGTTTCGTACATTGTGCACTGCTTACACAATTTATTTAGTCGATTTACGATTTTGTACATCATGCATTGTTTACGCAATTTATTTAGCCGATGTACGATTTGGTATATCGTGCATGGCTTACACAATTTATTTAGCCGATGTACGATTTCATACATCACTTGTATAATTTATTTAGCTAATGTACGGTTTCGTACATCACACATCTCTTATGCAGTTTATTTAGCTCGATGTGTGGTTTCACACATCGAGCCTTGCTTTATGTCATTTATTATGCCGCCACGCTGTAATGTATACAGGGTTATGCTTTAATATATATATATATATATATATATATATATATATATATATATATATATATATATATATATATATATATATATATATATATATAAAGTACACAATTTTGCGTACTCCTGCCTACTTTGTATTACGCTCGTATTTAAAAACGCAAATTTGCGCATTCTCGCCAAGTCTATTTTTAAAAGGGTTTCACATGCAAAATTTCAAGCTTGCCTTATTTGTTGTCTCGAAAAAAAAAACAAGTATTCGGCATTTGCATTTTCGTAATTGAGTTTTTCTCTCAAACCTGCATAACAGAAAGGCTTCGACTACATAGCCCTAGGTGGTACGTACGTCCGGTCTTTCTCTTTGGTATCCAACCGGATAGTCACCGGTCTAAAGCACGAAACATTGAAATTTCTAAATAAATGTTGGGGTTTCTTTCTGCGAAACAAATATCCTTCTCATCATAGTGGTATTATCAGACATGCACGATATGGTAGTACTATGATGATTGGATGAAAAGTTTATTGTAACCTCGTAGAGTAAAAATGCACGATGATTAAAAGAAAATCACATAAATGGTGATGATTCGCCTTCACAGGCAAGAGCATGTAGAATGGGTCGTCAGTTAAAAATAGAACCTGACATACCCATTTGTCTTTTTTGTTTTGTCAAGGGAGATGATGAGATTGCACAAAAACTCCGATAGACAGGTTGTTAACAACTACTCTCTTCAAGTAGCAATTGACTCGGTGTCCCCGGTCATCAGAATTAGGCGACGGGGCTACCGAAAATTATCTTAGGTGGTAGATCTCATGGACTTCTACAGAAGTTTGGATGCATCTCTTGCCGTTTATGCCTCTAGAGAATTCTCTTTCGGTCACTGACCGTTCCCTTAGGAGCGAACACATCTAGTTGTTCGAGGTATTAAAATACATAGAATAACAAATTCTCTGTCAGTCTCAGTTGTTTCTACGTTTATCCTATGCATACTCTCGGGACAATTAATATCGAAACAAGATTATCATGCTCATTTTACTTATTCTGAATTGCACATCACGAAAGGAACAATGCATATGTTAGTTTTGTTCTAAATTTTGATATCTATGCACCTACCCGATTTTTATAAGTTTGACCCGTTTTATAGGGTACAAGTGATGATTAGGTCGGTACGACAGGCGATGACACAATAACGTGATGATATCAACATCCTACTATTTCTTTGACATTTCGTTCCTGAGCACGTTTTGTAATTTTGCATAAGAGTTTCATTTGAAATTTCTCTTTTGTATAAACTTTAATTATCTCAATGCTTATATGGAGATATAAATCTATTCTGTAAAGGAAAGTTAGCCTGCACTCAAGATCCGTTGACTTGTTATTTCAAACACTATTTTTCTGTTGAATTGCCATTTTAAACTCTGAAAAAGGATTGATTTCAAAGCATTTAAATTTTTCCTAAATAAAATATAAGTTCAGAATTTTGGGGGCATTACAAATGGTATCAGAGCAATAGAGAATACAATGATTCTTGATCATCCGACATTTGTATCGTACTGTAAGTATTTATTGATTAAATTATCAGCACACTTTTCCTTCTGGTTGCTTAACTGCTACTTTACAGTGTTAAATTATCAGCCGCTGCTACTTTACAGGGACAACCAACAGAGTGCGTCGACTCCCATGTCCCTCTCTTGTAGTCGCCTGTCCGCCCCCCTTGCTGAAGGACCCAACAAGGCTCGGCCCTGTCACAAAGTTATGACCAGACCGGGCTCAGCCTAACCACCGAGCTCACCCCCTCCTGTTTGGTTGCTTAACTGGAACCGAGCTCAGCCCAATCTCTGTTTTCAGACCGAGTTGGCTCAATTAGTAAACTGAGCCTGGCTCAATCGTACTTTACCCCCACCTCTTGTATTGAATCGTGCTCGGTCCGATCGGCTCGAACTAGGTTCGGGTTTGACCCCTGCGATGCAATCGTCGTCACAATAAGGTTTTAATGCCATTTTTTTTGGAGCACAATAAAATACCTTTTAGCACTTCATGCCGACACAACGGATGCGACACGCTTACCAAGGCACAAGCCCTTAAAAACCTACGCCCAGAATCATTAACGAGTTCGACCATCTCTGAGGTAGGGAAAAGTTGCATACGATAACAAATGATAGAATACTTTTAACTTATAATATATATATATATGCTTTTAACTCAAGGACACAATTTTGCGTATTTTTGTCCATTTAAATTATGTTATTTACTTTGCTGCCACGCAATTATGTGCACAGGTTATTGCTTACATAATTTATTTAGTCGATGTATAGTTTTGTACATCGTGCATTGTTTACGTAATTTATTTAGCCGATGTACGGTTTTGTACGTTGTGCATTGTTTATGCAATTTATTTAGTCGTTGTACGGTTTCGCATATCGTGCATGGCTTATGCAATTTATTTAGTTGATGTACGATTTTGTATATTGTGCATCGTTTATGTAGTTTATTTAGACGATTTACGGTTTCGTACTTCGCACATCGCTTATGCAGTTTATTTAGCTTGATGTGTGGTTTCGCACATTGGGCATTGCTTTATGTCATTTACTTTGCCGCCACGCTGTAATATGCACAAACTTATGCTTTAATATATATATATATATATATATATATATATATAAAACTTTGTAAAGTACGCAGTTTTGCGTACTCTTTTCTACTTTGTATTACGCTTGCATTTAAAGACGCAAATTTGTGCATCATTGTCAAGTCTTTATTTTTAAAAGGGTTTTACATGCGAAATTTCAAGCTCGTCTTATTCGTTGTCTCGAAAAGCAAAACAAGTATTTGGCATTTGCATTTTCGTAATTGAGTTTTCCCCTTAAACTTGCGTGACGGAAAGACTACGACTATGTAGCCCTAGGTAGTACGTATATCCGGTCCTTCTCTTTGGTATCCGAAGTGACCCAAGATAGTCTATGGTCTAAAGCACAAAACATTGAAATTTCTAAATAAATGTTGTGTTTTTTTTTGAGAAACCGATATCCCTCTCATCATAGTGATATTATCAGATATGCACGACATGTTAGTACTACGATGATTAGATGAGAAGTTTATGGTAACCTCGTAGCATGAAATACGTGATGATTAAAAGAAAATTACATAAATGATGGTGATTCTCCTTCATAGACAAGATGCTCAATTTGGTTTGAAAGACTAGAATGTGTAGAATGGGTCGTCAGTTAAAAATAGAACTTGACATACCCATTCGTCTCTTTGGTTTCGTCAAGGGAGAGGATGTGATGGTACAAAAACTTCGATGGACAAGTTGTTAACAAGTACGCTCCTCGAGCAGCAATTGACTCTGTGTTCACGGTCATCAGAGTTAAGGAACGAGGTTGCAAAAAATTATCTTAGGTAGTAGATCCTATGGACTTATGCAAAAGTTTAGATGCATTCCTTGCCATGTATGCTTCTGGAGAATTCTTTCTCGGTCACTGGCCGTCCCCTTGTGAGCGGACTCAGCTAGTTGTTTGGGGTATCAAAATACATATAATAACAAACCTCCGAACAATCTCAGTTGTTTATACGTTTCTCCTGTGCATACCCTCGCGACAGTTAATATCGAAACATGATTATCATGCTGATTTTACTTATTCTGAATTGCATATCATGAAAAAAAACACATATATTAGTTTTGTTCTGAATTTTAATATCTATGCACCTACCAGATTTTCATAAGTCTGACCCGTTTTATGGTCGGTATAGCAGACGATGACGAGATAACGTAATGATATCAAGATCCCACTATTTCTCTGACGTTTCGTTCCTGAGCACATTTTGTAAATTTACCTAAGAGTTTCTTTTGAAATTCCTCTTTTGTATAAACTTTAATTATCAAAAACCTTGTTTGAATCAATATGGTTTCAATGTTTATATGGAAATACAAATCTATTGTGTAAAGGATAGTGAGCCTGAAATGCGTTTAAGATCCATTGACTTGTTATTTCAAACACTATTCTTCTGTTGAATTGCCATTTTAAACTCTGAAAAAGGATTGATTGCAAAGCATTTCAATTTTTCCTAAAAAGAACACAAGTTTGGAATTTTAGGGGCGTTACAAGGATACTCAATGATATTGTCTACTCACCTATGAATCATGCCCCAACTCTTTTGAATGGGTCAAATTATGGTGATGCTGCCTGCGGTCCAGAACAACTTGTGATTGTTCTTGTTTCTTAGATGTGCATAGTATTGCAGATGAGAAAACTGATGCCAAGGTTTTTTTTTAATCACATATGGTTTTCTGTATTATGGAGCATTTTCTGATCTTCAATGGTCTAATGTCAACTCTGATGTCACAAGTTCTGGATAAATTGGATGCCTATTTTTGCATTTGAACAATAAAATTGTTGAGAGCATGAACATGGGCATGCATACTTACATAAGTGTAGGGTTGCAAACGGTTCGGATTTTGGATCAGAAAATATATTGGGGAGTCAGTTCGGTTCAGGCCGAGACAACCAAAATTTGCAGTCACCATCCATATTCGAACCAGTTGCATCCCTACATAGTTATATTACTCTGACTGTCTGGTCAATGCCAAAATAAAATAATACTTATGATGATGTCCTTGTACCATTTGGTGCACTCATGCATCCAGATAAACTTTTATCATTTGCTTTTCAGGTACAACCACTAGGTTCAGTTAGATTATTTCTACGAAAAATGACCATGTTGTCCTCTAAAAATGGCATTAACTCGCAAAACCCCACAAATATGCCTACATTCTCCGCATGTCCAAAATAATTGATTATGGAGATTCTGGACTTATTTAGGACCATTTTACCTTTCATAACATATTTGTATAGACCTCAAATAAATATGTTGCGAACCTCCGAATATGGTTAAAATCACTGAGGAGTTTCACAACATATTTGCGTGGACTTCCTCACGTTCTCACCAATATGTTGCGAACCTCCGAATGTGGTTAAAATCACTTAGGAGATTTGCATAATATATGTGCAAACCTCCTTACGTTCGCACTAATATGTTGCGAACCTCCGAATATGGTTAAAATCACCATGGAGATTAACAACATATTTGCATGAACCTCTTCACGTTCGCTTAAATATGTTGTGAACCTCCAAATATGATCAAAATCACCGAGGAGATTCACAACATATTTATGCGGGCTGGGCCTCCTCACGTTTGTATAAATATGTTGTGAACCTCCGAATATGGTTAAAATTATCGATAAGATTAACAATATATTTGCGTAGACCTCCTCACGTTTGCACAATTATGTCGCGAACCTTTGAAAGATGAAACTCACTTAGAAGATTCACACTTAACCTTTTGTTCCCATTTGTGCTGATCTCCCAATATTCGCACAATTATCATGCTAACTTTCGAATTCGGTAAAAATCATTGAGAAGATTTGCATGATAGTTGTGTTGAACTGTCGACATTCACAAAAATTACATAGAGATGGAGGATAACACATAGTGAGGCTTCTCTCGAGGGACAAAGAGAGTCGCAAAAAAAAAAGCACAAGTATTTATACGAGTCTGAAATAATGCGACTATAAACTTTTCACAAGACATTTTTTGCGAATGTTGAAAAGTCTTGTAAATATCATGTGAATTTCCTTAGTTTGATTTTAACCATATTTGGAGGTTTGCAACATACTTATGCGAATGTCAGGAGGTCCACACAAATATGTTGTGAAGAGTAAAATAGTCCTAAATAAGTCAAGCATCAGTGATTTTGGACGTGCGGAGGATTTTGGCATATTTGTAGATTTTTGCAAGAATGCTCCATTTTTAGAGGACAGCACGGCCATTTTCCATTGTTTCTAAGGGTGTGACAATAGTCAATAAGATGGGTTCATATTTTTCTTTTATTGCAAGTTCTGCCATTTGTGTACCTAAGTCATTTAAAGACATCTTGTAAAAGGTGACCTTCTCCGTAAGTAAATATGGTATAATCCAATAAATCTTTGGTGGTGAAACCTTGGAAAATTTAGGTCAAGTTTCAGTAAGTCCCTTTATAGTTAATTATTGTTGAATATGACACACCAGTACTGCCTGTGTGCCAGATGTTCCAGTAAGTCTTTTATTAAGTAAATTTTTATCTGATCCAAGAATCAGCTATTCAAAAAAGAGCTTGTCTCTGTGCTGCTGGTTAAATGGTTGTTTCACATAAGAATGCTTTGTTGATTCTTCCAACTTCAAGGTATGTGAGTCTGAGGCACTGAAGTAGATAGGACCCTCGAGGGTGGTTGAAGCAAGATATTCTAGTGCTGGATAATGTTTGAACTAATAGCATGCTTGCAATGATCGAAATGTAACTGTACTTTGACATTGCAACTTGGTTTGTATGCTTTTGTTTCCATCTTTATTCTTAAAAATATCTTCTTTTGTTGGTGGCGTGAAGTGTTTTATTAGACTGAACTTCAGCAAAGCTGTCAATCTTTTTCAATATTTGTTCCTATTTGATTTTTGTCTTTGTGATGACTGGATATGGTTGGACCTTGCAGTTGCTCAACACTTGCATGGAAAAAGTGATTTAAATATAAACCAGTATTTTATCTACTTTATTAGAACTTTATTTTAATTCATCCGTTTATCTAGAAAAGCAAGCTAAGATGGGAAGCTGGATGTGCTCTAGATGCAGTTTCCCAGATTATCCTACTCCTGTATGCCCTGCCCCACTCTTTTTTGAGGTTTGTGTGCATTCAAGCGCCCCTAAATGAGGGCAACATTTGGTGTAGAAGTCTATCATACTTCCACAGTCACTGCTTGTCCCACATTTTATAACAAGTGGTAAACACCCCCTAACTAAGGGCAACATTTCCTTCAGAAGGCCTATATTTGGCTTTCTGGTCAGAACTTGAAAGCCTTTTTACTGTTTGACCAAGTATTCTAAAAGAAAGATACTGAATATGGGACGAACAATTCTCAACCTTATTTGTACCTTTTCTATGTTTCGTATCTGCTAGAAATTTTTTTTTGAGGAAGCATCTGATGATGGTTGAATACTGCCAGGGCCTTACTTCTACTGCAGTGAAAAAAGGAGGACTGTCATCTGGTGAAATTGCTGCAGTATACAAATGCGAGAACGCTACTATTGATGTCAAAGTTGACACAGAATCTAATGTATGATTTTCTGCCACTGCTTTTATTTTACCCTTGACTTCAGTCATTACTTTCATTCTGTTTCTTTTTGTTTTGCTAGATTTTTACAACCATCACTGTTCCAGAAATTCTGCCTTCCACAAAGACCATTGCTAGCTTCAAGCTGCCTGATTACAATGCCGGCAAGGTGTCCTTGATTGCTTTCTTCTTTTCTTTTTCCCCTTTTCTCTTTGCTCTTTTTCTTGTGGAAATTTGTGATGGGGTGGAATAAGATTGACTATAAGTGACCTTTATCTTAATTCCATTTTCTGTTTTCAGTTGGAAGTGCAGTATTTCCATGACCATGCGGCTTTAAGTGCATCTATTGGTTTGAATCCATCTCCTACCATTGATATGTCAGCAACCATGGGCACTCAAACTTTTGCCTTTGGTGCTGAGGCAGGCTTCGATACAACTACTGGTAGTTTCATAAAGTACAATGCTGGCATCAGTGTCATGAAGCCGGATTCTAGTGCTTCAATAATTCTGTAAGGCCATATCATCTATGAAAGCATAAGGTTTGCCATTTCTTAATTTCTATTTAAATCTTAAAGAACTAAGAAAGTATCACAGGGCGGATAAAGGTGACATGCTTAAGGCAGCCTACGTGCATAGCATTGATACATTGAAAAGCACTTCAGCCGTTGCTGAGATATCAAGAAAGTTCTCCACCAATGTGAACACATTCACAGTTGGCGCATCCCATGCCATTGATCCGCTGACTCTGGTTAAGACTCGCCTGAACAACCATGGGAAGCTAGGTGCACTTCTGCAGCATCAGTTGAAGTCTATGTCAGTGCTGACTCTCTCGGGTGAATTTGATACAAATTCTCTGGAAAAGAACCCCAAGTTTGGAGTGGCCTTGTCTCTCAAGCCATGACTGGTTTTTGTTGAGGTAAGATAGGACATCAAATTACTGTCCTTTGATTTTAAATCAGTGATGTTTGGCTGAGCAATGCACAATAAATACATTCCTGAATTTTTTTACAAAGTCGAGTGATTGAGAATTGGGCTTTTTATGGTCCGAGCTCGGCACATTTTTTGGCGGTTCAGAACAGCAGTGCATTTGTAAAACCTGTCTCATATTGGATAAATACCTTCTTAAGAGGTACCCGTGTTTGTTTGCTTCCCTACTTGTTTCATTGCTTCTTCATCATGTTCCCTTTCCTCCACTGAATTATCTGTATCATGGTGGCTGTGACTTGGAAAAATGTTTGCCACGAGCTCTTCTTCATGTAGACATGCTTGACCATTAAATCCAACTGATTCGTGATGGATCCATTGCAGATCTGACTTTTGTGAGGTTAAGTTTGGGAATCTCCATTTGCAGTAAGGTTCTAAGGCATTGCTCATGAGTGAGCACTTCAGCTGTAAATTGATTGGCTTGAACTGTGTTGAAGTGAAGACAAACTCATGATGTAGAAAAAACAGCGGATGGCTGTGTTGAGGTCTTAGTTCGAGTTGGAGTTTGGATAAGGCTGAGTGCTAATTTCTGAAGTTGGTGGTCTGATCATAATCTAGAAATGGTGTGATGGGTTCTGGTGTGAAAGACTCAGCTGTTGCATTGAATGTGCTAAACTGAGTGGGTTCATAAAAATGTGTCGTCAACTTGCTGGCGCCGTTGGTTTGTGGGCCAAAGATTGAAAGTCGAGGAAGATCTGCACGGTGTCATTTTGCCTACTGAAACCTTCCCTGTTGGGTTGGAAGCCGACCTGCACCCAATTCATTAACCGAGTGAGCACAGCCACTCTGAGGGCCACAAGTGGGAAGATCAAGTTGTTGGATTGGTTTAGGTTTAGAGGTGGTCCAGAGTGGTTGGATCCATGGTGCTATGCAATTTACAAACTCCAGATAGTCTATCAGGATTAAGGCTTTCATTGGATTGATTTGGCTGGAGGTAATGCAACAAGCCAGTATTTAGGCTGGGTTTGGACCAGCCCCTGATCAGGTTTGCGGATGGTAGCATTGTTATCTATACAGGTTTGGATACTGACCCAAATTTGTTCGGTTGTATTTGGTAAAGAGGATCGGAGCTGATTAGTCTTGAGAGGGGTTTTTGGGTAAAATCAAATTTGAATAGGATTAGACAAAACTTAGTTTTGTTTCATCAATATTTTACTTCTGAAAAAACGTGACATATGATCTCCAGTTCTTAAAACGTCAATCCTCGAACGTGTTTCTCTAGCTAATCTAGGGTTGCTCGTGGGCAGCTGTAGATCGTATGGAAGCGACTAGTGCTAATAGAACATAGTTTTTCTCTTATAAGAGTAACGTCAGTCTTAAAAATTTCATGGAATGGAAGGCATTGAACTGTTCGTTCTATGTAACAGGTGCGAGCAGGGCACAGTTATTATATAGGCATTTGGTATCAAACTGTTTCGCCATCTCCCGCTTTATCAACGAATAAGGCTATACCGCGCAACCTGTTTTATTCCGCATCATGGAATAAAAGCAAATAAAAAGAATTATGCAACGGCTGTCTGAATACGTTGATCGAGTGCTTGCCTCTCGGTACAAATCATCACATATGTTGATCGAGTGTCCTGCAACTGTGGTTCAATAATGGAAATTACTGCGTGTTCAAAATGTTAATTCTGAAATTCATACAAACTAAGGGTGAAAACGGGCCTGTCTCAATCATCTTCATGGTTGAGCGGGCTCTAGACCCAGTTCTGCAAACAGCAATCCAAACTTTACTTGAAGATTGGAGTCAGACCCAGATCCAATTTCAGTAGACCTGATAAAAAAATGGTTGAAAACAAGTGCTATTCATATGAAGTTAGGAAATTGCCGGGACTGATCCTGAACTGGACACGATGTGTGTTCAAGATATTGATCTAAATCTAAATGTGAATTCAATAAGATCTGATTGGGTAAGTACCAGGCCGGTCTTAATAACCAACCTTGGGTTTCGATTGAAGTCCAGGAAATGTGTTGATCATGGATCAGAGGTCCAACCAGATTCAATCCATTTTCGCATAGATGAAAATGCATTCACATATCTGACTAACAGTTAGGGCTGGTATACAAGCCTAACAAACTGAAGACGCTGTGTTCGAGCTTGGCTCATTTACCATAGTGGCCCAGGCTGGGTGTTGTGTCTAGCTGAGTCAAACACAAGCCAAGCTGGCTCGTGTAAAAAAAATATAGATATCAATGGATCTAATCTTCCAAAGCAAAAACTAACCTTTGGTTCTTTTTTCTTTTTTATGTTATTTTTAAACCACTCTTATCTTTCTAACATAGTAAATAAGACATGTTAAATGCATCTGTATTATCAGATCTAACATTATGCCTAGATCCATACAAACAGGAGTGATTACCACCATATGGTGTCGTGGTACAAAACCAAGAATTTTCTAAAACGCACCTAAATTTTCATCAATAATAAAAAGCACAACTATTTTCGGAAAATGACCGTACTGTATGGTCAAAATGACACATTTTCTAAAATGTCTCGCAATTTACCAAATCAGCTGAATGGAAAATATCGCAGGTTATCAATTTTTTCTTATTTTTTTTTACCTCTTGCATATGCAAATTTTCACGTCATGATGCTAAAATTATACACCCATGGAACTCCTTAACAAAATCGCATATGAGGCTGCAAAATTCTAAAAAAGTTTGCAAAATTTCAAACAATTTGCAAAACGCATCATGCATTTCGTCCAAAAACCTGCGAAATCATAAAATTTGCAAAAGTCCGATAATTGAAAAATTATTGACAAGTATCGTATGAAGAGTTGCAAAATTTTGAAATATTTGTAAAAGTCAGATATTACAAAATTTCTTATTCTAATCACACCTGTATTACTAAATTACTTTTTCTTGCAAAATTTTATCCCATATAAATGACGCTATGTTTTGTAACCCATTTTTTCATCTGAATGCCCTATTTCTGCAACACCTAGCGTTCTTGTGGTCCCCAATCGATGGTCCTCAATCCTTCCAACAATCTTTCAAAGATATTTCAGCGATATATATATATATTGGTGTTAATTCTAATTTTGAACAATCTAACAATATGGTTTTGACACCAACGTATGACAGTCCACACAACTTGAAATTTCAGTTTGAACAATGATGAGTTCTGCCCAAGTTGCACAACAATCTTGCAAACTCAATATGACAGAGACAATGATATTTCAGCCCTGAAATTGTATCCAAGAAATCAGATGGTGCCACAACTACTTGCGCACTTGAACAACAAAACAATCAGCTAGTTCACAGTTTAGGAAAATTAATTTTTTTATTCACTATTGAATTGGAAAATTTAAGCACAAACTAGACTAACGCAGAATAGGGAATCACAACAGTGAATAGATTCCAACGTCTAGCTTTTGAAGTTCCATTTGCAGCAAAGACAATGCAGAATGGGTTCAACCCATATGAGCGATGCGTTACAACAAATAAATACCAGTTAAAGACTCTCAGCAACTTAGTGACTACCATCCGTGAGACGAGATAGGAACCAACCCCACCTCACAACAAGAGCCGAGGAAGAATAACTTACAAAAAGTTTCTCAAGCTCGACCCACCAGTCTTCGTCGGTAGAGCCGATTCAGAACTTGTAGAAAGCTAGATGAAGAAAATGAAACATGCATTCTTGGTGTTGGGAGTGCTAGAAGAAAGAAAAACCAACTTTGGCACGTTTTAGTTGAAAGACAACGCACAAAAGTGATGGATAACACCAAGATGATCCAGTTCTTGGAGTACGAGGTCATCCCTTATGGTGACTTTCAGAGAGCCTTCTTGGATAACTACTTCTCGATGCACTTCTATAACAAGAAAAAGACAGAGTTTTTGGAACTAGCGGAAGGTGATATGACTCTCATTGACTATACAACCAAGTTTCAGAACTTTGAGCGGTATTGCTCTAGGTTATTCGAGACTGATAAGGAGAGGACCAAAAAATACATGAATGGATTGTAGGAAGGGTTATGGTCTCACGTAAAAACCAGTATGCCCCAGACATTTCAAGCTGCCGTGTCGACAACTTCGAAGATTAACACAGACTGAGAGCGATTCAAGGGGTTCGTAAGAAAGAGAACAGTAGCAAGTAATGTGAACAACAAGAAGACGTTTTTAGGTGGGCAGGAATTACGACCACCTTCCTGTAAGAGCGATTTCTAAGTAAAGAACTTCGCTCCACTGGCCGAGAGGCTATCGCATATGAAGAAAGTCATTCAGTTTTACCAACAATCCAATTTTTGTTGCCCAAAATATAGCACACGTCACTCTGCAGAAGCCTGTCCCCGTGATATAGGGGGTTGCCTATATTGCGGCAAACAAGACCATCATATAATAGAATATCACAAGAAGGCCTTAAATCATCAACGAAGGAATATGAGATCTAGAGGACCTTCCGAAAAAATATAGAAGCATCCCCCATTTCAATGACCGCCACCACCTATGGCAGAGTAAAAATCTGTGCCAGGTCATGTTTATGCTATGTCAACCGAACAATTCACAGATAATGCCTTATCAAGAAATTTGAATACCCTTGATAGGTAGGAGTTGTGTTGGATAAAATGCAATCAGAAAATAAATCAAATGAATGTTCAAGCTTAGACAAGTGGCTTATGACCTTGTGTATGGTCATCTGAATCCATATGAATTTGTTCTCCAAAGTAATGATCGAAAATCTTGGACTTGTCAAATCAAATTTATACATGCATGTACCCAAATTGGTGGCTATCAAATTTATGAGTGGGTAACTGAGTTTGCGCAATTAGTACATTAAAAGTCACTTAATAAAATTCATAAACCGTTGAAGAACTATTCTCAAGAAGAGAACCCTGTGAGGTTTTACATATTTAAGATCAGATAGTCTAGCCAGAGCGAGCCTGTGAGGATGTACAACTCCACGACCAAATAGTCCTAAGAGACCTTGTATGAGTGTACATGTTCAAAACCAGTAGCTTAACTAGGACGATTCTGTGAGGGTGTACTGTCCCAATATGAGGTGAGTCTGATGAGGACGAACTTGTGAGGATGTACGTTTCCAAGATCAGGTAATATGACAAGGACTTGTTCCAATATGGTAAATCCTTGAGAGAATGATCAAGGTTTATGAAATAGTTACACAGAATGACTATAATTAATAGCCAGTTGAAAGATTATAGATTTAACTAAGTTGTCATTATGGTAGCAGGATTTGATATTACACTCATATATGAAAAACATACCCTCCTCGATCAATTTCTATTAATTTTCATCAAATTTTTGAACCAGTCTTTTGAACCTTGTAAACAGGCAGGACCGAACAAAATCTTTCATCATCAATTTCTATTAATTTTCATCAAATTCCTATTTTTCCCCCTTCAGGATAAGGGATAATCCTCACATCATTTATGAGAGCGATAGAATTACCTATAGGGTTCTGTCCAAAATCACGAATTTTAATTTTTTTATAAAATCCCTATCATGATCACCGAGAGCTTTTCAAAGCAATGGTCTTTTTCAAAATCATAAGTTGAATCTTCTCGTCAAAAATTTAATTTTTACCAATCTTTTTCAAGATCAATCCTCAGGTTGAGTCTTTTTACAAAAATTGGTTTTGAACCAGTCTTTTCAAAATCAACCCTCACATTGATCTTCTCTTGCAAAAACTAGTTTCGAACCGGTCATTTCAAAATCAACCCTCGTGTCGATCATTTTTCAAAATCAATCGTCACGTTAATCATTTTCCAAAATCAACCCTTGTGTTGATCATATTCCAAAATCAACCCTTGTGTTGATCATATTCCAAAATCAACCCTCGTGTTGATCATTTTCTAAAATCAACCCTCGTGTTGATCATATTCCAAAATCAACCCTCATGTTGATCATTTTCCAAAATCAACCCTCGTGTTGATGATTTTCCCGACCAACCCTCGTGTTGATCATTTTCCAAAATCAATAATCGTGTTGATCATTTTCCAAAACCAACCCTCGTGTTGATCATTTTCCAAAATCAACCCTCTGTTGATCATTCTTGAAAATCAACCCTCGAGTTGATCATTTTTCAAGATCAACCCTCATGTTGATCATTTTCTGAAATCAACCCTCGTGTTGATCATTTTTCAAAACCAACTCGGATTTCAAACTGAACATTTTCGTTTTACTTCAAAGATTTCATATGCGGGCAAGATCAAACAAAATTTTTCATCAATTTTTAACAATTTTCATCAATCTTCTTTTTATATTTCCCATTCAGGATAAGGGATAATCTTGAGACCATTTATAGAAATAACACAATTCTCTATAATGGTTTATTCAAGTTGTGAATCTTCTTGGGCCCAGAATTCCCACAAAACTATTATCACAATCATAAAAAACTCTCAGAGCAAAAATATTTCGCCAACTCACAAGTCAAAACCCAGTCCTTGAACTAGCCATTTTCAAAATTTTCGATCATAGATCGAATCATTTTCTGAACCCAGTCCCAACACTGGTCTTCGATCTTAAATCAAACCCTTCTTCTAAAAATCCAGTCCTCGCACTGGAAATTTTTAAAACTTTGATTTTCAGACTTTTTCTTTCACAAATACAACTTTCAAGTTGGTCTAATTCTTTCAAACCCGAGTTTTGACTCAGAATATCTCTCAAAATCGAGTTCCGACTCAGACTTTCTTTCAAAAACGAGTTTCGACTCAAACTATCTCTCAAAACCAAGTTCCGACTCGGTCTTTCTTTCAAAAACAAGTTCCGACTTGAACTATCTCTCAAAACAGAGTTCCGACTCAGATTTTTCTTTTGAAAATGAATTCCAATTCAGACTTTCTCTCAAAACTGAGTTTCGACTCAGACTATTCTCTCAAAACCGAGTTCCAACTAGGACTTTCTCTCAAAAATGAGTTTCGACTCAGACTATATCTCAAAAATGAGTTCTGACTTGGATTGTCTCTCAAAAATGAGTTCTGACTCAGACTTTCTCTCAACCGAGTTCCGACTCAGACTTTTACTTCAAAAACGAGTTCTGACTCAGACTATCTCTGAAAACAAGTTTTGACTCAAACTTTTTTTTCAAAAACGAGTTCTGACTCAGACTTTCTCTCAACCGAGTTTTGACTCAGACTTTTCTTTAAAAAATGAGTTTTGACTCAGACTTTTCTCTCAACCAAGTTTTGACTCAGATTTTTCTTCAAAAATGAGTTCCGACTCAGACTTTCTTTTAAAAACGAGTTTCGACTCAGACTTTCTTTCAAAAATGAGTTCTAAGTCAGATTTTCTTTCAAAAATGAGTTCCAACACGGACTTTCTTTCAAATTCGAGTTCTGACTCAGACTTTCCTTCAAAAATGAGTTATGACTCGAACTGTTCTTAAAAAAAAGTTGAGTTCTGACTCGAACTTTCCTTCAAATCCTACTTTCAAGATTGGTCTAGTTTTCCTTCAAAAACACGAGTTCTGACTCAGACTTTCTTCAAAATCCAGCTTCTGAGCTGGTCGGACTTCCAAATTTAATTTCGTGCCTAACACCATATTTTTACAATCAGACCTTCGGGTCAACCAATTCTATCAATTCCAATCATTTTCCAACTTCCGGGTTGCAATTCTATCAATTTTAATCATTTGCCAAACCTTTGGGTTGCAATTCTATGAATTTCAATCATTTCCCAACCTTCGGGTTGTAATTCTATTAATTTTAATCAACTTCCAACCTTTGGGTTACAATTCTATCAATTTCAAATTATTTTCCAACCTTCAGGTTGCAATTCTATCAATTTCAATCATTTTTTAACCTTCGAGTTGCAATTTTATCAATGACAATCAATTTTCCAACTTTCGGGTTGCAGTTTGCCAATCTGTTTTAAAGATCCAACCTTCGGGTTGAACTTATTTTTCAAACTCGCCCAATACATCAATCAATCAATTTTCTCTTGTGAAGGACCCTTTTTTTAGGGAGAGTTCGAGGGAACTCGTTCCTTTTGCATGCAATCAATTTTTGTTCGCAAAAACCCTTTTTCCAGGGAGAGTTTGAAAGGACTCATTTCTTCGTGGACTGTTTATAAAACAACAATCAATTTTCACACAAGGAACCCTTTTTCCAGGGAGATTTTTTATGGAAGCTCATTTTTTTTTATGGTCACAAAGAACCCTTTTTCCAGGGAGAGTGTGATGAACTCGCTCCTCTGTGATATTCATCGACCTTACCCACCGACCGAGAAGCCTAAGATTAAGGAGTTTTGATGAAAACTTAATTTCTCTTCGAAAGTTCTGTTTTGCAAACACCTCCTTTTATAGAAGAGAGCAATATTTACCCATTCAGGTCAAGGGTCAAGCCTGAGTCTCTCCTTTAGGGAAAGGAGAAGAGAATTTAGTCACAGATGTGTCAATTCGATGTCAAACAATTCCTCTCATTAAGGAATTCAAGAATATTTTTCTAATTTGTCATTAAAATAATTGTTGATCTCAAATTCTTATTGCACAAAATTTTTACCTCAAGCTACCTTCAATATTTTCTCTAAAAGGGTGAAGTTCTTGTGAAGAAAGAACCGAAGTTCAAGCTTTTTCTGTTGATCAACCAAAAGGATGAAGAAAAATCCTCGATATGACTAGCAAGAAAAAATCAATGATGTTGAAAAGCCACAAGTGAATTGATATTGATCATATCTATGGCACATTTTTAAAGATGATCTTTCTATCAATAAGGCAACAGAAGTATCTTGAGCGATAAAAAGCATCCACTCAATCTCAATATCTTTCCAGTCATCAAAGTTGTAATCAACTATCTACAAAAGGGATCTATCAAACTATCATCAAGTTGAAGACTGATATATGAGTTAGACCCCGGGGCCAAAGAAGACTTGGAACATCTCCAAGTTGAAGAAGCATGTGACATGTTCTTCCAGGGAAAGTTCAAATTATCTCTAAGTTGAAGGATGATGTGACAAACCTTCCAACAAACCCTAAAAGATATTTGATTATCGTCAAAAGATTTCCAATCGAAGAGACAATATCATCAATCTAGTTCCTAGGGGCAAGGAAGACTCTGATCATCTCCAAGTTGAAGGAAAATGTGACGTGCCCTCATAGAGAAAATCATAACATCTCCAAGATGAAGGCTGCTGCGATAAAATTCTCGTCAAACCCCAAGAAAGCTCAATCTCTATGTCTCAAAAGGAGTGCAAAAAGATCATCATAGGTAAAACTCAGATATCAATCTACCAAAACTAGGAATCATCTTTATCTATGTAAAATTCTTTTATCAATATCATTTCATCCACTTGCTTTTATAAAACTAAGGATATTTCCTCTCTTTTCATATCAAAGAAATGGATAGCCTCCTTGAAGAAATTCAACAACAACAAATTTGAATTTGATTCTCGATTCTACCAAGTTAGCCGAATTTGAGTTAATACTCTAGGTAGAAAAGAAAAATATTTTTGCATCGATGTGCACATTCCAATCATTTTGAATCAACTACAATTTTTATTTCATTGGCAATATTTTTTGGTTATCCCAACATGAAGTAATAACTTGATGTCCATTTTGATATATCATGGCGTTGTTTTATCCCTCGTTAGGACTTGATAACAGGAGTTTTCAAGGTCCTTCCCTTCTATTTGATCTGAGCGCCTGGGCTCTCAGAGCTGCACATTTCCCTGTTATCCCCACTGTCCCACCATAGACCATTCATTTTTAGGTCAAAGGTTGAGTCTGTTTTTCTCATAAAAGGTTATTTTCAAAAGCTATTCAGTCTCAATCATGAGACACCCCAATTAACTCCTTTTCAAAGCTTTAGGAACCCCCATTTTTCTTGCCTTTTGCAACCCCCTTTTGGGTTCTTTGTGCGAAATTTGAAAGTCCCATCATAGTTTCTTCATTCAAGGATTTCATATTTTTTATATCCATTTAGGTTAAGGATTGTACCTAAGCCTCACTATTTTTCATATCCGTTCAGGTTAAGGATTGTACCTGAGCCGCACCTAGTGAGATATTTTTTATATCCGTTCAGGTTAAAGATTGTACCTGAGCCTCACCTCGTGAGGTATTTTTTATATATGTTCAGATTAAAGATTGTACCTGAGCCTCACCTCATGAGGTATTTTTTATATCCGTTTAGGTTAAGGGTCAAACATGAGCCCCAGTTCATGAGGTATTTTCTTTCTCCTCATTCAGGTAAAGGTAAAACCTGAGCCTCATTCCGATGAGGTATTTTTCCTCCCCATTCAGGTAAGGGTCAAACCTGAACCTTATTCCACGAGGTATCTTTCATGCCATCCATGTCAAGGGCTAAACCTGAATCTTTTCAAAAAGCTTATCTTATCTCAGCCATAAGATCTCACTCTTATGATCAAATCTCTCCCTTTCACAATCTTGGGACCTTCATCCAAAAGTTCCATCATGATTTCCTTATTCTTTTTATCGAAATTACTTCATCCTTGAGGATTTTCGTCATTTCAAAAGCCATTTAGGATAGGGTATTAAGCCTGAACCTCATTTTATGAGGACCATTCAAAACCAATTCCTTCAAACCCAGTCAAATCTTCCTAACTGGGGCATTTTTTTTTTGAAACTTGGTATGCAACAAAGAGGGGCATCTGTAAACACCCCAAAATTTCCAAGTCCATTTAAAACACCCTCATTTTCACATATGCCAGTCCCCTGCAGGGCAATATCGAGTCTCACCTCTAGGTTTATCCCGGTCTAGAGATTAGTCTACCCGCATTTTCTTAATAAAATTATCATTTTACCCTGATTGACCCTTAGACCTTTGTCAGTAAGACCTTTCCAAGCTTATTTTTAAGTTCAGAATAGTTAGAATGCCTGCCATCTTTAGATCCCTTGAGCACACGATGAGCAAATCCTGATTATTTCTGACCATTTCAGCTAAAATTAGTTAATTTCTTGTGAAAGAGCTCATTTTTAACTCAAATTCTAGACAAATTGTCCTTGAGTCAGTCAAATCCATTAGATCCCATCTCTGTGAGTCTAATCTAAGAGTTTACCAGGAGTTCGAACAACTTATTTCCTGTTTAAAGTCACTCAGACCTCTATTTCAGATCATTTGAGCTCATTTTAGCTCGTTTGAACTCAATTCAATCCAAATCAAGCTGACTCCAGCTGGTTGAGCTAGTGTTTTAACTCTGAATTTAGTTCATTTGAGTATAACTGGCTTCTGATTCACTTTATTCTAATCATATCTAGTTCAAATTAGTTCAGACCCGCTCTGTACCGTGTTTCTACCCCTCCAGGGTGAAAACAAAAAAAATATAAATTTCTTCAGAACACTATTTTACACATTTTTAAACTGGGACAACCCCCAATTCAGACTCAGATCAATTCATTCATCTAATATCTTATCAATATCCAAGATCTGATCCATTTCAATTTGGATATTGGATCCAATGGTGAATCTGGTGTCTAATTTCTTCTCGGACCTGGATTTTTCATCTGATTCATTTAGAAATCCATATCCAGAGTCCAATTTAGCCTTTGAAACTTGAAATATCTCATCAGATATCCAAGATCCAATTAAACCATTTCGGATCCATTTCAGTCTCGATCCACCTTTTGATCTGTTCAGAAGATTAAATTGAATAAATTTCTGAACTCAGATTAATCTAACATATGAGATTCAATTTTACTTCTTGAATTCTGGTTCAGGTCCGAGATCCAATTTTGTTTTCTGAACTGGATCCAAGATCCAAAATAAAAAATCCCAATTTTCAATATGAATTTGGGGTTTTTCCATTTTCAATTCTTCAGAAATCCATATTCAGGGTTGAATTCCCATTTTGAAACAATCTCCTTTAAATCGAGATCCAGATCCAATCTTTTCCAAAACTTTGGATCCAAATCCTTTTCAAAATTTAATTTTTTATTCTAATTTCAAAATCAATCTCTGGATTTTCAAATTCATCATTTTGTAAAAATCTTTTGAAAAATACCTCGGATCCAGTTCAAAATTTAATTTGAATTCGAAATATCAAAATGAATTCAGATCCAATTTCAAAATCAAATCTTTATTCAAAATCAATTTGGGGATTTCAAATTCAAAATCAAGATCCAATTTTTATCACCAATTTAAAAAATAATCGTTTGAAATTCAAAACCAAAATCAGTATTTTTGCAAAAAATCCTCAAAATTCAACATGGATCCCGTTTTTGCCCAATTTGGATTTCATAAATCAAATTTGGTTTTTCAAACCCAATTATTTCCTAATTTTTCTTTTAATTTATCATATTTTATTTTCCCTTTTATCTAAATTTCAAAATAAAAAAGGAAAAATATTGTTTTCAAAGAGGGGTGCCACTTGGCATTTTCAAGATTCAAAATAAAAATAATTTTGAACAAACCTTTAAAAACCCATTTGTGCTTTTAAAAACCCACATGAGCATCACTTGCCAAGTGATGCCATGTGTCAAATTTTCAAATGAATGTCTATTCTACCCATCTACAAAATAAAAAAAAGACTCACATGGGCACCCTCTTGCAAGAGGGTGCCATGTGTCAAAATATTTAACAAAGGGCACTTTTGCCCATTTAACAAACCAACAAATCCCACATGAGGTTGGCTCCAACCCCTCCCCCATGTGAGCCTTACCACATCATCCCTAAGGGGCTCAAAAATATTTTAAATGGGCCATGCCCATAATGCCCTCACTTGCCTTATAAAAACCCCCAAGGGGGGGGGGGTTGCAAGTTTTTCAAGAAGAAAAAGATGGAAAATCCCTTTCTCTAAAGTACTCCTCTCCTCTCTTGGTGGTTAAAGTGAAGAAGAAGAAATTTCAAGGTAGTCTCTCTCTCTCTCTTCTTTTTTTTTTAATTTTTTTCTTTTTCTTTTTTATTTTCTTTCAATTTCTCAAAATTGCCCCCCTTTCTTCTCTTCTTTCTTGCAATTTCTTTTCAATATCATGTAATAACAATGTAGATCTATGTTAATTTCATATTAATTTCCATTTTTATGTTTTGATTTATTCAAATTGCTATTTACTTTGTGTATTTTCATTTTAGCCATTTAGAATTGAGATTTGATCTTCAATAGATCAAATCTCACATTCAATAGGCAAAATCGATCTCAATTTATGCCCCAATGATTTTAATCTCATATTTAGATGATTTATTTTAGTTTTTATATTATTTTCATCATCATCCATGATTTAAAATGATGGATCTCATGTTTGATCATCAATTCAATTCATTAATGAGATGTCATTCTACAGTATCATGTTTAGATGATATTTTCAATTTTGGTCCATTTTTTATTTCATCATTTCACATATAATTAGATATTATTTTGATCATATTTTTTACTGCAACTTCACTAATATGTTTTTGTGATCTTCACAAAAAATCAGATCAGTCTGAGTTGGTTTGATCTCTCAAAAAAATCAAGATTCAGACCCTGTCATTTGGCCTTGTCCGAATTTGACCCGAAATTAGACCAACTTGTTGGAGTGATTTCTCGCTAACCAAAGATGATTTCTCAAATCTGTAAAATGGGATGTCTCCAGCATTGTGCCTTGTTTATTCATGTCAAATTTTATCTATTTCTATGGTGTTTTCAAGCCCAATTTTGGATAAAAACCACACCCCTATTATACTGTGTCACTTTTACGGTCTGGTTTTTAGCTCATTTTGTCAGAGTCATATCTCCCTAATGGGAGATCATTTTTGAGATCTGTAAATGATTTTTTTCATCTGAATGTTTGGTTAATCTTAGTAAATGTTCATCCATTTCTAAGAAGAATATCTATTTCTTTTGCATTTTAAGTCAAACCACTTTCTCTTTGCAATCTCAGGCATTGCTTAGGCCCAAGATCGGCTTGTTGCATTCATATCTCTCTAATCAAAGATCATTTTTTAAATATGTAAAAAGATAATTCTTCTTTAGAATGTATAGTTAGGCATGCCAATTTTCATAAATTGTAATCTTTTTTTTATTTGTCATTCGGATAAAAAATTAGAACTCTTGATTTTCTTTCACAGGCTTTTCACAAATTTTAACCCAATTTGTTTGGATTGTATCTCCCTAATGGGAGATCATTTTCTAAATCTTTAAATTGGAAATTTCTTCTCTAATTGTTTAGTTTGTCACTGAAATTTTTTAGAAACTTTCATCGACTTTTCATATCTGAGTCTGATAAAAAATCAAAACCTTGTCATTTTGCCTCATTTAGCATTTCTTAAATTTTATCTCAACCTGTTGGGATGTGTCCTCTCTAATAAAAAATCATTTTCGAAATCTGTAAAATAGATTCTTCTCCATTTTATAACTAATTTATCTATGTCAAATTTCATAAACTTTGATGATGTTTTGATATTTCAAATATGTCCAAAACTGGAACTGCTTACAAAATTTCATTTTCTGTACCAGGTTCAATTCTTGAGATGGAACAATGACTTCCCGAAGTCACCATTTCCAAACCAAGATTGATTTTTCAATTCTGTAAGTTGGAGATGTTTCATAATTAAGTTAAAAAAATTATCAGACAAATTTGATAGAAATTGAAGCAATTTAAGCTCTGAAAATCTAAAATTACAAAAACTTGTCTGTCAAAATCCAATTTCCGGATTTCAAAATTTTTTCTTTAGTGTTTCAATCATATCTCAAGTTTTAAAAATGTTTTTTAAGATTTGTAAAATGGAAACATTTTTCGTATGAAGTAGGAATTCATGAATTAATTTTCAGCTTAATTTTAGTTGTTTTAGGCTTTTATTCATTCAAAATACTATGACAGGGTCGATTTGCATATCCTGATTTTGAAAGATCTTATTTTGGTTGGATAAAAACCAAATTTTAGGTTTTTCTCCTATCTTTTTTCTGCATTTTTCGATTGTAGAACACTTTTAAGGTTATTAAGAACCTTCAAATCAAATTTTATAAATTTCTAACATGTTTATGGTTTTTCCTTTATTTTTCAAAGCATAAAAAGGCTAAATTATGGATTTTCTTCATTTTTTCAATAATTGAAGAAAATCCACAAATGCCCACATTTATTTCTAACATGTTTGATCATTTTTGTTGAATTTTTATTTCTTTTCTTTTCAATTATTGTAATTCATTCAAAGGTTCTAATAATTAATGAGAATTTCATTTTATGCTTAGTTTAGAATGAATGAGCATATAGATTAATTCAATAATTGATTTATTGAATTTTAATTTTCATTATTTTTTTAATACACTATGGAAACACGAATGTCACATGCACCATTTAATAAAGTATAAATAAAACTAAGTAAAATTTATATTTATCACCCTAGGCACAATACAAATAATACTTAGAGTTATTATTCTTTATTAAATAAAAAAATCGACCTACACTTTTAGGTCATTTTCGAAATTCATCATTTCTTTCACAAATACTTTTGTTTTCTTCTTTTATTTGAATTAAAATAAAAATTAATTCAAAATATATTTGTGGCCCTAGTCATGAATATGTTAAAAATTAATTTTGTTTTAATTCTGTGTAGGCACAAATTCCTTTTCTTTATTAGAATTTTAAATAAAGATGAATTTAAAGTATATTTGTGGCCCTAGTCATGAATATATGAAAATTAATCTTGTTTTAATTTTATAATGCATGAAATTCTCTTTAAAATTCAAATGATTTTAAAAAAAAAAACAGCATATTCATGATTTAAGATAGAATTGCATCATTTTTTAAAAATTTATTTCAAGTCATTTTCAAATTTTCAAGTGATTTTTGAAATGATTTTCAAAAACAGTTTTCATTTAAAAATTCAAAGTCATTTTCGATTTCCATTATCAAACTCAAAGTTGTTTTTCAATTTCATTTTCAATTTCATCCAATTTCAAATCCTATCTCAAATATCTATTTTTAATTTTCAATTTTCAATTTTTATTGAATTCTAACTTTCCATTTTTGAATTCCAAATTTCAACTTTGAGTTTCATTTCAATTTCAAATATCAAATTCAATTCTTTATTTCTTTCAAATTCCAAATTTTGAATTCTATCTTTATTTCAAATTCAATTTCAAATTTTCTATTCTAAAATTTCAATTCTTAATTCTTAATTCTTAATTTCATTTCAATTCTCAATTTTAATTCCAAATCAAATTTTGAATTTCCAATTCTAAATTCCAATTTCATTTCAAAATTTCAATTTCAATTTTTAGTTTAAATTTCAAATTCAATTACATTTTTTCTTCAATTTCAAATCAAAGTTCAATTTCCAATTTTAGATCTAATTCTGATTTTTCAATTTCAAAATTCAATTTCTAAGTTGAATTCTCAATTCAAAAATCAACTCTAATTTCGATTTTCAATCAATTCAGTTTTCAAATTCCAAAACTTATCTTTGAATTTTGTTTCAAAACTTTCAATTTCATCTTGTCATTTTCAATTCAAAATTCAACTTCGAATTCCATTGAATTTAATTTTCGAGCTCAAATTCAATGCAACTTCAAGTTTTCGATTCAAACTTCGAGTTTTTCAAAAATCAAATGAACTTCAAGTTTTTAGATCCAAGTCCAAATTCTTCCATTTCCTAAAATCTATTTTCAAATCTATTTTAAAATCACTTGGAAAATCAGATCTCTGAAATCCTTTAAAAAACATACATATTTTTCAAAGTTCAAAATCGTAGCACAAGCATGATTCAAAGTGCATTTAAGACTTAAAATATATTTTTAGGCAAATTTCGACAAAGCAAAGGCATAAATTTGATTCATGGTTCAATTACCCCTGGTAAATGCGCTAGAAACGGTTGAACCTCGTATCGATGAGCGAGTCACGTCTCTATATTTTCCCGCATTTTCTAAAAACGGAGGTGAGTAAATTTTAAAAAATCGCTTTTCAAAAGGTCAAGTGGACCTTACGAGAGTTTTTCCCTTTCCTTAAAAAGGAAAAAGAATTTTTTTTGCAACGATCACACTAAGCTAAGCTCGAGGATCTCTCACTTGGATTTGTGGGTTATCGAGATGCCAAGTGATGGAGAGTTGAACTTTGATGTTTCAACCATGGCCCTGAGGAGGCTTTCATGATATATGCTAAGTCGTGGAGACTTGAGCGTCATTGTTCCGAATTGCATCTCTAAGTAGCTCTTTGTATTTTCACAATTTATACTTACTTTGAGTTTGAATGCTTTCCTACCAGACCAGCGAGGATTCTAACTCTGTTTGATGGGGGATACAGGTACTGAAGCTATGATGCGATATGCGGAGCATGGAGGCATCAAGTTTCAGTGTTTCTGTAGATAGTGTTAAACTTTTTCATTTATAAAACTAGTTTTATAGAATACTGCTTCTCCAAACAGTGATATTTGCGATAAACAACTCATTTTGATAAATGAAATACTTTGGTGGTCAATGAGTGCTTGACCACATATCTATGACTTGCCTGACGTTTTAAAAAACAGATGACTCATTATTCCCTATTTTCGTCGCTAGTTTTTTTTTTAAATTTTGCTGCAAAAGAAAAAGAAAAAGAAATCCATGAGTTTTCGACCAAGTATTGTTTTGAAAATCCAAAGCATTACAGAACCCCACCTAAATTAAGAAAATAAATAAATAAATAACAAGTAATACACATATTGGGGGGGGGGGTGTTACGAAACTCCCTCACGAGTTATAAAAAGAAAAAAAGAAAAATATAACTCATGTACCCCACTCAGGACCTCCCATTACACCACTACCTCTCCCCTTAAACCCTCATTCATGTATGCAATGTAACTCCACTTATAACCTTCTCTCATGTCTCTCTCTCCCATTTAAACCCACTCCCCAACCCCCCATGTTGTATACATGAAACCCCTCTCACCATCCTATTAAACCACTCCCTTGAATATTCACCCTATATAAACCCCTCTAACCAGCCGACCTGCATCCCTCTTATCTTTTTTCAAGCACCTTCACACTCATTCTTGTCCCTAACCGAGTGAAGCTTTTTCGACGACTAGAAGCAGCGGCTGATTGTGAGAGATATGACTCCTTCAAGAATAGGCAAAGCTATGCAGAAAATCTGTGATTCTTGAGGTAGGTTGCTTTGGCTAAGCATATGTGCATCGATGCAGGCTACGTGATCGATAATCTGTTCATGTTAGAGATGTTTGGTTCTTACCTATGAAATCACGAAGAAAAAAAAATATAGATGGGGTTTTGTCGGCTATGGTCTGAACTTTATTTTTCTTTTGGTTAAATATGATCCGCTTTTCTTGTTACATCTGATCAATGTTTGATATTACATTAGATTATGCATTACTTTTTCTTCTTTAAAAAATCTGTGTTATGGTTTGATGTGTGTTTGTTTTATTTTATGGTCCTTTGCCATTTAAGTCGAGATCTTTGCAAAGAAAAGGAAAATATGCACAAACAGACTTATAGTTTCCTGTATTTTCCCAGTTTTTATGTTTGGCTTAGATTCAAAACTCTGCATTTTTGCATAAAGGTTCAGAACCTATGTTAGGTATTAAGAACCTATATTTTTGGATAGTTTGTATTTGCCTACATTTTTTGCTTGAGTTGAATCGTGGTATATATATATATATAATGTTATATATCTGGGCGTGTGGTCTATGCTCCATATCTGGAGCAGCTAACAAGTTCTGCCTAGTGGGTTCATCATTGTGCAGGTTGCATAAGATATTTTTTAAAACCACATGTGTTGCTTAAATATTTTATGAACCGCACACGTTGTCACAGACTTACTTTTTCCAATAAGCCAGTGCGATGTGACAGTCCTTCCCTACCGCTGCAAGCCTTTCTATCGCTTTGTCACGAGCATAGAATGCTTTGCAAACCCGTGACGTGTCAAGTTGCCCAAGTTGGCCAACCTAACTGCCAAAGACTCCGTACCAACATGTTTCCACATGCTGAATCATTTTCATTGGCCCTGCGCATCACCCCCATGCGCAACTGCCTAGCAGAAGCTGATCAAGCACATTTCCAAATGCGCATTCCATGCCGCTTAGTGCATAACTGTCCCATACCAGCTATCACTTCCGAAAGAGGCACAAACTTTGCCTTATCCATGCGTGCTATAATGCATATTGCAGCTCTATGCGCACACATAGCAAAACCTCACCACTGAAGGAACAAGACCTTGCGGCCGCTAGTCCGAAGACCAATTGATGATTAAATACCATAGCAGAGAGCAACACCCAGACTCATTCGCCAGTGCCTAGGCATTTACTCGCCTAGCCCCAAGTCACCATACTCGGTTGGAATCACCTAATGTGATTCCCGGGAGAAATAGCCCTAACCCACATGCACCCCCATGCATCCAACCGCTATGCATGGGACAATCTTGCAAGTTGAGAAGTCCTTAACCAAATCTCTAAAGGCAACATTCTCTGATCCACTGCATTTCTTAACCAAACAATGTTCCACGTCTGTGCTACCACACAATAATGCACTAACGACGATACTGATGCTTATCGCATGTTGTGCTACCACCGCACATCACCGATCAAGCAAATACATACCGAACATTCCTACACTCGATGCATTTTCCATTTAGTAGAGATCCACATTGCACATGCCTCATTCAAAAAGATCGGCCTAGAACATTCTCCCCCATCAAAAACCATTGTCGTCCTCGACAATATTGGTGTAGGTAAGAACACAGTCTTCACTGATATGTTAGTTTTCCTTTGTAATTATCTTTGGTTTACTCTTTTTTTTTCAGCCTAATTAACTTGTTCTGGATTACATCCACCATCGCAGCAACCTTTAACACGTCAAGTCACACACCTTTAACGCATCTTCGATCACTTAGACAATGGTCTTATGCTTTATCAACATCAAGCATTCTCTGCTCGTGAGACCCCAGTGCAGTCTCAAACACAAACAAGTTATCCTCGGCCGCACGACAAATTTGTCATCTTCATGCTCATGGCTAGGATGCCTTCCATCCTTAGCAGGGGCAAGTCCAAGCCCTTCGTGGTCCTCATAGAGAAAGATGACCACCAATGCATGTCGCAGGGGTATGAACTCCCTTAAGCACCAACTTATGGTTTTCCAATGGTCCAAACTAGTCCTCAAGTGGGGGACGTCTGCTTACGTATTACCCCAATGCGGTCCTTCAAAGTGTCTTCCTGGGCACTTGTCCTCACAAGGAAACTTTCTCCTAACGCTGCACTCCCCTCCCAAAGTCAGGACACTGTACTCTCTCTCAAAGTCAGCAAAATGTTTCCACATGAACCAACGAGCCGCAAACAATAACTTTTTCTACATGCGCAATCCATTGAAGATCTGCCAACTCAAGGGACCAAAAAAATGAGCCTTTTCCTCAACGTGGGCACTCCGTTAACCCACAATCTTGGGAGAGAATCTAAAAGTTTGATTGAGTCTCCCATACCCAAATGTGCAAATCCATCCAGCCGAATCCAACGTGCATTCTCTACATGCACAAGGCAAACACCACGCTCCACCTATGAGCCTAACACACAACTGGTAGGAATCTTTGGCTTATCTACGTTCCTTTAGCCATACTTCTGCTTATCATCGATAAAATATTCCATACCATCCTGCCAACATCTTGCTTCTGTGCTAGGTCAACCACACTTCAGCTGCACAAAATTACATAACCAAGATAAACCATTATTGTTCTCTTCAGTGTCGCACACAATGAAGAACAAGGTCTTCGTGAATTTTCTACTATGATGCCAATTTGTCACAAGCTTATTTTATTCAATAGGCCAGCGTGGCGTGACAGTCCTTTCTTACCCCCGTAAGCCTACTTATCATTTGCTTGTCAGTCGCAGAAGCTTGTAATCAGAGTGTAAGAGAGCACAAGAGAATAGAGGGAGAAGAATTACAATCACAAGAAGCAATCACAACGAGGGTGAACAAAAGAAAGCTCAACGCATTTGATTCATTCATAATTTTAGCTCGTAGGCCTCTTACAGTTCAAGTATACGGGATGCTCCTTTGGGGTATTGATTCACCTGAACCAGGCAACTTACATCAGACTCAACAAAAGAAAAACAGATTCTAGATGCAACTTTACAATGTAAGTCACAAGGGAACACACATAGTGCAAGTATTTAATTTTTTCTAGTCTTTGTGATTTGCCTAAGTGTAGACTTGTATTATAGCCAACATATGTATATATAATAAGCATGGATGTTTTTGCCTTGATGTTGTGTTGACTATGAGCCTCTGGTTCGCATCCAGGCAATCTTGTTATGGAATTGAATTGGATGGGCTTTCGGTACGTGTGTCGATGCGAGTGCGACAATATAATATAGAGGAATGTCACAAGACCATGATAGATTTTGTATGTTTGTGGTTTTTCTTGCACATGAATAATAACTATATTAAGTATCTTGTCGTAGGATGCCTGTGAATTTGAGTTGCTCTAAGGATTCTTGCAGTTGAATAATCAAAATTTTATAAGGTGCTAGCATGACATATTGAGTGATTGAATGATGTTTATGTCGGGTGTATGATTGATGCATGTTTGTAATGATAATTGCATTATGATGAAAATGTGATGTCCATGCATGTCATTGATAAAAATGCAAATGAATGATATGCAAATGCATGATATTGAAATTGTGCCTCACATGATATTGAAAATATGCAATATGTATTCAGGACATATGCAACTTAAGTGTATTGTTTTTGTGCCCCAAAGTGGTGGCCAATGACTTTGTGATGAGTTGAATGAAAATCATATGTGCTTGTGCCCTGTGGAGGCCATTAAAGTTTTCAAAGGATTAAGTAATGTTTAAGCACGTATGTCACGGGGATTAACTAATTATGAAAAAAAAAATTAATTCTCATGTTGCTTACAATAAGAGAGTAAGCAGGTACACCAGGCTTCGTGGGTTATTGTTAAGGATGGAGGATTGCTTCCCTAGCCACGGTGATAGGGGATAGCTACCACTGGTGCCGCGGGATGGTAGTGAATAAGGCTTTAGTTGAATTTTTTTTTGATATATCAAGTTGAGGGTGTTAGGATTTCTCTCTCGATAAGTGTCGTCCCTTACCTAGGGCCGAAGTGCAAGGCCAAGGTAATAATATACAAATTATTTGAATATACTCTTTGGTCGTGTCTCTAATCCGTATATTGTTTGTGTTGTACTCACAAAGTATTGTGAAAGAGAAACAAAAATGTATTGTGTATTTAGTGAAGCATCTCATGCATCATCTAAAAAAGAACACATAAATAAAAGAGTTATAAGCTACTCATGCCATAGATAGATGGTCCACTTGCATTGGTAACTCATGCATAAGATAATTGATCATGCATATGATTTAAAATTATGTATTTCTGTTGTACAATGACTTGTTTATGCATTGATAATTGTTTATGTATGAAAACTATGTTGCTTTATGTATGTCTATTTCTATACACATATGTTTTGTCATTGTATTCCTACAGGGGTATGGTTATTGACCTCTTACAAAATTACAGGTAATCAATGATCTACGAAAGTGGTGACAGGAAGTTGAGGCAGAGTCCGAGAGCCAAATCATTTTTCTTTCTTGGAAGCTGGATTTTGGAACACTTGTTATTTTATTTTGAGAACCTAGTATTGCTTATTTATATGTTGGATGAAATTCTATTTATGAAAAATGAATGTTTATGTTTAAGAATGTTCCTTTCCACAAAAATCTAGTACTAGTATGTTTTACAGATTTGCCTAAGGTTTTGACCCAAAAAGTTGAAAAAGGTTTTTGCTGTCGAAAAAAAAAATCTCGTATTTTTTGGGTTAAAAATCTTTGAGTCTTACAGGTTCATGGAAATGAACCCTCTTTTTTGTGGGAAGACGGACTCTGAGGCAGCCGGGAACAAAGTTCATGAGATTGAGAGGATACTTCATGTGTTGGAAATCTCTGTGAACAAGAAGGTCAATTTTGGGGCTGTAAACACCCAAAAATTGTTAGGTCCATTCCGGACAACCTCCTTTCACAGATGCCAACCCCCTGCAATACAATGTAGGAGTCTCAAACCAGTCCATTCCAGTTTAGAGGTCCTTTTACCCCATTTTCTCAGCAAAATTATCATTTTACCCCTAGGTCACCCTAAGCCCTTGTCAGTCTAGACCCAACCAAGCTCATTTTAAGTTCAGAAAAGTTAGAATGTCAGCTATTTCTAGTTCCTTCGAGCTCACGATGAGTGGTGTCAGTTCATTTTGGCTAAATTTGGTTCATTTCAGGCGAAGTGAGCTCATTTTTAACTCGAATTTCATCCAATTGTATCCGAGTCAGTCAAATTTCAGTAGATCCTATTCCCATGTGTCGAATTTGAGCTCATCAGAAGTTCGAATGATCCGGTTCTAATTTAAAGCCGCTTCCCACATTCTTGGACCTTCATTTCAGCTTATTTCAACTCATTTTACCTCATGTGAGCTCATTTCAGTCAAAATCGAGCTAACCCAGTTAGTCCAGCTAGTGTTTTAGCTCCAGATTTAGTTCACCTTAGTATAACTAACTTTCAATTCAACCCATTTCAGTTCTATCCAATTCAAATTAGTTCAAACTAGTCCAGTACCGTGTTACTCTACCCTGTACGGCAAAATAAAAATAATAATAATTTGCTCAGAATATAAATTTTGTCAATTTTTTAAGCTGTGACAATTCCCAAGCTGGACCCGAACCAATTCCTTTATCTGATATTTTTATCTGAGATCCAATTTTGTTTCTGGGCCCGATCCAATATCAAATCCAAGATCCAAATCCAATTTCTATCATGGGCCTAGATTTTTTATTTAAATCCATTTCGTAAATTCATATCCAAGGTCTGAATATCGTTTCAGATTAATTCCTTTCATTTTTATCATCAATCGATATCCATATCCACTTTATTCAAAATTTTGGATCCAGATCCAAATGCAAAATCCAATTCTTATCCAATTCTAAAAATCAAATCCCTGGATTTCAAATTCAATATTTTTGCAAAATCTTTTGAAAACCAATCTGGATCCAATTTAAAACTTCGATTTGGATTTCATTCTCAAGCCTAGGTTTCAAAATGGATCTTAGATCCTCTTCAATATTAGATCCAATGTTGGATCTGATATCCAATACCCATTTTCTACTCCAAACCTGGAACTTTTATCCAATTCACCTCGTTATTCATATCCAGAGTCCAATTTACTTTCTGAACCTGAATTATCTCATTAGATATCTAGGATCCAATCAATTATTTTTGGATCCATTCCTCAATTTCTGAGATCCAAGATCCATTTCCATCTTGATCCAGATCCAAATTCTAATTTTATCTTCATATCCAGGATCCACTTTATTCTTTTCAACATTTAGGATCTATTTTAAGTATTTTTTTCTCGATCCAGGATTCCTTCATCATTTTTTAAACATGGATCAAACTCACGATCCGAGATCTAGATACATTTATTGTTTTCAAAACTTCGGATCCAGATCTAAACACAAAACTGTCCTCTAATTTCAAACTTGGGTTCAAAACAAATATTTCAAATCCAAAACCCAATGATTTACATCAGATGCTTTGAAAAGTTTTCAGAAAAACATCTTTTTCAAATATATCAGATCTGGATCCAGATCAGATTTTTGATTTGGTTATCATCAAGCTTGTATTTTGAAAACGGATCTTAGATCCAATTTGATCCAAAAGACCCACTTAAGTGATGCCACTTTTGAAACACCTCTTTCATATTAGTCTTGTTTAAAACTTTCTTTTTCACCTTTATTTCTTTGTTTTTAACTTTGATTTTAAAAAAACTTTCTTAAAAAAACTTTCTTAAAAAAACCCTTTTTAATTGCCATTGAAATCCAATGTGAGACCCACCTAGGTGGTGCCACATTAGGGTTTCTTTTAGGGCTTTAGTTAGTTTAGAGTTAGGAAAAAACAAAATGTCAATTTGGAAAAAAGACACAAAATGTCAAATTGGAAAAAAGACAAAATCAAAATCCCATTAGACCCCATTAAGAAAACCGCCTCTTTTAAATCCCAATTAATTAGGCTAATTAAGCTAACCATAGAACACCCTAGAAACCCTAGTTTTTTTTATAAATAAAACCCCTTAAGGTGATGCCAATCCCAAGAAGAAAATCTCAGCCCCTCTTTTAGCATTCTCTCTCCCTTCCTTCTTCTCCAAATAGCCGCCACCCTCCTTTTTCATTTCTTTCCCATTAAAGTTGCAGCCAAAGCTTGGAGGTCTTCTCTAACTGGTAGAACTCTCTCTTTCCTCTTTCATTTTGATGTTATTTCCATTTTATATTGCTGCAATTTCATTTTATTCCATCCATCATGAAGATGGAACTCGGTTTTTTCATAAAATCGAGTTCCTCTTCAATTGGCTATAACAATTGCTCCATGGCTTTTGTTGTTTTGATTTTGTTTTGTTGATTCTTTAGTAGATGTATTTTAGTCTTAGATTACTCTTTTTATTCATGCAAAAATTAAAAAAATAGCATCTGCATTTTCTTTTCATCTTATGCATGTTTAGATTAAATACTTTCGTTCTCTTTTACAATTCTGCATGTATTTTGATTCTGGCCTCATATTAGCTGTTGCACTCCTTCAGCAAATCGCTACTCGATTTGTGACGTCCTTCAGCAAATCACTACTCGATTTGCGGTATCCTTCAACAAATCGCTACCTGATTTGCGATGTTCTTTAGCAAATCGCTATTCAATTTGCGATGTCCTTCAACAAATCACTACTTGATTTGCGATGTCCTTTAGCAAATCACTATTCAATTTGCGGTGTTCTTCAGCAAATCACTACTTGATTTGCAATGTCCTTTAGCAAATCACTATTCGATTTGTGGTGTCCTTCAGCAAATCACTACTCGAATCAGAAACAACTTGCCTGAGTGATATCTCTCTAACCAGAGATGATCTCTCCAATCCGTAAAAAATGGTGTCAAAGTGATTGAATATAGTTTATTCATGCCAATTTTTAGTGATTTCGTGCTCATTTCATGCTTGATTATAATTGGAAACCAGAACCCTATTATTCTACACCACCTGAGTTTGCTCAGACCTTAGTTCATTTTGTAAAAGTCATATCTCCCTAATGGAAGATCATTTTTCAGATCTGTAAAAAAGGTTTTGATTCATTTACATGTCTAGTCTACCTTTGCAAATTTTTAGCAATTTTCATGGTCAATTTCTATTTTATTTTCATTAAAAACTAGAATCCTGTCAGCCTCCAACCTCAGGCATTGATCAGATCCAGGATCAACTTGTCTGAATCAGATCTCTTTAATGGAAGATCATTTCTCAGATCTGTAAAAAAGATTTTCTTTAGTTATGTGTCTAGTTTATCTTTGCCAATTTTTAAAAAATTCTATGATCATTTGCTATTTCATTTCTATGAAAAACCGTGACTAATTACATAACATCATGTTCTGTAACAGGTTCTTTTCCTCAGATAGAATAGTGGCTTTGTAGAGTCACCATACCCAAACCAAACTAGCTTTTCAATTTCTATAAATTGGAGTAGTTTCCTGATCACGTTAAGCAACTTATCCCACAAATTTAAGAGAAATTGAGTCAGTTTAGCCTCTGAAACACCCAAATTACAGATACCTGTCTGTTAACATTAATTTCTTGCTTCTAAAATTAATTCTCTAATGTTTCACTAATATCTCAAGATTTAGAAACAATTTTGATATTCTGTAAAAAAGATATGTTTCGCTAATGTGTCCTGAATCCATGGACTCCATTTGAGCCATTTGCTCGAGAGAAGAAGTGGTCTATAGATAAAAATAGTAACCCAACTATCATTAAGAAGCCAAAGATCGACCCCTTGATGTTGAGCCTTTCCTTATTTTATCAATTAATGACCCTGTGCGAAGTAGTCCGCCAAAACCAAGTAGTGTTTTTAAGAATTCAGGGTGCATATAATTCAATTGCACAAAGTGTCTATGCAGGAACAAATATATGTCTCAAGTTGGGCATGTACAACATTCCAACCCTTCACCTATATAAATGTTAAAACCTGAGTCAGTTGATGTTGATTTTCATGAAGTTGCATTGAAGTTCCCAGTGAAAATGAATGATTGTATAAGCAAGTTATTTTTGAATGAATGAAATGAATAAATGATTGTAAGAGCAGGTCCATTTTTCAATGAATGAAATGAATATATGTACATGTTATTTTCATGTAGTTCTCACAAGTTTCGAGCGGTTTAAGTTACATGAAGTTTGTATATTAGGTTGTGCAAACTTCACACTTTGTATGCGAAGTTAGTTTGTGATGTTTTAACTATGAAGGATATCATAATTATAGTTATGCACACTTCAAACTATATACGCAAATTTAGTAGACTATTTGTGAAGTTTCTATAGGTTTTAGTTACTGAAAGTTCACATATATGGTTATGCGAACTTCATACTATGTATGCGAATTTAGTAAAATATTTGCGATGCTTTGAGGTTTCAATTTAATAAGAGGTTTACAAATATAGTAATGCAAACTTCATGAGGTTCATAAAAAAATTGTGTGAATCTACCTTTTAATGAGAGGGCGTAATACTCAGGGGAGATCATATTCATACATTATGAGAACCTCAGTAGGTCCGATATGTGAAGGTTAAAATGGTACTTTTAAAGCAAGGCGTTTGTGATTTTGAACATTGAGCAGATTTTTGAAAATTATAATGTTTTTTTGGAAGCATGTCATTCTTGTTATACAGTACAATCATTTTCCGTAAAAAAAATTTGATCTGAGGGTTGGTTCTTAGGTATTTAATCATGGAGAACACATTTATATGGTTAAATAAGAAAAAAAAAAACACTTTTACAATTGATATATGAAGGTGGTTTAGACGGTTTATACCTTTCTCGGCTTGACACACACACACACATATAGGCACTAGAATATGTTTACTAGAAATATGTGAACGGGAGTATGAACTGAGACTTTCATATTTTTTTCTTAAATTTCATCAAAAGAATTTGATCAAGATGCTTGGTTTTATAAAAAGAGACTCTTAGATTATCAAATTACCATGTATAAGAGTGATCTTTTGAGGCTTTAGAATCAATGCCTCAAAATTTTCATAAATACTCAAGCATCCAAAAATCACATTTTTTAATAAAAAATACATGATCCAATAGTTGATTCATATCAAATAGACTACGTCAAATTTATCTGCAAGGTTGGATTTGCAAAAAAAGTGTCAGAAATGCCTAGTTCACACTCTAGTTAAGATATTTCTAGTTGACATATTCTAGTGACCCTATATATAAACACACACTAGCCTCGTGGGTAAGCAACCCCTTAGTTAGAACTCATAGGAGGATGTTTTAACCAAATCTAACCTCATAGATGTGTTAATCATGGTCAAAATAGTAGGAATCAACCCTTGGATCATAGTTTTTCAACGTAAAAATATATTTTTTTGAGGTTTGAAAATTTGTTGACATTTCAACCCTTGTAAACTCTCATGTACAAGTTAGAAAAACATGATCCAAAGGTCAGTTTCTACTAAACTTAATATATAGATCACATTTGGAGGGTCAAATGAGCAAAAACATAGAAAAAAGTAAAATTGTTACATTTTTTCATCAAGGGTTCCTTATCCACGAGGATAGCAAACATTCCCCCCCCCTCTCTCTCTCTCTCTCTCTCTCTATATATATATATATATATATATATATATATATATAAGTCGGGGGGATTGTCTAGCCAAAGGAAGGTCCAAAATCTACAACCAATGATTATCATACAACTTCCCTTCTCCAATGCTTGAGCATCTAATCAATCAAACCTCATATACTTGTTCTTTATAATTTATTTAGTAAAAAATATGTTTTACATGAAGCCTTTATGATATATAGGCATGTTTTTAGAAACATGAAAAATCAATGACTCACAATGCATTTAAAACTTTACAATACAAAGTATTATGAGCCCTTTATTTTTAGCATTTTAAAAACACATTTAAACATCAAAAATTCATAATCCAAAACATGTTGCTCACTAAATTAATGATAAAAATTCAATATGTAAAGTTTGATCAATGAAAAACTCAATGATGAGAGAAGGAATACCATCGATTATCATCAGTTATAGATTTTGGACCTTCTTTTGGTTGGATGGTCTCCATTACCAATATATATATATATATATATATATATATATATATATATATATATATATATAGAGAGAGAGAGAGAGAGAGAGAGAGAGAGAGAGAGAGAGAGATGAATTCGATGTATGTTAGACCCTTGTGCGTGCCTTTAAGGCAAAAAGAGCTTTTAGTGGCTTTTAGCAGAGGTCGTGATCGCTGCTAAAAGCCTTTTTTTTTTTGCCTAGGCTTTTAGTGATGGTCAAAGACTGCATATAGGCATATGATCTTATGCCTTTCCGTGTGTGTGCGTTCTAGATCATTTATCTTCTACACAGTCTCAAACTCCTTTAAAAAACATTTTTCCATTTGTTATATATGCATATGTAGAGACTAGAATATGAAAACTAGAAATATAAGAATTATTGCGAAAACTAAGCATTTCCAACATTTTTCTGGGACTTGGAAGGAGTACCATATTGAAGTTAACAAATATTTTGGAGCATTGTTTAAATCATACAACAATGAGGCATAAGCAAACCTTCAACTCATGAAGTATGAACTTTGGGAGTGTCATATTGATGTTTTATAACTATGGGATTGCTTAATTATATTGAATACTCAAAATTGTTGGTGATTAGTCTTATGTAATAGTTTACTGGTTTCAAAATGATTCTACCATAACTAATTTGTCATGAACATGGGTTCAAACAGGTAGAATTATGTTAATCTGTAATATCGTATATTTTCACACTTAGTTAAATTTGAGTTCTTAAAAAAATTGACTAAGTATAAAAGAAAAATCAGTTAAACCTCGATAATAGACCTATGTTCTTTGAGTCCGAAACTTGACCTAGGTCTCATCAACAAGGTCTAAACGAGCCAATTTAAAGGTGCAAAAAAGTTTTAATTTTGACCATTAAATTCAGGCAAAATTCGAGTTAAACTCATACGAATTTCAGAAGCAAAATTCAAGTTATATATTGTTGAATGCGTCTCGAAATTTTGATCGTAGCAATATTTTACTTTTCTAAAATCGGGCTAAGGTTGACCCGAAAATTGTTTTTTTTTTTCAAAAAAGGACCACCTCTATGGGCCGGGTCCGAATTTGGATCGGGTTGGATCTAATGTAAATGATTCAAATTAATATGAATCTAGATTCAGTCCAAGACCCATATTAAATTAGAGCTAATCCAGCTTGGGACCTAATTGAATTTTTTGATATAGATTTGGATCTTGGATTCAGATCTAAATCCCAAATCCATACCTAACAATAATATAGCTTTAAATTCATTTTTATATTCAAATTAAAGTTAAAAAGGCCCCCAAAGGAATGAGATACCTTCTGAAAGTTTCTGGATGATTATTTAGTAATAAGTAATTAAATTATTATTTAATGATATTAATTCCAAATTTCAAAAGTTACTTTATGGTAAGTCTTTAGAAGAATCTACCCTAACCAAAAAAAAATGAGGGGAGAAAAAAGGTAAGTGAAAGTAAAAGAAGGTAATTAGTGAAAAAAAAGAAAGTAGCAAATGAGGTTTGAAAAAGTCAACAAAAGAGAAGGTAGAGGAAAAATAGGGAAAGTGGGATTTGGAGATAGAGTGGGACTCTATCTCCAGCCCAGCATATGGGAAAACCCTAGAGGGGCGTCACCTCTAAAGAATTTCTTAAAAGAAGAAAAAAAGAAAATTGTGAACTGCAGAAAAAGAGAGAAAGAGAAAGAGAAAGACAAAGGGAGAGAGAGAGAGACATGCGAAGAAGAGGAAGAAGGGAGAAGTTGTCTTCCCCTCCATATAGTCGAAGCATATTGGGTTCTTTTCAAACTTCACAAAAAAGGTACAGGATCTTCTCTCTTTTCAAGAATGTAAATCGGGTTCTACGGAGTATATTAATAGAAATACAAAGAAGAAATTCGATTTATTCTTCTGTAATAGTGTTTATGTATATATATACTGTTGTCGATTTTTCTTTCTTGAATATATATATATATATATATATATATATATATATATATATATATATATATATATATATATATATATATACTTGTACAGATCAGTTATCTCTTATACAGATCTGTCTACTTTTATAAGTAAACAAGTTTGCACAGATTAGCCACATGTAGTGTGGGCCGAGTTGGACTCGTCTGACACATACACACATGGGACAGATCTACCATGACTACCCATACACAGATCTAACCCAGATCTGCTGCAATGTGAGGTTAGTTGCACGGGTCTGACACACATACACATGAGACAAATTTGGGGCAGATCTGCCATGATTGCCTATACGCAAATCTGACCTAGAAGGTTAAAAAAAAAATAATGCATACTGAAAGGTTGATATCCAATGTACAAGGAATGTTAGATTTGATATCCAATGCAAAGTGAATGCTAAACCTGATATTGAAGAATACTGAGATATATTACACGATGCATAGTTCAATCAACTGCATATTTGTGTTTTTCTAAATGAGATCATAGGCTGACAGATGATATATTATGTAAGTTCATGTTTTGAAAAATATCTAGTAAATGGGTAATATAAAAGTGGGTACTGAAATTTATTTTTATGTTTTTCATTTCTGTATGAAATCTGGTCATAAATTGCCGAATGATACCTGATGATATATTAGTATAAGATCAAGTTATGAAGGTTCAAGTTTGATATATATATATATATATATATATATATATATATATATATATATATATATATATTGTAGGAAAGAGTAATGCATGTCCCCATGTGATTGGAAGCAACACAAACTCAAAACTGTTAGCAGATGAGGATTGGCATAATCTCCATCCTACTTGCTTAAAAAAAAAAAACCCACAGGGGCCGATATAGGGCCTGTCAGGTACAGTCGAACCAGGTTTAGCTAAACTAGTTTTCACATGTCAAGTCTAGCCGAACCAGGTTCGGCTGGGAAGGTTTAAGGACTATTAGGACCAGCCGACCTGGTCGGCTGGGCATGAAAAAAAATGAAGATAAAATCAACTGCTTCATGTCTAGTAAGAGTATCTAGTGCACATCACCTTGTGTTGGGACATTGTAGGTTCAAAACCCAAAGGTATAGCTGTATTACTGGTGGGGTTTGTCCAACCCCAGCTGCCTGTCCATAACAGCCTATAAAAGAACACTATATGGACGAAGCTGACCTGCCAATGCCTTGGCTGACTCAATCGTCTGGACATACTGGTCATTTGCTCAGCCCAGTCGATTGAGTAGGCTGGGTTGAACCATTTTAAAAAAGAAAGACATAATTACTCTATCCATATGAAAAATTGATCCAAATACCTCTTCATATTTCAGATTTATACATGTCAAGTATTTGACAAGATACATATGTTGGTTTTCGCATGTTAAGTATTCAAATTTCTCTTATTATATGTTTAGCTTTTTGATGGGATAAATACTCAAGCTATGTACATAAATGTGCAGATTTAAGCATATATAAAATTCTGATTTAATGTGTTATCATCATCCAGATTTACACATGTTATACATGCTTATGTTATAAAAGTTCAAATTCGCATGTATGAGAGGCTTATGTTATTTCTGGATTGATATATATAAAAAAGTTTAGTTTCATGCAAGTAAATATATAGACGTAGACATACATTATATGCAGTCTTGCGTTGACATACATGTATAAATTTTCACATGATCTTTACTGAGCTCTTATACATATGTCATGAGAACATTTGAATGTGTTCCTATACCTACCAATGCTATCCCGTGTGCGGGTAGCAATGGTATGGCCTCGGTAGGTATGAGTGTCATACCCCGAGCTTGCTGAAAGGGCAAGGGCTAGTTGGTGATACATGTTTCTGACATTTAAAGTGTTGTCTACATAAATATGAATGAAATGAAAATTTATAACTTAAAATTGGGATTTGCATAATGAGCATGAGAAAAATCATGAAAATGAAAGTTGTAATTTGTATAATGTGATCATATACATGAGAGATTAGTTATTCATATATATTCTTGTTTAATATATGTGAATGTGCATTTAAGTGCGTATAGAATGACTGCATAAGTAGCATGTTCATTATGGTTTTTGCATTAGATGCATCAGTGGTAAAAAATGGATCACCGCAGGCCGTGTGGGCCTTGGGCATATATTGCTCCATGATTAGATTATACATCACAAAAATCAACTTAATGTTTTTAAACTAATTACACTGTTTCATGTGCTAATGAGCCGTGGTCCTGTGATTAGTTTCACATCTTGAATTGTGAAACGAATGTTTGGCTTTTGCATGCTAAATTGCAAAACAAAGAATTGTAATAAATCATTATTTTAAATGAAAAGATAAACAAGAAAACAATGTAATAAAAGTTCTCCTGCATGTCTCTTCTTTAGTGTGAGAATCTTGGATTATGATTTTGGGAAACCGTGAGAATACTAAAACTCCATGTGCGTTTGTGCTCCTGAACCCAACTAAGTGGTTCACCTCCTGACCACAGTTTTAGGAAGCTTATGCCATTTTGCCTCGGATAGTGTGTAGATACAGTCGTTGTTATTAGTATACCAAGAAAGTGGTATTAGTGGATGTTGATTTCCCTAATATCCTGATTTTAGATGCTAAATTCTAATGTTTCGATGAATTATGCTGAATCCTGAGATCGATCGAGGGCCAAGTAGAAAACCCAATATTAAAATACCAGTTTGTATGTTAAGCAACAACTGGAGATCCAACTTGAACTCAAGAATTGTTTATCTGTTTTGAGTATCCGTGGGTTATGGTAATAAAAAGAGAAACAAAAATGTGTACACTAAATAAGGACATGCATAAGAAAACTCTGATAATAACTGATGTCTTCTTTTTGTGAAATATTTTTTGAAAAGATATTTTTTTTATGAAAAACAATGTGAAAACCAAACACCAAATATAAAAAACCGATTCTCACTAGTGGTAGAGACCAGGTTGCACCCAAGGAACAGGGAATACTTTGTATTCAAACACGTAATTAACTACTCTTTAGTGCCAAAATTACAAAAATGTACGAAAAGAAACTACTTATTATAACCAATGAATACCCTACGCAAAGGGTTTAAAATGGTTTTATTACAGCCCGATATTTAATTGAAATTCAAATCCTAATCTAAAGAAAAGTAAACTAGTCTTCTACGCTTATGCCTCACGTAGTGTATTTGAAAGCTCACACAGGATATTACTTGCTTGCTCCTGCTCTACGCTTTCCTGCACAATCCAAAACACACGAGCAACACAAAAGAAAGACTAAAACAATACTATATGAAATGCACTAAATGAAAGCTAAAAATTAATTTGAAACAAGAAATGATACCGCTAAACGAAGGCAATTGCAAATATGAATGCAATATTCACTAAATGAAAACTAAATGCTAAATGACAAGTAAACACATACTAACATCAAAATGCTAAACATATAATTAAATGCTAAATATCTACACACTAAACAACAAGTAAACAAACCAATGCCGGTGAAATCAAGCAAAATACTAAACACGCTAAAATGCTAAAACAGATAAACATACACTAAATGATGTACAGGTAAGACTAATATGATATGCATGTGCAAGTGACTAACTTGCTATGCAACTTATATAAATGCTGAGTGATAATTCAACTAACACACAACAATGAAACTATATATGCAAACTAACACAATAATGCAGCTAATGTAAAACAGAGACCATGCAAATGCAGGGAAACTGATGCTATGTATGCAAACTGATGGTGCAGATCTAAGATGCTAGTGCTCAATGTCGGGATGTTGATCAACAAAGGACTACACAAATGCTGTTAACATTCATACTGCTGCGCTAAACAGAGGAACATGATGCATATAAAACAATGAATCTGCTGAACGAAAATCACAGATATAAGAGGGAATGTCGTTCATTGCTGTAGATCTTAACCGATGCTCAATACCAGATGCACGATATGCAACAAATGATACAAAAAATGGACAGATCCAATGCTGATAAAAATGATGCTATAATATGAATGTAACTGCACACCATGCAAAGACAATAAGAAAAAGATGCAACCAAGAAGAAGTAAAATAGATGCTAAAATGCAACCGCATTAGATACAACTACATTATGCTATCACATTATACT
Organism: Nuphar pumila; assembly: GCF_984573655.1. Classification (NCBI taxonomy): domain Eukaryota; kingdom Viridiplantae; phylum Streptophyta; class Magnoliopsida; order Nymphaeales; family Nymphaeaceae; genus Nuphar; species Nuphar pumila. The sequence continues at coordinate 33,500,827 of NC_143253.1, read as the reverse complement.
AAAATGCACATTATGCTATCACACACATTAGATGCAAATTATGCTAAAATGCACATTATACACAGATGCTAGAATCAAACTACAAATGGATGCACAACAAACCGTGAATTTCACAGTGGATTTCAGAGCAGAAACCGTGAATTCACGGTGATTCACAACAGATGCTGTGAACAGAACACAAACCATGAATCTCACAGTGATTTCACAGACCAAAATTCGTGAATAACAAACCGTGAATCTCACAGTGATTCAGAGCATCCGTGAATTTACCACCAGATTGATCAATTCTTCACTGCCGATCAGATCAGATTGCTATCCGACACTGATCTGAGCAGAGGAACATCAACTCTTAGCGTAATATGAGCACAGATCAACCGATGATGAATTCACCGGTGAATCAAGTTCAGATCATTACAATAGATTGATCTCTACAGTGAAATGTGTAGCAAGGTAGATTAAAAAACAAATGTAAGTTGAATGGAATGATGCATGAAAGATTACTACAGAAACATAGAATGAATAGATGATACAAAATTCGATCTAAGTATTTAATTTTTTTCTTTTCAAAACAACTACAACTAATCTGAAATGCAATCAACAGAGAGAAGAAGAAGAAGAAGAAGAAGAAGAAGAAGAAGAAGAAGAAGAAGAAGAGCTACTTACAGATTTAGTTTGGGTTGAGAGGAGAGGTGGACTCCATCATTTGCGCCACCATCGGTGTGTAGCTTCTCTGCCAGAAAGAAAGAAGAGGGAAAATAGAAGAAGAGAAGAAGAGAAAAGAGAGGGAAGAAGAAGAAGAGGGAGAAATTCCAGCAAGAGAGGAGAGGGAAGAAGAGAGGGAGGCATGCTTAGAGGAGGAGACAACTCCCTTCCTACCTTACATGAGCTTTTAAAGCTCATGTTAGGGTGTTTTAAAAAAATTACAAAAGCCCTCTTGCTATTTCAAACAATTCCAAAACAAGGCTCCCTAAAGATATTTTCTTTTCTAATGCACTAATTCCTTATTTATTTAGCAAATCAAATCCATAACTATTTCTAAAAACTTTATTTTACTAACTTAACTTACTAAAACTACTTGCAAGTGATAAGCTTCGAACTAAATTGCAAATTAAACTCATTTTTCAAGCATTTTTTATTTTTTATTCTTTTTACATGTTTATCGAAACTAGCAACAAACTTGGGATTTTAATGCATTTTTCTACTGAATCATGCATAGTTTAATATGAATTAAACACTAAAATGTATGCATGATCAATAACTTAATAGGTTATTCATACAAGTGCATCGAATCCATACATTTTACTGTTCTGCATTAGATCATACAACCTTATTGCTTTCTGAAATGTGATATCTCCTGTTATATAATTCTTATTCTTAGAATGCATAAATGATCAATTGAAGTATGAGATAATTGTTACATTTCCTCTAAGAATATTGTTTTAATCTAATTTATGTCCTTTCTACTTATTTGAGTTGATAGAGGAATTCGTACATAGGATCTCGCATTTGGACACCCTACTTCTTGTGTTTTTCGCAGCCTCTGAGACTTAGTGATGAGACTTGCTACTTCGAGAAGCTATGAAAACTACATGACTGCTAGGCAATGCTCAATTTTAGAAAGAGGGGCTCCACTTTGAGACTTATTTTTATTATTGTTATTGTTATTATTATTCATGTTCATGGTCTCTAGACATTACAAATTTTATTGAATAAAATTGGTTTGATTTCGGTGATAGTAGTGTAAGATCCCTTGTGGTTGTATATATGGTTATGATTGTAAGACCCTAAATCTCTAGGATTGTTTTCATAATTTTTTTTTAAAATTTATCACTTTTTAACAGATATGAGTTGGGGTTGTAACATAACCTAACTCAACACAGTTTGCTAATATCATCAATGTATCATGCATGTTGAAACAAAACACTCTTGCAACAAAGTGCCTAATTTAAATGCACCATTCTCAATCTAGACAAGGCTCACCATTCTCAATCTAGACAATGATCTCAGTTGCATTATGAAGAGAGAAGAAACTAAAAAAAACATCTAAATGGGGTCTCAGGTAGGATGCGTCAGACGACTTTGGGCGAGCAAAGGCCTCTAGCGAATCGGGCCTCTGGAGGGTTGGGGCTAGTGACTATAGTGAGCTTGGGGCAACAACGACAAGGTGAAGACAAGAGAAGGAGAGGTGACAGTTCTCTGACATGCACTTTGAGGGTTCAATGGCAGGCAACAACGCAGGTGGTGGCATCGTGGGCTCAGACAGTAGCGAGGTGTGATGAAAAAAATAGTGTGAAGTAGATGTGATGTGTTTGTGTGTGTATATATATATATATATATATGATCAACTGTTAATGTTTTTCAAAGTCGCCAAATACTCTAATATTAGATATTATACCCAAATTTGTCTTTAATGTTTTTGGTCATCATTGAAATTCTTTCTATTTAATATGATGTCAAGGACATATCTGCAAAAAGTAGCACCAAGTAGGAAACTAGTAAACTATCACATACAGACTAATCATCAACAATTTTGAATATCTAATTCAATTAAGCAATCCCATAGTTATAAAACATCAATATGAGAATGCTCCCGAAGTTCATACTTCTTCAGTTGAAGTTTTGCTTATACCTCATTGTTGTATGATTTAAACAATGCTTAAAAATATTTGTTAACTTCAATATGGCACTCCTCCCAAGTTTGATAAATTTCTCTATGATGACCTTCAAATATAATGTAAAATTTGCAACCTAGCATTGTGTTAATGTACCCGTAACAAAATTTTTATAATTTGTTATTAATATTGCAAGGGCTTAAGGGGAAAGTTTTAAATGATACTCAATTTCTTTATAATTGCCTATAAAAGCAATTGAACAAGTGAACAAGAGTAAGGATGGGATTTCTCCAAAAGAACATACATTTCAACTTTAATACTAGACTTGAAAACAAGAGTAGGACAAAGCTTTCTCCAAAAGTATAATGCCCCAAAATCCTGGGCTTGAAACCTTTTATGAAAAAGGTTGAAAACTTTAAAATCGATTATTTATCCGAGTTTGAAACAAGAGTTCAGCAAAAAATCATGTTTGAAATAGCAAGTCCTTAGACCTTGGGCACATTACAACGCAAACTTCCCTTTACAATCGATTTGCAACTCAAATATATTTATTGAAATAAACAGAGTTTTGGTAACACAGTTTTGATAATTCAGAGTTTAATTCAAAAGAAAGGCTTTCAAAGAAGTTCTATACCATATTTTTACCAAAATGTCCTCAAAAGCGTAATGTTAGAAAAATGGTCTCGCCTTGAACTCATCACGTCATCGCAAGCTGTCTCAACCTGTCCACCACCTGCCCATGAAATAAGTCAATTTTGCGAAAAACTAGTACGAGTGCAAAAGACAAGGAAGAACAAAGACTGCAATAAGTAAGATAATTTCTCAACTAAACATGAGAAGTAAAACTATCAAAGCGATCCATAGATGTTGTTGAGTATGACAAATCAAACTCCAGTAAAACAAAGTAGTAACAGAGAAAGTGCTAAATAAGCAAAGTAAACAACTGTAGCAGTCTTACTAACTCTAAAGGTAGGGAGTAACTAACTTCACCAAACAGTCAAGCATTGTAAGCACGATAACTGAATAAGATTAACAATCATAATTAAGTTTACCATGCATGCAATAACCTTTGAATTCTTTAGTTCACTGGCAAGTAACTACATTAATCATAAAGTGCAAGCCATTGCACAACAAATAGTTTATAAGCTATATGTGATAAGCAATCACACAACAACAATAATATATATAACCACAAGGTGTAGGCAACTTGTAAGACAAACAACTACATTAGTTCTAGTTGTAGACAGTTCATAAATTACGAACCATGAGCAGTTACATTCGTTGTAAGAGATGCAAGTCAACAAGTGCTATATTACAACAAGCATGAACAATTCAACCAAGTAGTAAGTCACATGCTAATATATTGCAACTAGCGTAATGCTTATTATCATAAGCATTTAACTAGTACAAGCAACTAGTTATTACTAGCAAGAAATTGCGTAAGCAGTTCAACAAACAAGAACATCACTACAACAGGCGTGCATAGTTCAACGAGTGATATACATTGAACTACAAAGCAACCAAGTAAGAAAGTCATGTCACAACACACACATCTCATAATAAGGTGAGCAAATTATATTTTGTTCTCATTATTAGCGGGCTACTGTGGGTACGCACAGGAAAAACATAGAAACAATTGAGATTGATCCGAGGGTGTATTATGTCATGTATTTTATGATACCCCGAATGACTGACTGAGTCCACTCCTAAGGGTATGGTCAATGACCAAGAGAGTAAATCTCCAGAGGCATTCGTGGCCCATGGATGCATCCAAACTTCTGCAGAAGTGGCCTGAAGGTTATCTTTGTAGCATTCTCCCTTAACTCTGATGACTGGGGAAGCAGAGTCACTTGCCCGAAACAACCATTAATGACTTGTCCATCAGAGTTTTGTACCATCCATCATCTCTCTTGAAGAACCATGTTGAACGAGCACGACAAAGGTTTATTAACCGTCGTCTTATTCTATATGCTCGGAGCCATCATGCTCGCTCGAGCATCTTGCCTGTGAAGGCGCATAATCACCATTATGTGAATTATACAAGCCAATGCACATTCGAGGCAACCACACACCTCTCATCCTACTCACCGCAGTACGTAACATACCTGTTCAAAAGTACAACCGCGATGAGAGGGATCAACTTATAGCGAGGGTAACAACATCACCATATTGTGATCTCAGACACATGCCATTGCACGTTCGAGGTAGACATAGATCTCCCATCCTATTCATCGTAGTACACAATGTACCTGTTCAAAAGTACAACTACGATGAGAGGGACATGAATTTCTCAAAAGGAAATCCCCACAACAATGCTTTGTCGATAAAATATGGTGTAACCATTCAAGTTCAAACTTGTCATGCTCAAGTCCTTTAGACCGTCACGAGCCTCTTGCCTGTTAGGCAAGCATCGATATTATATGCTTAACAGAAAGCGTCAAAACACGTCTCGAGGCTACTACAGACCTCAACTCCTGCTCCTCATAGTCCGATATATCGTAGATGACTAAGAGTACTATTACGAGGAGAGGGACATAGATTTCTCAAAAGAAATCCATCAGCAATAAACTCGCAAAAGAAGGAAGATCACCAATTATCTTAGTTTTGCCAAAAAACCCAATAACTAGGTCTCGCATCATGGGTGATGCAACACCGATCTAGCAATAATGCAGGTTCCTCAATAAAATCATTGCCCATCTCATGCACACGCCCTTAAACAAGGTTATCTGAATTGTACCAGATACGCGAATTGAAGTTGTAAACACTTCCCCCAAATATATCGATTTGGGAGATCCAGTCGCTATCTCACAAAAGGCTTTTGAAATATGCTTTACAAAACTATACGTTTCGAAAATAGGTTGGTGCTTAAAAGTCATACTTTTTGGATAACCAAGTGCATAAGTGTGCATCGTGTCTTTTAAGACAAATGAACAAGTTGAAATGCGCTCGAAGCTGCAGTCAGTGAGTGCAAGCCAACAAAGAGCAAGCCTGTGCACGTTATAGTGCGGTGATAGAGTACGATCGATCCGCAAAGTGCAAAACTGCATATCGAGCGCAAAAACCTTGTAAGCAGCGCACAAAGTACAAAACCGTACCGCAACTAATCGACTAGGCAAGTGCATGAATACTCAAAGCAATGCACGAGGTAGAAAACCGTACCTCAGCTAAATCAAACATGCAAGCAAATGAGTACACAAGGCAACACACGAGATACGAAACATACTTCGGCTAAACAACTAAGCAAGATACGTGAACACTCAAAGGAATGCACGAGATACGAAACCACACCTCAACCAAATCAAACATGCAAGCAAATGAGTACACAAGGCAGCGCACAAGATACAAAACATACCTCGGCTAAAGAACCAAGCAAGATACGTGAACACTCAAAGGAATGCACAAGATACGAAACCGTACCTCAGCCAAATCAAACATGCAAGCAAATGAGTACACAAAGCAGTGCATGAGATACAAAACGTACATCGGATAAACAAGCATGCAAGCAAGTAATATGCAAGGTAGAAAAGCATACTAAAAGGAAAGCCTTGACATATAAAGAGCGGGACAACAGAAAGGAAAGTGCAAAAAGTAAATGCGAAACAGAAGCCTAAGCACATAAAGCGCAACATCAAAGTAAAGACAAGTAAAAATCCATGACACATAAAGCGCGGGGCAACAGGAAAGTAAAGCACAGAAAAGTAAAGAGGACAAGGATCACGAAACCACGTCCTTGAATTAAAAAACATGAAATGTAAAGACAAAAATTAAAAGTCTGGGCACATATAGCGCGACAGCAACAGAAAAAAAATGCAAGAAAAGTAAAAAGGACAAGGATCGCGAAACCGTGTCCTTGAGTTAAAAGACATACATATATATTTTATATGTATACATATATCATCGTCCTCTTTCACTTTTAATTATCTTTCCCTATTTTAGCATTTATGCGTTCATTGTCCTTTTATGCAAGAATCCCCTACCTTGAGGGGTTGCAGTCCAGCATACACTTGCGAGTGTAGGTAAGCATGGACTCAAGCTACGAAGAGCGAGCCGACTTCGCCTTTCAACCTGCGAGCGTAAAAGCGTTAGCATGCAAAAATACAAACGAAAAGTGGGTCCGATAAGACCTGCAGCAGTACCGAACCCCGATTAGAGAGCACAACTCCGTGTAGAAGGACAACAAAGGCAGGGTGTCTTGGGTTCCCTGCTTGCTCGAACAACAAAGGCCCCCTGACAGGGCCTTGCTACCCACCGACAGCAAGCAGAGGCAGAGGCAGAGGCAGAGGCAGAGGCAGAGGCAGAGGCAAAGGTCAGGCCCCTGTTTGCCGAACAAAAGCAAAGAGAGAAGAGGGGAACAGGGAGGGATCGACCACTCCCTTCCAACCAAAACATAGGGAGACGACAGGGGCTGGCCCCTGCCGACCCATCCGAACACAGAGAGGTGGCAGGGGCTCGACCCCTGCCCACCCAGCGAGAAAAAGAGAGGGAGACGATGACAAGGCTCGACCCCCTGCCGTCGTTTCTAGACTCAGGAAAGTGGCAGAGGCTCTACCCTTGCCAACCTACCGAGAACCAGAAGGGAGGTGGCAGGGGCTCGGCCCCTGCTGACCAACCTGAACAAGAGGCAAGCAGAGGGGGCCCTGCCACCATGCCGACCAAGGCACAAGGGCCACCCGGGAGCCCTCTGCCAAACAGAGGAGGCGACGCATGCGACAACCCTGCCGCCTGCCAGAAGGGAAAAGGGTAGACGACCTAGGGGAGGTGCTCAACACCTCCCTCCCTGGCAGACCCAGAGCCACCATGATGGTGGCTCTGGTCCACCGACCCGAGAACAGGAGGGTCGAGGGAGATGAAGAAGAGATGAGACAAGGAGGAGGGGTGCTCGACACCACCCTCTTGGTAGACCCAAAGCCACCCATGATGGTGGCTCTGGTCCACCGACAACAAACAGGGAAAAAGGGGGAAAAAGGGAGGCAGGAGGTCACCGACCGACCTCCTGCTGATGTTTCCAACGAGAAAACAATGCGAGAGGAGATAGGGAGATACCTCAGAAGACGACAAGGATGAGAGAGTCGAGGGACGACTCAGGAGATGGTGGCGGCAACGAGACCTTGTTCGACAGGTGAAAAGGGACGAAGGAAGGAGAGGAAGCAGCCAACATGCGATTCCGACAAGCAAAGGGAGCTCCGACGTCAGGGGCTCCTCTGCAGAACCGAAGAGGCACAAGGAAGAGAGTAACAAGGCTGTTGGGGGTCATCAGAAGGCCTCCGACAAGCAGCGGGTGACCGAGATGGGGGTTTGGCGAAGACCATCAACGCATGAGGTTGGATGGGAGGACTCGTCGCTAGGACTCGCAACCACGCCAACATCAGACGATCGAAGAATGGAGTATCTGCTGAGGCCACCAGACTGGGGGTGGTTGCTGGTGAAAGTCGAGCAGGGGCAGCGAAGACAAGGTGTTATCATTGCAAAATTTTACTTTTGCAAGTCAAACTGACTTTTAAAAAAGATTTTGAAAATAACCCGCCTCTATTTTAAAATAAGGATAATTCCGAAGAATGAGAATCGCCTATCGGTACGAGGTTCAACCGTTCCTGGCACCATAACCAGAGGTAATCGAACCAAGGATCAATCTAGTGCTTTGCTTTGTTCAACTTATCTAAATCAATGTTTTATTCCTAAATATACAAATAATCAGGCATGTGCTATGACTTTGGAAAATTTTGACTAAAAATCATGATGTACGCTTCAGAGATTTAAAATACTGGGAAAATCCTTGGAAAATAATACATTTTGAAAATCATGAGCCTCGTTAAGAGAATATTTCTAAAGAAAAGAAATGCCAATTTCTGAGAAAAAATCCAAGTGTTTCAAGAAAATCGATTTTGAGGAATTTCAAATAACTTGAGAAAAACTTGATTTCTCTGAATTCGAACTTTGAAGTAAAGAATCTAACTTACAAAATCATGGATTGAGTTTGAGAAAGTACTTGAAAATCCTTGAAAGAACCCAAGGTTTTGAGAAAGTCAATTTCTGAGGAAAATCTAGCAATTTTGAGGAAAATATGTTTCTTTGAAATGAAATTGGAAAATAAGTCAAAAGAAGGGGCGTGTAGCCCTGTGAAACTTTTATTTTCATGATGCAATCTAAACCTGAATGATGTATGAATATGATTTTGAGAAAAGATTTCTGAAGATTTTTGAGAAAATTGTTTGGAAAAGAGAGTTTATGTGCCTTATAGAACTTTAATGAAGTAAATTTGCCTCATATCCTTGACTATGACCACAGATATGGATTGAATATACCTCATTTGATTCTAAAAGAAGAAAAACATTTATAAAAGATTGAAATATGCAATGGTTTTTTAAGATAGCCTAAGAGTGTAGGTTGATTGTGTCTTAAGAGAAGATGATAAATCTGGATTTGTTCGTATTCTGACTATGACCATAAATACAAATTCAATTGAGTTTATTAACTTCTTATAAGCTAGTGCACGTGCCATTCATGTAGACCATTGTGAGTTTGAACATGCATGAATCATCATTCATCACACATTGACATTTATATGAAGAAATAAAATATATATAATGCAACCCTATTCTAAGCAGGAAAAATAAACTTTTATTCCAAATTTACATTTAATTTACATCACTAATTGAATTGAAATAAAAAGGAATAAAAGAAAAAATACAGTCTTGAATATCCCTGCAAAACTAGAAAGCTTTTTAGTAAAGATATGTTGGCTTTTCTGGGTTTATCCAGTAATATCTGGAAATCACTGGATTTATCCAGATATAAGCCATTTTCCATGTTTCTTTAAAATAAATATAATAAAATATGATGTAAAATTGAAAAAATAATGAATATAAACAACTTTAAAATTCAGAATTTGGAAAAAATTGACAAAAATACCCCTGAAAGCAAGACTATGACCTTAAAATCAGGGTTTTCATAAAATATTTTGGTAAAATTTTGGATTTAGGGCTCAAAAAGATTCAAATCAAGCCCAAATCGGATGTGTAGTATGCTAACATGATTATAAACATAAACAACCCTAATAACAAACTTTTATGAAAAAATTAGAAATATCACAAAATCATGATTTTTGCCAGTGTTTCGCTCAAACCGGGACTCCGCGGGCACCATGTTTTTGCAATTTAAACAAATAATATATCAAATGAATACAAAAATTAACCAAAACCAATATGGATAGCTCTGATAACCCTAAAATTAAAATAGAATAAAAAAGATACATTTTTGACATTATTTTAATACAAAAATCAGATAAAACCGAAAAATATGCGATTTTGCCCGCGGACACGTACCTGTCATAGTGTCAGACCCGAATCAGAGATCAAATCAACATAGAAATTCATAAATTTTTATAGAGATACTAGACAGTAAATCAAAGATTTCCCTTTTTACAAATCAGAAAAATCATTTTCGGTTAGGTAGATATCATTCCGACAAAATACGCTTGATTTTAACGAATATAAAACATATTAAAACAGGTACTTCCGGTTTTGTGTACAGGAAAATATAACAAATTATATTAAAAAATTATGAAATTTTAGTAGTGAACAACAGATACACAAAGGAAATTATGAAATTTTAAAATGGGGTTAAAATCATCGGATGACAATCAGAAGTTCTGAAAACAGGGTCATAAACAAACTGAAACTCTAGACCAGAGTCCTAAACCAACTGAAACTCTAGACCAGAGTCCTAAACCAACTGAAACTCTAAAATTTAGTTTTTTGAAAGCCAAACGAAGAAGTTTTTGAAGGATTTTATCAAAACTGGTGAAAATAAATCGAAAGATGCAGTCAGGGTTAGAGTCCTGATTCAACCGAAACTCTGAAATAGAGTTCTGAATCAATTGAAACTCTGCAAAATAAATTAAATTTTGAAAAACAAGTAGAGAAAATAAAAAAAGAGGTAGAAACAATAATCAGGATGGAGTCCTGATCGGATTAGGTCTCTGAGACAGAGTCCTGATCGGACTAAAACTCTAGATTTTTGGTATTTTCTAAAAGACATATGAAAGATTTTTCGAAAACCAGTGAAAATAACAACAAACAGTGAAATCAGAACAGAGTTCTGATTCAACTGGGACTCTAGGGACAAAGTCTTAATTTGACTAAAACTCTTAAAGTTTTGAGTTTTCTAAAAAAACAAATGAGAGGATTTTAGAAAATAAGTGAAAATAAGATACAAATTGAAGTCAGGTTCAGAGTCCTGATCTGACTAGGACTCTAAGAATCTTTGGCTTTCTGAGAAGCAAATGATGAGATTTTAAAATGGACTTTTGAAAACAAGTGAAATGAAATAAGAAAATGAAATCAGAATAGAGTCCTGATTCGATTAGTACTCTGGGACAGTCCTAAAATTTTGAAACTCTGTGATAAAATTGTAATAATTTTGAAATTTGATTTTCTGAAAAGATAAATGAAGAGATTTTTGAAAGATTCTCTCAAAATTGAAGTCAGGGTCAGAGTCTTGATCCAACTAGGACTCTTGAATAGAGTCCTAGTTCAACTAAAACTCTGCATTTTGACTTCTTTCGAAAGATCTTAGAAGGTTTCCTAAAAAATAGGTGAAAACAACGAAAGATAGAGTCCTAATCCGACTGAAACTCTGAAGAAGAGTCATAATCCAACTAAAACTCTGAAATTTGGGCCCAAATGAAAGATTTTAAAAGATTTCTTCAAAAACAAGTAAAAATAGAGGTAAAAGATATAGTCCTGATGTGACTGAAACTCTAAAGCAGAGTCCTAGTCCGACTAAAACTCTAAAATTTTGACGAAAATGAAAGATTTCAACAAATTTTGTTGAAAATGAGTGAAAATAGAGATGAAAAGCAGAGCCCTAGTCCGACTGAAGCTTTGTGATAAAGTCCTAGTTTGACTGAAACTTTAAGATTTTGACTCTTTTGAATGTCAGATGACAAGGTTTTGAAAATAAGTGAAAACATGAATAAATGATGAAATTAGGATAGAGTCCTGATTCAATTAGGACTTTGGGAAAGAGTCCTAATTCGACTAGGACTCTAAGATTTTGGCCAAAATGAAAAGAATAGGCAAGAGATATGACTGCATTTGGTTTAGAATCAAAATGAAGTTTTGAAAATGTTTAAAAAGATGAAAAAGCAGAGTCCTGATCCAACTAGAACTCTGAAATTTTGAGAAATTTGATAAATGAAGAAATCTAGAAGTGACACCACCTAACTGGGTCTCATCTAAGGAATGAAATTAGTTAAAAATTGGTTTTAAAACAAACTAGATTATTTTTCTGAAGAAAAAAAATGTTTTTGAAATAAGAAATGCAAAGCCCTGAGGTTGGCCAAATAACAAATGTCAATTTAAAAACCCACTTTTTTGAGATTGCTTTCAAAAGAAAGGTTTTAAAATCGAATCTGGATTAGATGTTTAGAAAAACCAGAGTGCTGTATCTCAAAAATGAAATGAAATGCAATGAAATGATATGAAATGATGAGAAATGATAAAAAATGATGAGATATAACATGGAATGTCATGTGAAATGCAAACCTTGGATAAAAGATTTCAGGTATTGGACCCCGATCGACAATTGTACCAGTTTAAAAAGTGATAAAATTGATAAAAATGAACAAAATGATTCAAGAAATGGTTTTTGTCCCTGCAGGGTCAAGAGTGACACTGAAAACTGGAATTTTAACTGGTTTGAACTGAGTTCCAGGGTTTCAAAACTCAAATGAACTGACAAGATACTGACTCAACTAAACTCCTAGAGTGAACGATCGAGAAATGACATCATTTCTTAGAGAAATAGTGAGAAATGATCACTGGAGTGAAGTGAGTTACGAACAAAAACTGGGTTTAAGCTGGAACAAAGATTAATAATACTGAGATGAACTAAAATTGAAGCTCAAACACTAGCTCAACTGACTGGACTTAGCTCAATTTCGGCTGAAATGAGCTAAAATGGGATAAAACGAACTCCTAGACTGTGAGAAATGGATTTGAACTGAAACTATGCTGATTAAACTCTCGGTGAGATCAGGTTAGACCCAAGAGAATAGGGTCGACTGAATTTGACTAACCCGGAAACAATTGATTGGAATTCAAGTTAAAAATGAGTTCATTTCTCAAGAAATGAATCCATTTTGGGAAGAATGGTAAGAAATGAACATGATCTGCTCGTCGTGAGCTCAAGTGAGCTAGAAATGACTGACATTTTAACTATTTTGAGCTTAAAAATGAGATTGGTTGACTTTGACTGACGAGGATCTAAGGTGACCTAGGGGTAAAATGAGAATTTTACTAACAGAATGAGGGTAAAATGATACCTAAAAGGGAACATACCTAGGGTTAGACTCCTACGCTGACCTACAAGTTTGACATCTATGATAGGGGGGTGTCTGAACGAGAAAAATTTGGGGTGTTTACACAGGGATGCACCACAAAGAGGAATGAGAGCAGTGGTGGTGGCGTCGATCGGACATAGAGAAGAAGACGATGCCGAGGACAGGGGGTCGTCGATGCTTGGAGGTCGTCGGCGCTCGTAGGTCGGCGACAACGAGGATGCCAACGAACATGGTCGGAGAGAGACGGTGTCAGGGAAGGGTGGCTCACCCGAGCTTGGAAGTTGACGATGGCTCCGATCATCGACATCTGCAAGGAAGGGGCCATAGACAAGGGGCGGAGCAGAGGAGAGAGAAGGGGCAAGGGTTTTACCCCTCGTCTAGACACATGCTCTCAAACATTCGAGAGCCCGAGTCCGAACTCGGATTCGGGTCCGACACGGTGGACCAACCTCGACACATGTCCGACACGTGCCCAGCACGTGTCCGACACGGATTTTTTTTAACGGGCTTTACAAAAAGAACCTTATTTGCACCTGTAGATGTGTTCAACATGGTCCATTTGCTATGAATTTAATGTTAAATTGGAAAACAATTAAAATTGCATCTTTCTAGTTGATCTAGATAGAGAACTGAAAACTTTCATGAATCATAACTTTGGATCTCTGCATTTACCAAGTCCAAATAAAAACATGTGTCACCACAAACTGAAAATAATACCAAAACAAATCTAGGAGCTTCTGGCCCTACTAGAACACCAGTCTCAACTTCAACAAGGGCCTTCAGCATAACCACCAAAACGATAATAAAATAGCAAAGGATCCTTGATTCCATGGAACACGCCAAACAACCTATCAGGATAGATGTCAATCAACAAAAAATAAGATGATAAAAGTGATAAAAGCAAAATCCAGCTTCATGGTTCCATCCCAGATTGAATCTTATGCATTCAATAAAGTGGAGTTCCCATCTCCATCAGCAATTTAAGTAAAACTAAATCATTATCATCAAAGGTGGAACATTATCAAAGGAACAAGTTAAATTTTTTCTCAAACTGCTTAATACATAAATTTCTTTCAACAGAGAAATCATTGACGCCGACACAACCATGATTAGCAGGATACTGAAGAAAAGTACAGGATATCTAAATGATGACCATAAGGGCAAAGTAAAAGTTCTTTCTCTTTCTTCTCCATTGGAGAAATTACAATGGGAGGTTCATCTGAACACAGATAGATGCTATTACTGAATTGCTAATAAAAGTATAGAAGAAACCGAGTATAAAGAGCACAAAAAGGTGCATTAGATTAATGTAGTTGCATATGCAAACATGAATCTATTAGAATTAATCATCATATACCAGTTGACTGAATGTATGAAAAATAGGCACTCAGATCTGTTGTGGAGGACTAAAATGAAAATGATGCAATTTGTATTAGACAACTGCAATCATGAAAAGGAACGCCACTAACAGAATATGATCTTTTCTTACTTAACTTAAAAGACAGAATAAAATAAAAAGAAGATAGAAAATAAGAGAAGAACAAGGAAAAAAACAGAGAATGACAAAAGATGATAGGAGATGGTTTTTTCCCGTAAAAGGAGAGAGAAATAGGAAAAAATAAACGGAAACCAAGATTGGGAAAATGCCGGAGATGCTGAAATCTGACGGAAGGTTCTCTATTTCTGAATGTTTTTTCCTCGTTCCTCCTCCTCCTTTTCTCTAAAGAGACTCGGCTCAGGGAAGACGTCCGACGATGCTCGGCATGGGCTCTCCGGCGGGGTAGCATGAAGGTTCTCTGGCGGGGCACCGTGAAGGTTCAAAGGCAGGCAGCAACGTAGGTGGTGGCATCGTGGGCAGCGGTGAGGTGGCATCATGAGGGTTCAACGATGGGGGGCGATGGAGATGCGATAAGAGGGAGAGGGCAGGGAAAGGGAGAGGAGGGGGAGTGCGCAAGTAGTGGCGATGTGGCCGCAGCTGCGGCGGTGGGTGGCAGTGCTGAAGGAGAGGTGCGAAGAGGGAGAGCGAAAAGAGGGAGCACGAGAGGAGGGATCGAGAGAATGGAATGAAAAGGGTGCATTAAATGCCCATTTTCCTGGACATTGGATCTCATTGACATCCAACGACCAAAAAGGTTAGGTTTGGCCAGGCACAGGAATGGTGAGGCACCGACTCATTACTCTCTCACTATATATATATATATATATATATATATATATATATATATATATATATATATATATATATATGAGAGAATGAAAACCTACACTACAAACTTACCCACTAAAAAATATTTTATCAGATTTTCATGATTGATTTACTAGAAATTGACACTTGGATCATAAATTTTGGATGAAAAAAATTAGTATTTGAAGCCACACAAATTTTTGAAAATTACATAGGAATCAACCGATTACATGGTATAAAACTCATGAGTCATACTATGAAACTTTGGGAGAGGGTGATTGAGTCTAGGTTGAGGAAGGTTGTCATGATATCGGAGAATCAATTTGGTTTTATGCCTGGAAGATCAACTATGGAAGCTATACATCTTCTTAGACAACTTATTGAAAGATATAGAGAGAGGAACAAAGATTTGCATATGGTTTTTATTGATTTAGAGAAGGCATACGATAGAGTACCTAGGGACGTTCTCTGGTGGACAATGATGAAGAAAGGTGTTTCTCTCAAGTACATTAGTATAATTAAAGATATGTATGAAGGAGTAGTAACCAATGTCCGCACTTGTGGAGGGGTGTCAACCAATTTTCCGATAACGGTTGGGTTACATCAAGGATCTGCTTTAAGCCCTTTCCTATTTGCGATAGTGATGGATGAGCTTACGAGATCAATTCAAGAAAATGTACCGTGGTGTATGTTGTTTGCTGATGATATTGTTTTGATTGATGAGTCTAGAGCTGGGGTTAATGCTAAGCTAGAATTATGGAGACAGACATTGGAAGCTAGAGGTTTTAAGTTGAGTAAGAGTAAGACTGAATATATGGAATGTCGGTTTAGTAAGCAACGAAGTAGTGATGGGAGTGTAGTGAAGCTTGGTGAGCAAGATATACCGGTGAATGATTATTTCAAATATTTGGGATCCATCATTCAAAAGTATGGAGAAATTGATGGAGATGTAAATCATAGGATAAAGGTTGGGTGGATGAAATGGAAAAGTGCTACTGGAGTGTTGTGCGATCGTAGAATGCCATTGCGGTTGAAGGGAAAGTTTTATAGGACGACTATTAGACCCGCTTTACTATATGGTACGGAATGTTGGGCTGCCAAGAGACATCATATTCAAAAAATGAGTGTAGCTGAGATGCGGATGCTTAGATGGATGTGTGGAAATACAATAAAAGATAAGATTCGGAACGAAGAGATACGTAAGAAGGTAGGTGTTGCACCCATTGAAAATAAGATGCGAGAGAATCGTTTACGGTGGTTTGGACATATTCGGTGAAGGCCTAATGATGCTCCAGTTAGAAGGTTGGAGAAATAGGAAAATATATTAGTTAAAAGAGGTCGGGGTAGGCCTAGGAAGACTTGGATGGAGATGATAGGAAAGGATATGAATGCTTTGAACCTCACCGAGGACATGGCGTTGGATAGAAATGATTGGAGGAAAAGGATTCATGTGGAAGACCCAAAATGAATTTCTTTTTTGGTTCATATCGCTGACCCCAATTGTTTTGGGATGAAGGCGTAGTTGTTGTTGTTGTTGTACATAGGAATCAACCGATTCCCATAAAAACAAGCTCATGGATCATGTGTAAGGTCAGAATTTCAAAAAAACACTAAAAATCCGATAACATAATGAAGTGTGTTATGATAGATCTGAACCGTTAGATGTGTTAGGATGAAACCGATGAAAAATGTATTTTATGAGCTAAAAAAAATTGATGCCTTCGTAGCCATTGATTTTAGATGATTGAAAAAGCCGGTTTCCACTGAACAAAACCTACAATTATATGGTTAGATGTGAGAAAAAATACCAAAAACTGTGAATTTTAAGGAGCTTATCCGGCCAGAACGAACAGATTTCTCTCTCTGTCTCTTGCGTTTTAAAGTTCGGTCGGGTTTTACCCGTCCCATTCCACCCCTTTTTATCCATACGGTTTTTAAATGGGATATGATAGTCTGGGAGGAAGAGAATGGCTCGTGTTTGCTCTCCTTCCCTCCATTTCTCTGCTTCCTTCTTCCTTCCACCCCAAAAGAACTCCAAAACTAGCCGTTTGAATCTTCACCGTTCAAATTTCCAACTCACGGACAGAAATGAGTTCCCCACCATGGAAGAAATCTTGAGTTCATGCAAGCAACAAAGTCTTCAGACGACACTCCAAACGCTCGGGCCCTTCTTCAGAGTCACCGCCACCGATTTGAAGACGGGCAGAGAGGTGGGGAGGGCCGAAGGCCTCATCAGGCCATGGGTAGATGGTAGAATCCTTCACCTCGATTCCATCAGGATGAAGAGGGAGACGTTGGGCATGAAGAGATCGATTTTCGGGCTCGGTTTGTTCGTCGGAGCCGTCGCGATTAGGCACGGATACGATCGTGGTTGTGGGAAAGCGGAGTTGCTGGCGATCAATGATTCCGATCTTTACCATTCAAAGGTTTTCTTCTGCTTTTTGAGACACCCATTTTGGTTTTGATTGCAATTTGATTGGTTCGTGGTAATTTGCGTGCTTTTGGTATTGCGGGCAATGAGTGCGTTTTTATTTGGGCACACTTTTTGTTTTTGTTGCAATTCCTAGATCGAATTTGTGGTTTTTACTTGTTTCTATGATGTTGGTATGGTGTCAGCTTGTTAGGTTCTATGGTAGAATGGGGTTCAAGCCTGTGTATGAAGTTACTGGTTCATCATTGGGGGATGTGACCCATATGTTGGTATGGGGAGGGAAAGGAACCAGAATGGATGCTGACATTGAAGAGCTTATGACCAAATGGGGTGGAAAGTTTAAAGCTGCGAGTTGATCAGCATGTCTTCACTTGGAGGAACATACAAAGAGTAGTTCCCTACTGATCATTGCTGAAGGTACTGTTTTTAATTTTCTCATCACTCACACTTTTATTTCAAGAACATAAGCATCTTTTTGGGAAATCTAACTTCAAAAGAGAAGGGCCTTGAATGATTAAACTAAATTTGTGACTGATTGATGTGTAAGATGCTGTGTGTTCTCCCCAGTGTGATCATGTTAATATCTTGATGCAGATAGGCCTCATTTTAACACTGTCTCCAAGATAGGACTAAGTTTAGGATTTACTTTCAGCATACCTTTTTTGTATTCTTTGGTTGAAGATTTAAGACATGAAGAACCATCTTAAATTCACCCAAGTTAGCCAAGAGCTTAGTTGTCAAAGGCCTAGGTGCCGCCTAGGTGACCTAGCCGCAGCCCCACTGCCTGGGTGACCAGGTTTGGGCGGTGGGGCCCTATATTACCACCTAGTCGCCACCTAGGCTGGCACTGCCTAGGGTTTTTTTAGAGCCTAGGCCTGCTTACTTCCGTTTCCTAGGTTCAACTAAGGGAGACTGATGTAGGGCAGGTTCGGGACGTCCACAAGCACTGAGAGTACAGGCCGGGAGGCCCTAGATCCAACAGCAGGCAGAGTTCGTTGCGGATCCTGGTTCGGACCCGCAACCCGGATCCAGCCAAAGCCCTTTAAATAACCCAACCTAGGGTTGCATGAGAGGATCTTGGAAAAAGCAAAAGCTCTGTTATTCTTTTCAGCCGCACGCCTTTTCTTTACTGTCCCTTTATTTCTTCTGTTTTGGTTTCCTTCTGTTGGCTCATTGCAGCCGTGGTTTTTTTTTCCTTCACATTGTTTTGCATTTACTACTTTACATTCAGCCATTATTTGTCAGTCTGTTTACCTTTTTTTTTAACCTTGTAATGGTTTATTAGCCCATTGAAAAGAAGAAAAAAAGAACGAAATTGCAGCAGCCTCTTACTTTCCTCCCTTCCTTCACTTTGTTTATTGTGGTATTTCAGCCACACGTTAGTACTGTTTGTTTATGTCTTTATTCCTTTTGAATCAGTTTGTTTAATAGCTGTCAGTCTTTGTCTTCTTTACGTCGTTGCTTGCACCACCTCCACCATTGTTTGGGTTATCGTGTATATCAAAGTCGTGCGGTGGAAGAGTGCAGCCAGCGACAGACCAACAACACGCCAGCACCCATTAACACAAAAGCTCACGCCGCGTCAACGAGTGTCGACGTCGACATCCATTAGCGAGAGTTTTCGGTTCTCGCACTGCATCAAAATGGTATCAGAGCCTAACCCCTTCTCCTTCATCAACGACATGACACAAGAAGCGAGAAACGGTCCTATGAGCGGAAAGGTGCGAGAGGAGATCATGAAACAGCTACTCAACAAGTTGACGGAGATGCAGGAAGATATGCTATGCCTAGAAAATGAGGTAGTTGGTCTGTCAAAGCGCATGGATGGGGTCTAAGCACGGATGGATGCCCTTGAATCCAAGGTGGATGCACACGCAGCACAATTGAATCGGTTAGGCGCGCGCGCGATTAACCCTGTTGATACTACCGTCATCGATCCAGCCCCGATGACGCTCCAGCATACTACGCGATGAGAAGGTGTCGAGGAAACCTTGCACATGGATGCAAGTTGCAGCAGTTCTCCCCATCCAGTACCTTCCCTCCATCTCGAATCAGCAGCGACCCCGGGTCACCCATGTCCGGGTTGAAAAAGGTGCAAAGGATCCGACCCGATCCATGTAAAGATCATGTACAAGATTACCCGATTCCACGATTCTTCTTGGGGCCGGTACACCCCCTTTGGGATTCACGAATTCATGAGGGGTGGTGGGGGGTTGCAACACCTCCATTATGAGGGTTTACATGGGGAAGAGGAAGGGGGCTAACAAAAATCTTAGGGGGGGTTAGAAAATTGAGCTTTTTGGAAACTTGCCCCTCCTTCTCTCTCAAGCTTTCCTCTCAAGCTCTCTTCTCCCTCACCAACTTCCTTTCTCTTTCACGCCTAACCTATCTCAGCCCAACCGTGCGATTCATTCTCGATTTGCACCTTCCACCATTGTTTCCGGCGAGGAGCTTGCACGAGATTACCCGCCACACGTGAGAAGAAGAGAAGCGGTTACACCGGACTTCGTATCTTCAACGAGGTAAGGGGGCATAGTGTCTCTATGCGTGTGTAGGGTGCCATGGTGTCTCTATGCGTGTGCAGGGTGCCATGGTGCATGCATATGTAGCATACCATCTGAATCGATGTATGAAAAATACATATGTTCAACTATGGTTTTAGTCATAGTCGATGTAGGAGCATTTCTTTCCTATATTGCTTCTTAGAGACGTGTGATTCCCATGTGCATCAGCAGTCCGAATCTATGAAGCTATTCACATCTGTGGCCTTGAAACCTCGATACATATGTGATATCTAATGAATCATTGCTATCCATATGCGATTTATCTTCGAGTTATGCAATTTGAAAATAAGTCTGCATGATTTAACTGTTAAATACGTGCATTCTCGTTCTTATTATGTGATTTATTTTCTATCTATGCAAATCTAAATTTAGTATGCATGATCAAATCATATCTTGATTGAACATGTGCATTGTAATGTAGTATGTGGTTCGCTTCAGATCTGTACAAAAAGTAGACATATAACATCAAATCGTATCAAGGAATTTATGTGCTTTATAATGAAACTGAGCATCAATTTGGATTTTTATGATCATGTACATTTGTAACTTCATGCTTCCTCTATTTCCTCTTTATGCGCAATTTACTGTTTTCCGGTTGATGTACTGGAGCAGTATTAGATCAATCTGTTTGTACCATGTTAGTGTCTGCATTGAGATGATTTACTAACTTTTTGTAATATATGTTGCTTCCGTTAACTAAAAATTGTGGAGAAGTTTCATATTGATACACCAGCAACCTGCTTTTTCAGGATATTTTCTGAATTTCCTCATGTCTATACAAAAGTTTCGTACAAATGTTGACATTGTTGGCTCGTGGCATTGTCGTTGTATGTCTTTTGCTACTAACAGTACTGTTTCTCCATGTCAAGCATTTTTTGTACGTAAGGACTCAGTTGAGCACCATGGAGTTGGATGCACCTTATGAACTTAGTCTAATTCACCAGGATAGTGAAGGACAAAAGGTAAATTTGGTGTTCTATTAATGAATTGGAGTAGAATAACCCTCAATGCAATACTTAGAGAATCCTCTTGAATGAGAGAGACGAGAACAAGGGATAAAACAAGATCAAATGAGTTAACCTCAGGGCTTCCAACCTGGCAGTAGTTCTGTCTGTGCCTGAACCAGTCATAACTTCCACCTACTACCTACTAGTGTTAAAAGTATGTGTTCTTCTCAAGACCACATGGTCTCTGCAGGAATGTTTGGTCAACATCAAACCACTGGAAGGCTGAAACCTCCCTTACAGATCGTTGAAACTGTTGGGCACATATGGAGTGTGAAACTAGTGGGCCGTCTATTTGCTGGGGCTTCAAAGTCATTGTAGAAGCAATCAAGTACATTTCTGCCACATTTTTCTTTTTGGGGAGAGGGGTTGAATTTGTTGCAAACCACTGCTGGGGATTTCACTTTCCGTCAAAAGGGGCACCTAGATGGAAACCGTTTTCCTTTTAAAAAGGAGAACCCACATTAATGTGGACGCCACATCCTTTTTCCTGCTGGACATTCGTTGCAGCCCTGGCGGGAAATACCACACCTTTAAAACGAATGGGGCTCAAACAAAGGCCCCTAGTATTTCCTTATATGGAGGACGTTTGAAGAGTTTGGGGCAGCAATGTATAGCCAATACAAAGTCTTGGCCATAGTTAATGCATTCTCCACTTTCGAAAACCCAAGTTTGAAGCATATTGTTATCCTTTTCTGTTTAAACGTTTATATCTAGTATACCTATAACTTTCAGTACTTGTTGACCTATGGCCTTTGGTGAATATGGCCCTCTTAAGTATTGCTCCTCCATATCTTCTGGAAGTAATGTATGTGGATCAACCTGCCTCCAAGTTCATGATGCGATGATAAAAAAATAATTTATGTTGGATTTTAGCACGTCTTGATAATTATTTTTGCAGACAAATCAATGAACTTAAAAGAACTCGTGAGAAGTCTAGGTTACTGAGTCACCAGTTAGTTGCCATGATACCCATCATACGTGTTAAATATGGTTCTAGCTCAGTAGCTGTGGTATCCACAACTTATGCAATATAAGAAGTCAGAAGCCTACTGTTTTTTTTTTCTTTCTTCTTTGCCACGAGTCTAATGGGTCTCCCATTAGGCTGTATTTAAAGTGTTTGATTTATATAGGAAATTATCAAATAGGCCGGTTACAAGGAAGTTGCACAATTAGAACTATGTTACACCTGATTTTGCTTCTACATAAAGAACCTATGTTCCTGTTATGACAGTCTGATCAATGTGAAAACAAACTGAGTTCATTTTATGTTAGCTTGTTTTATGCTAACCTCGTCCAGCACACAGTATGTGGCATTCCTAGCACAAAAAGCAAAAGCTAAATTAATACATCATCACATAAATGAAAATTCTAGATTCTGGGTATACCTGAAAGACGATATATGTTACCAGTTTCTCTTGGGATTCTGGGTATACCTGAAAGACGATATATGTTACTGGTTTCCCAGGGCTCTGGGTACACCTAAAAGATGGTGTATGTTACTGGACCCAAACAAATAAGAATGAAGAATATGCATATATAAAATAAGTAAGGGATTCTGGGTATACCTGAAAGACGGTATATGTTACTGGTTTTTCGGGATACTGGGTATACCTGAAAACAGTATATGTTACTGGTTTTTCAGGACTCTGGGTACACTGATGGTGTATGTTACTGGACCCAAGGTCTACCTTGGAGAGGGTAGATGGTACAAACTCCGTGGGACATTTTAGTTTTGTGAGAGCGAGGCATCTCACCCGGTCCCCAATCCTCGGAGTTAGGGGGGACAAGACTACCAATGCGTTCTAGGTGGTAGATCTAAGTCTTCTGCAGAAGTTACAAGGTGCATCATAATTCTAGTTCTAGCCATTGGGGAATACTCTCTCGGTCATGAACCGTCCCCTTTGGATATCCGTACGACTAATCACACGGGTTATAAAATAATAGACCCCTGTGTGGTTTCGGTCTGCTACGATGTCGAATGCCTGTGCGTACTCACAGGGTAATTAACAAGAGAAACTTAAAGTTAGTACATTTCTAAAAGTCTTCAAGTGTGCGCATAATACTTGAGGTTTCTATGGTTAGAGTATGTTTGTGGTTCACTCGTGTGATGCATAGCTCAGATATGGATTTCTTTAAATGCAGAATACAGGATAACCTAAATGTGGTTCATGCATATGATGTATCGTACTTTGATGCTTATGGAATATATCATGAAATACTTGACCTTAGTGAACTGTACATTCATCACTTGTCTAAAAGGTTATTAGTTCTATCTAAACATGTTACACATATACTTATACACATGATACTGTGCACATTCATATGGATATTATGCTTCTTACTCAGACGGGGTTGTCTGACCCCTTTTGAATTAATATTTTTTAGGAAACAGAATGACGAACAAATGCGGTCATCGCTGCAGACAGTGCCATGTGACCATATTTTCTTCGGATGTCCTGAGGAACTCTGACTTGTAATAATTCATTAAGATGTAATTTATGACCTGTAATATGTGAATGAAAGAGTTTAATTCAACTACCGTTATTGCTTTTGTGCTATTACTTGTAACCCGCCCAAAAATTGGACTAAGGATTTAATAAAACATTTCCGTTGTTGTTTAGAAAAAAAAATTATTCCAAAATTTTCAAGTTAATTATTTGGGGCGTTACAACAGCGCTATGGAAAGCCCTCCCCATGAGATTCATCAGGTCATTTGTGGAATGACCCTTCCATGATATGAACCGTTGATTTAATTCGTGGATGATTGCCATGTATTATTACTTTTGGGCGTTAATGGCATAACATCGTTAACACTTTTGAATGTTAAAAAAAACAATAATAATAAAACAAACCAGACTTCGAAAGATGAGGCTTTGTTTGTCTCTCTCTCTCCCCTTTGGTTCCCTCCTGGAGTTGCCCCCTTCCCTCTTCCGCCGAATCTTGCGTTTGGTTTGCTCCTGGAGCCGCCTCCTTCCCTCTCCCACAGAATTTCACCTCTCTCTCTCTCTCTCCATTCTGGCCGTGGCGCGTTAGTAGCAGCTAGGCCTGCCCCTATAATGGCCATATTTGCTTTATCAGATGATGGAAGAGGACCTGCAGATGGGAATGAAGGGAGGTGGGAAAGCTGCCGACGTGCTTCATGTCGACACTGTTGCTGCGGCAGAGATGGTGGGGGTGGTGGTTGCTAACCTCCCTTGTGAATGGGATACTTGGTCCTGAGACATGAGGGGGATGAGAGAGGCTCTTGATTTTTTTGAAGTTCTTCCCTCTTTTCGGCATCTTGGTTTCCCTTGTTCTTTTACTCATGCAGTAGTGTTGTTGTTTGCGGGGGTTTAACATGACAATCCGTTTAGTTGACAGTCTCTAAATTGGTATTGATTTTTTAGAAGAAACCTACCTCTCTCTTTCTGTCTGTGCCATTTTCTGTTAAAGTTTAAACACTATTATTGGAACATTTTTTAGAATAACATGCTAATGATGCATTAAAACATCATGAACTAATCATGGTATGTATGTGGGTGTGTAGTTGCTAAAATTTGTTGACAAGTTATATGAATGTTATGGAGTGGTGACTAAACATGGGCAATATACAGTAAAGCAAGCTCCACCATGCCAATTGTTGGAGCTTAAATCGTTAGTAGGATAGAAATAAGGGTAGGCTTCTTTCCCAGAGTTTGATATCCAAGATTTTATCTTGAATCTGTTGGCCCAGATGGCTCATCTAAAATGAAGAAGGGAGAACAGCTTTCCGTTTCTCGTATCTTTTCTGCTCATTTCTCAGTAAATTTACTATTCAAAAATTCCTAAGAAAGCCAAAAACAAGGAAAATAATGGTTGACAGATGTTAGGATGTCAAAATTTATTCTGTTTCTAGAAAATTGGGTCCCAAGGTTGTTTGTGAACTTATTAGTTGTACATTAAGTACACCATCTTTTTTTCTCCATTAGAAAGTTGCTATATTGATTCTTATAATATATAGGCTATTTCTATAGAGTGGCTGTATGACTTCTGAATTTTCTAATTCAAATTACATGTGGCTTGGGTTGGTAAACGAGACAAGCATTGTAACTTAGATCAGCCCATCTCATTGACAGCTTGTTTGGGCTTGTCAAATAGGCTCAAGAGTTGAGCAACCAACTGCTGCTGCTCGCAAACGACTACAGGAGCCAAGCAGAATTAGGGCAGCTGCAGCTGGCAAACTACTACAGGACCCAAGCAAAAACGGGGCTTTGACTTGTATAGGACCTTTCAGAAGAAACATGCATAGGTTATCTGTTTGCTGTATCGCCTACAAGTTAGAAAGAAATGCATATTGGATATCATTTATATTTGCATAGGGATAATGTGAAACAATTGATATCTCACTCGAAAAGAAGTGGTCATCTTGAATCTAGCTGTTATCAGCAAGTGCACACATGCACACAAGCTCAGCTCATATGGATTGCTGTAAAGCTCAGTTGGCCATGAGGTCATACCCAAGCTTGAGCTAAGATTCACCCAAAACAAGCCAAGCTTGAATAGGTGGAGGCTCATTCAGCTTGTTTACCAGCCGATCCTCACCTTGACATAATTCTCTTTCTAATGGTTGTATAGGTTCAGAAGACCTTTTGAAGTTGCAATAGGCTCTTTCTGACATTCATTTGGCTTTATGACTTGACAACTAAATGAACGCTCAACTCGTTTCTTGATACTGCACTGAATCAAAGGAGACAAGATGAAGTGCATAACAATAGCAACAACCATTACTACCACTACAGCAGACCTGTTTCTAGAACTTCAAACACTTTTAGCCGCTTAGCAGATAGCTTAATGGATTCTTATATGCAATTATGTGACTGCTTTATGCAAAAGTTTAAGAACAGTTTAATTAAGTATTTAGCCTTCATTTCTACTAGGTCTGACACTTATCAATAACCATCAGAGAGAATGCTAACTTAATGATTTCAGAAGCATGGAAATCAAAACCAGGGACAATTCTATTGCCTCTAACATGGACATCTACCGTAATATCAAGGTATCTTTACCAATTTATTGGCGCAAAACAAAATTGAGTTTGCCAGTACACCAGTTAAACCTGTAATATCCCTGCAAACAAACACCCTGATCCCATATACAGTACAATAATCAAGTGGACAAGGAAACCAAAATCCTTTCCAAAACCATCTGTTTTCTTGGCAAAGAAATCATGTACATTTTGGTGACCCAAACTCAATTATCTACTATCATTGACAAAATCGCTGTACAGTTGTATCGATAGTAACAGTTAAGTAATTCATGTCAACATTAAGTGTCATGCCTTCCAGAGCGTCTAGAACATGATAGTAATCCTCCAGCCTGCTTGGTGTAGTACGTGGGACCTTCTGAGATGACTCATCTGCATTCCACCTGAACTGAGAAAGCTCATTCCTACTGTTATTGAATGGTGACTGGAGATAGCGTTTGCGGCTTATGATGCTTGGAACTTGTGCTGTAAAAATTACTCGAAGGCAAAGATATTTGCTGATTTGATATGGAGACGGGATTGTAGTGGAACTGACTTCACACTTGCACACTGAGATGGTGAAAGTGGGGATCCATAATTACACACAGTTGAAGCCATGGAGAGGCTAACAGACTTGAATGAATCTGCAGAGAGGAAATATCCTAATTTGAAGTTCTTTCTTTGGGTTCTCCACTTCTCTTCACCGTCACAAGAGTGGCAATGGTCAACGGGAGAACCACCAGTGCCCCAGTAAGCACATGGAGTATATGTCATAGACATAGCGATGGCACTGTTGCAGATTGTCACAAATAAAAGAAGAAACAGTAAATCAAATTCAATGCTGAGAAAACTAAATAAGAATATAAGAACAGGTTCATTGCAAGAGATCATACCAAATCACAGTATTTCTCATGTAGTGAGGTCTTAAAAGGAAACTTAACACATTGATAAGCATAAAACCATAAATTAAGCATCACAACATTAATTTAAAGAAAACAAAAAACTCGGCTCCGATTATGTGAACCACAACCCTTAAACATGGGTGAAATAATGTGAAAAGGAAAAAAAGGAATACAAAAACAAAAGCAACCATAAAGATTCCAAAAAAACTGAAAGACCACACAAATATTTCATATTGCATCAAATGTTGAATTAACAAAAGGAAAAAGAAATTACTAAAATCAAAATGAATGCAAAGATCCTAACATGGACAAGAACAACTTCAAAGGTCAAAATGAATGCAACCCTATACATGAAGGAGATAAGAACAACAAAGATCCTAACATGTACAAGAACAACTTAAAAGGGGTCAAGAAAATTAGGGATTAGCTACTTTTTTTTAATAGTAAAATGGATTAAATACTTTTTCCAGTAGTAATGACCCTACACAATGTGTTACAACTTGATTTTATAGGAGATGCCTCGAGATCCACACTCCAAATCCTAGACGCCACTTCATGCTCATATGTGGCAATTCTAGCTTGTGTATGGGGTCTATTATGATGACATGACTTCTCTAATGGGTGACAAGTCAGAGATCCAGAGTCCAAGGCTGAAGAAAGAGAGACAAGATACATGTCAAGCAGAGGAGGATTAAGGAACGAGGTCCACCTAGGGGGCGTACCATGCTGGAGAGTTTTGAGAGACATCTCCTAGTCTAGAAGCTGATTAGAATTAATTAGGTAGTTAATTAATTGTAGAAGAGTTCTTAGTTGATTTATTCTTTTGAAGAGTTTCTTTTAGATAAGGAGTCATGTTAGAGGAAGGACTCTATAGTCCTTAATCAATATTTATTTTTCAGTAGGAGTCTTTATGCTTTAGGATAGGTTGATTGGATAAGGACCTTATCTCAGGCTTTCCATCTATATATAGAGGTATGATGTTCTCTTTTATAGATTATAAAATAAGAAATTAAAGTTTCTTAATCTCTCTCTTTAGATGTCCTTTTCTCTCTAGACGTCTCTTTTTTCTTCTTCTCTCTCTTCCTCACATTTCTCCCTCTCTCTATGTTATACACGTGAGACCAGGCCCACCTAGGCTAGTCCTTCATCCATTCCAAGAGCTCAAGCCCTTATTGTACCTATATTTTTGTTGTGGAGTGTTCTCTACCTTAGAAATCGATGGACGAGCCATGTCGATCGTTGTTTTGCTAATCAGTCTTTCTTACGAACGTGTCTCAGATATTTATAACATTTTTTGGACCTCTATTATACCTTAGGACCAGTCTTTAACCTTTCCTAAAGCCACTTAAGTCATTTAGGCAAAGACTGCATCAAAAGGAGTACTGCAATCCTGTTTTACGGGCTATTTTATCTTGTTCGATCTCCTGCAAATACCCTGACCATACTTGAATGTGTAGACTCCTTTAAGACCTTCCTATACCTATTACACAACCCCTAAAATTGATCCCAGCCTTAGCTAAAACCCTACACATGTTTGAAACCCGAAACACCAAAATCATGCTCTGTTGATTCGACAGAATATGCAATTTTTATTGTTGGAGCATTTTAGCCACCTAATGACCTATTTTAGTGATCCCTAACCTCCAGCAGCCTATCCT
This sequence comes from Nuphar pumila, assembly GCF_984573655.1. Taxonomy (NCBI): domain Eukaryota; kingdom Viridiplantae; phylum Streptophyta; class Magnoliopsida; order Nymphaeales; family Nymphaeaceae; genus Nuphar; species Nuphar pumila. The sequence goes on along the minus strand of NC_143253.1, from coordinate 33,472,145 downwards.
AACCCTGACACATGTTCCTAGGTGTCCAACAAGCTCTTGGTTCAGTCCATATCAGATCTGAACCGAAACCTTTTCCCTATTACCTTATAGAATTATTTTTTGCCTACACATTTTGTATTGTTGTCATGTTCTATGTGCCCAGGCTCCTGCTTTACGTAATTTACTTAGCCCAATGTGTGGTTTCACTCATTGGGTCGTGCTTACACACTTTACATCAAGTTATGTGCATAGGTTCCTGCTTTATGTAGTTTACTTAACCCGATGCATGGTTTCACTCACTAGGCCTTGCTTATGCACTTTACATTATCATTGCGTTGTTCTGTGTATAAGCTTATGCTTTACATAATTTAGTTAGCCCGATGTATGATTTCACCCACCAGGCCTTGCTTACGCATTTTACATTGTCGTCATACAGTTATGTGCACAGACTCCCGCTTTTACTAAATATAGTTGTGCTATAATAAGTGTATAATTGGTCGCTTATCCTTATCCCGAAAGCGATTCCAAATGCTTCGCCTCATTTAAAATGTTGTTTAACCAACAACTTATATTGAAAGGGCTTTGGGTTTGCGCAAAATTGCTTTTATGCAAACATCTAAGTCACCAGCATATAGCCTAACTAAGGCTTGAGTTTTCAATAAAATCATAGAAGATGCAAAGTATGTATAATAGTGCACATCTATCCAAAAATGAAGATAGCGATTTTCCTGTTAAAAAAAGGAAGATGTTATTGAAATTTCTGACAAGATGCTCTCTGAGCTTAAAGGAGCGTAGCGATTTTCCCGTTAAACGGGAGAGATGTTGCCCAAATTCCTGACAAGATGCCCTCTAAGTAAAAAGGAATGTCGCGCTTTCTCCGTCAAACAAAAGATGTGCTGCCAAATTTTTTGGCAAATTACCCACTTGAGTTAGCATGAATGACACGATGATGCACCCATTGTTGGAACCCTGCTTGGATGGCTCATTTCACTTTCGGCTTTAAGGGCACTGTACTCGTATGGGCCGATGCGCCATAGTAGCCATTGCACCTTGTTAGGCCGGTGCTCGATACAACTAAATAGCCTGAACAATCGATCCAAAGTGTTCATTGTCTATGCTTGCCCTTGTAAAACACTGTACTACAACAACACTCGTACGGGTCGTTGTGCCGAAGTTGGTTGTCCACCCGCAAGCGATAAAGTACTCGTGAAGGTCGTACATGCCAAGAGCGAGGTTCTGTATGCATATGAATAAAACAGAAAGGTAGTCCCTGACCACACGAGAACTAACATGTGCTTCAAAAAACTGAGTGGGGTTTGGATACATATTTTCTTCATGCATAATGTACTAGATTGCCTATGTGACACTCGATGTCCTAATAAGAAAAATTATGTTGTTGAACCCCTTCAGGACTTACACTCATCGTTGAATAACAATAATAGTACCACTTCGAGTGATATGTATATTATTATGGGCTAAAGAGTTCATGTGACCTCTTGTCACTGAGAGGTTAGGAGGTCAAGTTATCCTTAAGATCTAGGGATTGAACCCTGCTACTATAGTAGAAGGATGCATTGAAACCGGTCTGGTGGGGGCCTCTTGACATGAAAACTGTCGTCCCACTATGAACATGGTTATTAGGCTTCTGGGGTATACAAAAATATATAGCATAATAAACTCTCAAATTGTTGCGTTGATGCCGAAGACAAGCTTCTCCCACGTACAAGGGGTAAACGATTAATATCGAAACAATGCATTAACTATAGGTACAAAGATGAATAAATGAATGAATGAATGGATGAATGAATGAATGAATGAATGAATGAATGAATGAATGAATGAATGAATGAATGAATGAATGAATGTGCATTAGTTTTACTTATGCATCACCTTGTAAAAGGTATTGATATCAGTATACTATTGGACCCATCGGACAAAGAACCCAAATGTATTTGCATAACTAAGCTAAGCTCGAGGCGCTCTTGCTTTCATCCGTGGGATATCGATACACTAAGTCATAGAGACTCAAGCTACGTTGTTTTCAACTGTGGCCTAATGTGACTTCTCATGTTTTCAAGTATTATACTTGTTATAATTGAAATACTTTTCTACTAGACCAGCAATGGTTCTAACCCTATTTTATGGGAGATGTAGGTACTGAACTTGCAGTGTGATATGTGGGTTAGGGCAACATCGAGATCCAGGGTTTCTCTAGACTGTGTTGGATATTTTGTTTACAAATCTATTTTTATTTAATACCGCTTTACCAAGCAGTACTATTAGTAATAAGTAACTCATATTTGTTTTCTTAAATAAAATACTTTGGTGGTCAATGAGTGTATGGCCACATACCTGTGATTTGCCTGACATCTTCTAAAATCGACGATTAACTATCGTCTATTTTCACTGCTAAAAAACCTTTTCTAAATTCTGCTGCAAAGAAAAAAAAATCCATGAATTTTTGACCAAGTTTTGTTTTAGAAAATCCAAGGCGTTACAAAGATAGTAGTTAGAGTTGCTAAAAGATTATGAGTTTACGATTTTTTATCATCCAAGGAATACTAATGTAATACCTGCGATTTTTCGAAGTTTTTTTATAAATTTTCGCAATTTTCTTCATATGTGATAAATAAAAAATGATAATTTGTACTAAGTGTCATACCATAGGTTATGCAAGACTTAAAAAAAATGAATGTATGAAATGCACTTATACGTACAAGGATTTCTATCGACCTTAGTGGAAATTTTCTTAAAAAAAAAAATTTCTGAAGAATCCAAATTGGGTTAGAAAAAAAATATAAATAAATAATTGAATTAGCCAAATTTTTAGTAGAGACATTCACCTACATTTGAACCTAATTTAAGTTGCATTTAGAGTCAATGCACTTAAAATTGTATTTTAGTTTTAAAAGAATTGAAATCCAGAATACCTAATTTAATTAATTAGAAAATATTTAAGTAGAATAGAAATTGTGAAAAAACTATATTTAATAAAATGGTAGGAGTCCATAGGTGAGCCATCCCATCCTATTTGGCACTCCTTTTCAAGTTTAAAAAGTGAAAATGAAAATCAAACTTTAAAATCATAGAATTTTTAAAACTTACCAAAAAATCAAGATAGAAGAACAAAGTCAAAACATTCTAATTTCCATGGGAAGCCTCCCAAGAGGGGTGGGGCGGGGGGGGGGGGGGGGGCATCCCATCCTAGAGCTTTCTAGGATGGGAAGGCTGAAACACAAAGTCTGGAAGGTAGCAATGGGAAAATGAAAGAAAGAAAGAAAAAACAAAACAAAATGAACTTGTTTGAATAGTCACACTTGATTGTCAAGCAAGCAAGTTTATAAGTCTTTGAAATTTGGATTATGGAAAGGTTGAACCCCATGGGGGTCAACCAACCCATATCCCCCTTTATAAAATATGATATACTATATATTAGATGACACATATGCATAGTATATATATAACCTAAGCTAAGTAGAACATTACTGAAAAAAAAGAAGAATTAAAAGAGAGAAAAGGAAGTTATTAAAAAATAGCGAAAATGAAAGAACACTATGAGAGAGATCAAAGGCTAAGATTAACCCAATCCTTGACCTAACACCCAAGGCCTATAAAAGCATAGGAGGGTTCACCCCCCCTATTTGCCTCTTTTGAGATTTGTGCCTCTTGCTCCCTTGATTTTCATCCTTTCTCCTTTCTTTTCCCTACATTCTCTTATGCTTTCTTTCTTGACTCAACTAAGTGGGCATCCACATGCATGTTTGGAGCGTGAGGAGTACGTTGGCGTGATCACCATGCATAGTGGGTGACTGGTTTGGGTATAAAGTTTGTTTTTGCAAGCTAAGGAAGCGTTTTCGTGAAAGAGGTATGGGGTTCTATTCTCTACACGTAAATCATAACTCGTAAGCACGAGTTCTTCTGATTTTTCATAGGAACAAACCCTATACCACGCCCTCCATACGTGGGATTGGCATGGGGTTTGTTGCAAAATTTAATGGAGAGGGTTTTCGAAAGAAAAGCCCTCTTAAAATCATTTTTAGTAAAATTGAGTCTTTAAACCTGATTCAAACTATTGTTAAAAAGAGGATTTTTGTAAAAATTCGATTAGATCTAATAAAAGAGGGGTTGCCTTTGATTTTCTTAGAAGAATCGATTCATCCCCTAATGGTCGAATTACTGAAATTTAAAAACGAAAGAAAAAAGGTATCACATGTTATGGACTTTGTCAAAAATAAAAATTACAAATTTTAAAAAATACATGTAATGCTTATTTGTTTTTAGCAAAATCTTAGAAGTTATAGTTAATATTCATGTATATGTATTGTGGTGTTTAGTATGCTTTTTCATTATTTTTGTTATGAAAAAATATGCATTTTTATGATTGTTAGTGTAAAAATAATGAAACTATTTATGAGAAAATAGGGTTTGGAGAGATGGGTCGATTTTCCTACTTAACGGCTGCAAAAATGAGATTTGTTTATGGTAGATTAATTTAAATTAATGTAATGATGTTTTTAAAAATTTATTTAATATGTTCATGCGAGAAAATTCAGAAACATGAATTCGGGTGGCCTGTTTCGACCCACCCGAATGTATATTTTCCATTAACATGTATTTTTGGCCTGACACCCTACCGATAAATCGTTTGTATCACCCTTATTCGGAAAAGTTTTTATAAATGGTTTGTTGCGTTGAAAAGCTAACAAAATTTCATAGCTTTTGTGAAATTTTAAGCTATGTTCATAGACTGAGCACTAAATTGTGCTAGTTGAAATAGAAAAGTACATGCATGCATTAAATTATTAGTATCTCCCTCATTCGAAAGAATTTTTACAAACGGTTTATGACATTGAAAAGCTAACAAAATTCTCTGATAACTTTGAAAATTTCAGTTCTATTCGATGACTGTAAAATTTTCTATGAGCTCTGTAACAGTCAGACATAATTGAGTTTTCGCAAGTTTGAAACCTGTTCAAGACCGATTTTTCTTGTTTCCTTAGGTCTTTTTTCAGAACCACCTAAACCCTACACCACAGTCACCCTTAGGTCTCTACCCCATCATGTCCAACAGGGGTCGGTATCCTCAATATGTCCATCTCAGTTTCATAGGACAAATAACCTCAGGTTTGATTCTCTCGCTTCTGTTGGACTCAGACTAGAGTACTGTAAACACCCCAAATTTTCCACGTTCATTTTCAGACACCTCCTTTCACATATGCCAATTCTGTAGTACAATGTGGGAGTCTAACCTCTAAGTTCAATCCAATTTAGGTGTCAAGATTACCATTTTACCCTTAGGTCGCCTTAGACCCTTATCGGTCAGACCCAACCAAGCTCATTTTAAGTTCAGAAGAGTTAGAATGTTAGTCATTCTTAGCTCCCTTGAGTTCACGACGAGTAGTGTTAGTTTATTTTAGCTAAAATTAGTTCATTTCTTGAGAAATGAGCTCATTTTTAGCTCGAATTCTAGCCAATTGTCCCAAAGTCAGTCATTTCTAGTTGACCCTATTTTTCTATGTCTAACTTGAGCTCATCAGGAGTTCAAGTTGTCTAGTTTTAGTTCAAACCTATTTCCCACATTGTTGGAATCCATTTCAGCTAAAATTAAGCTAACCCTAGTCAGCTCAGCAAGGATTTAGCTCTAGATTTAGTTCATCTTAATTCAGGTGACCTTCACTTTAGCTCACACCCAGTACACTCCCGTTACTCACTTCACTCCATAGTGCTTTTCTCACCATTTTCCTTGTAATTATGTTTGTTTTTTATCACCTGGTCTAGGAATTTAATTGAGTCAATGTCCTTTTTTGTTCATCTAAGTTTAGAAACCCTAGAACCCAGTTCAATCCAACTCAAGTCAGTTCAAACCTTACTTTCCAAGTGTCGCTCTTCACCCTACAGGGCAAAAATCATTTCTGTTAATTTCTTAGCCAGTCAATTTCCAATTCAGACTCAAATCAATTTATTTTCTGAGATTATATTTATATCCGAGATCCAACTCATACTGCAATTTGGGCATTGAATACTCGATCAGATCCAATACTGGATCCAATATCCATTCTCTATCTCAGACTTGAACCTTTTATCCAACCTGCTTTGTTGTCTATATCTAGGGTCTAATTTGTTTTCTAAACTTGGATTATCTCATCAGATATCCAAAATTCAATCATTTGTTACCCAAGATCCATTTCCATCACATTATCTTGATCCAAATCCACTTTCTAATTCTATCTTTGATCCAGGATCCAACTCATTCTTTTCATCATACATGATCCATTTTAAGTGTTTTATCTTTGATCCAGGATCTTTCATCATTTTTAAAACATGGATCCAGACTCATTATTTGAGATCCAAATCCATTTGTCATTTTAAAATTTCAGATTTAGATCCGAATTCAAACCTTCTTCTGATTTCAAACCTGGGTTTAAAACTGATCTTTTAAATCTAAAACCCAGTGCTTTACATTTGATATTTTGAAATGCCCTTTTCAGAAAAATAGCTTTTTCAATATGTCAGATCCAGATCGGATTTTGATTGGGATCTTTATCAAACTCAAACTTCAAAATGGATCTTAGATTCAATCCAAATCCAAAAGACCCACCCTAGGTGGCGTCACCTATGGATTCCTCTTTTCATTTTATCCTTGTTATTTTAGAAATCTGTTTGATTTAGGATTTTGATTTTTATCTTTTGATTTTAACTTTGTTTTTAAAACCTTTTTAAACCTTTTAATTGTATTTAAATTCAAATGTGGGGCCCACCTAGGTTGCGCCACATTTGAGTTTATTTGTTTAGAATCCCAATTAGGTTAGAGTCAATTAAGAAAAGTCAAAACCAAGATTTGAATTAGAGCTCTTCTAGAGAAAATCGCCCCTCCCTAATTTCTTAATTAAATGCTAATTAGGTTAATTTGGATCCCTATCTTTAGCCTAAAAAAAATATTATAAATAGGGCCTACAAGGGGACGTCCAACCATCATGTGCTCTCAAGCCTCTCTTCCTCTTCTTTCTCTTTTCCCTTTCTTTTTCTTCTTCCCCTAGTTGCCTCTCTTCCTTCTTCTCTTTTCTTCTTCGTTTTCTTTCTTCCTTTTGCAGCTGCAGCCAAGGAGAATCTCAGGTATACTCTTCCCTCTCTTTCATTTTCCTTACTGATTATTAACATAGCTTGTGCGTTTTATTTTCTTGTACAACCACCATGAAAAAGGGATTGACCTTTCATAGGCCGAACCTCTCTTTCAATCGGCTATAGCAAATCAATCCCATGCAGTTTTCATTTTCTTTATTTTATTTATGAGCATATTAGATTTAGATTTACATTATTTTCATCCATACAAAATAAAAAAATATTGCATCTGTAGTTTCTTTATCGTTTTATGTACATTAGATTAAGTTCTTTCATCTTCTTTAACATTCATGCATAAATCTTGATTCTGGCCATGCATTAACAACATTATTTTATGTACGTATTTTTGTCGTTTCGATCTGAAATTTTTATGAGGGTTATATCCATATATTTGCATGAATCTGGCAAAATTTTATAATTTTTGGGGATTTGATGACACATTTTTAAAATCAAGAATCAAAACTTGTTTTCTGCACTGTCAAAACGCTGTGCAGATCCTGGGTCAACTTGTCAGAGTCATATCTCCCTAACCGGAGATTGTTTTTCAGATCCGTAAAAAGTGACGTCTTCTTCTGCATATCTAGTTTATTCTGTGGGATTTTGGTGATTTTTGACAGTCGTTTAGTATTTTATTTTAACCTAAAATCAGAAACTGGTTTTCTTGAACCATCAGGCATTGCTCAGATCCTAGATCATCTTGCCAGAGTTATATCTCCCTAATCGAAGATTGTTTTTCAGATCCGTGAAAAATAACATCTTCGTCTGCGTATCTAGTTTTTCTCATATAAATTTGGTGTTTTTTTACGGTTGTTTACTATTTTATTTTAACCCGAAATCAAAGCTCACTTTTCTTGAATCGTCAAGCATGGTTCAGATCCAGGATCATCTTGCCAGAGTGATATTTCCTTAACCGGAGATGATCTCTCCGATCCATAAAAAGTGATCGATTTGTTTTCATGTTTAGTTTTTGTCGTGTTATTTTTTATGACTGTCTGCTATTTTATTTTAACCCGAAACCATACTTTATTTTTTTTGAATCGTCAGGCATTGGTCAGAATCAAGTGCATCTTGTCGGAATCATATTTCTCTAACCAGAGATGAATTTTTCGATCCGTAAAAAGGGATATCTTTATTATCATGTCTAGTTTATCTCTGCAAAATTTTATAATTTTTTATTTCTGTTTGATATTTTATTCTAATCTGGTAACGTGACAGGTACAAAATAGCATATTCAACGGCCTATTTTCACTTTTTAATTTAATATTTGCTTTCAGTATATTCATTAAATTATTTTTTGATTGTATGTTGTTTTTAGGGTTGTTAGGATTGTTCATGTTGATTTTCATGATTTTTGAAGGTCGTTTGATATTTTATCTTACTGTTTTGCAAAAACCGGTTTCCGTAGGAGCCCTGTTCTGCAGGAATACATGCAAAATCAATCTTTTTCTTGTTTATTTCTTGTTTTCATAAATAGTTTTCATATTTTTAAATTTTGATTATTTTCTTGATCATTTCAAGGTGCTCTCCAACCGATTTGACATCGTTTTAAATTCGTTTGGTCCTTAGGTTAGGCGTATTTCAAAATCGTTTTTTCTGAAAACTCTAATTTTCAACATTGTTTTGTAATTAATATCAATCTTCAGGGGTATTTTAGTCTTTTTGCCATCAATTTCGAATTTCTTATTTTATAATCACTTTAGTTTCATATTTTATTAAATCATGCATCATCCTTTTATTTTATTTTATGAATGCATAGGAAAAAGCTTCTTTCAAGACAAATATCCCTCAATTTCTAGATATTGTTGGATAAATCCCGAAAAGCATACATTTTTCTACTAACGTGTTTGCTAATTTTACAAGAAAGCTCAAGATTTTATTTTCTTTATTTCTTTTTTATTTTATTATTTAATTATTCAATATAAATTATAATCAAATACAAAAAATAGTAGAAATTTACTTTTCTGCATAGCTTAGAGCTGCATACGCATATAATTTATTTTCAATATTAATTGCTATGGTTTGTCATGCATATGCTCATTTTCAAATTTCACAATGGTGAAACACGAATGACATGTGCACCTTCTTCTAAGAAGTTGATAAACTTAGTGGAATTCATATTTGTGGCCATAGTCAGAATACAAATGAAATTCACATTTATTATTTTTTTTTAAGTTACAAAAGGCCTACACTCTTAGGCTATTTTTTAAAATCATTGCATATTTTCCAAAGATTTTCAAGTATTTTTCAAAACCCTTCTTTTAGGAATCAAATGAAGTATATTCAAAATATATTTGTAGCCATAGTCATTGATATATGGCGAATTTATTTTATCTGAATTCTATAAGGCATAAAAACCTCTTTTATCAAAAGATTTTTCTGAAACAAGTGGATTTATAATTGATTTTTTCTTAAATCTTTCAAAAGGGTATTTTCAAAACTGCATCCATGCATCATTTAGAACTAGGTTGCATCTTGCATGATGCCACCAAGCCACACGCCCACCCATCTGATCAATTATTTGATTTTCTTTCAAAATATTTCTTCAAAAATGTTTTTCAAGTTTTCAATCAACAATTTTTTCTGCATTATAGGACTTAGAATAGTTTCTTATACATTTAAACAAAACAAGACATATTGTTCAATTCTTGATTTGATTATTCCTGATAAAGGTGCTAGAAATGGTTGAACCTCGTACCGACATGCGAATTTCATTTTTCAAGTTTTTCTCATATTTTCAGAACGAAGGCGAGTTTTTAAATTTTTTTTCAAAAAGGTTAGTTGACTTGCAAAAGTAAAATTTTGCATGATAACAAGTATCAGTCTATTGCTAGCCTGAAACTCTCTTCGAGTTCAAACTCTAAACCGATCCAACTAGACCTTAAGGAGAGCTCAACACAATTTTGATTAATAATGTCACATTAGTTACTTTCATTTCATATGTTACCTTGAGAGGTTTGCTTTGCTGACGGCGAAAGTTCAAATAGTAATTTTTGGTCATAAGATTCTTTTACAAGATTTAAGTCAGACATTGTTACATTGGGGAATCACAATTACAATTTGTACTTTCTCATGTTTTACTAACCTTAAGAAAGTGTTTTTATTTTAATTTACAATCAAAGGATATCAAGAAAAAATCTAAAGTCACAAGGCGTTGCAAACATGCCTCAAATAAAACAGTGTCTACATCAGAAATAAGAAAAATTCCAAAGTTTGTTTCCTGCGAAAAGAAATCAAAATAAACCACTCAAAAATTTTACATTTTCATTTCAAAATATTCGTCAAAAGCATGCCTAAAAGATAAAACACCCTAATAAATTTTTTCCTGTGATTTTTTGCAATGCATCCAAAATATAAAAAATTGGATTTCTGACCTTTTCATATAAAACAGATCTCCGAACGTTGTGCACAACACACATGGGTGCCTTGTGCGCCCAACGTTGTGCATGTTATGCTGCCTGCAGGCCGGGCAAGCCTAGCGGCTACACGCATGCCACGACCAACATGTAGAGAGAGAGAGAGAGAGAGAGAGAGAGAGAGAGAGAGAGAGGTGAAGGGGGCAACTCTAGGAGCAAACCAGAGATAGAGATCCGACGAGTGATGGAAGGGGAAGGCTCCAAGAGAGAGAGAGAGACGCCCAAAAGTATAACATGTGGCAGTTATCCATGAATTAAATCAATGGTTCATAGGGCCATTCTATGAATGACCTGATTTGAAACCTTGCCCATGGAACCGTGCAGCCCTTTGGGTTTCATCCTTAATTAACTTTAAAAGCTTAAATGAATCTTGTGAATTGGGCTCTCTATTGATGAGTTAATGGAGATCTCATCTTAGTAAGCTTATCTAGGTTTAGGTGTTTCTAATTTATCTACTTTGTAATTTGTGAAGCCTAACGAGACTCTCTTATATAGAGGCTCATTATATTATATGAGAGAATATATGAAGAATGAAATGAGATTTGATCTCTCTCTTTCAAACTCGTCTCCTTCTCTCTCTTAGACGTTTCTCACTCTCTTTACCCGTCGAGTCCTACCCCCTGACTTATTCACCCTTTCTAAGGGTTCATCCATGTCAACTAAAGGTAGTTCAGACCTTAAGTCTGAATTTACCTAAGTGCAAAGTAGAGTTTGTATCTACTCTTGGTTTGTGTGGACTACATCAATCTCTTGGTAGACTCGACTTAACCCAACTTTGTATATTGAACCTTGGCCAACCCTGCCTACTTGACCCTAGTAATTCGTCCAAACCCTTTAGCTAAGCTCCATCCTCTCCTTTGTTTTTACTCTAACCGAGTTATGAGATCTAGATTTTATACTTGAACTTGTCTGAGCCTAAACACAGTCCTGACCCAGTCCAAAACCCTAATCCCTGTTGTATGTTGTCATGTTCGTTCATCCTGTTCTTAAGTGTCTCCTGACCCTGAAACTTGGTCTGTACCTTAATTAAGGTGTCTGTCCAAATTTATGATATTTTTTATACACCTTTTGAGCCTACCATTTTTTTTACTAAAACCTGTCAGTTTACCGACCTAACATAGCATACCTAACCCAAGCCCACCATAACACATCACAATTGAAGCTTGCTAGAGTCCAGTTGGTCCAGGTAAGGGTTTAAGTTTTAAAATCTAATTATTCTTAAACTGAGGTATTGTTAGGCTAGACTTGACCAAACCCGAATTTGCCTGGACCAACCATTGCTGGACTTAGATTTAGCCTATTCTCAATATACAGGATTGCGATGGAGAAAATATAAAATGTGTCTTTCATCATAGGACAGAAGTCTTTAAACGGTTAATGCATATGATGGCTTGGGAAGGATGACTTCTTCCTGCTTATTTGGAACAGATGGAACAAAGCGTCCATTGGTTGTCCACGGCACAACAAGAGAACAAGGGGATTCTGCTAATTAAAAAGGGAGGCCACTATCAACCCCGCTTATGAACGTGGTGCAGTTTGATGAAGCGTCTAAACACAGTTCACCCGCGTTGAGAAGTGGAAGGGAACCTAGCCTGATTCTCTCCTTTGTTTTTTTTATTTTCTTGTTCAAAGTAAAAAAATTGCAGTACAAAGCATTTAGACTCTTAGATGAGACTAAGTAGCTACCATTCTGATCCTCCCTAACCTCTTTTGATGAACTCTGCTGGTTTCCTTCCCTTTATTAACTTCCCCTTGGGGTGGTGAAGTTCGAGTCCAGCATGGATGTATGGGTTCAAGCAGGTTTGATTCGAGCTGGTCTTGATCTGAATTGGAAATGTAAACCGTGGATCTGAATCTGAATCAGATTAGATGAGGTAAGGTTGAATCCGAGTCCAAAATACATATGGTAATACTGGATATAGAAAAAATAGAACAAAAACAAGTTGTATACATGTAAAAAAATAATCGGGTCACATTTTGATTCGGATCAATTCCAAATCTGACTTAAAATCTGACCTGAATCCAAAAGTAATTGGATTGAACAGATACATACAGATTTTACTTTGAACAATCCAAATCCAAAAATAGCATGTCAAACTTGGAGCAGATATAACCAACGGCTCTGCTTGTTTGGCAAGAGCAGTTAGTGCATGTCCCCATGTGATGGGACGTTGCAAGTTGGATACCCACTAGTTTGTAGGTGTTGTGAAACCCATGTAAAAGGAGTGAGGGGGTCTTAATTCTCCAGCTCTGTTTGCAGCCCTTCTTGGAAGGCTCCAACGTATGCCGTGCTGGATGAGGAAAATTCTACTTTGGGGCCAACCTTTTGCCTCTAATTCTAAATATGGGCCACACATTTCTGAAATACAGGCCCTTCTTTGATAGTTTAAAAAATAAAATAAAATTTGGCCCGTATTTGTAATTTCAGAATTGTGTGCCTCATGTTTGGAATTAGGGGCAGAAGGTTAGCCATTTATGTTTAAATTTAACTGTCCATCAAAGAATTACCCTCTCTGCCTCAATGGACAGAATGCCAATTACTAACTACAAAGGATCCTATAGTTCCAATGTACAACCAAACCAGTAATGCCTTGCAGATTATCCTTGTTTTACTTATCAAAATGGGATATTTGTCATGGGCCAAGGGGCCCTAGGTAGGGGTGTCAACGTGTCCGGTTTACCCGGATCTGACCCGAACCAAAACCTATAGGGTTCGGGTATGATGATAAATAAGATGACCCAATTAAGACCTGGTTCTGGACTCGAAGGTCCGATTAATACATGGATGCGGGTATAGTTTGTAAATGTTATACCGGACCCAGCCTGAGTTCCTATTAAGACCCGCAAATAGTTTTACCGAGTATGGTCCGGCTCTGGTTCATGTAGTTCTTATTGGGTCCAGGTATAGTTTTTCTTATAGCAAAACTGATTAGACCTTTGCCCGAACCTGATACCATACCCAAAAATTGAGTCCAAGTCTGATTCCTATTGGATCCGAACCAAACCTGACCCGTACGTTGACACCCCTATCCCTAGCTAGGGCCGTTCGTAGATTGCATGTGAACCTAACCACGCTGAATTAAACCTACCTGTCAGAGCCAATCAGGTCTTGGTCAGGTATACCAAGACTAAAGTCCAGATCCAGCGAAGCCCATCCACCCCTAATCCATAGGTATGTGTATATTTTCATGTAAACCCAATCATTGTAGACCAAGCAGTCGGACCTAGCCTTGCAGGATCTGATCTGGGTTCATCTCTTGACAAGTAGGATCCAGCCAGGTCCCCAAGGCCAGACATGGGCCCACCTGGGTCCGATTGGGATCTGACCTTTTTTACAGCCATAGTCTGTCCTTTCACCTTTGGTAGTTGTTTTCTTGAAAGGCAGGCTGGGATTAGGCGAACCCCTACCAGAACTAAAGCCCCCCCACGTGGCAAAAGGATTTGGGCTGGACCGGTTAAGTCCCCGGTAAAGATATGTCCATCACAAATTTGGTATCTCTGACCAAATATGTGGATTCACCTTGGTTTATTTTAGAACATATCTGAACCAGCACATTTAAATATTAAAATAAGTTTCAAAAATAATTTAAATTAAGTTCAGCTTATGTCACAAATGAACCGTATAATTCAATACGAGTTTGAAAAATATGACACAAGGACACGGAGCACGGTTCATCGGTTAGTCACCCGTGCAGATGTCTCTATCACATACCTACGAAAAAGTTAACAGAGGGGTTTGGCTCAGTGGGATTGGAGCCTAGACCGTTTGATGGCCAATCTAGGTTCAAATCTCATTGGCGAAGCTCGGCGACTCCTTGGAATCAAGGGGTAAGCCCTCGGAGTTTTACGGTGACATGGACAGAGACCGTAAGTACGTCCAGCTGAGCCAGCATGGCTAAGTCTCTGTATTGGGAGCGGTTTTTTCGAGTAAAAAAAAAAAGTGATTGTTCGATGAACAGTGAACAGCCACTTAGAAGCATAGCTAAAGAACTTGGGCCTTTAGCGGCAGTTTTTGCACACAAGAAGGTCGTTTTTTTCAATGACAAGAATGCCCACTGGCAGTTAGTGAGGTGAGTGGTAGGCAGCTACCTATAGTTACCAAGAAACTAAATAGCGGGGAAGCAAGTGTTAAAAAATGGTATGAAGCGGGAATGCAATTAGGGCCAGGAAGCGAGACGATCAGCATGCCGTTAGGCTCGGATCGGATCATGAGAAGCTCTGCTCTGCTCGTGAATTGAGCTCGATGAGCCAGCTCGTTTGAGTCGAGCATGAACATGGCAAGTTCAGCTTGGCTCATATAGGCTTGTTTTACATATTATATTTATAAATTATATATTTTAGATTATACATATAAGATATGCATATTATATATGTTTTATACACGTATTATATATATTATATATTTTATATATTATCAAACTCTAAAAACACGTAAAATTATTTTTTTAGAAAGCAAGCAAGCTCGTGATAGGCCTGTAATGAGCTTGGCCTCGGCTTGAGCTCATGAGCTGAGTCTAAGCAAGGGTATGCCCTTAATGAGTCGAGCCTGAACAGCCCCAACTCCCTTATACCAGTTCGTTTACCAGCCCTAGATATGATGATGAAGAGATTATGCAAGTGCATAAAAAAAAAACATATGAAAAGCAATATCATCTGTGAAAGCAATCAAGAAATGATGTGAATAAAAATCTAAAATGACATAAAAGCAAAATGCAAGTTTTTTTATAAAACAATTATAATTTTTTATATAAAAATACAAGTAGTGAGGAAGATGGGACAAGAATCAAAAGGGAAACGTTAAGAAAACTAATGAGAATCAATTTGATAAACCAAAAGGAAGTAGGCTTCCCATTAATGGAAATCAAATTTCATATATTTCGAAAGGTTTCTCAAAGTTTTTCCGCCTTTCTAAGAAGTGAAAAGTCTTTTGCTTCTGGAGCTAGCTTCCTCATATAGCAAAAAGTTTCTAGCAACTCGGTAACTACTATGCAGCTCAACATATGGATTTGTCATAGTTTATTTACTTTAAAACATATTTAGCCTAGTAGATAAATTTAAACATTAAAGCATAAAATAAGTTTAAACTGCACCATGTAAACCTACGTCCATGATATTCCAACAGCTTCGACTCTAATCATGGGGATCACCGAAATAATATTTTTATCCACAGATAATCGGTATATCAATATCGATTAGATTCAAGATCCGTTATTGAATGCTCATTCAATTCAATGTGCATTCTCGCTAAGTCTCGCGTGTCAACCATCATGAACTGTGACTGGACACGTGTTAACAAAATTTTGAAAAGATATGACATAAGATGCCGATTTTTCACTAATTGTTGATACTTTAATATATAAAAATATATTTATTGCTGAAAATATTATTAAAAAACCAATAAATTTTAGTCAAAACTAAAAAAATATTTTCTGCACTTCTCATGGTTTTCACACGTCCCATCTACATGCAGTGTTGTTTCCCTACACAGTGCCAAAATGGCATGGCCATGTGACATAAACAAGAAAAAAAATAAAAAAGTGTCACATGGACATGCTCAAAAGGACACTCACACAGCATTTTCGTGTAGTTTTCCACTAGAAGTAATATTTGGAGACACGACGACAGTCAATTGGAGTATCCCTGTGACATAGATTATTAAATGAAAAACCTGATCGATTTGCACTAAATGAGCCATGATGGACTCATTCTTACAATCCAATCTACTTGAAAATGCACTGTAAGTGAGACTGCGTTCATTAAAACAGTATGCACGTCCACACCAAAGAGTCATCCAAGTTGTACTAACGTCATTGGAGAATACTGTTTGGACCTTGATAAACTACTCATACGGGTCCATTGGATTTAAGTTGGCATTCAATGATGATGGTGATAATCATGGAGAGAGAAAAGACAGTTCATGTCATGGCTGTGAGATAATAACCTCTCTCTCATTGTGATCCCCCGCCCGACATAAACACACACCCCACGTATAGATAGTAATGGGAAGGTGAGACCTTGTGTGATAGGCTAGTAGCCTGTTGCATAATTAAGAGCTCATTGAGGTTGTTATATCATAATTAAGAGCTCTGAAGAAACCTCAATGTAATACTAAAAATCGGTAATGTATTGTTTTATCTCATAATCTTGTTGCGTAACTAAATGTTCTTCAGGCACACAATGGCTCTTTACACCTGGCTAGTCGGGTCGGCCAAAGGCATTCATGCTGAATGATGTCGAGAGTTCTATTCTAACAGTGTGGGTCGCTTGCCGCAAGGCCAAAGCAGCGGGTTGTCTAGTGGGCAAGGAGGATGGCTTTAGGGTTTTGCGTCATCGGGAGGGTGTGTTAACCATACTTGGCAGCAGTGGCGCTAGCTAGGATTCATGTGAGGGGGGAGGGGGGGGCAAACAGGGGTGTAGCAAAAAAAAATAAAAATTGGTGTGATAGTCGGGGGTTCGGGGGCCGAATTTTTTTTGAGACAAAATAAAAAATGGCTACAATTATTAATAAAAATCTATTTCATATGGACAAATCAAACTATTTGATGCAGTCAGGGCTGGGCTAGGACTGGACTGGGCTAAAAAAATGGATAAAAATCTATTTCATATGGAATCAGCTGGGCTTTAAAAAAAAAACAACCGCAGCCAGCTGCTATTATAGTATGGACCCTAATAGATCCACATATACATATAATTGGGTTGGATCTCATTGGATTTTTAAGTCCAAGTTTGGTTGGGATTCAGACTCAGATGTGAGAATGCTACAACCATTATGGGATCTGGTCTTTCCTACTGAATTGGACTAAACAGACTCGGATTCTGTCGGATATCCCGAACCCGCCAACCTTTTACATCCTGGTCAGCAATTACTATAAAAGCATATATAACTTGAGAGCTGTTTTATTGCAAATGATTATCATAGAAAGTACTGCCTAACATATTTGTCAACTTGATATCCAATATGTTAAGTATAATTTAAACTATGTTAACTATATAGCCTGCATAAATAAGTAATGGTAAGGCATGCTTTAGATTCAGAATTTGCTCACACCCTACTGAAATTATGGAAGAGGAAATCAACCTAGCTCAAGGTGGGTGAACAAACTTAAGGCGAATTTAAGCTAAAATTTGGAGAGAAAAGAACAGAAGGCCACCATAAAGATGATTTCCTTAAATAACTGTTGCAGAGTCTTAAATAAATTGTGGGAGCGGACAGGCCTTCGAATATTGAGGAGCTAAAAAGGAGTGTTGCAGGAATGCAGAGACCCCCCATATTAATGACCCCCCACATGCACTCATAAATGCCCCTACTCTTCATCTTCTTCCTCTTGCCCTTCCATTTTTTCAAGACCAGAGACATATATCAAAACCTTTTGAGAAGAGAGAGAGAGTTGCCAAGATGAGGGCTCCTCTGAACCTAGGAGTGGTGGAGACCATCTATGAAGATGAGGAGGCTTCCAACAACAACTCTCCTCCCTCTCTCTCTCCTACCAACTCCTCTAGTGCAAGTGCCAGATCAAAGGCCACAGCTGTTGGCTCTGCCGTCGATGACCACCATCCTTCTTTCCCTTCCCCTTCTCTCATTAGACGTGTGCATGCATGGTCACATCTCTCTCTCTCTCTCTCTCTCTCTCTCTCTCTCTCTCCACATTCTGTGTCTCATGGAATTGTTGTGCTTCATTTCTTTAGGTATCAAGCAACTGGACTTCCAACAGACGTAGTCATTCGAGTGGAGACTCGATCCTTCGACCTCCATAAGGTATGTTAACAATCTCCCGAACCTTTTCTGTTTATCTGTTTAAATAAATATTTCAGAAAACTGAAATAAATATAGAAAAAAGGAAAATAAATTGTCCTGAAAACCACCGCTTGACATGGCAACTTATTATGGAATGTAGCATTTGATAATATCATGATTAGTAAAGCATGTGAGTGATGGTTTTAAAACTTGTGATATTATGAGAAACCAAAGCAAAATTATTATAAATTATTAACACTTGAAAGTTATATTTCTAAAAAAATTGAAAGTAACATGTTTCAATCTTAAAATGTTTCTTTGCTCAAACCTAGGAGGTCATAGAATTCTTGAAGTGACTAATTCAGGATGTAACTATCATAGTTAACAACGGATTCGGATGCTATGATATTAACTAACATGGGACCTACGTAATCAGATTAGAACCAGTATCCTACATGGCATTGTTGGCATTTGGTTAAAATATCGATGAGCTCTTGTTGACCCCACAGGCTGCAGTGACGCTCATTTTCTCTGGGTAATTCGGGTTTTGGTCACCAAAACATTTATTAGAGACTATTACAGAAGAGCCACTTTCCATTTGCTTTTGAATAGTTTTCTAACTACTGCATTGACAAACAAGTCATCAATCCAATTGGCATTAAGGGCAATAATTGGGAGGCAACATAAGAATTCAGTCCTCGTGGTCTAGCCCAGATTTGGGCTATCCAAACTGTCCAAGACTGCTGATTTTATAACAGAGAATGATCGTAGTGTATGACAAATTTTGATATTCGCCCGATGTCCAATTTCGCAGGTTCTCAAAAATTTTAAGACCTTTTTACTTGTAGCATTCGTGGATCTCCCAATTTTTGGGTGTTAGGTCACAACGTTCTCCTGATCTTACTAAATCTCACTAAAAAAAAATTTGCATGATATTTTCACAGAAATCATGAATTTCACACAATATACAATGTAAAAATGACTACTTTACATCCCAATATACTATATGAATTTCGTCAAGAGTTTCACATGCGAGATTCCGTTTTAGCATGAGAATTTACCTATATATATTGATGATTAAAGTGTGAATTTCATCAAGAGTTTTGCGTTAGTGGTTGCGAAAGTCTACCTTTCGATGCAAAATTCATAAAATTTTTATGAAATTCATGGACTTTTGCATATTTTCGACTTTTAAAGATGCAATATTCTGTTTGAGCATGCAAATTTACTTGTATATAGGCGTTTGTGTTCATGCATTTTCCATCATCGCATTTATACGTATAAATTTTTCATTCTTTTACGAAAATGAAATTGTTTATACATTTCATTCATTCTATTCTTTCACAAAATAAAGTTGCTCATGTATTGCATTCATTTCGTTCTTTCACAAAATAAAGTTTTTCGTACATTGCATTCATTTTATTCTTTCACAAAATGAAATCGCTCATACATTGCATTCATTTTATTTTTTCACAAAATGAAGATGCTCATACATTGCATTCATTTTATTTTTTTACAAAATGACGTTGCTCGTACATTGCATTCATTTCATTCTTTTATAAAATGAAGTTTTTCATATATTGCAATCATGACATTCTTTCACAAATGAATAAATGGTAATATATTGCATTTATTCTATTTTTTCACAAAATAAAGTCGCTCATACATTGCATTCATTTCATTCTTATACAAAATGTTGTTTCTCACTGTTTCTTTGATGGGGAGAAAACAAAGTATGTGTCGAGGTATCTTTATCTCTTGGTCATCTTTGATAGAGAGAAAACACAGTATACCATCGTTGATTCTGCACTCTGTTGTTTTTCTGATTTTTTCGATCTCACACATACCATGTGATCGAACATTGACCGTGAGATACATCAACTTTGTGTTGATGGATAAAAAATACAATATGCCATCAATTCTACATCATCATTGTCTAACACATCTATCCATCTATCACAATTCGTTAAAGCGGAGCCCCCCTCATCGATTCTGCATCATCATCATTCATGTTCTCTATAATAAGAACATGTTTTTAAATGATCAACTGCAGCACTCACGAACAACTTGCAAACTTTTGGTTTTCTATCCCACCCATACCATAAGATGTGCTTACCAAAAAAACTCACTGTTGATGATTTTTCATCGATAAAGTGCCACCGATCTTGTCACCATCGATGGTTGGCTCTGAGAAGACCATAATTTTTCACTGGTTGAAGACCACAAAAACCCTAGTTTTGCTTTTATACTATGTGCGTACGAAAATCTATACCTCATGTAGAACTTCATGATTTTCGTAAACCTTTCAAGAATTCCATAAACATTTCAGGAATTTCGTAAACATCAATGCAAAACTCTTGACAAAATTTATACTCTAAACACCTATATAAATAGGTAAATTCACACTCTAAAATAGAATCTCCCATCGCTTAAAGTCAACAACATGTGAAAGTTTATGAATTTTATAAACTTTTTCATGAATTTCACATCAAAAGTAAACTTTTGCAACCACCAATGCGAAACTTGACAAAGTTTGCACTCTAATTTCCCATATATATAAGTAAATTTGCATACAAAAACAATATTTTGTATACAAAAGTTTATGAATTTTGCAAACTTTTTATGAATTTTGTATCGAAAGGCAGACTTTTGCAACTACTAACGAGAAATTTTTGACAAAATTCACATCATATATTGAGATGTAAAGTAGCCATTTTTCACATCATATATTATGTGAAATTCATGATTTCTGTAGAATTATCATGTAAATTTCATTTTTAGTGAGATTTAGTGAGATCAAGAAAATGTTATGACATAATGCGCAAAAATTGAGAGATCCATGAATGCTAAGGGTAAAAAGGTCCTAAAAAAGTAGAGAAACTACAAAGTTGGACATCAGGCAAATTTTAGCAAAGTTTGGGGTTTTTAGGAAAATGCATCATTTTTGTCGTATAGTACAGTCATTTTCTGATTTTATAATAACCTAAAGTCCTTTAAGACCGGCCAATTGCTTTTTATGGTGACCATTAAGTCGATCATGGCTAGGATGGATCTGCGCACTTGGTTAGTTGGGTCGACTTAAGACATGCAACCTAAAAAAGGTCAAGAGCTTAATACATGAAGTGTGCATCCCTTGCCACTAAACCAAAGCAACCGGCTCTATGTTGGCAAAGAGGGCAGCCTTGGGGTTTATGCCATCCAGTGTGGCGATTATAACTTGGCAGGTCTTTCCAACATGACAAGTCTCCCAATCTAATGCTGGTTTACTTGTGTAATAAACAATATACAGAAAATGACCGCATTGTACAAAAAAATAATGTGTTTTAAAAAATGCCTCACAATTTACCAAATCTGCCAAATGCATAATTCTATAGGTTCTCACATTTTTTGGATGCTTTTACCCCTCGTAGCTACGAGTTTTTGATTTTCATGGGTCATGACGCTAAACATGATTGGACCCACAAAACTCATCAACAAAACACATATAAGGTTGCGATATTTTAAAAAGGATTGCAAAATTCTAAAACACTTGCGAAACTCATGACAAGTATTGCAAGGCATGTTACAAAAATCCTTTAAGTGTCGCAGAAGTCCATACATTGCAAAATTCCAAACGATTTTTATAAGGGTATTTTGAAATTACAAGAAACTTAAGAAAGTTCGATGTTGCAAAATTGTAAAATTGCAATGAGTATCGCACAAGTATTGTAAAATTGCAATGAGTGTCGCACAAGTATTGAGAAATTCATTTTTCTTGCAAAATTATGTTCTATTTCATTTCTCAACCCCTTATTTGCATATGAATGCCCAATTTTCGCAACCCTAGAGTTATTATGGTCCTCAACCTCTTATTTGCATCCAAATGCCCTATGTGGATGTAACTTTGAAAGAATGAATAAAAACTTGAATGTCATTTTGATGTAAATTTCATTCATGATTATATTTAAAAAATCTGTTGCAATTTTGCATGTAAGGTTGACAAAATTTGTAGTTGTTTTGTTATATTTGTAGATAAATTTTAGTTATAAATTTCAGTTATATTTTGTATGTATTGTTAAATTGTTATACAAACAATTATGTTTTGTAACAGTGAAATTTAAAGCAAAAATGTCACATAAGTAAAAAATTGATACATTTTGAAAGAAATACACATATATGCGTGCGAATTTGTATAGAAAATCAACATGTATATATGGCACCTCTTATTTCACAAAATGAAGTTGCTTATACATTGTATTCATTTCATTCATTTACAAAATGAAGTTGCTTATACATTTTGCATTCATTCCATTAATTCACAAAATAAAGTTGCTCACATATTTCATTCATTCTATTCTTTCATAAAAAGAAATCTCTCATATATTTTTTATTTACTCTATTCTTTCACAAAATGAAGTCGCTCATGCATTGCATTCATTCTATTCTTTCACAAAATGAAGTTGCTCATATATTTTGCATTCATTTCATTCTTTCACAAAATAAAGTTGCTCATACATTGCATTCATTCCAATCTTTTACAAAAATGAAGTCACTTGTACATTTTGCATTCTTTCACAAAATAAAGTCGTTTATACATTGCATTCATTTCATTCTTTCATAAAATAAAGTTGCTCATACATTTTGCATTTATTCCATTATTTTACAAAATAAAGTCACTCATACATTGCATTCATTTCATTCTTTCATAAAATGAAGTCACACATACATTTTGCATCTATTTTATTTTCACAAAATAAAGTCACTTATACATTGCATTCATTTCAGTCTTTTACAAAATGAAATTGCTCATATATTTTGCATTCATTTCATTCTTTCATAAAATAAAGTCGCTCATATATTGTATTCATTAATAAGACTGCCTCTTTGATGGAGAGAAAACAAAGTATGTGCAGATGTACCTTCATTTTTTTGGCCTCAAGAATACCAAATTGCACTTTATCTTTGATAGGGAGAAAACACAATATACTATTATTGATTCTACATTATGTGTTGTTTTCTCAATTTTTTCTATTCCACCCATACCATGTGATCATACTAATGTTGACTATAAGATACGTCAACTCTATATCATCATCATCCAACATATATTTTTGTCTATCACAGTTAGTTAGAGTAGATCCCGACTGCATAATCATTCTTAACATTCTTTATGATGAGAATACATCACTCACAAACAACTCACAGACTTTTTATTTTCTATTCTACTCATACCATAAGATCTCACCGTCGATGCTTTTACCAAAAAAACTCAGTGTCGATGAAGTGCCACTGATCTTTTCACCGTCGATGCTTTTATCGAAAAAACTCACTGTTCATGAAGTGTCACTGATCTTTTCACCGTCGATGCTTTTATCGAAAAAACTCACTGTTCATGAAGTGTCACCGATCTTCTCACCATTGATGCTTTAATTGGAAAAAGTCACCGTCAATGAAGTGTCGTCCATGCTTTTACTGAAAAAACTTACAGTCGATGAAGTGACGTCTATGCTTTTGAGGTTTACCACTGCTAGTGAACCACTGTTGATGAACCACCACCGATAAAGAATTTTTGCAAAGCTTGAATGTCATCGAAAAATCGCAGGAAGGATTGGAGACAATTGGTTGGGGACCAAAAGAAACCTAGGGTTGCAAAAATAGGGTATCTGCATGCAAATATGGAGTTGAGAAACGAAGCATCATTTATTTAGAACAAAATTTCACAAGAAAAAAGAATTTCACAATACCCCTACAAAAATCGTTTGGAATTTCATAAATTATGAACTTTCGAAACACTTAAAAGATTTTCGCAATGTGCCTTGTGTTGCTCGTCATGATTTTCACAAGTGTTTTAGAATTTTGCATTCTTTTTTAAAATATCACAACCTTATATGCAATTTTGTTGACGAGTTTCGTGGGTCCATCTACTTTCAATGTTATGACCTGTGAAAATTAAAAATTCGCAACTGCGAGGGGTAAAAGCATAAAAAAAAAGTAGAAACATACGAAATTATCCATTTGACGAATTTGGTAAATTGTGGGACATTTTTGAAAATACATTATTTTTGTCATAATATATATATATATATATATATATATATATATATATATATATATATATATATATATATATATATATATATATATATGAGAACTGACATATTAGGTCCCATTGCTCATTCTGCTCCATAGTTTTGAAGTGCTTTATGATAGATCTGAACCACTGGATGTGTTTAGCATGCTCTATTTAGTGGATCATGTTTTTTTGACGAAAAACATAATTTCATGAGCCGGGAAAAACTGGCACCTTCATAGTTATTGATTTTGGATCACCAGAAAACCTATATACAGGTCAGATTTAAGTGATCCAAAAACTGGTTCCCACTAAACAAAACCTATAGATCACATCTACGGTGTTAGATGTGATAAAAAATACCAAAAAAATGTGATTTTGAGGGGGTAGAACTAGAAAGTGGGCATAACCAACACATTACTCTCTCTCTATATATCTATCTATCTATCTACCTATATATCTATCTATCTATCTATCTATCTATCTATCTATATATATATATATATATATATATATATATATATATATATAATGTGTGTGTAGGTGTGTAGGTAGGTGCATGATCACTTTTGAACATGACCAGAATGAACGATGGACGCTCAACGCAAGTTTGCATCAAATAACATCTTTAGCGGTGACTTTTGTCGCCGCTAAAAGTCCCTGATGAGAGTTTTAGCGGCGAAATAATGATGCAAAGCTTCCATTGCATGCAGCACAAGTTCGAAAGTGATCATGCACCTATGCACTACTCTCTCTATATATAACATGATTAGAAAGATTATTTAAGCCTTGCTTACACGTACAGACAAGGAAAGTGGGCTAAGCCAGCAAGACCACAGGACTGCAACAACCTTTTGGCTAGAACAACCATTTTAGCAGGCATCAACCAAGGCATAAGGGGCATAATAACTTGACATCATCATCACCTCCCTCCAGCTTATCCCTCAACAGTCTATTTGTACATTTGTGAAAATTGTCAACTGATCCGAGCAGGGATGATATGACTGGAACTGGCCTCAAGATCTTTATTTTTTTTTTCGATTTATTATTCGAAGAAAATTCTCTGGAGGCAAGGGGTAAGCCCCCCGAGTTTTAGGATGCCAAGATAGCGACAGTAAGTATGGCAGGCAGAGCCAGCACGGCTAAGTCTCTAATCCTGGAAGTGGTTTCTCCGTGTAAATATCAAATAAAGAAACCAGATCTGGGATCAAAGACCTGGTTCGGCTGGGTCAGGTGCCATACAAGGCACAAAACTGTATGTGAGCCTCTAAGGATGTGTTTTTGTTCTTGGAGAGAGAAATTCCGTCACAGGTCCACCACACTCCAGTAAAATGTTTGGGTTGAGTGGAATTGTGATTCTTTTGAAAATTTTCCATTTCCAATTCCTTTTGCACAGACTCCGAAAAAGACATGGAATCCTTGGACACTAGAAAAGTATTGCTAAGTGCAGGTACAATGTCACAAGTATTGGTGTCCTGGATTTTTCTGGGAAAAAAATTCTCGCTCGAAATAAAAAGCAAATTCTTGAGAAAATATCAGTGAATCTAAAACTTATCACAATAAAATCATGACATTCTGAAAATAGATTTATCTTTTGAAAATATTACATTTCTATCAGGACTTTATCATTTTCTAAATATATCATGATATTTTCTGAAATTATTCTCATGACTACATTGAAAAGTTGTGATTCTTAAGAGACTTTCTTTCATACAGAACCTACTGGTAAGGAGAAGCGACTACATGAAGCAGCATCTTAGCGGCACCACTCACATAAGTCTGCAGCCAGACTCGCTGATTACACCAGAAACGTTTGACATGATTGCCAGTTTCTGCTATGGGGCAGAAATCACCATAACACCATCTAACATGGCAACTTTGGGATCTGCCGCGAAGTTTTTGGATATGATGGAGGAGCATGATGGTGCAAAGGCCAACCTCTGCCAAAAGATAGAGGCATTTCTTTCTAAGGCTGTAATTCCATGTAGAGAGAACACATTAGCTATCCTCCATTCATCTCTTTCTTTGCTTCCTCACTCTGAATATTTAGTGAAAACATGCATTGAAGCTTTAGCAGCGATGGATGACTGCGATGGCATTTCGGATTGGAAGGACGACATCATCTCATTGCCAGTTGATGTATTCTTTAGGATGATGGAGTCCATGAGGGCTTCAACCCACAATCATGATATCCTCTACAAGGTCATCAAGTTATATATCAAGGTAATCAGAATTATGCTAAGGTTGATTGATGTGACAGTACAACTTGCAAAATGGCCTTTTTATCAACTTAAATCCATGTTATCAACCAAGTCCCTTAAATAAAGTGATGATGACCCGTCCTTAGTAAAAGTATGAACACCATGAAATCCTCAGTATGAGGAGGCCTAAAAAGGAACTAAACTGTTCTAACATGTTAATGGAATTCTTAAATGCAGGAGCATACTGAGTTAACAGAAGCAGAGAAGAACCAAATATATAGCTTCCTCGACTGCAACAAGGTGTCTCTAGACACTCTGATCAAAGTTGTCCGAAATCCAGAAGTGCCACTAAGGTTGACAATCCATGCAATGTTTATTCAGCAATTAAAGGCAAGGGATACCTTCAATAGAATTTCAAATGCAGTGAGGACCAACCGTGTGTTCAAGCCTTGTACAGATACTGTTGATTTGCCCTTTGGAGAAATTCTACGTAGAGATGCCACTCTAAGAGAAGCCATGCAATTAAAAGCAGAAATGGAGGCCACACGCTTAAGAATCAAAGACTTGGAAGAAGATCTCCTGTGTTTAAAGAGAGAAGTCAAAGAACGGGAAAAACAACAAGAAAACAATCTCAAAGTTTCAAGATTGGACAAATCTCATGGCGACGATTTGCAGGAGAATAAGCTATTCGGGAAGTTCGTTTTGAAAGGATTAAGGACCATACTAAGGAAATCTAAGCATGGCTTAGAGTACCAAACTACTGAAATTCTTGAAAATCCTTGGGAGGGCCTCCAACATGAAAGGAATGAAGAAAGCATGATTAAGGGACTAACTCATCGTAGGAGTCACTCGTTTGCATGAATCTACGTCAGCTTTTTCTTCTATTTTTCATCATATTTACTGGACAAGTTAATGTGATTCCCAACCATCTCTTCATAAGAGGTTGAAGCGGAAATTTCATATGTAATTTCTCAGTCTAAAAGAGGCATTAGGCAAAAACATTCAGATAATTTCCATCAACCGTGTATAGTCTATACTTGCAAAGCTACAATATGAACTGTGCAAGTTTACCAGAAAAGAATCAAACCTTTGCTGGTAGATCAAGGTCCCATTCCAATATAACTTGGCTATTAACCAGGTCAGAAACTGGATCAAGACCTGTGCAACAAATATCATCCATATTCTCAAAATATACATTACAAGGATGAGGGTCAATAGCGGCGACAAAAAAAGTTGCCCCTATTGACTTAGTAATAACGGTGAGTTTAGATATCCCCGTGAATGCCTTGGTACCACACAAATGTTGCCGTTAAAGACATGTCTATAACGACGCCTTTAGATGTCACCATTATAGGTATGTTTATAGCGACGACATTATATAGCCGTTAAATATGTTGCGATTATAAACATATCTATAACGGGGACTCTCCGTATTGCCATTATAGGTATGTTTATAACGGCAACATTATATGACCACTAATTATTATCATTAAAAAAACTTTTACAGCAATATTTAAACGGCATATAATTTCACCGCTATTGATATATAATGGCGAGATAAAAATCTCGCTGTTATAGCCTTTTTCTATAATGGCGACATTTTGGTTGCCGTTATAGTCTTTCTCTATAACGGTGACAGAAGTATCATGGCACAACCCATCGTTCATATCCAATGCACCCTCTCTCCCATTTCCTTTTTAAATTGTCTCTTTTTTTCTATAAACCCTATTTTCCCCTAGAAACGCTAACTCTGGATTCCTCTAAATCTCTTCGCCTTATTTGCAGAATCTCATCTTCAGATTTCTTCATAGCGTAAGATTCAGACCTTTTATTCTATTTGTTTTGGTATAAAAAAAAATTTCTCTGTGTAAAAATATCATTTTTTATCTTCATATATTTTCACTTAAGAATGCTAACTTTTTTGGGTTTTTTCCTAATGGCCAAAGCATGTCATGATCTTCTGTGTCATCATTCTTGTTGCCCTCTTCGTGTTCCAGACCTATACGGTACAGGCAGAGTCCGCTTCTCCTTCTCCCCATCATGCTTGTTTGGTTTACATCAACTACAACAATTGGTGTCTACATGAAATTAGGTTGAATAATCTAACATTTTGTATAAAATGATAAAAAAGGTAATATAACATGAAATTAAATCTTTTTGATGCTTTTCCTTAAGATGTTTCAATGATTTAGCTATGGCCAACATGACACTACAAGAAAAATACGACGTAGCAAGGGTATTAGCGATGGATTTTTTTCGTCGCAACTTTGCGTCGGATTAGCAAGAGAATCTAATCCGTCGCTAAGATTTGTAATATTGACGGATGTAGCGACCGAAAACCTTCCGTCGCTACGTAGCAACAGATTAGCGACGACACGTTTTTGTCGCAACACACACGACAATTAGCGACGGATTGGGCGACAAAAGGTTTTCTGTCGCTACTTAGCGATAACGTCAGCGATGAAAATATTTCATCGCTAACAGCTCCTGTAAATTTACGATGGCTTGGCGACAGAATAATTTCGTCGCCAAAGCCATCGCTAATTTTTGCACAAATCTCTAACTAAAGCCCTTTTCCCTTTTTTCTTGTTTCCTCTCTCCCGCCCTCCGCCGCTCGACGCCTTCCTCCGCCGCCCGATACCTTCCTCCGCCACCCGACGCACTCCTCGGCCCGTCGCCCCTCGTTCCGCCCGACCTGACGCCTTCCTCCACCGCCCGACACACTCTTCAGCCAATCGCTCAGTTGCCCCTCTCGTTTCGCCCGGCCCGTCGCCTCGCCAACCGATGCACTCTCCGGTCCGCCGCCCGTCACACCCCGCTCGCTACTCCGACACTAAGCCGTCGCTAATCTGGTTAGCGACGGATTAATGGTAGATTAGCGACGGATTTAGGTCATCGCTAATCCACTGGTTTGTTGTAGTGTGATATGAATGGGATAAAGCATAATTTGCAAATAAGATAATAAAACAAGTTAATTTTTAAAATAATAAAGTAAACCTTTAAGCCAATAAAAAATTTGGCGTCCATTCTTTCTCGAGGAGGGATTATAATCACAACTACTCACATCTAAATCTGATTTCACTTAACATGATTAGAAACTAGAAAACTTTGTAGATCAAATCTAACACCAGTTACACCTGATCTTAGCCAATAGGCAGAGCTCTATCATATAATTGTCCAAAAAACAGAAAAGCAAATGGCAAAGATACTAGTATCCAAATATTATTAGAATATTTCTCAATATTGAATGCCTCCAAATTCCTGTATTTTATATCAACCAACACCTTAAACCTGCCCATGTCACAGTTAAAGATGCGGACTGGGGAATGACAGGCTTCATTTAAAATCTTACTCTTTTGCACAATGAAGAATATGTTGCTACACGAGTCAGTAAGTTGTTAGATTAATTGTTACACACACAAATGCTCATTTATATGTGCATGTACATACATACATATAAACACATATGTCTGTGTGTGTATTTAAGGCATACATGAATTGACGGTAGATCAAGTAATTAGGTTTAATAAAATGAAATTGTATCAAACACCCAAGTTGACAACATAAGCAGAACAGTTTTGAACAGCAAAACAAAAATGGGGCCCCATAAAAATTCCATCTTTGTAAGTATACTAAAAGTTTTTTGTTTTTAATGTTTATGCCATACTTCACCAAAAAGTTATAGATGTTCTTGATAGTTCTTTTTGCCCTTGACTTTACTAATGACATTTAATGAAAAGTGTAGTGCTACTATTGCATTTGCTCACCATTATTTGCTATTCTAGTGTAGCAAATTTAGTTAATATTTTTTTTATTATTATTTTTGGTGCAGATTATCATTATCATTGTCTCATGGATGCTAGGTCTGCTCATAATTGGTGCTGAAGCTATGTTTGTTGCAGATGATGATGATGGTGAATGATTGCCTATGTAGGTGACAATGATTGTTAATTTTATTATAAATATTTGCCTTGGATTCATAACATTTTGCTTTTGCTATGTTCTTAGTTTCTGGGTTGTGTAATATAGAATCATTCTTAAAATAAAATTGCTCCTCTCATTCTTGTTGTAAATATTACGTCCGTTATTTGTCAATGTAATTTCCATCACTTTATTATCATCATTTTTATGTTCAAAGTTTGATTTTTGTCGTTGATTTCTATAATTTGATTGCTAAAATTATTGTAATGTTGTGGAAAAATTGCTCTAAAAAGAATGATTTACTTTTCACTCATGAAAGTTAGTTTGATCAATGTGATAAATCTATGATATTTATATTTTGTAGGTTTAAAACTAATATAAAAAAATTTATTTTTGTAGGTTTAAAACCTATAACGATGATATTCCTACTGTTATCGACCTTAACCCTATGTTGTTGTTACAACCTATAATGGTGACTTAATTATTGCCGTCATAGCTTATATCAATGACTTACTTCTCGCCATTATCGCCTATAACGGTGAATTAATTCTATCCGTTACAGGTTATAATGGTGAAGTAAATGTTGCCATTATAGGGTGGGTTGCAACTTTTCTTTACTGGTGTTGGGTCACATCAACGGTGACCTATAAATGTCACCGTTATTACTCAACAAAGGCCAAAAGTTGATGGCCATATTTTGTCGCCGTTATAGACCTATAGCGGCGATAAATAGGTTAATAGCGGCGAGAAAAGTCGTCGCTATTGAGCCTCATCCTTGTAGTGATACATCATGGGCCTGCAGTATTTTCAAAAGAAAATACATTCTTGAATATTGCTACAAATACTTTTTTATAGTTTATATTCTTATTTAAATTGTTTCTTTTATTTTCTTGAGATTTTCTTGGTAGCAAGATTTGTGAAATTGATCCAGAGAAGGCACTATAGGCACATATCTGCTGGTCAAATCATAGCCAAGGTAGATGTGCACAGGCTTCAACCAATAGACTAGATCGACCTAAAGACGCCAAGAACTGGCATAACAGCAGCACCCAAAGGTTCAGAGAAGAACCTGAAGAATGATTTCTGAAAAAATAAATAGGCATTGTTACATCCAGAAATGAGACTAGCAGTACATCTTGGTTTTCATATAAGATTTGTAGCAACCTTGTTATTACGACCACTCAGAAGATCAGTTTACATGAAATTCATGGACAGTACAGAGTCCAATAACCTTATCATTAAAACACTCGGAGGTCAGTTGCTTTTCAAAATCAGGGTGTTTATTCAGGATATATGCATCCCTGTATGCACACGGCATCACTACAGTCGACTGCTTTTAGCCAGCACAACTGGTTTGAAGCTCAAAATGCCTGTGACTTCACTTCCAGTGACAAGACCATTGACATCACAAGTGCCTTCATGTGTCAATAAATTGGATCCAACTCACAAGGCTTGAAGCACATATTCATGTCAAGGGCGAGAGAAGGATTTCAGAAAATAATTACATCATCAAATTGCTGTAGTTTTGTTGAACTACAGTAATTCCATCATTCTAATGAAACAGGATTGGAATCCTATTTTTGAATTGCAAACGTTGGGGTTCAAACCAGGATCCCCCTTGGTTAAAATATCAACTTTACAGCTATTCAAAGTTTCAAACACTAAGTCAAACCCTACCAAAAGGTCTTAACTTTTAACAAATTGTTGACATTTTATGCAAGATATTGTCCCACAACTCAACTGGCTAGCTAGTAATGATGGATTCATCAGCATTAAGGCTATTGCAAGAAATCCCCATATCAATCTCATGTTCATGACTTGTAACTGCACAAAATATATATCAACATCTGTGAAAAGTTATAGGGAGACAGAACTTGTCCTAGACTCGATTAGGTGCATGAAAAGTCAATTCCAACTACTAAGAGAAAGCTTAAACAATATCCTGTCATAAGTAGGTGCATCAATGGAGGGTGTATGACCCAATCTGACCAAATTCTAGATCAGATAGGATCCAAGTTTCGTAATAAAGAAGGAAGAGAGATTAAGAATTCAGGTCGGACCTATAGGTCCGAATTAGTACATGGAGTTGGGTGTGGTTACCAGACCTAGGTTCAACCTCTAACGCCCCAAAATTTGAATTCAATTTTTTTTGAAATTTTCTTTTTCTTTTAAAAACAATGAAAACAATATATTTTTTTTTGGGTTAAACATTCTGGTATGATCAATCATCATAATTAAATTAAAATAATATTTACTATTAAAATTTAATTCAGTCCCAATAATTTAAAATTCATATAAGAATATTTTCAATCCAAAATAACAATAATTTTTTTTCTAAAACTATCTTCGAAAAAAAAAATATTGGCTCTCAACGGTGCCCCAACATTCCACATCCGCTCCATAACTATACATCATATTTTACTAGAAAACCTATAAAACAGGTTAGACTCGTGAAAACCTAGTAGAAAATATCGATAAAGGTAAACCGAAACTAATATACATGATCATATTCCAATAAACTCACGCAATGATGCAAACAATTATCTATTTAAATATACATATCATCACAGTGCATCACAAGAATATCATTCATAAAAAGTTAGAACCTTATGCATGAGCAGATATACATGCATGCACTTATCATTGCAAGACAAGAGATCTTTTATGCATGAGTGACTTTAGTTGTCTTTATTTAAGTTTTCTTTTTACGTTATACATTCCATATTTAACTAAATGCACAAACAATTAAGGTTCTTACTTCCTAGCTCTGTGGGTACTACACAGACAATACTTAGATCAAAACCATAGCTCAGGAGGTATATTTAAACAATTTATGGCTTTGCCCTGCTGAGCACTTTTCACCAGTCCTAGGTAAGGGATGACCTAGTCGAAAGAAAGCTCCTAGTACCTCTATCTTGATAAATCAGACATTCACTCATGAGTTTCGTGACCAACTACCCTGTAGTTAATATAGAGGTATTCTCCTATCTTCGTGGCTGGGGAGGAGCAACCTTTCATGTAATGGTTTGATAGATTTTTATCTAAAAATAAAGGTAATATTTTTTTTTAAATATGTAATGATGCAATGGTTTCACCAACGAATATATTTCAACCATTCCAAGCACTAGACAACCTGCCTTATTGCAAGCGTGAGCGTGTCTTAGCCTCCTAGTGCTAGATTCAATATAGAACTGCTATTAATAATCTGATTAAACACATTACATAAAATAATCATTAATTTAAATGATTCATCATTGGCATTGCCTTAACTGAATTAAGCTCTAAAGAGTCAGCCTACTCATGCACTAGCATTTAATAGCGCCTTAGAGCAAAGTTCAAGAAAAAGATATCTAAATAACAAAAACCCATTTTCTTTACTAATGTTGAAAAACACAACAGAAAAAATTGATTTGAAATCAGTCAAACATTCAAGAATTTTGGTTAAACCTTTCAGAACCATTACATTTTGAAGCACATACATTTGACCATTCATTAAAGAAATTAATTAAAATATTAAACAATCTATCTAATTATCAAACAATCTATGCATATGTCTAAATATCGATATTTAAAATAATCAAATAATGTTTCATTAAAGTTTGATAGATATCCTTAGGATCTCGAAATTATCGGTCTCATACAACACCCCTACAACAACCTGTTACCTGAAAATATTTTATTTTGAAAATATGAGACTTTGAAGAGTCTTAGTAAGATTCACACAGATAATGAAAATATACAATACACTGAGTTTGTATAAATGTATATCATCCACATTATACAAAATTCAACATTAACTATGCAACTAAATCACTAAATAGTAAACTTCAGAAATTCATATTTTTAGGATATTCACAATCATAATATCTCATTTCAAGAATACATAACAGCACAATATTTCAAATTAAAAATATTTAATCAATGCATACATTCACATAATCATATGAACATATATAAAAGTGCAAAAAACTAAAGTGACCAGTTATTTTAAATTTTCACTTGATTACCAAAAAGCTTATTAGGTATGCGTGGGCCCTCTACAAAACAGATTAGACTACCCGAGTGTTTATTATGGTATGTATTTTAATTTTTTGAGTAGCAGACTGAGTCATTCCTTAGGAGCAGTGTTATATCGATAGACACTGTCTAGGGTATGGCTTCTAGCAATATCAGATTGATCACTCACTTTTGGAGAAGACCTAAGGACATATCGACTTAGGATAAAATTTGGCAGTCCTAGCCCCCTAAATTCTCTAGTCCGGGGGCTACCGAGGCATTGTCCCTCGAAACATAGAAATAAGGGATTAGAGAGTTTCATAGCGCCTATCCTCTCTAAGTTAGACCAAAGACCAATCTGGTTAAGTAAACCTTAGAAAAGGCATACCCGAAATCCTGTTCAGGGTTATCTTATTAAGTAGGCCATGGGTAAATGCAATTACCATTTAGGTTAGTGTATTGTCATCACATGGTACTCATTCTGGAACCTTAATTCAATATTTTATTAAGCACCCATATGTCCATATAACCTTGTGGGATTTCTGTCACCCTACATGCATTTCACAAATACTACATCACATAGCATAACATACGTTCACATAACAAATGAATCATGTAAACATGCTATTTAACAATTATTTATGTAGTATCATATAATTTCAATGAATAGAAATCAGCATGCCTTATCATCATAAATATATATCATTCTATGAATTGCAATTTAAATCACTTTTAAGTTGTTTAGGTTTCGTGGCTAGAGTAACCCAAAATTGCAACAACCGAATCGTGCTTTACCAACCATATTGCATTCAAACATGCCCAGATTCATATTCACATTCATTGCAATTAAGAATATAATCATACAAAATTTATCATGAAAATGAATTCAGCCAAGCTGTCATAAGTGGATTTAATCATTAACTTCAATCACAATCTGTGTAGGAGCCTATTTCTCCTAAACATGACATCCATGCACCAAAACCATAACTTACCAATCATGATTTAATACATTTTTATCTTAATCATAAATATTTACATTAGATATGATATAATTCAAAATTGAATTTATGAAAACTTTGAAGAAAATATCAAAGCATAATTAGAGTCACAACACAACTTTCTCGATAAGAGTTCCCATAAATCCTTATCGAATAAATCTACATGACTCCAAGTAATGTATTAATTTTCAATCCATCAAATTATATCAGACCTAATTAAAACATTAATGACGACAAGTTGAATCAATAAGTTTATTACAACTAACCCATAACAAAAAACACACAAGCTGGTTTTTCGGTCAAGGCTCCCATAAGCCCCAATCGAAAGACTCCCATGTTTTTAATTATGTACAATTGTAAGCAAAATTACCCAAGGTAAATCCACATAATTTAATTTAGTTTATGCTGCAAATGACCTAAAAAGATCAAACCCCAACAACATATAGGAATCCAATTCCAAGAAAAGAGCCCCAAACCCTAAATCGATTTATGAAAAATTTGGGTTTTAATTCTCTCAATACAAACCATTCGATTTTCATCCAATCAAGCATGATTTTAGCTATTTAACAAGCCACACATGATGAGCATAATCATATATATGAAAATTAAATTCTTTGGAATCATCCAAAATAGTTAAGTTGTGTAACAACCAAACTTTTACAGTATTTTCCAAACATAACCTGCATAAATTCAGATTCAGATCTTCTCTAATGTTTGGGTCTATATTCATGATTTAGTAAGATGTATTAACAATGATGATAATATACGGGACATGATAGAAAAATAGTAAAACAATAAAATCCATGCATGTTACTTCCTAATCACATGTATAAGTCATCAGGGAAATTTGGATCCCTAATTACCTATTTTTTACAAAATCTACCAAAAATTATAAATCGCATATATAACCCTCATATTTTTAGTGAGGTTGCCTTTAACTGTAAGAAACACAACCCAAACGCCGATCTTTAAAATCATGATTATAAAAACAATAAGAATTCTGCTACTGAATCCTATTCTGACAGAATTATAAACTAGATTCTGTAAATTGCATAAATTTTTTCAGATTAATTTTTTTGTTGAGATTTATAAAAAATGTTTTTGATAATATCTTTTTTACACAGTCTTGTATTATATATTAAACTTCACTGAAATCTTTCATAATTTATTCAGAGTGGTTTTGTTTAGGCTTCTATGCCTTTCAAAAAGATAAGTCAAAACAGTTCTGTAACCATAACCTAAATTGGAACTCTATTTGGATGAATGTTTCTTCCTCAAAATTGATCTAAACTAGGCAAAACATGATGCTAACATTAATCTCTGGATGTGTAGATTATCTCAGTATTCATATTTAAATTTCTTGAACTAAAATTTGAAGAGATAAAAAACATTTCTAAAATTGGTCAGAAAAATATAACAATAATGTCAAACAAGAGTTTCTTAGAAAACATTTTTGCTAAAAACTATTCTGAGTCCATAAAATCTTTGAAACTTCAATATTTTGGTTTCAACTAGATTATAAAAGGACTAGTTTATGAACATCACCAAAAAGAAAAACGTTATGGCTAAATCTTATTTGATTTAACAATTAAACCATATTTAGATATATCTTTCAAAAATGTTTTTATGAAAAACATATGATTCATGTTTTGCAAATCCAAATAAACAATATCTTTGCAAAAGAAAATATGTATGACTCATCTAATAATGCAAATAAAGCTCTAAGATAATATATTATACACATATGCATGTTTGGTGTATATATAAAGCATAAACTACATAAATCTTACCTGAAAGAATCAATAGGTCAATAAACCAAAAGAAATTGAGTGATCCGATAGTCCCACCAACACCAACACCTTGAAATATGCTAGTTTATTGGTTGCTGAACCCACACACTTCAGACCTCCTATGCATGAATAGGAAAGGAGGAAGAAGACAAAGCAAGAAAAAAGAAAAGAGAAAAAAGAAAAAAGAAAGAAAAGAGAGTTTTTTTTTTAGCAATTGAGGATGAGAGGGGTGTGTGGGAGGGGGTTTATATAACCCTCTCTCACCTAGCTAGTGTTCTAACTAGGTTAGAACTCTCCCCTTCAAAAATATGTGGAAGGGTAAGAGTCCCAGCTAGAACAAACTTCTAACTCTTTTAAACTTCCTTTCCTTATATGTGTATTATATTCTTTAAAACTCTTAGTTAATTAGGATTCCTCTTATTTGAGTTTTCCACCATACTAACCACTAACAATGACCAAAGTTATCTAATTATTCTAAAAGGTTTGGGATGTCCCACCCTCTTTGATCTCCTAATTAATAACTTAATTAATTTAGAAAAATCTAATTTCTCAAACAAAATCCTAATTAATTTTTCAATCAAAACCAAATGAGATTTAAACTACAAGGACTCTTGGATCAAAATGGGGTCTACATAAGTCATCCCATATGAAAGTCTAATCCATTGGTATTAGATCCAATTAATATTTTAAATTAGATCCAATCTAAATTATTACTTCAAATCCATATTGAATCTAAATATTAGGATTTAGATCCAAATCCAATATCCATAATCTAAAATCATTTACTTTTTTTGTTTAGTCCACATATTTTTTTTTAAAATTTTATAATTATTCTTGCAATGTTCTTTATAACTTGAGATTGGATTTTATAATTAGTCAAAATCAAGGAAATCAGGAATTTCAATAAAATCAAGAATTTGCACTCAAGTCATAGATACACATAAAATTTATCATTTATTTAATTCAATTGTCAAAGAAAAAATCTCGGGTTTTACATCCTACCTCTCTTAAAAAGAATTTCATCCCCGAAATTTAATATAAGCATGGCTCAAAATAAATGAGGATATTTCTCCCACATACTAGCTTTAGGCTCCCAATTTCAGTCCTCGATACCATAATGTTGCCACCATATTTTAACTAGATGAATGGTCATCGTCCTCAAAACGTGCTCTTTTTGATCCATGATCACTACTGGACTCTCTTCAATGGTCAAATCTTTCCTGATGTTGATATTCTCGTATTAGATCACATGTGAGGGATTCAAAATATACTTTCTCAATATAGACACATAAAGGACATCATGTATCTGCTAGTACTGAGGAGGTAGTGCTACTCGGTATGCAGCGTCGCCTATTCGCTCTAGAATCTCAAATGGCTTGACATATTAAGGACTCAACTTTTCTTTTTTACTAAACCATAACACACTTTTGGATGGAGACACCCTGATGAAAATGACATCTCCCATCGCAAAAGTGAACTCCCTATGTTGCTTATTCACATATCTCTTCTGACGACTCTAGGCCGCACGCAGTCTGTCGTGAATCATCTGAACCTGCAGGGTGTAATGCTGCGATATGATGAGTGACTCCACTGCATACTCACCAATCTCATTCCAGTAGACTGGGGAACGATAGGGTCACCCATAAAGAGCCTCGTATGGAGCCATCTCAATACTAGCATGGTAAATATTGTTATATGCAAACTCAGCTAGTGCTAGATGTGTGTCCCAATCACCCTTCCAATCGAGAGTGCAAGTTCTAAATATATCCTCGAGGGTTTGTATCGTATGCTTTCACTTTCCTTTTGTCTAGGGATGAAAAATTATATTGAACTTTAGCTTTGTACCTAGAGCCTTCTGTAATTGTCTTCAAAAATGAAAAATGAAATGAGGGTCTCGGTTAGATATGATCGATATGGGAATACCATGCAATCGAACTATCTCACAGATGTACAACTATGCTAAATTGTCTAGTGACTGGTGTTATCATTGCAAAATTTTACTTTTGCAAGTCAAACTGACCTTTGAAAAAGATTTTAAAAATAACTCGCCTCCGTTTTAAAATACGAAATTTTTTTGAGGAATGAGACTCGCCTGTCGGTACAAGGTTCAACCATTCCTGGCGCCATAACCAGGGGTAATTGAACCAAGGATCAATCATGTGCTTTGCTTTACTCAACTTGTCTAAACCGATGTTCTATTCCTAAATGCACGAAAAATCAGGCATGTGCTATGAATTTTTAAAAAATGCAGATTGGAAAACATGATGTGTGCTTCGAGGATTTGGAAAATACTTGAAAAAGAAGACACTTTGAAAATCGTGAACCATGTCTGAGAAGAAAAGGAAAATCGATTTCTGAAGAAAAAGAGATCTTTTTGAGAAAATCAAATTCTGAGTTTTGAACTATTGAATTGATCAAAAGGATGGGCGTGTCACCCTATGAAAAACTTTTCATGATGCAGTCTAAACCTAGATGATGTATGAATGCAATTTGAGAAAATATTTTTTAAAGAATTTTTGAGAAACCATTGATAAAAGAATTTTTGTGCCTTATAGAATTTAGATGAAATAAACTCAACACATATCCCTGACTATGGCCACAAATATACATTGAATATATCTCATTTGGTTTTAAAAGAGGAAAATACTTAGAAAATTTTTGAGAAAATGTAATAATTTTTTAAGATAGTCTAAGAGTATAGGCTGTTTGTGACTTAAAAGAAGATAAATCTGATATTATTCGTATTCTGACAATGGTCACAAATATGAACTCAATCGAGTTTATAAACTTCTTATAAGCGAGTGCAAGTACCATTCGTGTAGACCATTATAGATTTGAATATGCATGAATCATCATTCATCACACATTGACATTATTAAAAAAAATAAACTATATGCAATGTAGCTTTAATCTAAGCAGAAAAGTAAATTCATATTCTAAATTTATAATTTACATCATAATAAATTGAAATAAAGAAAAAGGGAAATAAAGCAAAATATAATCTTGATTATCTCTGCAAAACTAGCAAACTTGTTAGTAAAAATATGTCGACTTTTATGGATTTATCCAACAATATATGAAATTGAGGGATTTATCCGGATATAAGCCCTTTTCCATGTTTTTCTGAAATAAACATAATAAAGGATGATGTAGAATTGAAGAAATAATGAAAATAAATAACTTTGAAATTAAGAATTTTAAGAAAAATGTCCAAAATACCCTTGAAAATTGGCCTTTATTGCAAAAGAGGGTTTAAAATAGGGTTTCTCAGAAAATATTTTTGTAAAAAGCTTAATTTGGGGATCAAACAAAATTAAAATAATGCAAAATCGGGTGCAAGGCACCCTAATATAATTATTAACATGATCAAACCCTAAAAATATAAAACTCTTCATGAAAAATATGAAATATCATAAGAAAAACAAGTTTTGCCAGTGTTTTACTTGAATCAGAACTTCGAGGGCATCCTGTTTTTATGAAATAAGTAAATAATGCATCAAATGAATTCCAAAATCTGTAAAAATTGACATGAACACTTATAATAACCTTAAAATTAAAATGAAATAAAAAAATAGATTTTTTGGCATTATTTTGATATGAAAATTAAATAAAAACACAAAAATATATAATTTTGTCTGGAGGCATGTACCTATCACAGTGTCAGACCCAAATCAGATACCAAACAATATTGAAAAACTGTGAAATTTCACATGGAGAAACTATACATTTTAACAAAAATAGTCCTTTTTATGGATTAAAAGATCACTTTTGGTTAGGTTGATATCATTCTGACAATATACGCTTGATTTTGGCAAACACGTAATGGCTCTAGAAAAGACAATTCTGATTTTGGTTCAAATAAAAATATCAGACAGAGTTCAAAAATTATCAAAATCACACTGGTAAAACTAGACATGATTTTGAATCCATGTCATCTTACGGATCAGAAAAACAATCTTCGGTTAGGGAGATACAATCCGCCCAAATTTACCTAAGGCTTAAACTATGCATAACGGTCTCTGAGAAACAGATTCTGATTTT
Organism: Nuphar pumila; assembly: GCF_984573655.1. NCBI lineage: Eukaryota > Viridiplantae > Streptophyta > Magnoliopsida > Nymphaeales > Nymphaeaceae > Nuphar > Nuphar pumila. The sequence continues at coordinate 33,430,903 of NC_143253.1, read as the reverse complement.
TGATAAAGTAAAAATAGCACACGACTGTATCAAAATATGAAAATTTTACAGAATCTATTAAATATCTCGATAAACACATTATTTTTTATGGATTGTTGATCGAATCTTCGATGAGGGAGATATCACCTCAATAAGCCATGCTTGATTTCATATAGTGTTTTCACGGTATAAGAATTAGAGTTCGGTTTTTGATTTTTTAGCAGGGTTACAGAACTCAAAATAATCCAAATTCTTTATGGAAAGTCACTGACACACGCATGATTCAACCCTAAAAAAATCAGATTTTATTGACAAAAAAATGTACATGAAATAGCGTCATTTCCACGTGGCCAGAATCAAGATACGTATATTACCGATAAAATGCACGAATAACCCTAATTTAGACGTAAAACCATAAAAAAAAACTTGTAAATAACATAAAGGATTTTGATTTGATGCTTGAATAAGTAAAACCAACATGGATATGATGAAATAATGAAAAAAATTAGGAAAAATATGGTTAGAAGTTTGATTTGGCCTTTGAAAGAGGGATTCAAACCATAGAGGGATCGAATCTCATCTTTTCTTTGGCATAAACATAGAAAACGATAATCTAAACTATTTCAATAGATTAAAAATGTAGAAATCACTTTAACACAACCTTAAATCATGTTCTTGAATTCGTTTTATGGTTCTTAAATGAAAATAAAGCTAAAATCTCACATCAAGAGGGGCGGCAATGGCTAAAATATCAAATGAACTAATAAAAATTAATAAAATAATGGAAGAAATTTTACCTTGAGGGCTGCTTCAATGGAGGTGTTGTTAAGAGGGAGAGAGATTGTTGGAGGAGAGACAGGGAGCAAGAATGAGGAGAGGAAACCATGAGGGGGTCGATCCCCTATGGCCCCTTTATAGAAATTTTCAACTCTTAATTAAAGAGTTGGATTCCTTTAAAATACTTCTTAATTAATCACGATAGATCTAATGGGGAGGGGGGGGGGGGGATTTTTGGTAGAATTCTAACCCTAAAAGACTTTACCTAATTAACCTTAATTAAGCCTAACTAAGACTTCTAATGGTTTAAAAAAAATCTCGAATGTGGCACCACCTATGCGGGTCCACATTTGGTTTTTAAAGCTTTAATTACAAGTTAAAAAAAAGGCTTAAAATACTAAGGTGAAAATATACTTTTAAAACTCAATTATGACTCTTTCAAAATTCTAACCTGAGCAAAACACTGACTAAATCTAAACTAGCCTAAACACTTTCAAATGTGGCGCCACCTAGTGTGGGCCTCACTTGTTTTTCAGAAAATGATTTTGAAAATAAAGGTTTTTTAACAAAAGTTAAAAAATGACAGATGGGTTTGAAATTAAAAGTTTTATATCAACTAGAGTCCTAAATGAGTTGAAACTCTTCCAGATGTGGCACCAATTGTGTGGGCCCCACGTCTGAGTTTTTGAAAAGGTTAGAATAAAGGTTAACAAGAGTTTTTAAAACAGATGAAAATAAAAGCAAAGAATAAATTCAGGAAAATTAGAGTTCTGAACCAACTAAAACTCTTGACTAGAGTCCTAAAATTTTGAAACTCTAAAATTTTGGGTTTTTGAAAGACAAATGAAGAGGTTTTGAAAGATTTTCTTAGAGATTAGTGGAAATAAACAAAAAAAACGAAACCAGGGTTAGAGTCCTGATCAACTGAAACTCTAGAATAGAGTCCTAAATCAACCAGAACTCCGAGAATTGGGTCTGCTTTCGAAAAATAAGTAAAATAAAAGTAAAAAAATAAAATCAGATTAGAGTTCTGAACCGACTAAAACTCTGGGGCAGAGTCCTAAAATTTTGAAACTCTAAAATAAAGTCTTGAAATTTTGAAATTTGGTTTTTTGAAAGATATATGAAGAGGTTTTTGAAAGATTCTCTCAGAAATGAAGTCAGGATTAGAGTCCTACTCCAACTGAAACTTTGGAACAGAGTCCTAGTCTGACTGAAACTCTAAAATTTTGACTTCTTTCAAAAGATTTTGAAAGATTTTCTTGAAAATGAGTAAAAATAAAAGTGAAAGATAGAGTCCTAGTCCGACTGAAACTCTGTGATGGAGTCCTAGTTCGACTGAAACTTTGGGGTTTTTGTTTTTTTTGAAATATTGTAAAGAATTTTCTTAAAAATAGGTAAAAATAGCAATGAGAGATAGAGTCTTAATCCGACTGAAACTCTGTGATAGAGTTCTAGTCCAACTGAAACTCTAAGATTTTGGCCAAAATAAAAGAAATGGACGAGGGGTAAGACTACCTCTGATTTAAAACCAAAATGAAATTTTGAAAGAGGTTTAAAAAGGTAAAAAGATAAAAACCTAAATCAACTAAAACTCTGAAATTTGAGAAGTTTGGATGAAAGAAGGGATCCAGAAGTGACACCACCTAGATGGGTCTTATATGAGAATTGAGATAAATTAAAATTTGATTTTAAAACGAATCCAGATCGCTTTCTGTAAACACCCCAAATTTTCCTCATCTATTTTCAAACACCCTCCTCGTGCAGTGCCAACCGTGTTAGGTCAGTGTAGGAGTCAAACCCCAAGCCAGTTTCAAAAAATCACCACTTTACCCATTTTTATTAAGAAAATTACCATTTTGTTTCTAGGACATCCCAAACCCCAGTCAGTCGTAGTCAACCAGGCTCATTGGTCAGTTCATAACAGTTAGAAGATCAGTAATTTTAAGCTCATTTGAACTCACAGTGAGAAGGACATTTTCATTTTTGACCATTCTTGCCAAAATGGGATCATTTCTTCAGAAATGAGCTCATTTTTCACTCAAACTCAAGCTAATTGTCTCTGAGTCAGTCATTCACAGTCAGTCATATTCCCCAGAGTCTAGCTTGAGCTTACCAGGAGTTCAAGTGCTCCAGTTTTAGTTCAAAACCATTTTCAAGTGTCTAAGAGCCCATTTTAGCCCATTTTAGCTCTTTCAGCTGAAATTGAGCTGAGTCCAGTCGATTGAGCTAGTGTTCGAACTTCAATTTTAGTTCATGTCAGTATTACTGACCTTTAACCCAGCTCAAACCCAGCTCATATTCGTAATTCACTTCACTCCAGTGACCATTCCGTACCATTTATCTAAAAATGACAACTTTTCTTGAAAATTTAGTCGAAAAGGTGAGTTGAGTTAGTGTCTGGTCAGTTTATTTGAGTTCTGAAACTCTAAAACCCAGCTCAATTCAGCTCAGACTCTATTTTCCAGTGTCACTCTAGCTCGGTAGGGCCCGAAAACCATTTCTTCAACCATTTTGCAAATTTTTATCAGTTTTAATGCTTTTTAAACTGATACAGCTGCCAATCGGGGTCTAACATCCAAAATTCTTCATTCAGGGTCTGTATTTCTCTTGCCATTTCTCAACATTTCATATCATTTCTCAGCATTTCATAACATTTCATTTCACTTTCGAAGTCCAGAACTCCAGTTTTATAAAAATGGGGTATTGAACTTCAAAATCCGAGCTCATTTCAAAAACTGCCAAAAATAACTCGTTTCGTTTGAAAATTTTTTGAAAAGACTATTTTACCCCTCTAATCATCAAAATGATTTTCAAAAGTGGAATCTGGACCCGCTCTGAGATGGTCCATCCATTTGCATTTTCCATTTTAATTTATATATAAAAAAAAGAAAAAAATACCTTTTTCTTTATTTTATTTTTTTTGTTTTTCCTAAGGTGGGACCCACAAGGGGGTCGACCACCCTAGCCCCGCTCTTCCTCTCCATTTCCTTTCTTTCTTCTTCCATTTTCCTTTTTCTTCTTTTTTTCCTTCTTTTTTTTCTTTTTTTCCTTTTTTTTTCTTCCTTTTTCTTTTCTTTCTTTCTTCCTTTCTTCTTCTTTCCTTCCTCCTTTATTTCCTCTCCCTCCACTCACGTACAACCCTTCTAGCCCCTTCCTTCTTCTTTCCCTCTCCTTTCTTCCCCTCTTCTTTCCTTTTCCTTCCCTTCCTTCTTTCCCCTTTTTTCCTTACCCCTTTCCATCTCTTCCAAAGTCATATGGCTGCAGCCATTCACGTATAGCCATTCATGAATTATTATTAGCAACTTAGGTTTTGAATTTATCAAAACCTAAGTTATTATAAAAACAAAAAGGGACGTCTGCCCCCATTCTTCTTCACGTCTCTCTCTCTCTCTCTCTCCATTAAGCTATTCTAGCCTCTCATTGCTGCCCTCCTACAGCCTGCAGCAGCCACCTCCAACTACTCCCTTTGTAGCAGCTGCAACTACCACATAAGAGGTCTTCTAGCCCTACCACTTCCAGCCGGCGCACCACCATCTACTCCAACGCCTCCCTTGCAGCCTCTAGAATCCAACTCCATCACCTACAACCGATCTTCACAGCAACTCAGGCCTAGGCAGCCGCCACCTCCTTGGACGCCTAGCCCAGCCATCTTCAGCTCCTTCCAGCCGGCAACCACTTGGAAACAACTTCAACACCTCCTTCAACACCACCTTCATCCCCTCCATTGCAGCTGCAATCACCATTAACAAGGATAATAACTCCTCTTTCTCCAAATCGCCTCTTCATTTCCAACTCTCCATTGGCAGCAACCAACGTATGTGAATTCCAAGGTAAAACTCTTTGTTTTATCCTTGAATCTAGTATGAATCCAGTTCAAAACTAGATTCACAAAGTTGGAAAACTTATTTCATGGGTTTACAAGCATCGATTCCTCATGGTTAATGATGTCTAAGGGAGGGGACCCATCAGGTAGATGGATCGGGTCCTTCTTTCTAATGACTAACATCAAATAAACCTTGTACCTCCTTTTTTATTTATTTATTTTTATTTATTTAAGCATGATTCTTATATAAATCACATGTTTTACGTAGTTGGTTTAATTAGTTTTATAGTTTTACTTAGTTTCATTGACACTTGCTTATTAGTTATAGTATCTTATTCAAGCGTTCAGTCCAACGAATATTTCATGTAGGATTTTTTGTCAAAATCGTGATTTTTTTTTGTGGTAGGTGTGAATGTTAATTCTGGATTTCTTGCTACGAACCCATATTGATTTGGGTTCTATAACCCCATTTTATAAATCAAATCCCAAACTGGGATTTTGCATTTCTACATATATCAAAAAAATATGAAATTTAGAGGATATCAAACTAATATGCAAGAGAAACTTTAGTAAAAGTTTCATACCCGAACTCCACGGATCTTGGGAGATATGATTTTTTCAATCAGTCCAATTTTCTGGATCTGAACTGGGTTGGCTTGAACAAAATGACACCCACTTCCAAATCAAGAACTTGGTTATATTTCCTCCAAATAGGTCGCAAACACTAACTTATGAGTTCTAAGGTTCCTCCACACTTCAAAGACTCCAATTAACTTAAAAAAATAGTACTTTAACAAAAATTCTCAACCCAACTTTAGCACACACGAGAATCAGATCAAGATCTCCAACTTCAAACAATTATGAAACCAACTTCAATCAACATACTCAACCTAGCTTCAACACACACAAGAATAAGATCAAGATCTCCAACTTCAAACAATTATGAAACCAACTTTAATCAACATGCAATATAACCCATCTTTAACATGTGTCTGACCCATAAACAAAATCACTAACAAAAGTATGAAATTCACTTAAAAAAATTGCCACACTTAGAATTCCTTGGGATCCTCCCATGCACCACGTGAGTTTGATCAAGAATGAACTCAATTCTCATGCAATTCTCGAACAACTTCAAATTCAGCATCATTCAACATATTCTTTATTGATTTCTAACATAAATCATACACAAATCAAAATATTATCAGAACTTGGAAATTCTCCACAAATTCGGTCTATGGTCCGATTCTTGGAGCTCTATCATGAAGGACTCTACACGAGAACTCTACAAGATTACCCTCTCACACCAAAGATCTTTCACTCAAGATGAGGTCCAGATAAAACTTACCTTTTCTCAATCTCTTTTATATATGATCTTCACGTGATTTGAGGTTTGCAACTTGTTCTTGCCTCTTGGTTAATGAAACCTCCAAATCCGATCGGGTGAGATTTTTCTTTGCAAGTTGAACTCCTTAATTATTCTTGGTATAGGTGAATACTTGTGAATTAGCAACCAGATTGTTGCTGCTCTGATACCAAATATTGTATTCACTTTGGAATGCTTTGGTTATGGTAAATTGAAAAGGGAGAGAAGAAGATGGTGTTGGGGAAGAAAAGCTACAGAGGGAAAGTAGGGGGTTTGGCTAGATGGGTTTGGAAGAGAGATGTTGGTTTGGTTGGGTTTGTTAGAAGTGAATCTCAAGTAGTTAGATCCTAATTACCTAAGCCTACCCCTTTTAGAGGAAGAGCAACCTCCACAAGAGAATTTTCAAAAGAACTCTCTAATTGCTTAGAGCAATTGAAGACAAACATGGAATTAGCCACCTCACTTTGGTTGGGCTTTAGATAGGCTACGAGCTCTCTATCTATCCTTGATACATGAGAATATTATATTCATGCCACCCATATCCCAGTTGAATATAAAAGATTCAAAGAAACACAAGGATTTATAAGCATGCCATGTCGCTCCATGTAGGTGCCTATCTAGGCAAGTCGGCTAGTCAAGTCTTGCATATATCAACTTTTCACCTCTTTCTTCATGATCGGGATCCATTTTTGCCAGTTACTTGGATCAAATATAACCTCATAGATGAATTCATCATGGTCTAATTGATAGTAATTGACCATAATTAGGTCATATTTCTTTGATGAAAAAATATGTTTCTTTTTAAATCATAGAATTTTGGTGTTTCTATAGCTTTTGATTTTTGAATTGCTAGAAAATCCTGCACAAAAGTCAAATTTTAGTGATTCAAATGCTGGTCTTTAGTAAATGAGCCATTAGATTATATCTACGGGGTCAGATTTGAACAATTTGAGTAACAAAATGGGATCCCTTTGGTAAAAAAAAGTTTACCACAATGAGATCCTAGGGGTGGTATGACTTAATTTGGATGACCAAATCCTGATCCATTTCTCAAGACTTAAAATATGGATTTTTTTATGGTGTGTGGATGGAAAGCAAACTGGTGAAAAAGAAAACTATTTAGTGAGGCTTTTTAGAAATGCAGAGTATAGAACAAATGAGGAGAGAGAGCTTACTATCTTGTTTTAATTCTTTTCTTTTTATTTTTTTTAAACAGCCTCAGGATCAGTCCTAGTTGCGCTGGCTCTGCTTGTTGTACTTACAGTCGCTGTCTAGGCAGGGTACCCTTGACCCTAGGGAGTCGCCATGCTTCGGCTTGCACAGGGGATGGCACTCATGGGATTTAAACCTAGACCACCTGCCTAACGACCTAGACCCCATCCCACTGCACTAAATCCCTTGGAGCTAACTCTTTTTAATTCTTGAATCTAAGACGAGCATGTACTGGATAAGCTCCAAGTAGGATAAAAAGTTCTTCCATTCATTTAGCAACCATGCTTTGGATGTGTGGGTTTTTTTTAAACTTAATTGACTGAAATTGGCGAGGGAAACAAGTCAAAAGAGGGTTCATCCTTTCCCACTTGGCTTCAACTAAATGACATGTTTGTTAGAAAAGTTTTAAAATATAACTTAACTGTAAAGTCTTGGTGATTTATTGTTTCCCACCAAAAGTGCTTTGAAAATGTTTAGTCCCATATATAAGAGAGAGAAGTTTTTCTGGTGGTTTAAATAGAGGGTTTGTTCTCTATTCTTAACTTTGGCAATCCTTGAGTCTTTAGGTGGCTTGCGGACCTTGTTGCACATCGTGCAGCAACGGACGCATCGTTCGTGCACGTGTGTGTGTGTGCAAGGGAGCTTGAGGCGCACTTCGCATGCTCGCAGCGGTGCGAGGTGCTTATGAGGTGCAAAGGTCCATTTTGACTTTTCAGTTTTTGAGTTGTTTGGCAGTTTGAAAGGCTTTAAAATGCATTTATATAGAGATTATGGTGTATTGTGGCTGTTGGACAGTTTTGAAGGCCTTTAATCAACAATCAAAGGTGGGTGATCGTTTGAGGACCTTTTTGTCCTAATTTCAAACTGTCAGATTTATGGCCATTAATCTCATTTCTCATAAAACATTTTGGCTTTTCTAAAAATCTATAAATCTTTTCATTTTTCGTCTTTTGATGCATCAAAATTTCTGACTCTATAGTTTTTGTCCTTTCTTTCTTCTTGATTTGGCTTGCAGAGTTCAAGTGTGGGAGAGGTCATCTGTTCTTGCGAAGCAATGACTCTCTTGAGGTTCAAGCCTAGTTATATCCTGGGAACTCAGTCATGACAAACCTCTTTTCGCATCTTCAGAATTCCTGGAGTTGGGTGATTGAAGTTCTAAAGATAACTATCATAAGAACATGCCTCTAGGCTTGAGATCTCCATTTCCTTAAATCCTTATTTTGTCACCTGTTTGAAGTAACAATTTTAGAACTTCACTATGGCCTCTGGTTCGACATCCAACTTTATCAATATGCTTAGCCGTGACCTTGAAAAGCTCGATCGATTTGATGGGGCAAACTTCAAGTTGTGGTAATCAAAGGTCTCCTTCTTGTTGTTTGAGCTGCATATCGACTATGTCCTCAAAAAGGCTTGTCCTACTGTTGTTGCTGAAGAAGTTGAGACAGAAGAACAAAAGAAAGAGCGAGAGAAGTGGCATACTAACAACTACCGATGCAAAGGGTATATCCTGAATACTTTAGCCGATTTTTTCTTTGACTTGTATTCTCCATTGGAGTTGGCTGGAGAGTTGTGAAATGCTCTCGAGATCAAGTACAATGCAGAAGATGCTGGTAACAAAAAGTTTATCGTAGATCAATATGTTAAAATTTCTATTGTTGATGATAAGCCCTCAAATTCATGAGATACAAATATTGGCCCATAAGATCAAAAGGAGAAGGGATGTATCTTGATGATAACTTCCAAGTTGTTGTCATCATTGGGAAACTAACATATTTTTGGAAAGAATATAGGAATCATCTAAAACATAAAAAATGAGAAAGTCACTTTAGATGGTCTTCTTAAGAACATCTGAATTGAGGAGGAGACTTGTCTTCATGACAAAAAGAATTTGAGTCGTAAAGAGGGTTATCCTAAAGTGAATTTTGTTGGTAACAAGGGTGAAAAAAACATGAAAACCCAAAAAATCAAAAAGAATTTTGTGAAAGGGAAAAAGCCAACTAATAAAAAAAAATCAGTTGCTATGTTTGTGGCAAGTTTGGCCATTTTGTTAGAGAATGCAGAGAAAGGAAGAAGATTGATCCTAAGCCAAATGAGTCAAAGGAGAGGCTTGTTGTTGTAATCTCTGAAACCTTCATGGTGGCAGTAAATAAGGACTGGTACATAGATACTGAAAGCACTATTCATGTGGCAAACGACATGAACTTGTTCAAGTCGTATGAAGTAGTGGGGGAGGGATGCAATCATTTTATGGAAAACTCTTCCTCAACTAAAGTGCTGGAAAAAGGGAGTGTGGAAATTAAGTTCACCTCCGGAAAAATCCTAACACTTGAGAATGTCCACTATGCTCCAGAAGTTCAAAAAAATTTAAGCTTTGCAGATCTACTGTCACAAAATGGTTTCAAGATTGTTATTGAGTCTGGGATTGTAACTATGACCAAAGAAAAAATCTTTAGAGGAAAAGGGTTTGCCACTGATGGTATGTTTAAGATGTGCATAAATGAAGCTATTACTTTTGTTTATATGGTTGACTCATATTTTCTTTGGCATTCACGATTAGGACATATAAATTCTTGTTGTATTCATAATATGAATAACTTTGGTCTTCTTCCTTGTCATGTTAGAATAAAACATAATTATAAGTGTGAGACATGCATTCAAACCAAGCTAACTAGACTCTCGTTTCCTAGTGTAGAAAAGAATTATAAATTGCTTAAATTAGTGCATTCTGATGTGTGTACGATGGATAATGTTTAGAGTCATGGTGGCAATAGGTACTTTATTACCTTTATAGATGACTACTCAAAATTTTGTTATGTTTATTTAATGAAACATAAATCTGAAGCATTTTCAAAATTTCTCCTTTATCTTGCTGAAGTACAAAACAGATTTAAAACAAAGATTGTACATTTAATAATAGATAGAGGAGGTGAATACTTAGGTGGAGAATTTGATAAATTCTATGGAGATAATGATATTATCCATCAAACATCTACTCCTAAAACTCCTAAACAAAATGTAATAGCATAAAGAAAAAACAAAACACTGGTAGAAATGATGAATGCTATGCTTCTTAATACGGGTTTGCATTCCAACTTATAGGGAGAGGCCATGCTTTCTGCTTGTTATATTCTTAACTGAGTTCCTTATTCCAAATCTAAAAGATCACCTTATGAATTGTATTTTGGTAAAAAACCTAATCTTAGTTATTTTCGTGTTTGGGGTTGTTTAGCATATGTTAAAATTCCAAAAAATAAAAGAAAGAAGATTGGACCTAAAGCATTTAAATGTGCATTTGTTAGATATGATGAACATAGTAAAGCATATAGATTTTTGTACATTGTTAATGATGTTATTGTAGAATCTAGAGATGCATCTTTCATAGAACATAAAAATGTATTTTATTCTCTTCTTGATGACAGTCATATTATAGTAGATGAACATCCTATTAATGGCATGATTGAGTATTCTAATGATTGTACTGCTGAACCAGAAACTGAAGTTAGGTACAGTAAACACATTAGAAAACTAACTAATTTTGGTTTTGACTATTATACCTTTCTAATTGAGAATGATCCTGTGTCTTTTTTAGAGACAATGTCTTCTCAAGATGTTGCCTTTTGGAGATAAACTATAAATGATGAAATTGAATCAATTATGTCTAATAATGTTTAGAAATTAGTCGATTTACCTGTTGGTTATAAAATTATTGGCTGAAAATAGATTTTTAAAAAGAAATTAAAAGCTGACGATACAATCGATAAATTTAAAGCTCGTTTGGTTGCAAAAGGATTTAAACAAAAAGAAGGTATTGATTATTTTGATACTTTTGCTCCTGTAACCAGGATTTCTGCTATTAGAATTTTGATTGCCATAGCTGCCATATATAAGTTTCAAATCCATCAAATGGACGTGAAAACAACTTTTTTGAATGGAGAATTAGATGAAAAGATATATATGGAGCAACCTAAAGGATTTGTAGTACGAGGGCAAGAGCGCAAAATTTACAAACTTGAAAAATCCTTATATGGATTAAAGCAAGCCCCTAAGCAATGGCATAAAAAAATTTGACAGTTCTCTAGTAAATAATGGTTTTAAAATACATGATGCTGATAAGTGTGTCTACAGTAAAGTAGATTGTAACTCAATTATTATTATTTGTTTATATGTTGATGATATACTTATTTTGGGTTTCAATAGTGAATGCATAAATCAAATAAAAAGATTTTTTATCTTTCATATTTTGCATGAAAGATTTGGGTGTTACAGATGTTATTTTAGGAATCAAAATTGTAAGAAATAATAATGGCTTTGCATTATGTCAATCATATTATATTGAGAAAATTCTTACAAAGTATAGATATATTAGTAGTTCACAGGCATGCACGCCATGATCCAAATATGAAATTGACTCGTAATGTTGGTGCAAGTGTTTAACAATTAAAATATGCCAGTGTTGTAGGTAGTCTTATGTATGCAATGAATTGCACAAGGCCTGATATAGCCTATGCAATGAGTAAGGTGTGTAGATATACTAATAATCCTGGTCATCAACATTAGAATGCAGCGAACAAGATTCTTAGATATCTTAAGCATACTTTAGACTACGGAATCCACCATACCGAGTTTCCTGCTATTATTGAAGAGTATAGTGATGCAAGTTGGAATACCAATTTTGAAGATTCCAAGTCTATGAGTGGTTGGGTTTTTAGACTTGGTGGAGAAGCAGTTGCATGAGGGCCTAAGAAACAAACCTGTATAACTCATTCTATAATAGAATATGAGTTTATTGCTTTGACATCTGCTTGTAGAGAAGTTGAATGACTTAAGAAAATGCTAGTGGATATTTCACTAGGTAAGAAGCCTATACCTGCTATTTCAATGTTTTGTGATAGCCAATCAGCTATATGTAAAGCAGGTAATATGAAATACAATAGAAAATCTAGACATATTAGTCTAAGACATTGTTTTATAAGACAAATGATTGATGACAATATTATATCATTGAAATATGTGAAGTCATGTCAAAATTTGGCAAACCCATTTATGAAAGGCCTTTCAAGAAATATCATCAATAAAGCATCGAAGGGAATGAAAATTAAGCCAATTAATTCATCACCTAAGGATACCCAACCTAGAGCGCTGAAGATCCCACATGCCTAGGTTCAATGGAAAATGCATTGGTGAATGACAGATATTGAGCATATTTATGTGAGCCCATTACTGATGTTTGCTCATGAGCTGTAACTAATGTGAGAGTTGAGTTAATAGCTCTTAATGAGTTTGTAGGCCTTAAGGTTAGGGTGTGTGTTACATTACACCTAGATAAACTCACCTATGTGAGTGTAGAAGTGTGAGCTACTTCTTATGAGAATTGACAATTCTCTAGAGTACTCATGAATCCAAGGAAGCACAAGGCTCAAAATGTGCTAACATGAAATTCACACAATTGAACTTTTGAAAACCTATATATGATTGAAAACTCGTTAACAATATAAGGAGCTAAGTTCAAGGTAAGTCCATTTAATTAGAACCTTGGTTAATTTAGGTTTTCTTTCAATAAGTGGGGGTTCAAGTCATGCAGACACTCTCACTGATGCATAAGTTTTTATGCAAGCCAAGTACATTTTAAAACTAGTGGGGGATTGTTAGAAAAGTTTTAAAATATAACTTAACTATAAAGTCTTGGTGATTTATTGTTTCTCACCAAAAGTGCTTTGAAAATGTTTAGTCCCATATCTAAGAGAGAGAAGTTTTTCTGGTGGTTTAAATAGAGGGTTTGTTATCTATTCTTTACTTTGGTAATCCTTGAGTCTTTAGGTGGCTTGCGGATGTTGTTGCACATCGTGTAGCAACAGACATGCTGTTCATGCACACGCGCATGCTCGTGTGTGCGTAAGGGCGCTTGAGGCACAATGTGACATTTTGATGGCACACTTTGTACGCTCGCAGTAGCACGAGGTGCTTATGAGGTGCAAAGGTCCATTTTGACTTTTTGATTTTTGAGTTGTCTGGCCGTTTGAAAGGCTTTAAAATGCATTTATATAGAGATTATGGTGCATTGTGGCTGTTGGACGGTTTTGAAGGCCTTTAATTAACAATCAAAGGTGGGTGATCGTTTAAGGACCTTTTCATCCTAATTTAAAACAATCAAATTTATGACCATTAATCTCATTTATCGCAAAATGTTTTGGCTTTTCTAAAAGTCTATAAATCTCTTCATTTTTCGTCTTTTGATGCATCCGAATTTCTGACTCTCCAGTTTTTCTCATTTCTTTCTTCCCGATTTGGCTTGCAGAGTTCAAGTGTGGGAGAGAACATCTGTTCTTGTGAAGCAGTGACTCTCTTGAGGTTCAAGCCTAGTTGTATCCTGGGAACTCAGTCGTAACAAACCCCTTTTCGCATCTTCGGAATTTCCGAAGTGGGGCGATTGAAGTTCTAAAGATAGCGATCTTAAGAACGTGCCTCTAGGCTTGAGATCTCCATTTCCTTAAATCCTTATTTTGTCACCTATTTGAAGTAACATTATCATACTCAATCACATGCTAAGAAGTAACATTTTCTCATGGAAGTAACATTTTCTCATGTCTTAATGAGAAAATGCACAAATTAGCTGTCATTGTAGCAAGGCATATGAATGGCAAACAGCATCTGATAGACTTATTGCTTTTGAAAGAAGAGATGAAAGAGTTTTAACCAAAAGTTTATTAAGTTTGGGAGATTGCAAAACTGACTCCTGCATCTGATGGCTAGTGCAAAACAAGCAAATGTAAGAACTACAACCATCTTCTCGTGATGCATGAATGCGTCATAACTATCTTCTCGTGTGTGCGCTTGTGTTCAAATCCAAAAGCGCCATGTTTGATTGTGTATCTCCCTTTTCAATGTTATTGTTAGATGTGGAAAGACCTAATAGTTAGAAAATGCGCTCAAAATTAAGACTTAATATTTGAATTTGGCAGCTGCAATTTGGTAAGAGTACGTAATCAAATAGAACAAGCAAAATTATTACCAATTTTGAATTGTCCTTATTCGGCTATGGCAAGCGCGCGCACACACACGCATATAAAAATTGGATCCCACAAGCTAGAATCCCACGAACTGCGATTTTCATTATGATCATACGTATATGTTCTACATAGCTCTTCGATTACCCAGTTACAGTGCATGAGCAAATTTTTACTATTTCTTCAAAATTAAACGGCCTAGAAGCCTAGAAATTTTTGTAATTATTTAAGTTAAAAAAAAAATCACACTTTTCGTCAAAAAGCCATGACCCAAGTGTGAGTTCTATCAAATGGACCATGCTAAACACATCTGCATGATTGGATTTGCAAAAAGATTGCTGAAAATGCTCAGTCATACAGTTTGCACCTTTGTTGCATCGATGCTCAGTCATTATCAGTTGGATGGCTAGATCAACATGCATAGATCATTTTTCAGCGACTATGGGTTTTTTCTTCTTGCCTTTTAGTATGAAACACAATCGATCACATACTAGCGTATAAAAGGAAAATCAAGCTTAAATCAGCATTAATGAATCCAATCTCAATGGTTGCCCTTAGATCATTTAGGCAAACGAGCTTAAAGCTATGTCACATGGATATAGCCATTAGAAGGCCATTTTTGTTAAGTTTTCAATATGACTAGTAAATAAGGGGATACAATACGTGGGCCAAAATGGAGTATCCTTGTGACATAGGCCTAAAGCTAGCTAGGATCAAGCTTGGTTTGTTTATGTGAGTGAGCTCAAGCCAAGCTTTAACAACTCGAGTTTGAGCTTTTCATGAAAAACTCAGATTGTTCTATACCCCTATGTATATATCTATGGCTTCAACTTGAGCTACCATAGTCATATTTAAATGAATTTTTTATCTGATCCAATCGTGGTCCAATAACGGCCGGCGCATTTTTTGGAATGTCAATGGATTGGATATATATCAGGATTCAGTATGAATCGAATCCAGATAGTTGGATTTAGGCAGAAAATTGAAGACGTAAATGATATTTATGTCGATTTGGGTCAATCCAAACATTATCCAATACAAGATTGAGCCATGATTTTGGTTGAGTATCCAACCTGACCAAACCATACACAAAAAAGTTTATATTAGATGTGTATTTTCAACACAAAAAAAAAACATTTTTAGAAACTCTTTAAATTATACTATGGACTCTTATATATTTTCTTGAACTGCGTCGCCCAAACTCGAATCCAACTGTACATTATCTGGTCAGGTTTTATGTACACCCTAACCCTACCTAATTTGATTGAGCTCAAGATCAGAATTTGGGCACAAACTTGGATGGTCCTGCTGTAGCATTTAATCCATTGGATTTAAAAACAATGCCTGCATGAATTTTTATCTGGAGCACATGCAGAGCAGCACAGATTCCATCATACAACATATTATGGGATCCATCATACGCGTCAACTTAACCGTGACCAACAGTTAGATTAGTCCACATTTTCACCCAGAATGTGGACTAAGCCTAGCCGTTCAGATGCAACTGTTGGATAGCTAAGATAGCAATAGAATCATAGGCATCATAGGTCATATGGTGGGATCCTTTCTCCATGCAGCGAGCCAGGTTTTGATTGACGCAGAAGCGAGTTAAATAGCTTCCCAAATGGCATTTTCAAAGTTAATTCCAACAGCAGTGCGCGTTTGAGGGAGGATCAGGTGCAATGTGATTGTACACTTTTAGTGTGCTGCTGCACCTGATCACCCACCATCTGTGGGGCTCAACAATTGATGGAGGGTGATCAGGTGCAGCAGCATACTAAAAGTATGCAATCACATTGAACCTGATCTCAATTACTTTTTTTTTTTATGATTGGCAAGCTTGGGATAACCCTGTGAGATTCTGGGATCCTTTCCTTAAGATAGTGTGAACTAACTATCCAGTTATCTCATTTGGACACATGACGCGCTTTGAATGGCAGTGGTTGAAAGGCCACTTTCAAGCCACTGATATTATATTGCAAAGTTGCTTGCTTTGTGGTAGGTTTTATGTCAACCACACTTAAAATTGATCTTTATCTACTCCTATGTAAAAAATAAATCAACACTTGTTCTTGTCATTTTGTTCTTTGTTTGATTCGGTTCCTTTTGACTTCCAGTCTATGTGGCCAAATGCGACAAGCCACCTTGCTTTACTAAATACTCTTCTTGTTTGCTAAAGGCTTTCATGTAAATGAGGATGCTCTTATGTTTTAGTTGTAAGGACTCTCTCTCTCTCATATATGGTTCCACTGCCATAAATTAGCGCGTGAACTTTATTCCCAATGAAGGTCTCTCAGTGCGCGTCCACTTTGTTCATAAGGGAGAAGTCAGACTTTAAGATTTTGGACATTGTTTGACATCTTGTCCTTTTCAAGTGGGTTACGCTGACATCTAGGTACTCACATCGAACCATAAGGGTTTGTTTGATAGCTTGTCCAGGATTGGAGTCATAAGAGCTTGTTTGATGTTACTCGTTTCATAACAATTGTACCAAGTCTGTTTGTTTTGACCGTACACAGATTTGTTCTTAAGATCCATTGTTTGATGAAGATGTTCTCACAATTTGGACCGTCACGGATAATGAGTCAGATTGCTTCATTTGGGATCATATGACCCGATCCACCCACCATTTTACATGTTTTAACAAGTTTATTATAGATTTTTGACCTGAATATGGATCTCAAATTAGATCCAAATACCATAACATAAAAAACGTTTAAAATCTAAAATCTCGGATTGGATCTAAAAGCTAAAAAATGTTTAAAATTTGAGTATTTTGAGAAAAATAAGAATTGATATTTTTTATATATAAATGATTTAATCAAAGTCATATCACATCTAAGTATAAAATTTTATCATAAAAATATCAAACCCTAAAAGCAAATTAACTATAAAAAATAAAATTATCAAATTTTATTAAATCATAAATGCGTAAAATACATTAATATAAAAAAATCCTAATTCAAACCTCTAACCAAAGAAAATAAAAACAAATCCTGAATCAAATTATAAAACCTTAAAATACAATAAAATAAATCATAAATAAACCAAAAAACTTAAACTATAACAAAACCATAAAATTAAATAAAAACCCTTAACCAAAGAAAATAAAAAAAATTCCTAATCAAATTAACTATAAAAAGCTTTAAAAAAAATTGATTCAAAGCCCTAACCATAAAACATTAAAGAAAAATTCTAATCAAATTAACTATAAAAAGCATTAATTTAAAAAATTTGATTCAGAAAACCTAATCAATGAAAAAAACCCTAAATAATAGAAATCAATATGAAGAAGAAGAAAAACTAATAAGAATGAAGAAAAAATGAAGGGGAAGAAAAAAGAAAAGGGGAGAGAGAGAATCGTGATAGGTCACAGGTCACTGGTGGCTTCGCCCGGCCTGCAAAGGGGTGAGAGAGATAGAGAGAGCAGAATGCGAGGGTCAGGGCGACCCCTTCCCCCACATTCATGTGCTAAACATAAATGTGATTTCTGTTCGAAATCACGCAGAAGCAAGGGATCAAACAAGCCCTAAAGGGACAAAGCTCTCTCTCTCTCTCTCTCTCTCACACACACACACACATATGCACACACAAGAGAATCTGCATTTAGATTATTTGGATCGTGTTTTCTTCATGGAAAATATGATTTTTTGAAACTTAGATATTCATGGAATTTCTGAGCTGTTGATTTTCAAGTCCTAAAAGATATGCTCATATATCCTAATCAGATGAAACAAGTGTCACAATCAAATATGCAAAACATGTTTGTATGGCCAGATTTCCAAGAAAAAATAAAAATCTCCTAAATCTCAACTTGTATGGGAGGATGGCAGATCTTTTTACATAAAAAAAAATTATATGTTCTCATAGGTTATTGTTGGTAAAATACATAATTACTTATTTTTCAGTTTATTATATAGTTGCATGTTTTCTTATCTTGTGCTATTCATTGTTGTGATACTTGCGCTTGAATGCCTTGATGCTTACGCCTCATTTCATCGACACTGTAATGCTTTACCTCGCCTCGACGCTTTTAACAACCTTGTTTTAGATGCAGTTGTTATTTTTTTTTTACCATCAAACGTGCTTTGGATTGGGTTGTTTCAATTCAAAAAAATTCAAATTGCCTTTCACGGTTGGGGTCCTCCTTGTTAGGGAGTGGTCGCGACAGTCAGGTGGCCCCAAGCATCTCGTGGTTGTGACAGTCCACATCCAATGGAAAATGTGGACCAATCCTTGCCGTTCATTGGATGATAAGGATTGAATGTAAGATGAAATCTGTCCTATGTCAAATGATGGGATTGGTACTCCCATCACCTAGGTTTACCATCCACACAACTGATTGGGTTCCTCTTTATGAAAAAACAAAAGATCAAAATTTACTTTAATATTTTGAATTCATTGTGGATCATTGTCATTTATTATTCTTAGAAAATATATCTACCTATAAAATACTATGATCTAAAACATATTCTTCACTAAATAATCTATATAAATCAAATATATCAGATTCAATAAATAGGAAAGAAGAGTCATTCGATCATTGTTAATTGGTTGTAGATTTTCAATGTAAATACTGAAATTTTGATGTATTGTAAAATATTGAATGTCAAACAACATAATTAAACTACTTAAAATATGTTTTTTAACTATATAACCATTCAGATCATACATTGATAAGGTTTAATCCTAAAAAAGATTTGCAAAATGGGTGGTTTCTAGGCCGGAGTGGTACAGGCCGGCAAGGGTGGTACTAGGCAACCATTTTCCAGCCAATGATCGACGTCTGGAAAATGGCCAAAAACTAAGAATTATTTTTTTCTTGTTTGATTTCATGGCTAGCCATCTAGAAAATGGCCAACCATGCCTTCCTTTTTTTTACATTTTTTTTTGGGATTCTGGACATTTTCCAGCTAGCCACCAGTATGGAATCATGAGTTCGGCTAGTCAGCATCAGAAAATGGCCAAATTATGTTTTTGGAAATTGCCAAGCTGGTGCCTCCTAGTCAGGCATCATGAGTTGGCTATTTTTTGGCCCAAAAATGGCTGACTTATTTTCTTTTCATTTTTTTATTTCTAGCCTACTATCGGTAAAAAATGGCTGGCTTATTATTTATTTATTTTTTCATTTTTTCTATTTTCTTATTTTTTTCATTTTCAACCATTTCTCTAACCAGCTATCAACTAAAAAAATAGCCGGATTGGTGCCATCCTAGCCAGAAGGCACCAGCTTGGCTATTCTCTAGATGGTGGCCAGCCTATTTTTTTTTTTTAAATTTTTAATTTCTGGCCATTTCTCAGCTAGGCACCAACCAGAAAATTGGTCGGGCTACTGCTGCTCTAGCCGAGAGGAGGCATCAGCCTGGCCACTCTTTTGCCTGTGGCTAGATGGAAAATGCACGGCCTATTTTTGTTTGAATTTTTATTTATTATTTTTTAAAGTTTTAGGAACCCCAAACTTAGTTTTAACAAGTTTTTAGTGATCCAAACACCAACAAAACTTGGTTTTTGACAATCAACTAAGTTTGTATTAAACTAGGTTTGAAAGCAAAAAACCACGTTTCTAAAAAACCTAATGTTGCCTCAAATCATCCGAAATGGGGATTAAACTTTAGATATTAAAATTACACCTAAATTTGTCTTTGTTGTTTAAAAACACAGTTCTTTTAATTTAATTTGGGTTATAACTAACCCAAGTTGAGTTGATTTACCCTCAAAACAAGAATTTTTTATCCTGAAAACATTTTCAAAACTCATCCAAAGTTTGGGTGATAATCGAAAGCACAACTAAGTTTTGGAAACTACTATGTACACATTTAACAACTTTCAAGGAAATAAATCCTAGTCTTTTTTAATTAACCATGAAAAGGTTTAGGTGTGTTGTTGACAATAATGAAAAATTAGGTGTGTTTTTTTTAGAATTTCTCATATATATATATATATATATATATATATATATATATATATATATATATATATATATATATGGGAAAACATATGATAGTTATGTATCATGATACAATATGGTGGTACACACTACACTCTTGTTTGTACAGATCTATCCACCAAATGGTAAATCTAACCATACAGATTGATGTAGCATGGTTTATTTACTATATTAGAAGGTTTTATCATGTCTAATACACCATAAGATTCTAATTTTGAGACAATGAAAATCAATGTCATATCATGACGCTAAAATAATACACCCACATAACTCATCAACAAAACTACATCTGAGGTTGCTATATTCCAAAAAATATTATAAAATTCTAAAAATATATGAAATTATGGATGAGTATAGCTCGAAATATTGCAAAAATCCAAAATATTTGCGAAAGTCTAATATTGCAATTTTTTTTTATTTTCATCACACCTATAATGCAAAATTTTGTCCCATATGAATGCTCATTTAATTTTTTTTTTCTAGTTTGTATCTGGAAAAAACAGTAACCCCAATCCTCCTCCCTCTAGAACCCCAATCCTTCTAGCGATAGCAATTTCCATGAAAGTTGTTCGCTCCACCTCATGCAAGGTTGCATTATCATTTTCCTCCACTTCTCTGGTTATCTATATATCTATTGTTTTGTTGTTGTTGTTTTTTTACAACATAATTTCCTCTTTTTTTTGTTTAGTTGTTGTAGACTTATTATGAATGTTTTGTTGTTATGGATGTTATCTTATGTAAACATCTAATATTTGCCATCGGATTTACTGTTTAGGATTTACGATCTTTAAGAATTTTTACATATAATTACTTATTTTTGTTTGTTGCTTGTCAATATTTAATGATTTTGTCAACATTAGCATATAAAATGAAGGCTACATACTTGATATCGCTTGCAAAAGTCAACACCAATATGCATCATGGAGTTTGCCTTTAAATAACATATCGTCACATGAAGAGAGGTGCAGTGAAGATATTGGCATGTTAATTCCTCGTCTGAATGACATCTTTTTTTTGTATTTATTCTAGATTGGAGTTGGAGACCTTATCTTTGGTGGTATCCATGAGATAAGAACTTGAGCTCTTGAAGATACTTTGATGGCTTTAAGGTATTTCTAGGATCATGCCTGGATTCCTAGAGCTTGCAACTAGGCTCTTATTTTCATGCTAATGCATGTGCATGATTTCTAAATTAAGCATGATGCAGCAAGCAACAATTCTTGCTACCTTTTCATTTTGCTTTCTAGTTATTAAACTTAGTTGTTCTTAAAAAAACTATGTATGTTCATATTTTAAGTTGTTATTATGAGTTAAAAGCACTTTGTGCTAAGTATAGCATGATTTTGTGATCTTTTCTTCAATCAATGTATCATTTCTAAAGAACATGAAAGTCTTCTAGCCATTAGAACACATGTACACGTAAATCAAGTGTAAACCACCATATGGTGGTATTCTCTCTTTATATATATACATAACCCATACTTGAAGATGATGGGTGGATGCACCAGTGTTGTTAGATTGAGATTTTTTTTTTCTTTAGTGTGCTAGTCGCATTTTAACTCGTTCAACATACTTCAATATATGATTATGCCTACAATTCAATTGAAATCTCACCATACATGTAGTTTTGACTTGATCTAATATTGTAGACATTCAGCATGTTCGATTTAGTTGAAGACGACTTTTGGATCATGTTTTTTTAAGTCAAAAAATTTGATGAATGTACAACCATCGCTGCATTGCAGAAACGTATGTACACAATTTGGATTTTAGTGACCTAAAAGCCAGTTTATTCTAAAATGATATCTAGATCACATCCACTCAGTCTTTTTGACAAAAAAACAAAAAAACTTAGCGATAAGTTTGTGAAGTTGTTTGTACATACAAACAATTATATATATATATATATATATATATATATATAGTGATTTATATCTTGCAGACCATTTATCCTTCAGATAGTCCCAGACCTCTTTAAAAAGCATATTTATGCAAGTGCTTTGCTTAATCAAAACTTGTAGATATGTTTATCATTGCTATTTACTAAAAATGATTCTTTGGATTGAATCAATTTAATAAGAATTCTTGATTTTTATTTAGTCAAGTTTTTGGTGCAATATATATCATTGATTTTTTCCATTGAACTAAAAACACATTTAAACATAAAAAAATATTTAAACTAATAGATGTTTTCAACTAAATAAAATGTAGAGATCACACCTATGAGTTTAGATTAAACAAAAAATACATGAAAGTGCATTTTTTAAAGGGGTCTAGGAGATAAATGGTCTAGAAGATACACATAAGGTATATGGTACTAATGAAGGTACAAAACTATTGATGTAGAAATCATAGATGTATGTTGTATTGACTCAATCTAACTAGATAGATGCATTTGACATGGTTTGTTTATTAAAGATTGGACATTGGTTCGTATCATTTTGTTGTAAAAATGTGATTTTTCAAAGTTGTGAAATTTTGGTAGATTGTGAGTTGTTGATTTTTAAAGCTCTTGAAAAACTTGCTTATATGTCATAATCACATTCATAACAAATTTTCTACTAAACAAAAATTCTAGATTACATCCTCAATGTCTCATCAGCTAAAGAATTTAAAATTATGAGATAAAGGTGATTTCTACTCAATAATTACATACCTTCATAATCACATGTTTGAGAATACATTTCCTACTAAACAAACACTCTTGATTATATCCAAAAGGTTTGATCCGCTAAAGAATTTTAAAATATGAAATAAAGGTGATTTCTACTCAATAATTTTATACCTTCATTAGTACAAAATAATTTCACACACACATAATATCTGGTGCTATGGGAGGCACAGAACCAATGCTGTCAGTACGCCCTAAATCATTGGACCACCGATTCAGCTGTATGAGTTGATACCAATACTCAGCTGAATCGTTTTGTATGGGCCAGAAAATAAAAAAAAATATTATGTGTCAACTATAACATGACACGTGTTAAAACCATTAAAATGGTATTAAAATAATACTAAAAATTTAACTTTTAGTATTTTTTGACATTTATTTAAAAAATAGCCGATTCAGGGTGAAGAGTATCAAAATTCTGCCAGTATGATGTGTATCGGCCCATACAGGCCAATAGGCACCGATACTGCTAGAAATCATATGTTCAAGCTTTATCAACTCAATATGATATGGTTTCATATTATTTTGATCTCAAAATATGTTTTTTTAAATAGTGATTTTTTTTCGCATCGTGGACCATTGATGCTTGAAGCTTTTGAAAAACCTATTTACATATCACAATCACATGATTCAAAACTCATTTTCTACTAAAACAAACCTTGGAGATGAAAAGAAGGTGATTTGTACTCAATAGTTTCGTTCTTTCAATAGCACCAAATATTAACCTTTATACATATATAGAGAGAGGAAAAGTGATAGCTGCCTACCACTCTTTTTAGCTTACTGCCATCCTATCAATAGGTGTTTTCAGGTAGTTGTTTTCAAAACCTGACCCTGCGGGCCTGCAGTATCTGTTAAGAAGAAATAACACTTGAATAATGTTTTTTTCCATAAAAACATGATTTTTAAGCATTAAATATTTATGAAAATTATACACCATCAATTTTTAAATCTTATAATAGAATCGGATGATCCAATAGTCTACAATCATGCAGATCACATCTGTATACAGATTAAAAAAGACTTTATATATATATATATATATATATATATATATATATATATATATATATATATATATATATATATATATATATATATGCCTCAAAATTTCTCTTGATAGGTAAAGACAAAAATGTTGGCAGCCTTTTTTATCCTTCGTCATCATCATCATGGAGCTAAAAGCAATTGGCTGTTGAGATACCTATCCACTTTGTCTTTTGTTGACAAAGTTTGACGTGGCTTGAGGTCCTTTATTTTCAGTCCCGAGCTTGGAATTGCATGTTCTAATTTAGATAGCATGACGTTTGTACTCCGCGTGAGTCCATGCCTAACCTACTTCTCCGCGTTCCTTACATCGTTTTCTATCAAGTTCACCTGATCTTATATGCTTAATGAGTCCGCTCTGCTCAGTTTGTCTTCATGTTGGGTGTTGGTCTATTGGGCTTGGAACCAAATGGAGGTCTCTATCCTATCACCAAGTCAATTTGAGTTTTAGCATTTTTTTTTTAAAGTTATTTGATTCTATATATGAAAGAACTTGCGTGAACAAGCCAACATTCCATGTTTACAAAGTAAAATAATTAATGAAGATGTGAAATTGTTTATGCCTAATTAAGAGCCTGTTTGAATGCTCACTATACTTTTTATATCTTTATTTTTCTTTCTTTCTTTCTTAGGCTAAGTCTAATGCAGGTCTCCACCGATAAAACCTTTGGTATCTATGGCACCCCCCAACGGTACTCCCAGCTTCAGCCTTGCGGTAATGACGCAGACCACTGTATCAAAACTCGCCACATCCTTCAACTTGGATGTGCTTTTAAGCTGACCTACTTAGCCAAGTGTGTGGAAACCTTGGGTCTTGTTTTTATGTATCTTGATTGTCTATATAAGTATAATTTCGAAGTAAAACGTGTTTGGTTGGCTGATTAGCTTATTGAGAAACAATACTAGAAGCAGTAATTAGTAATTATTGAAGATGATTGTTCTTAGGAGAAAAGTTTTTAGCATTTTATCTTTAACACGAATTTGCAGTCCAATGTTACAGCGAGTTTAAATAATTAGTGACAAAGACGTATTAAAATAAAAATAAAAACTTTGCATGGCCGCAGTGACGTTTTAGTTATGCATTTATGCATGTTAACAATGTTCTCCCACATGGTGAGAAAAAGGGTATTAGTTTACTAGCTAACCATGAATAAACTCTAACTAAGATGAAGTTGTCTTAATCAGTTTTCTTGAGCTAGTGTTTGGACTTCTAGCTGTTATTCTTCACCAAGGAAATGATATATATGGTTTAGTTGAACAGACTGTTTCAAAGTTCAATAATTATTTGATAAATACCTAATACAGCCAATAAAAAATACTGCCATAATGATTTTTTCTAATCCTGCATTTATTCTTGCTAACCGTTTTCTTACATGGTGAGAACAAGTTTGTGCAGAGTATGAAACACATCTGACAAAAAATATCAGCTATATATAGCACACTCAGAGAGCATTATGTCTATATAGTATCCCCACATCTGACAAACATCTAAAGCAGTTTGAAAATGATAGTTGAGTGTGGCCTAGGACACTAAGCAGGCGGTCTTGGTTCAAATCCTTTGGGCATCATTCCTTGTGCAAGACAAAGCGTGGCGATTCCCTGGTGGCAAGGGTTATGTAAGCTCATCGAGATTTACTCTGACAGGACAGTGATCATAAGTACAGCAGGAAAAGCCAGTCGTGGCTAGGTCTATGATCCTGGAGGCGGTTTCTCCGTGTAAATATCAAAAAGAAAAATGCAGCACGGGGCTCTTATAAAATGAAATAAGGTAAAAATAGTGCAGTTACTAAAGATTATGGGATATTCCCATTTCATCTATCATAGTACCGTTAAAATATGTATATATATATATATACATATATTTATGTACAGTATTGTAATTGATAATGCCCATTAGGGGCATCTTTGTCTTTTTATATTTATAATTAGGACCAAGGTTATAAGTATTGTATCCTTACCCGTAGTGGTCATACCCAAAGTAACAATGTATGATATCGTATCATAAACGTATCATAAAAATTTAATAAAAAATTTCAAAAAATCCAAAATTTAAAAAAAAAACATAAAAATGAGCAAAAATTCTAAAAAAAAACATATCACATGAAACAACGATGAATTGTATAAAATACAACCATAAAATCACATATGAAGCATTTATGTCTCCATGAGCATCATGGCATGCATATCTCTTAAGAAAAATGTAAATTGGGAAATAAAAAACAACACTAAGCTAACAAGTCATAACATCCATAATCGTGCATGTTTACATGAACAAAAACAAAATCCCCAAGTGTTTCTCAATACTTAAAAAATTTACATAACCAAATTGTTTTAAGTTCAAACAAAAATGAAGACTTCTTCTTGCAGGAAATCAATCCCTAAATCATTCTCAAGTTCTTCAGGAGTGAACATAAACTCACCTTAAAGAGTCTTCTTTTATATTTCAAAAAAAAAAATGAATTGAGTGAAACATAAAATGCATTCATTGTTCGTCGTAAGATACACCATGTATCAGTGTGTATCATAGGATGCAAGTTGTGTATCATACGATACACCTGATAGAGGTATGATACACACTCGTATCTCAATACAAGTGTATATCATATCGATTAGGCCCAAAGTTATGATACAATAGTGATTAAGATTGTCCAATAGGGACAGTTTTGTCATCTTTTTACTTTTTATATTTGTTTTCATGTTTCATAGGGTCACTATGGTCAAATGACCATAGTCATTGGGAGCAATCCCAACTATAATTATAGTCGTTGGGAGCTCTTGATGGTCTTAAGCCTTGTGCTTTTTGTGTATAAATAGGGACTACTTGTCCCCATTCAATGATATGGTTTTCTTAAACATTTTATCAATAAAAGTTTACATTTTTCATATTTGTGGCTATGTCACTGGGGTATGGGTACGGGAGCAAGTATGACACGACAATTCCAAAAAATTGTGGTTAGGATATGACTATATGTAAAACCCAAGATTATTCGACATTTGAAATGAATAAATAATGAATTTTATGTGCATCTATGACATGAGTGCAATTTCTTGAATTTCTTAAAATTCTTGAATTTTTTGAATTTTTTGAATTTCTTGATTTTCTTAATTGTCTTGATTTTGAATTATTATAAAATACAGTCTCAAGTTATGAAGAACATTATAAGAATAATTGTGAAAATCAAAATTTTAAACTAAATAAGAAATAGATAGCGAATTTGAATTAAAAACAAATTTAATGAGCATTTAATAAAAAGGGTAATTTGGAATAGATATAAGTTGACTTTTCAATTCAAAGTTTAATTTCAGTTGGTTTTGGTGTTGGATCTATAGGGTGGCATTCCCTTGTGGACCCCACCAGGATCCATGTAGCAATGGACCCCAAACAAGTTAGATTTTAATTAAGAAATTGATTAGAGTTTAATTAGGGTATTTAATTAGTACCAAAATTTTAAAATAGCCTAATTGGTTAAGGGATTAGGGTGGGACTCCCCCACTCTCTCTCTTCAAAATATTTATGTATTCAAATGATAATTTTTAAAGTACTTTATGAAATGGTTAAATTATATATATATATATATATATATATATATATATATATATATATATATATATATATATATATATATATTATTGTCTTGCCTAGGTGGCAAAGCACAATCATGTAATTTTCTTGGGCTCTCACTCTTCACACATTTTTGGTGAGGAGAGAGACCGAACCAAATTCTAGATTTAATGTGGAGTTGCCACAATTAGGAAATAAAATAAAAATGAAGAAATAAAGAAACAAGGGAAGAAAAAAAATGAAAATAGGAAAGAAACCTAGACAGAATTAGAATGTTGCATTAGGCTAGGACTCTTTCCCTCCTATACGTTTTTTGGAGAGGAGAGTTTCAATTTTTTTGGAAACCTAGCAAATGAGAGAAACTAAGGAGAGAGGGCTATATGAACCCCCTCTCGCACGCCCCTCTCATTCTCTCCTTTTTTTTTCTTCTTTCTCTTTTCTCTCTCCTTCTCTTCTCTTCTTTCTTGTTTTCTTTTTCTTCTTTCTCTACTATTCATGCCCTAGGAGGTCTGGTGTGTGGCTTGATAAGCCATTAAGCCTGCATATTACATCAAGGTGGTGGCAGTGAGACTACTGGATCACCCAATTTTTTTTTATTCATTGATCTATTGATTCTTTCAGGTAAAATTTACGCAGTTTATGTTATGTACATACACCAAATATGCATATATGGACTATATATTACTTTAGAGGTGTATATTGAATATCAGATCAGTTCATACACATTTTTGTTGAGAGATGTTGCTTATTGAGACTTTCAAAAACATGAATCATGGTTTTTTTATAAAAACTTTTTTGAAATGAGCATCTAAACAAGTTTTTAATTGTTGGATCAGGTTAAATTTAGTCATAATATTTTTTTTTTTGTGTTTTCCTTAAAATATTCATTGTATAATCTTGTTGAAATCAAAATATTGAAGTTTCAGAGATTTCTTTGGGCTTAGGATAGTGTTTTGCAAAAATATTTTCTAGGAAACCCCTTTTTTGAGATGACTTATGTTTTCCTGACCAGTTTTAGAAATAATTATGTATCTTTGAGAATATTAGTCCAAAAAATTAAATGCAAATGCAAGGATAATCGAAACATCCAAGGTTTAATTTTAGAACCTTGTTTTGCTTGATTTGGATCAGTTTTGAGGGAGAAACGTTCACCATAATAGAGATCAATTTTTATGCTCTGGTTATAGGACTGTTTTGACCTGTTATTTTAAAAAGTATAGAAGCCTAAGAAAAACTACTCAAAATAAATTATGAAAACTCTGGGTGTAACCCAACAAATAACATAAGACTCTGTAAAAAGGGTTTTACCAAAAATGTTTTATGTAAATCTCAAGAAATTCTCCAAGCTGAGAAAATTTCTACAGTTTACAGAATCTAATTTATAATTCTTTCATAACAAGGTTCAAAATTTTTATATACATGATTTTGAAGATCAGTTTGTTGGGTTATGTTCCTGACTTATGAGGTCAGCCCAGTAAAATTATGAAGGTTATATCTATGTTCTATAGTTTTTGGTGGATTTTACAAAATTTGGTCAATAGGGTCTGAATTTTCCTAATTACTTGTACATATGTTTAAGCAATAACATGTATAGATTTAGTTGTTTTATTACTTTTTTTTTATATCCTATATATTATCAGCAATAAGACACTTGATTGATCCATGAACATACACCCAAGTTTTGAGAAAGATCTGATTTTGAATTGTGTAGGTCGTATTTGAAAAATACTATAAAAATTTAGTTGTTTATCTGATTTAATTATTTTGGTTGATTCTAAAGAATTATATTTTCATATGTAGGGATTATGCTCATCATGTGTAGCATGTTAAATAACTGAAAATCATGTTTGATGGGATGAGAATTGAATGGCTTGTGTTGAAAGAATCAAAACCCTGATTTCTCATAAATTGGTTTAAGGTTTTGGGTTCTTTCCTTAGAATTTGATTGTTATAAATCTACATGTTGTAATTTAATTTTTAGAGTCATGTGCAGTATGAACTGAATTACATTATATATATTTACTTTGTGTAAGCTTGGTTATAATTAAAACATAATTAAAAATATGAGTCTTCCGATTTGGGCTTATGGGAGCCTTTACCGAAAAAACAACTTATGTGTTTTTGGTTATGGGTTAGTTGTAATAAACTCGTTGATTCAATCTGATATAATTAATATTTTAATTAACACTGGTATAATTTAATATACTAAAAATCAATACATTAATTGGGGTCATATAGATTTGCTCGGTAAGGGTTTATAGGAACTCTTATTGAGAAAGTCGGGTTTCATGACTCTAATTATGTTTTAATATTTTTTACAATTTTTTATAAATTCAGTTTTGAATTATAATAGATCTAATGTAAATATTTATGATTGAGATGATAGTGAGTTAAATCATAATTGATACATTATGTTTTCGGTGTATGGATGCCTTGTTTTGGAGAAATAGGCTCCTATGTGATTCGTAATTGAAATTAATGATTAAATTCACTTATAACAATATGACTAAATTTATTTTCATGTTAACCTGAGCATATTTATGTTCTTAACTTAAATGAATGTGAATATGAATCTGGACATGTTTGAATGCAATGTATTTGGCAAAGCATGGTTATATTGTTGTGGTTTTAGGTTACTCTAGCCATGAGACCCGAACAACTTAACGGTGATATAAAATTGTATTTTATGGAATGATATATATTTATGATGATGATCCATACCTAACTGATTACTATTTATTGAAATTATGTGATATTGCATGAATAAATGTTAAATATCATGTTTACATGATTTTTGTGTTATGAGAATGTATGTTGTGCTATGTGATGCAGTATACGTGAAATGCATGCAAGGTGATAGAAACTTGTAGGGTTGTGTATGCATATGAGTGCTCAGCAAAATAAATATTGAATTAAGGTTCTAGGAGGAGAACCATGTAATGATTATCACAATGCACTAACTTATATGGTAGTCACATTTACCCATAGCCAAATTAATAAGATAACCCTTGAGTAGGATTTCGGGTATGCTTTACCAATGTGTACTTAACCAGAATGGTCCTTTATCTATCTTAGAGATGGTAGGTGGTATAAACTCTCTAGGCCCTTCTTTCTTCGCTTCAAGGAGCAATATCTCGGTGGTCTCCAGTCTAGAGAGGTTAGGGAGCCAGGGCTACCAAATGTTTGTCCTAGGTCGGCATGTCTAGAAGTCTTCTGCATAAGTTAGTGATAGATCCGTTATGGCTCGAATTCATAACCTAGAAAGTTTTTCTCGAAATAACACCACTTCTGAAAGATGGCTAAGTTAAATACTCAAAAAATTAAAATACATAACACAATAAATACCTAAGTAGTCTAGTCTATTTCATAGTGGCCTACGTATACCCTATAAGCATTTTGTAAACAAGTAACATTTTAAAATAATTGTTCACTCTACTTTTATGGAATATTATATATGTTCATATGTTTATGTGATGCATAAATATGATAAGATATCTTAGATTTAAAATATCTTGATGTTATGTATGACTGAAATAAGATATTATGGTTGTGAATTATCCGGTAACATGAATTCTTGAGCTTTACTATTTAGTGATTTAGTTAAATAGTTATTGCTGAATTTTATATGATGTGAGTGATACATGTTTATGCAAGCTTTGTGTATTATATATTTGTATTATTTGTGTGAATTTTATTGAAACCCTTCAAAATCTCATATTTTCAAAATAAAATATTTTCAAGTAAGGTATGACTTGATGGAGTGGATTGAGGTTGTTGTGGGGATGTTGTGTGAGACCGATAATTTCGAGATCTCGGGGGCTATCTGTCAAACTTTAATTAAACATTATTTGATATTTTAAATTTCAACATTTAGACAGATGTGTGGATGGTTTGGTATTTAAGATAAATCATTAAATAATTAAATTGATTTCCTATATGAATGATTGAATGCATGTGCTTCATAAATATAACCCATCTGAGATGTTTAACCAAACTCCACGTTGGTTATTCCACTGTGGAAAAAAAATACATGTATTTTTGGGTTAAAATTTTGTGGACCGTATATATATAAAGTCCAAACCTTTCTCATCTTCATTGTCCAAACCTGGTCAACGAAGCCAAGTGTTATAAAAGGAGAAGGGGTGTAGCCCCTCTTCCCCTTTTTGTTTTTGTTTTTTGTTTTCTCTCTCTCACTCTACCCCTCTCTTGTCCTTTCCTCTCTCTCTCTCTCTCTCGGTCCTTTCTACAACAAGATAAAGTGAATGTACTCTCTCTCTTGCTAAAAATCATATTTATTGATCTAACTACGATGATCCATTAGTCAATTCCAAGCAAATAGACCATGTCAAATGCATCTGCAAGGTTAGATTTGCAAAAATATTTATGAAAATCTTGGTTCATACGAGTTTGCATATTTCAATTTTCCTTGATTTAGAGTAACTAAAATATTTAAACCAATCAAATATGTAAACTGGTATGCAATATAGATGCACAGTTTTATAGAAACAAACTCTTGGATCATCTCATTATGATGTATAAGTAGGATCTTTTAAGCCTTGAAAATTAATGTCTCAGAATTTTCATAAACATACAAGCATAAAAAATCACATTTCTTGATAATGTTATTGATATCAATATTACATTGTGGTTGCTATTAAAAAGGTAAATAGCATTGACGTTACAATGTGATTACTAAAAAATGTTAATAGTAGCCATGTGAAAGTCGCTGAGATTTCTTTCCAAATAACAACTACTTTTGTGGCTACAGTAGATCATTTAAAAAATCTCTACTTATACCTGTATATTAGCAACCACTAAAAGTATGGTCATTATTGCTTACCCAATAATAGTCACTAATGTAGTGGTTGTAGTAGATTATCAAAGGTCACATGATAAAGTGGCTGCTAATTATACACAGGTATTAACAGCCACTAGAAGTGTGGCCCTTATTGCTTAGCTAATAGTCGCCACTAATGTGGCTATAGTAGATTATCAAAGGCCAAGTGGCTGCTAATACACATATATTAACAACCACTAAAAGTGTGGCCCTTTTTGCTTACCCAATAGCAATCACTAATCTGGTTATAGTAGATTATCAAAGGTCACTTGATAAAGTGGCAGCTAATACACATGTATCAGAATCTACTAAAAGTGTGGCCATTATTGTTTGCCCCTAATGTAATTGTAGTAGATTATCAATGGCCACTTGAGAAAGTGACTGCTAATACATAGGTATTATTTGTCATTAAAAGTGTGGCCCTTATTGCTTACCCAATGCAACCACTTGAGAAAGTTAAGAAAGGTGATTGTAATACATAGGTATTAGCTGCCACTAAAAGTGTGGCTCTTATTGCTTACCCAATAGCAGCCACTAATTTGGTTGTAGTAGATTAGCAAAGGCCACTTAAAGTGGTTACTAATACACATGTATTAGCGGTCACTAAAAGTGTGAACACTATTGTTTATCCAATAACAACCACTAATGTGTCTATAATAGATTATCAATAGCTACTTGAAAAGTAGTTGCTAATACACAGGTATTTGTAGTCATAAAAAGTGTGGCCCTTATTGTTTACACAATAGCAGCTACTAATGTGACACTAGTAGATTATCAATGACTACTTGAGAAAGTGGCTGCTAATACCTATGTATCCACAACTACCTTTAATTAGTTGATACTAAAATGTTGTTGTTATTGGTACCTATTCTTGTAGTGGCATACAATTATACATGCATATGTATGTTGTCCAGAACACACACTCACACACAAACAAACACACACTTTTACGCGTCTATCCTATAAAACACAGTTTATATTTTGATTTTATAATTTTATTTTTAAGATTCATCCTACAAAACATAACACTTTTAACGTTTCGAATTACCCGGTTCTCAAATTATCATCCCTCATCTGACAAAAACTCAACTCCGGTTAGTTCAAAAAAAGAATTATATATTATGAACCCCAAGAAGCCTCTTTTAGGGTCTACATATCTCGCTAGATGTCAAGGCAGAGCTTACCCTATTTTCATGTGATTATCCTAAAGATGCAGTAAGGAACCGAGGAATCATACTGCTCTAGTTATGTCATTTGCTTCGGGGATCTTTACAAACCCAGCACAAATTTTGATGGCATTTTGATCATGCAAGTGGTTGATAATGACTATGAGGCGAGTATGGTGCAAATTATGACGCATACACGCACCGATGATAGTGGTACATTTCTTGAGGTAGTGCACATAAATCTCAAAACAGTGCATGGTTTATGATATAATGAGTGGCATAAATT
Organism: Nuphar pumila; assembly: GCF_984573655.1. Taxonomy (NCBI): domain Eukaryota; kingdom Viridiplantae; phylum Streptophyta; class Magnoliopsida; order Nymphaeales; family Nymphaeaceae; genus Nuphar; species Nuphar pumila. The sequence goes on along the minus strand of NC_143253.1, from coordinate 33,397,223 downwards.
TTGAGGTGATTGCGATAGTGGTAGTGACACAGTGGTAGCAACAATAGGTCGCTATCGGCATTAGCAGAGCCCACCTAACCTGGTGATGCATAAATGACTCTTTTTCTTTTCCTTTCTTTTTTTTTCTTCTTTTTTTTCTTTTTTCTTTCTTTTTTTTCCTTTTTCCTTTCTTCCTCCTTTTTCCTTCCTTTCTTTTTCCTTTCTTTCTTTTCCCTTTCCCTCGTTATTCCTTTCTTTCTTTTTTCTTCTCTTTCCTCTTCTTCTCCCTTTTTTCTCCACGGATGAACCGTATTGAGGGAGAGAGAGAGAGCAGACAGAGTAGTGAGGGAGTGGGGGTCGGTCAGAGCTTAAATGTCCAACAACAAGGGATGACCTTGATCGATAGGGTGGTGGTTGAGCAAAGGTGGTTGATGCATGGTAGGCTCGGTTGACAGGGGTGGCAGCCGACAGGGGTGACAGGGAGGTGGTTATACGACCTGTGAATTTTTGTTAATTAGTTAAATAAATAATTGAGGAATTTATCCTAGTTTTTTAGTGTTATTTTTACTTAATCTAATATAAAGCAAATAAAATTATTAGCTTGAGTGAAATTAAACTTTTCAAGAAGTTTTAAAACTTGAAATTTAATTCCACAATCGTTTTGGATTTCGAATTTGGATATGGATCTTGGTTAGATCCAGAATCCATTAGCGCAAATAGTTTGATATAATATTTGGATCTAGATCTCAAGTGGATCCAAATTCCATTATTAAAAGTGGATAGTTTTGGTATGTGGATTTGGATCTTGGGAGGATCCAAAATCTACTTTAGATTTTGGATATGATTTGGGTTGATCCAAATAGAATTGGATCCAATCTAGATCCAGAATCAAATAGAAAAGCTTAGATTAATGTCCTAATTAATATTTTTAATATTTAATATTAATACTTTGTCTACCTTAATATATTAACTAACACTAAAAACTATGTTAATGTTTTTTCTAAAGTTTAATATAAGTCATTAAGAAAGAATTAAACCAAATGACAAACAACAAAAAAAATATAACAAGAGAGGGTCGTCTCTCACTAGTGGGCCCCTCCTATATTAAATAAGAGACCATAAAGAGAAAAAGAGGAAGGGTGAACTGTCTCCCCCTTCTTTTAGGAATCAATTAAAAAAGAGAGAAGAAAATATCATTTAATGTAGGGAAAGGAAGAGACACCATGATGGAACATGGCCTCTCACTCTCCCTTTTCATAATGAGGCCCCAAATTAAGGAGCCTCATATGTAATGCTCTCTCTCTCTCTCTCTCCTTCAAGGAGTTAATTAAAATACAAAAAATATACATAATAATAATAAATATATATTTAAGAGGAAGAGACCATAGAGAAAAACATATTATAACACCCCATATTTCCAAAACAGAGCTAAGTTGAAAATTTCATGAATTTCTTTTTTTTTAATTTGCAGCACAACATAGAAAAGGTTTTAGCAACAGAAATGAACGATAATGAGTCGTTGGTTTTAGAAAACTCTGGACAAGTCATAGGTATGTGGTCAAGCACTCATTGACCTTCAAGGTGTTCCATTTATCAAAAAACTTGTTTATTACAAACATCACTGCTTAGAAAAGCAATATTTAGTTTTATAAAGGAAGCAATACAACATTGTTTAGAGAAACCCTGTAACTTGATGCTGCCTTGCTCCCTATATCGTAGTGCAGGTTCAACACCTGTAATCTCCATTAAACGGGGTCAGAACCATTGTTGGTTTTACAAGAAAGCATTCATCCACACATTCAATCAAGCATATGGAATGCACAGACCACTCAGGGTCACAATTCACAACAATGACGTTCAAGTCTCCATGACTTATCATATATCACGAGAGCCTCCTTAGGGCTCTAAGTTGAACATTTCGCTCAAGTCTCCATGACTTAGTGTAGACCTCTTCAGGGCCTCAATTAAACTCTTCTGGGTCTCAATTGAAGCATCAAGCTCAAGTCTCCAAGACATGGTACATTTGTATCTCACGAATCCAAGCGCGAGCTTCTCAAGTTTAACTTAGTCGTGCGGATACCATATGAGTATCTGCCCTATCAGTTTAGTAGTATACCGATCATGACACCTTTCTCAAGGTTATGCAGGACTTGACAGAACAATATTCATTCATTCATGTATTCATACATTGCTGAACCTGAATCTAATGCATTGTTTCGATATTAACTTGTTCACCCCCTAGTACACGAGAGAAGCTAGAACTTCGGTATCAACACGACGTTCTGAGGGTTTATTATTCTATATATTTTAGATACCCCAGATGCCTATTGACAATATCCATGATAGGGTGGTAGAACTTATACCAGGATAACCTTATCTTGTCGGTTCATATACATCCGCTACTGCAGTAGTTGGGTTCAATCCTTAGATATTTAATGATAACCACGACCTCCAAGTCTCCTGAGTGACAGTAGGTCCCTTAAACTCTTTGGTTTATAATCAAATATGTGTCGCTTATGGTTGTACCATCACCGTCTTCCACGATGAGCAATAGTCCTGAAGGGGTTCGACGGTCTAACCATTACTTGTCGGATATTTGAATGTCATTCGAGCAAGTCAGTGCATCCCGCACTGTGGAAATATGTACCCAATCCCATTCAATATTTCCCAACATGGTCTAACCTTGGGGTTTCTGCGACATTAAGTTTTATTCATATACATGCTTGACTCTGCTCTCGGCATCTACGACCATCATGAGCACCTCACCTCTTTCGGGTGAACATAGAACTCTGGCTCTCCAGCTCTTGCGAGTCTAGTTGTGCAACAACATTTTTCATGAGCATGCATATGACACAATCTCAACAGATCAACTGCTCAATGTATATCACTACAATGAGCACTTGTCCTAGTCAAGGTACAATAATTACTCTGACTCTTTGGCCCTTATGAGTAAAGTGCCCTTATAGGCGAATATGGAAATGAGTCATTCTGACAGTGTTCCAATAACAAGGCATCCTCGTGTCATTCAACCAATTTAGGCAATTCTTTTGTCAACCATTTCGACATCACTTTCCTTGCTTTAATGACAGAAGTGTGATGACCCTTTCTACTTTATAGAAAGTACTTGAAAGAATTTTGGCAGCACCTCTTTTGTATGACGGAATAACATGCTATGTTCTTTCTGAGCTTTGTTAAGCTTTTTTAGAAATTTTGGCAGCACTTTCTCTCTTTGACGAAAAAAACATGTGTTTCTTTTAAGCTAAATAAGCATCCTTTCAAAAATTTCAGCAGCACTTTTTATCTTTGACGAAGGAATGCTAAGCTTTAACTCAGGGATGGATGTGCACCATTGTACGTACTTCATATCCATCGAGGTTTGTTGGAACCTTGGGCCTTAGCCAAGCCATGCGCAAGTGACTTAGGTTTTTACGAAAAAGCAGATTTGGCAAAAGCAAAGATTTTCCAATAGGGGCTTCTTTTATCAAATAGAATCTTGATCGAGGAGCGGCATATAGAATCGCATTAGCAATTTGGAGTTGATCTTCATTTGAACGCTTATTTATGTGCAACTATATATGATATAAGCACGATCCTGTGCGATATAGCGCAATGACGTAAATGAGTGCATATTTACTGTTCGGTGGGGTAAACTGAACTAAATAACTTACAGAAAGCAAATATATATATTTGTAGAAAGCAGGAGCCTTGGCATTATTCGATATGATGGCAATCTTAAATGCATAGTTTAAATTACAGAAAGCAAGAGCCTTGGCATCATTCGATGCGATGGCAATCTTAAAAGAATAATATAAATTACAGAAAGGAGGAGCCTTGGCATCGTTCGACGCGATGACAATCTCAAATACATATATATGTAATATGCATAAAGCAGGAGCCTTGGCATCGTTCGACATGACATGAATCTCAAATACATATATATGTAATATATAGAAAGTAGCAACCTTGACATCGTTCGACGATATGACAATCTCAAATACATATATACTACAATACATAGGAGCTTTTATTATAAATAATCAATAATAGTTGTAAGGAACACCGAAGTATTTTACAGGGCGTAAACCAAGGACTAAGGTCAGATACTATTTCAGAACATATGCGATATATATCATAACACAAATCAATAAATACTTGAGAGAGAGTGATCAGTGAATCAAACTTACTATCCGATCAGTAAAGAAATGGCTCTGGTGTGATCTATCTGCTTTGAATTGTATTTGAACCTTCCTTTGAGAGGTCAAACTAGGTCAGATGAGTTCGACCTATTTGAGAAAGAGAAAGAGCAGATTAAGCTGCTAAACTCAAGTGGTTTAGACAAAACTAGGTTTGGTCTAAGTCAACTGGGTCAGGTAGGTTCAGACTTAGCCCAAGTAAGCTAGGTTTAGATCAAGTGAATCAAACCTAGGTTTAAGACCAAAAGGGACTTTGATTTTGACAAGACCCAGCTGGGCTCAAGCCAAGTGATCAGGAATAATATTCACATTTTATTCATCTTTATTTATGTATGATCCATGATAAAATTGTATTAAAAACCCATCTTTATTGTTGTTTTCAAGAATTTGGTTTAAATTATTTTTTTTGGTAAAAATTGCATTTCTAGAGCCTACCCTGCATTTTTTAGTATTTTTATTAATTAGAGTTTTTCTTAATTGTAGCTCAGTTAGATTACGACTTACTAAATTAATGTGTAATTAGTTTAAAAAAACCCTTTTTTGAAAAAACATGTTTTTCTCAAAAGAACTGTTTGGAATTTCTGAAAATTAAGAGGAGCTTTTCTGAGAAAAATGTGTAACCCTAATATTTTAGTATAAATAGATTTATTAAGGGCTGGACTTGCCCCTTCTCTTCTCTTCTTGTTACTCCCTTCCTTTCTCTCCTTGCCGATTTATTTGCTTCTTCTTCTTCCTCTTCTTCTTTCTCCTCTTATTTTTCTTGCTTCTAGCCCTTCTCATCATCGACAATACAATCTTTTCATTAGGAAGGTACTTGCTTGCAGCTAGGATTAGCCACCTTCTCTTCTTATCCAATCTGTCAGAGGCGATCTACGATAGTTTGCTTCCTTCTCCCCCATTTCACCATAGATCTAGTTTTGCAACACATAAAGCATATCATCACATGTAGTTTTATTGGATCATTGCATCATCTGCATGTTAATATAAAAAGAAAAATAGATTTCATTTTGATAGTTTAGTTTTTTCTTGATTTAAATATTAGATAATCTTGATTTAAGTAGATTGTTAATTTTAATATAGGGTTTTCATGTATTTTCATGTTTCTTGATTAAGTTCTTGATTAGTTTAGGTTAGATCTAGTTTATAATAGCTCGTTTCATGTTTTTTATTTCAGTGCTTTTTAGATCTAGTAAATAACATTCTTTTATTTAGCCGATATGCCTTATTTTATCAAGTTATCATTTTTTAAGAATAGCTTAGATTAAATTCTGTTTTATTTTCTTTTAACAGTTAAATAGTTAGTTTTTTTATGCCAAAAAAATTATATTCATTAGTTTGATTAGATTTAGTTGTTTAAAGTCACCGATTATCATTTTAGATGGATTTGCTTAGTAGCCGTTTTAGATAGTTATATTTTATAATTTTTTTTATTTTTATTCGCAGTTTCTGATTTACATCAAATTCTACTTGTTTATAGTAATTAGATTAGTGTTAGTTTTAGTCTAATGTCATTAGATTAGTTTACTTTAATTATCCCTTAGTTAGTTTAAATTCATGTTAGCTGATTTAACTGATTAGTGCAATTGTCATTTTCTTGCTAGCATAGTTAATTTTATATTTTTATACATTGTGTTTTGTTGTAGCTTAGATTAGGAATAACTTTAGTTAGTTTAAATTATATTGAATGCACGTTAGTTGTTGTAGAGTTATTAATTGTTATTTATCATGCATGTGTAGTTAAAATTAGGATAGTCGATTTTCATTTTTATCATTGCATTTGATTTTTTTTAGCATAGTTTAGGTTAATTTTATGTTTTCAGTTTTATTTATTAGTTTACATTCATAAACCGTACAACATTCAGTTCATGTGCATTTAGTTCAATTAGTTATTAGTTGATTTCTTGAACTAGTTAGTTTCTTGAATTAGTTTGTTAGGAATTAGTTTTTATTTAGTTAGTTAGGTTGTTTTTCTATTTTGTCTTTTAGTGTTAGTTGTTAATAGTTTGTTCATGGTTAGTTCATGTTATTAGTTTGTTTTAGTTAGTTTAATTCTTGTTTTTGCTGATTTATTTTGTCATTTAGTTATTAGATTTTTGTTTCATTCCATTTATACTGCTTTATTTTGTGCTTGATTTTTTACAAGGAAGCGGTTGGATGTGCGGTGAGCCTCTTTTCGTACCCTTGAAGTGCCCTCTGAGGTCTCTTCAATCCCTCAAAAGTGCCCTTAGGGAGCCCTTTAGCAAACCATGCAAAAGTGTTCAACCTAGTTAACCAAAGCTAAAGAGGAAGGGACAAAAGCCTCAAGCACTGAAGTCTTTTTTCCTTTATTTTAGATTAGGATTTTATTTCTTTCAATTGTTTAATTCATTTGGGTTTGTAATAAGGCACTTTAATTATTTGTTTAAGCCCTCTGTAGGGGCAGCACTATCTTGTTTATTTAGTTAATTAATCTTTTATTTTTTAAGACAATAAAGTGTAGTTTAGATTATGTGTTTGAATACAAAGTATTTTTCATTCCCTGAGATCGACCCAGACTCCACCACTCGTGCGAGCCAGTTTTTTTATTTTTGGTGTTTGGCTTTCACTTGATTTTCATTAAAAATATTATTTTAAAAATCATTTTCATAAAACTTACATCAAATTTTGGTGTCGTTGTCGGGGAATGGTGATTAATACAAGTATTCACTTTATTGCCATTATTTGTTCATGTTTTCCTACGTTGCTAGTTTACTTTCTGTTCTTTACTTATGTCTGTTTAGTTTTCTTTCCCTACTCATTATTTAGGATTGTTGAGTTTCTTTTCAGCATTTAGGTTTAGAACCACGTTGCTTGCAAACCATAGATATCAACTTACCTTTCTTGCATGGCCCACCTATTAGGATACCCTTAGAGGTGACTGTGCATGATTGGTACTGTGCTCTTAGTTTATTTTTTGCAAGATATCTGTTGGGTGAAAGTGTGTGGTGTTGTGTTTACTGCTTTTTAGCTTTATTTTTCTTTTATCTACTTTATGGTTTGTTGTGGTTTGGCCGCTCTGCACGTTAGGTAGGTAAAAGACTAGTGTCTTAGGACAGTTGTTGCACCAGTCTATCTTGAGGTGCATGCAAGGGCGACACTCGCTTGACCCCGAGCTTGCAAAGATAGTCGAGGACCCCAAGTCTCTTATTAGGAAAGCCCATCGATCCGGCCCCATGGCTCAGGATCAACAGTTGACTCATCCTCTTCTGGAGTACTTCACTCCCAATGCTTACACTCCAGCCTCCTGCATCGCCAGACCCGTTGTAGGAGCATCGCAGTTTGAGATTAAGGCCAACATAATCCAGATGCTTCCATCTTTCTATAGCCTGAATAACGAAGACCCCTACCATCATCTCGATGAGTTCCTCGAGATCTACTCTATAGTGCAGATCAATAATTTTGAGGATGACGTATTGAGGTTGACATTGTTCCCGTTCTCCCTCAAAGACAAAGCCAAGCACTGGCTGAAAGCTCTTAATACGGTTCAGATTACCACTTGATAACACATGCAGTGTGAGTTCCTTAAGAAGTATTTTTCAATTGATAAGACAAATTAGTTTTGTAAAGCCATTATCAGTTTCTCTCAGAGTGAGGGAGAACAGTTCCATGAGACCTGGGAGAGGATGAAAGATCTTCTCCAGAAGTGTCCCCACCACCTGGTGCCCCGATAGCAATCGGTGCAGTACTTTTATGATGGCTTGACCGAGAAAGATAAGCAAATGGTTGATTCTTCATGTAGGGGCGCATTCATGCTCAAGAGCGAGGATGAGGCATGGACATTATTTGATACCTTGAGCGAAAATGCTATGCACCATGCCATGTCCTCGCGGCTTGATAGAACTACACCTGTTCCTAGTGGTCCTAAGAAGGGAGGGATTTATGAAATTGGGTACAAACATGATCTGTAAATCAAAGTGGACCAGTTGACCAGAAAAGTTGATCAATTACTGGCCAACCCAGCTTCACTAAATCCAGTAGAAAAAGCGTGTGAGCTATGCGTTAGCCCTGCACACTTTGTTTCTGAGCGTCCGACAACAACACTATATCCTGAATTTGTTTAGGAGCAAGTGAAGGTTGCCTAAGGTTTCGCCAGACAAATGCATGACCCTTATACTTTATATTTAAGCACACAATCTAAACTATGCTTTATTGCCTTGAAAAATGAAAGATTAATTAACTAAGTAAATAAGAGAGTGCTGCCCCTACAGAGGGCTTAAACAAATAATTAAAGTGCCTTATTACAAACCCAATTGAATTAAAATAAAGAAAATCCTAATCTAAAAAGAAAAGAAGAGCTCTTTAGTGTTTAAGGCTTTTGTAGTCTTGAGGCTTTTGTAATCTTGAGACTTGATTTGCTTTCCTTTGTGTCCCCTTTGGGTAACTAGGTTGAACACTTTTTGATCTCTGAGGGCACTTCTGAGAGCCTGAAGGGACCTCAGAGGGTACTTTGGGGGCACTAAAAGGAGCTCACTGCACATCCAAACGCTTCCCTGTAAAAACAAAAACACGAAACAAAGCAGTACAAATAGAACTAAGCAAGAAATCTAATGGCTAATGACTAAAAAAAAATCAGCAAAAACAAGATTTGAATTAACTAAACTAAATTAAGAACAAAAACTAACTATAAACTACTTGTAACAACCTAAAACTAAAAGGCAAAATAGCAAAACAACCTAAAACAAAATAAAAATCATGAAACAAGTTATTCTAAACTAGATCTAACCTAAACCAATCTAAAATTAATCAAGAAACAAGATAATATACGAAAACCTTATGCTAAAACTAATGATCTACTTAAATTAAGATTATCTAATGTTTAAATCAAGAAATGGCTAAACTATCAAAATAAAATCTATTTTTCTTTTCTTTTTGTTTTTTTCAGATGCAAAACATGAACTAAACTATATTTACATGCAGATGATGCAATGATCTAATAAAACTACATGCGATGATATGCTTTATGTGATGCAAAACTAGATCTACGGTGAAACGCGGGAGAAAGAAGCAAATCGTCACAGATTGCCTCCGACAGATTGGATGAGAAGAGAAGGTGGCTAATCCCAGCTGAACATACGCCTATCCGACGAAAAGAACGATTGTCGATGACGGATTGGATGCGAAGAGAAGAGAAAAAGAAGAAGAAAGGGGGAGAAATTGGCAAGAATCGAAAATATGGGAGAGAGAAAGGAGAGGGAGGGAGCAAAGGGGGTGTTTTCTTCAGAGGGAAAAATGTCCTCTCTTGCTGAAAAATTCTATTTATAATGCATTAATTAGGTTAAAATAGATTTTTCAAAACAAGTCAAAAGATTTTTAATAATTTCCAAAAAGACCCTGTTTAGAAAAACATATTTTTCTGAAAATCAAAGTTCCTAAACTAGTTAAAATTATTTAATTAAAACCTAACTTAATTAAAATACAATTAAGAAAATCCTAAACTAATAAAAACACTAAAAATGCAAGGCAAGTTTTAAAATTCATGATTTTCTGATAATTTCAATTTTCAATGCGGTTTCTCAAAACTAACGATAAATATGGATTTTTAAAGCAATTTTATCATGGATCATGCATAAAACAAAATGAATAAAATGCAAAATATATGCATGATCAGGCACCAAGCCCCACCTAAGCTCAAAGATCATGGGGTACCGATTATCTCGTGTGTTAGGAAACATGACTATCGAGCGTGCATTGCTCGATCTTGGAGCAAGCGTGAATATATTGCCGGGTTCCCTATATGACACCTTTGAGATTGGGGATTTGAAGCCCACGACTATTGTCTTGCAGTTGGCTGACAGGTCTACTAAGCGTCCGCAAGAAATCTTGGAAGATGTGTTAGTCAAGGTCGAGGACTTCTACTTCCCTGTCAATTTTCTTATTCCGGACATGGAGGGCACTGATGTTGCTCGCCAGACCCCCATCATTCTGGGCAGACCATTCTTGGCTATTGTCCATGCTTGCATCAATTGTCATACTCGAGAGATGGAGGTTTCTTTCGACAACAAGCATTTACGGTTACATATTGTTATCATCGCAAAATTTTTAACTTTTTGCGAGTCAAACTGACCTTTGAAAAAGATTTTGAAAATAACTCGCCTCCGTTTTTAAAATGCGGGATTATTCCAAAGAATGGGACTCGCCTATCGGTACGAGGTTCAACCGTTCCTGCCACCTTTAACAGGGGTAATTGAACCAAGGATCAATCTACTGCTCTGCTCTATTCAACTTATCTAAATCATATTCTAATTTCTAAATGCACATAGAATCAGGCATGTGCTATGAATTTTCTGAAAATGCATATTTGAAAACATGATGTTTGCTTTGAATAACTGAAACACTTAGAATAGATATCACATGGAAAATCGTGAATTGGGATTTGAAATGTACTGAGAAAAGTAAAAATCAATTTCTGAAGAAATGTAAGGATTTTGTGAAAATCGATTTTCAAAAATGTGAAATAACTTTAGAGAACTTGATTTCTTTGAATTCAAACTTTGAAATTGAAAATATAACTTAGAAAATCGAATTTGGAACTTGGGAAATACTTGAAATATCATTGGCAAATCCATATTTTGAGAAAATCGATTTTTGAATAAGACTTAGAAAATTTTAAGAAAATGAACTTCTTTGAATTGAGATTTGAATTGAAATTGGCAAATGCATGAAATGAATGAATATGGATTTGAGGAATTGAGAAATACTTTTTGTATTTTTGAGAAATGCAGTGCATTTTTGAAGTTAGCCTAAGAGTGTAGGCTGAATGTGGCTAATGTGAAGATCATAAATCTGGGTATCATTCATATTCTGACTATGGCCATAAATACGAATTCCACCAAGTTTATAAACTTCATAAAAGCTAGTGTATGTGCCATTCGTGTAGACCATAGTGAATTAATAAAATGTGCATGAATGACAAACATAGCAGTTATATATCAAAGTTTAAAACTATATGCAATGCATCCTATTCTATGCAGGAATTGAAATTATTATTCCAAAATTAATTATAATTTACAACACTAATCAAATTTAAATACATGAAATTAAAATCTTCAATGTACCTGCAAAACTAGAAAACTTTGTTAGTGATGATATGTTGGCTTTTTTAGATTTATCCAGCAATATTAGGAAATTGTTGGATTTTGCCAGATATAAGCCTTTTTGCCATGATTCCATTAAATCAAAATGATAAAGTATGAAATGAAATTGAATAAATAAGGAAGATAAGATATGAAATTTCGAAATTGGGGTCAAAATGACCAAAATACCCCTAATAACAAGACTATGGCCTTGAAATTAGGGTTTTCAGAAAGATATTTGGTAAAATGCAAGTTTTGAAATACAAATAATGATGAATCAAACTAAATATGATGTGACATGATTAATAATATGAAAATTAGGGTTAGGGATTTCGAAATTTAGGTCAAATGACCAAATTGCTCCCGATAGCAAGACTATTGCCTTGAAATCAAGGTTTTTAGAAAATATTTTGGTAAAACTTAGGTTTTATGCACTAAATGAAATCAAATGAACATCAAAATTAACCTAAAGTATCCTAATATGATTATGAATATGATTAAACCCTAAAAATATATGCTTATATACGAAAATCCAAGAATATCACAAATTTTGTGATTTTTGCAGTGTTTTGGAATTCTTCGGGTGCCCTGTTTTGCAATTCAAGCCATTCAAGCATCAAACGGATTCTAAAAATCCTCAAAATTGGTACCTGCACTTGTGATAATCCTAATATCAAATTAGAATTATAAAAATATTTTTTTGGCATTAAATTAATCCAAAAATAGCATCAAACCCTAAAAATATGCTATTTTTGACCTAGTTCACCAACCAGTCTCAGTCCAAGACCCAAACCAGGGGTCACACTTCCATGAAAATTTATGAAATTTTACAGAGAACAAATAGACAAGAAAACAGAACTTTTATTTTTTACAGATCTGAAAAAGCTTTTAAAACCAGGGAGATCCTTATCCGACAATCCGGACTTGAATATATTGATTTTAACTTTGGTCTTAACTGATACTTTCAATTGCAAATTACGGGATAAATAGCAGTTCTCATTCCAAATATCTGAGATTTTAACAGTGAACACTTGACAGAAAAATAATAATACTCACTTTTTACAGATCATGAATCGGATCTGTAGTTTGGGATTTATAAACAACACAAGTCTGATTAGAGTTTTGGAAAACCCTAACGAGTTTTAAATTGAAAATCAGAGTCTCCTACAAAGGAAAAATACTAAACAGTAATAAAAAATTCTGAAAATTTCACAGTAGACAGATCTAATCAACATGAATCCATGTCACTTTACAGATCTAAAATCGGATATAAGATGAGAAAAATATCATCACAGCAAGTTACCCTCTTGATTTTAACAACGATTTTAAAGTTTTAAAAACCCGATTTGATGTCTGATTTTTCTGATAGGGTTCCCGAAGTCCAAAAACTTTGATTTTTTTACAGTAGATTAATAACATATGCATGCATCACATATAAAAAAATCAGAAATAAACAACAAGTATTTCAATCCGAAATAGCATGCTTTTTCTGTTCTAAACTAAAAACACACAGAAATCTAAGAAACTTGAGAAAATATGCATTAACTAATGAAAAACAATAAAATAAACCATAAAACAGTGAATAAAAATTATTTCTATGCTATAGAACGTAAAACAAACATGAATAAGCCATGAAAATAAAATAAAATCAGGGAATCAATGGCTGGAATTTGCTTTCACCTTTGAAATCATGGATTTAACCCATTTAACGGGTAAATCTCACGTTTTGTCGGTTAAGAACATGAAAAACGTATCTCTCATCGATTCTAATGGATTAGAATCCTTGAAATCACCCTCAAACTGAGTTAGATCATCTTCTTGGGTCGATTTTGGGGTTCTTGGATGAAATCCATGGTTAAATCCATGAACACAAGAGTTTCCATGGTGAAATCTATTGAAAAATTATAAAAAACTAATAAAATAATAATAAAATAATATTAAATAAACTCACCTTGGGGCTGCAGCTGCAATGGAGGAAGGTAGAGGTGCTGGAGAGGAGAGAGAGGCCACGAAAATTTGAGAGAAAAAGAGCTCCCTTTGACCCCCTTTAGGTCCCCTATTTATAGATTTTCAAAAAGTCACTTAATTAGGGTTAATTAAGAGGTTTTTCATTTTTTCAGGACTTTTTCTAATAAATCCACTAAGGGCAACGATTTTTTGTGGTTTACTAACCCTAAATGAACTCTAATTAAACTCTAATTAATACCTAATTAAACTCTAAAAAGTCCAAATATGACACCACCTAGTATGGACCCACATTTGGTTTTTAAAACCTGAATTTAAAACCTTTAAAAACCAATGGTTTAAAAGTTAAATAAAATGGATTTTTAAAATGGATTTTTAAAATTGATTTTGACTCCTCTAAACCCCTAACCTAACTAGGACAATGACTAACCCTAGTCTAGCCCTGACTTACTCGAATATGGCGCCACCCCGAGTGGGCCCTACTTGAGTTTTTTTCAAAAAGCGATTTTAAAACTTGAAATTGAAGGAGTTTTCAAAAGAGATTCAAAAGTAGACTTGAAATTAAAAGTTTTGAAATGGCACAGAGTTCCAACTGGGTCAGAACTCCTCTGGATATGGCGCCAACTGAGTGGACCCCACATCAGAGTTTTGAAAATTTGAAATAAAAACTGAAAATGGCTTTGAAAATGGGTTAAAATCAATAGTTGAAATTCAAAGATTTTTGAAAATAGAGTCTCAAGCGAACTGGACTCTGGGCTAGAGTCCTGGATTTTTAGGACTCTGTGATTTTGGTATTTTCTGAAAAACAAATGAAAGAATTTTGAAAAACAGTTAAAAACACGATAAAATCGAATTTTGGTTCAGAGTCCTGATACGATTAAGACTCTAAGAAAGAGTCCTAATTCGATTAGAACTCTAAGAATTTTGGTTTTTCTGGTAGGCAAATGATGAAATTTGGGCAAAGCTTTTGAAAACCAGTGAAAATGAAGCGAGAACATCAATTTTGGATAGAGTCCTGCTTCGATTAGGACTCTGGGGTAGAGTCCTGATTTGATCAGGACTCTGAGATAAAACCTCAGAATTTTGAAATTCTTTGATAAAAGTATAATAGTTTTGGTAGATTGAAAGATTTCTAAAAGATTCTCTCAAAATTGAAATTAGGATCAGAGTCCTGATCCAACTAGGACTCTCTGAACAGAGTCTTGTTCTGACTAAAACTCTGAGTTTCTGACTCATTTTGAAAGATTTTAAAATATTTGATTGAAATAGATAAAATAGCTGTAAAAGATTAGAGTCCCAATCCAATTGAAACTCTAAAGAAGAGTCCTGATCCGATTAGACTCTTGAAGAAGAGTCCTGATCCAACTAGGACTCTAACATTTTGTCCAAAATAGAAGATTTTAAAAGGTTTTCTCCGAAAACAAGTAAAAAGGTAGTGAAAAGTAGAGTTCTGATCCGACTGGACTCTGGAAAAAGAGTCCTGATCCAACTAGGACTCTTAAATTTTTGGAGATTTTTGACAAGTAAAGGAATCCAAAAGCGACACCACCTAAATGGGTCTCATCTGAGAATTGAAATCAATTGAAATTTGCATTTAAAATGAATCCAGATTGTTTTCTGAGAAAATATTTCGAAATATGAGGTCCTGGGGTTGGAAAATGATAGAATGTTGAATAAAAACCAAGGTTTTGAAATTGATTTTGAAAGAAAAAGTTTTAAAACTCAAATCTGGATTGAATGTTTTGAAAACAGGAGTGCTGGATCTCGAAAATGAGATGTAATGACATGCAATGCTATGTAGTGCAATGAAATGGTATGCCGAATGCATGCAATGATATGCAATGACACATGAAATGTGAGCACTGGATAAGAGTGAAAATTTGGGGTGTTTACAAATGCCCCTCTTTGCTGCTAAGCCGGTTGAAAGTCGAGCTTAGTGGCAAAGAAAACACACCAAATTTGGATTATAAAAATGCCCCAGTTTGATAAATCTGACTGGGTATGAAAGAATTAATTCAAATGCTGATGGTATATATGAAATGGAGAATAAGGAGAAAATTTTACTTCAAAAAGAAATGAGATTCAGGTTTTGCCCTTAACCTGGATGGGATGGGAAATACCTCGTATGGAACGAAGCTCAGGCTTAACCCTTAACCTGACCGGGTTGAAAATGAAATACCTCATCAAGGGAGGCTCAGGTTTGTACCCTTGACCTGATTGGGTGGAAAATGGAATACCTCATCAAAGGAGGCCCAGGTTTATACCCTTAACCTGATTGGGCCGAAAATGAAATACCTCATCAAAGGAGGCTCAGGTTTATACCCTTATCCTGATCGGGCAGAAAATGGAATACCTCATCAAAGGAGGCTCAGGTTTGTACCCTTAACCTGATTGGGCAAAAAATGAAATACCTCATCAAAGGAGGCTCAGGTTTGTACCCTTAACCTGATCGGGTAGAAAATGAAATACCTCATCAAAGGAGGCCCAGGTTTATACCCTTAACCTGATTGGGCAGAAAATGGAATACCTCATCAAAGGAGACCCAGGTTTATACCCTTAACCTGATTGGGCAGAAAATGGAATACCTCATCAAAGGAGGCTCAGGTTTATACCCTTAACCTGATCGGGCATAAAATGAAATACCTTATTAAAGGAGGCCCAGGTTTGTACCCTTAACCTGATCGGGTAGAAAAATGGAATACCTCATCAAAGGAGGCCCAGGTTTATACCCTTAACCTGATTGGGCAGAAAATGGACGGAATCCTTCGAAAGAAGAGACCGTGATGGAACCTTCGGATTTTCGCACAATGAATCCGATAGGGGTTTTGCAAAAGGAAGGAAATTGGGGTCCCTAAAGTTTGAAAAGGGATTGATTTTGGGCGCCTCATTGCTGAGACTAATTAACTTTTGAAATTGCCTTTTGTTGAAATTGGTGGCTTAACCTCAAGCCGAAATTGGACTGTCTATGGTGGGACAGTGGAGACACAGGGAAGTGTGCGAATCTGAGAGCCCGTGCGCTCAGATTATACCAAAGAAGGGAAGGAATCTTGAAAACTCTCGTAAACAAGTCCTAAAAGGGATGGTGTCAGGATGCGCCAAAGATGAACCTCAAGCTCTCGCTTCATGCCAGGATAGCTAGAAAATATTGTCAAAATGTTGAAAATTGTTGTTGATTGAAAATGATGCACATTGTTTTCAAAGTATTTCTTCTTTTCTACCTGAAGTATTACCTCTGACTAAGCTTAACTCCGTAGAATCAAGATTCGAATTCAAATTGCTTGTGATTGACTTTCTTTCAAGGAAGCTATCAATTTCCTTGATATGGACGGAAAAGAAAGTATTCTTGATATTACGAGAGCTATTGGTGAAAGAATATTGATAAAAGAATTTCACAAAATTAAAGAAGATTCTTGATAGATTTGGAAGTCTGATATTCTGGGATTCTTTTCTCATGATGATCTTTCTGCACTCTCTTTTTAGCAGATTGGAGCTCTCTTGGATTTTTCGGGAATTACATCATCCTTCATTTTGGAGGTGTTCTGACTTTTCTCTCTTTTTTTCTTGGGAAGGGTACGTCACAAACTCCTTCATCTCAGAGATGTTCCGATCCTTCTTTTCTCTCAGGGATTATCTTGATAGTTATTGGCTTATTGGTTGGGAATCTCTTGATGATAGCTAGAATCAAATATCTTTTAGGGTTTGTCGGTAGGCTCATCACACTCGCCTTCATCTCGACAGTGATCTGAACTTTCCCTGGAAGGATCCGTCACAAACTTCGTCATCTTGGAGATGATCCAAATCTTCTTTGGCCCCGGGGGTCGACTCGCTTAATTCGCCTTCATCTTGACGACAATTGAGAGATCCCTTTTACAGATATTTAATTGCAGCTTAGGTGATTAAGGAGATATGAAAATTGAGTGGATTTTTCTGTATCACTCAGGATATTTCGACTGCTTTATTTTTCAAGAATGGTCTTTAAAAATGTGCCATTGACTGCGATCAATATCAATCACTCATGGCTTTGCAACAACATTGAATTCTCTTTGCTGGCCATATCGCGAAATTATTCTTCATTCTTTTGGTTTGCCAATAAAAAGATTTTGAACTTTGAATCCTTTTTCGTGAAAGCATTGCCCTTTCGGAAGTAATAGTGGAGGTATTCTGAAGTAATAATTTTGTGCAATAAAGATTTTTGAAATCAACAAATATTTAATGACAAATTGGCAAAATTTTCTTGAAATCCTTTTGTGAAAGCGAGCATTTGAAGCACAACGCAACACATCCGTGACAAAAATTCTCTTCTCCTTTCCCCAAAGGAGAAGATTCAGAAATTAGAATTGGGAATTACTCCTCTCTTCCCTGAAGAGGAGGTGTTTGCAAAACGAACTTTCTAAGAGAAATTAAGCTTTCGTCAAAACTTCCTAACATTAGGCTTCTCTTATGGAAAGGGGGCCGGAATTTGTGAGGTTGGTAAATTGGTCATGAAGAAACGAGTTCATCACACTCTCCTTGAAAAGAGGGTCCTTCATGATGAAATGGCCTAGTCTGAAATTATGGGGCCACAAGGAAAGCAAGTCTTCGTCGAGTCTCTCCCTATAAAAAGGGTTCCTTGTGTGAAATTTGGAATTTTGTTTTGCAAACGGTTCACAAAGACACAAGTCCCTTCAAACTCTCCCTGAAAAGGGGCTAAGTGAACAAATTGGATAGCATGCGAAAAGAGCGAGCTCCCTCGAACTCTCCCTATAAAAAGGGTCTCTCGCAAGAGAAAATAATTGAAATTGGGTATTGGGTGACTCAAAAGGGTCAAATTTTGGAAATTAGAATTTTGAAATTTGATATTTGAAATTGGAAATTGGAAATTGGAAATTGGAAATTGGAAATTGATAATTGGAAATTGGAAATTGGAAATTTGGAAATTGATAATTGAAAATTGGAAATTGATTGACCCGAAGGTCGAAATTGTGAATTGGTTTACTGAGAATGACATGGGTTCTATAGGGATTCAGCCTAAGAATGACATTGGTTCAATTGAGAACGACATTGGTTCACTGGGAACGACATGGGTTCTGTAGGGATTCAGCCTAAGAACGACATTGGTTCAATTGAGAACGACATTGGTTCCGCAGGGGTTCGACCTACGAACTATCAATTCCATAGGAATTCAACCTAAGGATCATAGCTTAAGAAGGAATGATTCCAACTTGTGAGCTTTGAATGGGCCAGGTGCTAAACTGGGTTTTTGAGGGAAGATTCGAATCAGAATTCAATTCTTCAAGGAAAACTAGATGAATTGGATTTTGAAAGACAATTCGAGTCGGAACTCGGATCTTCTAGACCAACTTGCAGGATAGTTTGAGTAGAAGTTCAAACTTGTAAAGGAAAGCTAAGCGAATTGGATTTGAAAGAAAATTCAAGTCGAAATTTGGATTTTCTAGACCAATTCTGAATTGGATTTGGAAGAAGATTCGAATCGGAACTCGACTCTTCTAGACCAATTCTAGAATCTAGAGGAAAGAAAATTATACGAATTGGATTTGTAAGAAAATTCAAGTCGGAACTTGGATTTTCTAGACCAATTCTGAATTGGATTTGGAAGAAGATTCGAATCGGAACTCGACTCTTCTAGACCAATTCTAGAATCTAGAGGAAAGAAAATTATACGAATTGGATTTGTAAGAAAATTCAAGTCGGAACTTGGATTTTCTAGACCAATTCTAGAATCTAGAGGAAAGAAAATTATACAAATTGGATTTGTAAGAAAATTCAAGTCGGAACTTGGATTTTCTAGACCAATTCTGAATTGGATTTGGAAGAAGATTTGAATCGGAACTCGACTCTTCTAGACCAATTCTAGAATCTAGAGGAGAGAAAATTATATGAATTGGATTTGTAAGAAAATTCAAGTCAGAACTTGGATTTTCTAGACCAATTCTGAATTGGGTTTGGAAGAAGATTCGAATCGGAACTCGACTCTTCTAGACCAATTCAAGACATTTAAAGGAAAAAAAAAGTTGATAAGTATAAAGATGACATTTGGGACTAGTTCAACTAGCACGAGCATCAGATTTTGGAAGAGTACCAGTACGAGCACTGGATTTTGAAAGATTACCAGTACGAGCACTGGATTTTAAATGGTTACCAGTACGAGCACTGGGTTTTAAATGATTACCAGTACGAGTACTGGGTTTTGAAAGTTTACCAGCACGAACATTGATATTTTGAAAAATTACTAGCGCGAACACTGGATTCTGAAGAATTACTAATTGATTTTGATGGAAAATTTTCAGTCTTCACCCTTACAACAACTTGGGCGACTGTCGGGGCCTCAGGATTTATCCCTTATCCTGAATGGGGAGTTCAATGCAAATTGATGTAGATGAATGCAGATGAATGCGAATGAATGCATGCAAATGCAAATTAATGTAGATGGGTGCACATGTATGCAAAATGAGAGATTTGTTTGATTCTGCCTGCATACAGAAAGTTTTGAAGCCAATTTTCAAAATAATGCCCCAGTATAACAAGGAAGTGAGAGTTTGGATGAAAGGATAAGTAGTTGATATTTGATGAGAATTCTCTGAGGATAACGAGGTAAAAACTGACAATGAGCTTCTTGGTTGATCAGAGAGGCACTTTGAAAAAGGTTACCCCTTATAAGAAGACATTTAAACATTTGCAAATGAGGAATATAAAAGATGACGCCAGGCCATAAGAAAGATTGACAAATTTATTAATGCATTGAAGAAGGCAATAACAAATTGATAGAAGAACTGGGACTACATTGTCCCTTCAAAATGACAAAATGATGAAAGTGACATAGTCTCGACATTGTCAATTTTTAGAAAACTTGCTCAGGATGGTCGACTGGTATCTTCCTCATC
This sequence comes from Nuphar pumila, assembly GCF_984573655.1. Classification (NCBI taxonomy): domain Eukaryota; kingdom Viridiplantae; phylum Streptophyta; class Magnoliopsida; order Nymphaeales; family Nymphaeaceae; genus Nuphar; species Nuphar pumila. The sequence goes on along the minus strand of NC_143253.1, from coordinate 33,377,114 downwards.
TTCAATAAGGATATTCTTGTCGATGCAATCTTGAATGATATTCTTCAGGACGAAACAATTCTCAGTGTCATGTCCCACTGCCCGATGAAATTTGCAAAATTTTCCTTTGAATCTGCCCATGATTGTTGCGAGATCAGCTGCTTTAGGTAAACGGATCATATCTTTCGCGAGCATGTATTCCAAAACACTCTCTAGTGTCTGGTCCAAAGGGGTGAACTTTCAATCTGTACTCCAATCCTTGCGCTTTGGCTTTTCTTGATCTTTCTCTTTATGCTGAGGACTAGATTTAAGAGGCCTATCATTGTTGGAGAACTTTCCTTTTTGGCCCTTGGATCCCTCTGAATAGTGATCATGATTCTTCTTATTGCTTTTGCTATCATTGGCAGAAAGAGTGAAGTGAGCCTTCGGAGATTTTACTGTATCTTTCGCGAGCATGTATTCCAAAAAAACTCTCGAGTATTTGATCTAACGGGGCCATCTTGTGGTCCTGGTTCGGATCATCACGCTGCCTTTCTTGTCGAGTACTTGATTTTTGCTGAGACTTGGATATGACAGTTGACCAATACTCTTTCTCATTTTCAATGAAGAGATCCTTGTCGATATGATCTTGGACAATGTTTTTGAAGACGAAACAGTGGTCGGTGTCATGCCCTACTGTCCGATGGAATTTGCAGAACTGGTCTGTGAATCTTCCCATGACTGTGGGAGGACTTGAGACTCTTGGAAGCTTTACCAATTCTTTGGCCAACATATATTTAAGGATTTCATCAAGAGACTGCTCGAGAGGAGTAAACTGACGATCGCAATCCCAGCCGTCCCGCTTTATCTTTTCTTTGTGTTGACTCAATTTTCCACTCTGCTTTAAAGATTTCTCTTTCTGACTTGTATGATTGCCTTTGTTATCCTTGCACCCCTCGCGGTGGGCCTTGACAGAATTTGTCTTTTTTGAATCTTGATTATTCCTGACGGGAGTGATGCTCTTGTAGAAATCTTTGCTCGTGAAGACCTTCTTTCCCTTGTCATGAGTTTGCAAATCTTTAATCATCTTGGCCATTTCCTTCAGCTGTATTTGGACTGGATCATCAATTGCTTGATCTTTCAATTTATAGTTTGTTCCTTGTCTATAAGAGGATCTTTGAAGTGCTTGCCAGACTTCATACTCTTCATCAGTGCCAACTACTGATTCTGATTCATCAAATGTATCCTCGTGTTGGATATGTTTCTTGGATAGTTTTAAAACTTTCTTGGTTGACCGGCCTTTTGCCTTCTGCTTGACCTGGATCTTTTCTGTACTAGCTTCAGCTTGTTCTGTCGACATTTTGGTCATCATCTCTTTGAACATAGCATATATCTGGGGATCAACATCATCCTTTGCTTGCTGACCCTGACTTCTAGCTGATCGAGGTGAGTCAATTTCCTCTTCTGAAGCGATCGAGTATGCCACACCTTCGATTGATGAGGTTTTCTTTCCGGATCTTGTATAAACCATCGAGTATCACAAATGTTTTCCTGAATGTTGCTGATGCTCTCTGCAAGGTAGAACTGATGATTAGGCTTTTGAAGGAAGTTTGGTTAGAGAAGAATATTTGTTGAGAATTTTGGTAGACAATTGAAAGAGTATCCCATTACTAGGGATTGAGTCGTCGTTGGGATTACGACAATTGCACTGCTATTCCTTTGCAAAATTAAACAACTGAAAAATATGCCTTGTTACCTAGGCGAGGTCGTCAAACCAAGATAGGATGAAATTTAAAGGAATTTTATTGAAGAAAAAGACATGATTTTATTAATAATAGACTCGACAAAGGGGAGGGGGACGAACAATTTTCCACCACTCCTGATAATCAGAAGACACTCGGGGACCAGGAAAAATAGTGAGAGTGACAAAAGAATCCCAGCCATGTCTGGCAGAATGATATGCTCCGGACCACTGATCTGATGTGAGATCGAACTCTGGCAAGACCTCCGATAGTGGATGAATCTCTACACGTTTTTGTCTCTGAGAGAACTGCCTGACACACCGCTCTGGATAGTAGTATGCGCAGAAGAATGAACCAAGTAGCCTGAACCGCTTGTCGTATGCATAAGTGTATCTAGGAGATGATTCCTGACGATCAAAGTAGTCCCATACGACCTCTTCCTCCTGAAGATTATCGATCAAGAATCGGTATCGCGCAACTGGCAGATGCTTTTTACCATTGTATCTGTAAGAACTGGCTCAAGCTGGCACATGCTGGAGGAACCAAGACTGCAAGGCATAGGTGCATCCTTCGACTAGGATCGACTCTCCGAGTGTGAAACGGGTCAACCCTCGGTATAGAAAGGCGAGTGCGGCCATGGCTATCGAGAGGCGGTTGGTCTGTCGACTTCCCCATCTCCTTAGAAGCTGAACTATTCTGATATCCATATAATTCCGTCCGTCGGGAAAGAAAGCTAATCCCACCGTGCACAGAACCATCGCGTGCTGGATTCTCTCTCGAGCTGTTCTGGACAACGAGTTGACTTCTACGAATATCCCATACTGTCTGTAGATTTCGAGCAGGTCCACATATTCGTTTCCATCCTCCTCTATCAATGGCCAAGACTTGCATCCTGTTATGCGAGCTAAAGCGTCTCGGGGATCCAGACCCTTGACATTGATTAAAAACTACTTCTCCAATGGATCTCCAAGCTGACCGGCTGGCTCGGGCAATCCCATAATCTCTGAAAATTCATCTATCAATATTGTCATCTCTCTCCATGGGAACCAGAAGGTAGAAGTGCTCGGATTCCACCGTTCTGCTAGTGCATAGATCAAGTTGCCGTTGACTGTCTGCTTTCCCACTGCGGACGTCAGTTCTAACCCACAATCGTCCAAGTGGTCCGGAAACATACGAGAGAAATTCTTGAACCATAAATAGTACCACCGGGAAAGAAGGATCCGGTGCTGAGGACTCGATGTTCGGGAAGACTTTGTCGCACCTCGTAGGAGATGTGACCCTCAGGGAAGACTGAATCAAGCTGACTGGATGCCATCAGACTGGAAAACATGGAAAATTGGAATAAGACTTGGGAAAATACAGGAAATTTGAGGGAAATGCAGGCAGGATAAAAATAAAGTAGAAAATTCGAGATCCAAAAGACAGGAAAGATGGGAAATCACCTGGAGTTTTGAAGGAAATTAAGGGAAATTTGGAAAATCGTCTAGGGTTTGATGAAATATGAAGAAATAAATGGAAAATAAAGTATTTGAAAAATCATCCAAGGTTTAAAACATGGACAGTACATGAACATAGATTGGGGAATTTTGAGAAAACCGTCCAGTATTTTAGAAAATTGGGAAAATATGGAAAATAAAAAGGAAATAACACATTCAATCACATTCTGCATAAACAAGTATGCACATACAGCATTCCCTAAAAGCTGACTCTAGATGCACAAATTTTGAAATAGCTGTAGGACCTTAATCCTAACTCTAAGGTTCAGATCAACTGTATCCAATCCAGTTATGCCTATATACTCAAGCCAAGGCTCGATGTACGTGGCATAAAATCAATTTCTCCGGTTCTAGGTTCAAGTTTTCCAACATCCTTGAGCACCTGCCGATATACGTTGGACTATGGCCCTTGGTACGTGGCAGGGGGGTTTTCACCCAAATAGGTGGCCCAGTTGTGAGGCTCTGTCCCGAACTATGGTTCTGGAAGAGACCCCAGCAACGTGAAGACCGGGACAATATAGGTAGGTTGATTTTTGAAATATGAGCACATGCAAGAAAACAGAGGGCTCTAAGTCCTAAAGAGATAGAATTTTGAAATATTTGAAGAAGCAAACATTGTTTTCATACAATTCCTAAATTGAGGAGTGTTGTATTAGACCTAAGTCTATGTGAGCATGAATAATTCTCCTCAATATGGTCCTACCAAACCATACCTAGTATATATGCATTCCATGTCAGCTGGGTTCAAGTCTAAGCTCCTAGGTTCACATGATATCATAAAGCAAAGCTGACATTCCATGGAAATCGATTTTGACAATTTGAACTAAGTAGAGCATTAGATTGATCAGGCAAAGACAGGTCCCATCTCGGTCGCCAAACTTGTTATCATCGCAAAATTTTTAACTTTTTGCGAGTCAAACTGACCTTTGAAAAAGATTTTGAAAATAACTCACCTCCGTTTTTAAAATGCGGGATTATTCCGAAGAATGGGACTCGCCTGTCGGTACGAGGTTCAACCGTTCTTGCCACCTTTAACAGGGGTAATTGAACCAAGGATCAATCTACTGCTCTGCTCTATTCAACTTATCTAAATCATATTCTAATTTCTAAATGCACATAGAATCAGGCATGTGCTATGAATTTTCTGAAAATGCATATTTGAAAACATGATGTTTGCTTTGAATAACTGAAATACTTAGAATAGATATCACATGGAAAATCGTGAATTGGGATTTGAAATGTACTGAGAAAAGTAAAAATCAATTTCTGAAGAAATGTAAGGATTTTGTGAAAATCGATTTTCAAAAATGTGAAATAACTTTAGAGAACTTGATTTCTTTGAATTCAAACTTTGAAATTGAAAATATAACTTAGAAAATCGAATTTGGAACTTGGAAAATACTTGAAATATCATTGGCAAATCCATATTTTGAGAAAATCGATTTTTGAATAAGACTTAGAAAATTTTAAGAAAATGAACTTCTTTGAATTGAGATTTGAATTGGAATTGGCAAATGCATGAAATAAATGAATATGGATTTGAGGAATTGAGAAATACTTTTTGTATTTTTGAGAAATGCAGTGCATTTTTGAAGTTAGCCTAAGAGTGTAGGCTGAATGTGGCTAATGTGAAGATCATAAATCTGGGTATCATTCATATTCTGACTATGGCCATAAATACGAATTCCACCAAGTTTATAAACTTCATAAAAGCTAGTGTATGTGCCATTCGTGTAGACCATAGTGAATTAATAAAATGTGCATGAATGACAAACATAGCAGTTATATATCAAAGTTTAAAACTATATGCAATGCATCCTATTCTATGCAGGAATTGAAATTATTATTCCAAAATTAATTATAATTTACATCACTAATCAAATTTAAATACATGAAATTAAAATCTTCAATGTACCTGCAAAACTAGAAAACTTTGTTAGTGATGATATGTTGGCTTTTCTAGATTTATCCAGCAATATCAGGAAATTGTTGGATTTTGCCAGATATAAGCCTTTTTGCCATGATTCCATTAAATCAAAATGATAAATTATGAAATAAAATTGAATAAATAAGGAAGATAAGATATGAAATTTTGAAATTGGGGTCAAAATGACCAAAATACCCCTAATAACAAGACTATGGCCTTGAAATTAGGGTTTTCAGAAAGATATTTGGTAAAATGCAAGTTTTGAAATACAAATAATGATGAATCAAACTAAATATGATGTGACATGATTAATAATATGAAAATTAGGGTTAGGGATTTTGAAATTTAGGTCAAATGACCAAATTGCCCCCGATAGCAAGACTATGGCCTTGAAATCAAGGTTTTTAGAAAATATTTTGGTAAACCTTAGGTTTTATACACTAAATGAAATCAAATGAACATCAAAATTAACCTAAAGTATCCTAATATGATTATGAATATGATTAAACCCTAAAAATATATGCTTATATACGAAAATCCAAGAATATCACAAATTTTGTGATTTTTGCAGTGTTTTGCAATTCAAGCCATTCAAGCATCAAACGGATTCTAAAAATCCTCAAAATTGGTACCTGCACTTGTGATAACCCTAATATCAAATTAGAATTATAAAAATATTTTTTGGCATTAAATTAATCCGAAAATAGCATCAAACCCTAAAAATATGCTATTTTTGACCTAGTTCACCAACCAGTCTCAGTCCAAGACCCGAACCAGGTGTCAAACTTCCATGAAAATTTATGAACTTTTACAGAGAACAAATAGACAAGAAAACAGAACTTTTCCTTTTTACAGATCTGAAAAAGCTTTTAAAACCAGGGAGATCCTTATCCGACAATCCGGACTTGAATATATTGATTTTAACTTTGGTGTTAAGTGATACTTTCAATTGAAAATTACGGGATACATAGCAGTGCTCATTCAAAATATCTGAGATTTTAACAGTGAACAGTTGACAGAAAAATAATAATACTCATTTTTTACAGATCATGAATCGGATATGTAGTTTGGGATTTATAAACAACACAATTCTGATTAGAGTTTTGGAAAACCCTAACGAGTTTTAAATTGAAAATCAGAGTCTCCTACAAAGGAAAAATACTAAACAGTAATAAAAAATTCTGAAAATTTCACAGTAGACAGATCTAATCAACATGAATCCATGGCACTTTACAGATCTAAAATCGGATATAAGATGAGAAAAATATCATCACAGCAAGTTACCCTCTTGATTTTAACAATGATTTTAAAGTTTTAAAAACCCGATTTGATGTCTGATTTTTCTGACAGGGTTCCCGAAGTCCAAAAACTCTTATTTTTTTACAGTAGATTAATAACATATGCATGCATCACATATAAAACAATCAGAAATAAACAACAAGTATTTCAATCCGAAATAGCATACTCTTTTCTGTTCTAAACTAAAAACACACAGAAATCTAAGAAACTTGAGAAAATATGCATTAACTAATGAAAAACAATAAAATAAACCATAAAACAGTGAATAAAAATTATTTCTATGCTATAGAACGTAAAACAAACATGAATAAGCCATGAAAATAAAATAAAATCAGGGAATCAATGGCTGGAATTTGCTTTCACCTTTGAAATCATGGATTTAACCCATTTAACGGGTAAATCTCACATTTCGTCGGTTAAGAACATGAAAAACGTACCTCTCATCGATTCTAATGGATTAGAATCCTTGAAATCACCCTCAAACTGAGTTAGATCATCTTCTTGGGTCGATTTTGGGGTTCTTGGATGAAATCCATGAACACAAGAGTTTCCATGGTGAAATCTATTGAAAAATCATAAAAAACTAATAAAATAATAATAAAATAATATTAAATAAACTCACCTTGGGGCTACAGCTGCAATGGAGGAAGGTAGAGGTGCTGGAGAGGAGAGAGAGGCCACGAAAATTTGAGAGAAAAAGAGCTCCCTTTGACCCCCTTTAGGTCCTCTATTTATAGATTTTCAAAAAGTCACTTAATTAGGGTTAATTAAGAGGTTTTTCATTTTTTCAGGACTCTTTCTAATAAATCCACTAAGGGCAACGATTTTTTGTGGTTTACTAACCCTAAATGAACTCTAATTAATACCTAATTAAACCCTAAAAAGTCCAAATATGACACCACCTAGTATGGACCCACATTTGGTTTTTAAAACCTGAATTTAAAACCTTTAAAAACCAATGGTTTAAAAGTTAAATAAAATGGATTTTTAAAATTGATTTTGACTCCTCTAAACCCCTAACCTAACTAGGACAATGACTAACCCTAGTCTAGCCCTGACTTACTCGAATATGACGCCACCCCGAGTGGGCCCTACTTGAGTTTTTTTCAAAAAGCGATTTTAAAACTTGAAATTGAAGGAGTTTTCAAAAGAGATTCAAAAGTAGACTTGAAATTAAAAGTTTTGAAATGGCACAGAGTTCCAACTGGGTCAGAACTCCTCTGGATATGGCGCCAACTGAGTGGACCCCACATCAGAGTTTTGAAAATTTGAAATAAAAACTGAAAATGGCTTTGAAAATGGGTTAAAATCAATAGTTGAAATTCAAAGATTTTTGAAAATAGAGTCTCAAGCGAACTGAACTCTGGGCTAGAGTCCTGGATTTTTAGGACTCTGTGATTTTGGTATTTTCTGAAAAACAAATGAAAGAATTTTGAAAAACAGTTAAAAACATGATAAAATCGAATTTTGGTTCAGAGTCCTAATACGATTAGGACTCTAAGAAAGAGTCCTAATTCGATTAGAACTCTAAGAATTTTGGTTTTTCTGGTAGGCAAATGATGAAATTTGGGCAAAGCTTTTGAAAACCAGTAAAAATGAAGCGAGAACATCAATTTTGGATAGAGTCCTGCTTCGATTAGGACTCTGGGGTAGAGTCCTGATTTGATCAGGACTCTGAGATAAAACCTCAGAATTTTGAAATTCTTTGATAAAAGTATAATAGTTTTGGTAGATTGAAAGATTTCTGAAAGATTCTCTCAAAATTGAAATTAGGATCAGAGTCCTGATCCAACTAGGACTCTCTGAACAGAGTCTTGTTCTGACTAAAACTCTGAGTTTCTGACTCATTTTGAAAGATTTTAAAAGATTTTAAAATATTTGATTGAAATAGATAAAATAGCTGTAAAAGATTAGAGTCCCAATCCAATTGAAACTCTAAAGAAGAGTCCTGATCCGATTGGACTCTTGAAGAAGAGTCCTGATCCAACTAGGACTCTAACATTTTGGCCAAAATAGAAGATTTTAAAAGGTTTTCTCCGAAAACAAGTAAAAAGGTAGTGAAAAGTAGAGTTCTGATCCGACTGGACTCTGGAAAAAGAGTCCTGATCCAACTAGGACTTAAATTTTTGGAGATTTTTGACAAGTAAAGGAATCCAGAAGCGACACCACCTAAATGGGTCTCATCTGAGAATTGAAATCAATTGAAATTTGCATTTAAAATGAATCCAGATTGTTTTCTGAGAAAATATTTCGAAATATGAGGTCCTGGGGTTGGAAAATGATAGAATGTTGAATAAAAACCAAGGTTTTGAAATTGATTTTGAAAGAAAAAGTTTTAAAACTCAAATCTGGATTGAATGTTTTGAAAACAGGAGTGCTGGATCTCGAAAATGAGATGTAATGACATGCAATGCTATGTAGTGCAATGAAATGATATGCCGAATGCATGCAATGATATGCAATGACACATGAAATGTGAGCACTGGATAAGAGTGAAAATTTGGGGTGTTTACACATATCTTTGATTTTGCCAAGAGAGTGACGAGACATGACGCTTGTTTCCAGGTGACAGTCATCACAAGGAAGCAATCCGATCTACAGTTGGATGGGTGTCATGCTAGTCGTTCAGTTTATAGCTCTCTATCCTTTAAGAATAGCCTCCATGTGGAGACTAATCTTGTTCTTCCTGCTAGTTTAGAGAGTCATTGTAGGGTTCATAGGGGTAGAGTTGGAGGACATATAGTCTGCAGTATCACAGATGACACTCTTTTCCTTAGAACCCCTGATTGAGCATGACTTCACGTTGATTGATCTCATGGATGATGAAGGGTCTCCAGAGATCCGTCTGGCTGAGGACGTAAAACTTAGAGCTTTATGGCAGGCAGACCATATTTATGATGTACTATTAGTAGTACACTAGAGGCTCATGGATTCGATCAAACCTATCATCATTATACAGTTCTTTAGAGAATAACGTATGATAAAAATGTGTAGTTTCTTCCATAATTTCTTCCTGCCCATGGCATAACTCATCATTTTGCTTCTTGAGCACCCGAATCTCATTTAAAATAATATTACACTTGAACTTTAAGTGAAAGAAATTAGTGTTTCTATCTCCCTTCCACAACCATCAGACATGAGATTTATGTTGCCAAAAAGCTTCCTCAACCCAACAAATATGATGAAGCAACTCTTTGATGGCTGCCTCCTTGTTAATAAGGCCTAATTTGCCATTCTTAATATGCTTTTGAATAATCAGAAACTCCTCATTGCACTCTCTCATGGATATCACAAAGGATATTATGATTCCAATGTTCTAGGTGATATTTAATCTCTTTCAACTTGAACACCACTTTGAACATTGTCACTCTTGAACTCTTTTCGGACAACAAGATTGCACAATAGCCTTGCAATCTTCACTAAATGTCCATATTTTAAAAAATCAAAAAGGTGGTTGCAACGCCTCTAGCCCATGACCCGAGTGAACAAGCAAGCCAATATGGTATGAACAAGATTTAGGAATCGTTTCAATACAAGAATTCAAGAAGGCTTGAACCCAACTATAATTAACAAGAATCTGATCTAATTTTCTAGCAATATGACACATCCCTTTGTAACAATTGTGACAAGTATACTTCATACCTGGGGTAGGAAGTTCTACAAGAGCACAATGTTGAATGGTGTTATTAAATTCGCTGCAACTCAATGAAGACACTGGACCACTGCACCTCTCTAACTAGTCACAAACCGAGTTCCAATTGCCTAGGAGCATCCATGGAACACTAGGCGAATGAGACTCTAAATCCTACTAAAGGTCCTGTCTCTTCATAGTAATTGGGGCCAAGACCCTTATGACGAGTGCTAGTTTTTGCGAAAGAGGGTGAACCTGAATCAAAGGGCATATGCAATTACACAATAAATTGCCAATGGCACTGGCTTTGAATCACAACCACTAGCCTTTCAGTGTAAGATTTTTTGTTTCTAAAAATCTGTAATTACTTGCATTTTCATGCACTTCATCATCTGCAGAACCAACCCCTAGGGCCCTTCTTATAATCCTGAAAGGGGGTTGGATTAGGGTATGCCCAAAGGAGAAATGTATATTCGACTCAAGAGTTACATCATTTGAATTTACAGTTAATTTTTGGGAGACATGTAACCATTAGAAGTGACCATTCTCAATAGTTACCATATAGCCATATATTCTCAACATCTCCTACTTGGCCATAGGGTGCAATTTTGTACCACCAAACTTATTCTCACTTTTGGGTTTTACTCTGACATGTTATTTATGCATTCTACGGATTTTTCATACATACCTTATAAGACTTTTATTGTTTGTATGTTAGTCATGTATTCTATAGATTTTTTATATGTTCCTTGTAAGACTTTTATTTATAGATAATTGAGTCTTCTCTAACTCACATGCCTTGAAGATCATTTACTTTCAGTCTTACTCAATCACCTTTCATACCACATGGAGATAAACAATTCACTTGCTATCTGTTTTTCATTTTCATATAGCACCAAACAAAGGGGTTAATTTTCTAATTATGGGACATAACACACATGCTATTGAATTTTGATATTAGTTGTTACACTAATCATCAATGTACCTTTTATGGACATGTGAAATTTTATACTCATCCCAAACTTGTTATACTATACATAAAACAAGTTTTTCATAATATTTTGAGAATAACTATCGTTAAGATATATGAGTTTTCATGTTAACATGCATATTAAGTATTACTATGAAATTTTCATGACATCATGAAGTCTTTTTGCTAGCATTTTACCATCACGATTTAAGTCATGTCGATCTCACATAGATATATAAAATTTTCAATCATCCTTTTATCATAACCCTTAGTGCAAATAATGTATTAAAGTTATGCATTTTAATAGAGCAAACACGCTTATACTCTTATCTAGAGTATCATCATGGTAAATTTTTGGCATGCTTTTGCTCATACATCATATATCGGTAACATCGTCTTATCTCATAGAAGCTCATATGTATAAATTGGTCAACTAGGGTCTCTTATGACTCTTCCATGACCTTCAAATATATTGTGTCAACATTACATATAATATGTACTAAGTCATATCCTGACTTAAAGATAGCAATTACATGTATATTAGTGAAAAATATTCTTCACTTGTACAGATCCATGACAAATACACATACCATTTTTACTGGTAAACCAAACTCCTACTATCCATGTACATTATTCAAAACATTAAAGAAAATCAATATTATGTGCATTTTCAAATATGTATTTTTATTTATCACATATTTGCAAAATATGTTCTTATCAAGCCTTATCACTTTTTGATCATTTTGGAATGATATATATATATATATATCCAAATTATCATAAATGGTCTATCCAAATCATCATGTATCGGTCTATCCAATTTATATTGCACACAATGCATTATCCTTATGCTATTCAACTAACTTTTCATAAACCATATAAGGAGCTTAATCCATGATGAATATTTATTATCATTATTCACATGGAAAAACAAAACTTAATTGTGCTCACTTTTTTCATGCATGTTGCATATCAATGCAAAGAAACACATGTGAAAACATGTATTATTTCTTAGGATAAAACACAAGTCCTTTAATCAATTTGATATGAATTATATCCAAACCCGATAGAGATTATTTTTTTATCTCATCACAATAATTATGTCAAGACATTTCTGAATCTCATTATGCTTATTATAGATTTTATATAGCCACATCAACTTGAGATATTGTCATCAAGACATTCAAAATAGACTTGATACAAGTACGAAGTTAAGAAACTCTATGGATCTGACCAGATTATATACCAAGTTTATTTATATGCTTAATTATGAGTCACTATGATTAGATTGTAGTCCAAATCATAATTTACCCATACTTAGGCAAAAAACTAATCCAGTTTTACTTTATCTAGATTTACCATAAAATCTGAACTAAACTAAATTCATGTATCATTGAGATCTAAGAATGGAATACCAAGAAAATATATCAAAAAAAATATGAAATGTCAACGTAAAACAATCTTGAATCTCATACTGTCAATATGAATCCACATACAACATGATACTCTTTTGATCCAATATAAAATTTTGACCAAAACTATGTAAAGCACATAGAAAAGTAAAAAATTCATAATTTTCTTATGCTTATCCGGATCCATCTCTAACTTGGATCCTAATATATTGCATGAGTTTGAGCCAAATTTTTAGTTTTCAATTCACATGAATAAACATGTGAGATTTAACCCATTTAGTCAAGATTAATTATCATGGACTTAAACCAACCAATATGTATAATTAAAAAAGACTGACCTATACTTTGGTCTATCTAGTTTAAGCTAAGAAGATCTAATCTTTAAGAACTAGATCATATTTGGTCTAGCTTGACCAAACTGGTTTAACTGGGTCAAACTACTTTAACTAGGTCTATTCAAATCCAATATGATTTGATTGAATATGATCGAGTTCATACAACCTCAAGCAATCCAATATGACCTATCCAAATTGAATCATCAGAACGGATCTAAGTAAACTTGCTTTGGTTCTAATTCAATCATAATAAGCATGATTGAGCATCATTCAAGCATTAATTATATCTAATCTATTTTGCAACAACCATTCAGTTTGCAACATCAATTAAATAGATCTAATTAATTGGAACTATTCTAGATAGGCCCACTAAGTGTATGGCTTCTCAAATTTAACAATGATAATATTGTTTCACATTGATTCTTAAAGAGAATACTAAGATTAATGCAAAATGTATAGTTACTAGTATGTCTCTTATATTTGTAGAGTTTATCAATCTAACACAATGTAAGAGTCACTTTCAAAGAGTCCAAAAGTTTTATCATTTCTTTATGTGATTCTAACTTTTAAGTATTCTTATTTATAATGTTGCAACACTAGCACAAAATCAAATAAATATTATATTTAAAGGCAACATCAAGCAATTTTGTAAAACCAAAATGCCCTTTTGTGAATAAATTTTTCTTTGAGGCTTTCAAAAATACTAACCCTCTTTATTTAATTACAAAAGGTCTACACCACTGTTCTATAATTTCAAAAAAAAACTCGTCAAAGAGTTTAAGATTGATTCTTCACGCTAAAGCATGAGGATCTCTTCTCCGGTGACTCAACGTCGATGCCCCTACCGAATGACCATGCCTTAAATGTTATGGCGAGTTGCCCTCGCACGGGAGACCCACGATTGGTCCTCTCAAACCTCGTTGAAGAGTTTGAGACCGATTCCCCCTCACGTTGAACCATAAAGGTCTCTTCTCTGGCGACTCACTGTCGATGCCCTCACAGGATGATGGTACCTCATTTTTCTAGCGATCCTCAGGCTGGTTTTTTTGAGAAATAACAATCAAGGGTGTTGATGCCCTTGACACGCCAGTTTTCAATGACCTGCCCCTCTTGTCTTTTCTCTTACAAATGATTTTTTTTTTTGGGTAAATAATCACACTGTACAGGTGGCGGTTTTCGACAATGAAGGGAACCACTTTTGGAGGTTTTGTGGTTATTGTCAACCGATGACAAATCGAGTGACTCATTTTTTTTTTGGCGACATCTCTATATTCATATGATTTTTTGGAAAATATAATATGTTTTTTAATTTTGATCACACACCCTATGATTTTGCAGTGAGGGGTGAATGAAAAACCATCAGGCACTCTCCAATGGCAAACCCTTCCTTATCGGACTTCGACATCGCCCCTCTCAAAATTGGACAAGTTCCTTCAGAACTTCCCTTGTTCAGCTTCCAAACAGGATTTTACTATCATTGTTTGTTAGAAGAAAACATAAATGGTAAACTGACCTTTCTCGCAAAAATCCTCTTGCTTTGATTTTTTTTTAGGCTTCCTTCAATTTGTACTCACGCAAAAGAGACTAATCCACGCACTGACAGGGTTTTGTAGATCTACACTAATACCACAGTTTGTTTTTACGAAAGAGGGTAAACCCGATTCAAAGGGAGTACACAGTTACGTAATAAATTGCCAAGGGCATTGGTTTTGAATCACAATCTCTAACCTTTCACTGTAAGATTTCATGTTTGCAAAAATTTGTAATTACTTGCATTTTTCATGCACTCCATCATATGTAGAACTGGCTCCCAGGACCCTTCTTATAATCTGGAAAGGGGGTTGGATTACGGTGTGCCCAAAAGAGAAATGCCTCTTTAACTCAAGGGTTGCATCCCTTGGATTCATAGTATGAGAGACATGTAACCATTGGAAGTGACCCTTCCCAATGGTTACCTTATAGCCATATATTCTCAACAACGAGTACCACAACAATAACAATTTTGACAACAATGACATAGATATCACCTCAACATCCACAACCTTCTTCCTCCATAAATAAATAATATGGTTGGTCGGCGCATAATCAAAATTAATAGCAAAAGTATAATGCTTGAATTCAGCCCGTTGATGACTCACAACATTAAACAAAGATTTTCTAGTATATTCATTTCTAATCTTATCTTTGTAACTCCAAAGATCCATCTTATCATATACATATTTGTGAGCCACACCGAAGGAAAAGGTGTATTCGTGATAAATAGTTATAAAAGTTAGTGTAATCAAGCCATATTCCTGAAAAGTAAGCTACATATTGATGCAGAGCATCCTGAAGATCCGAGCTTTGAAGACGAATTGGATCCAAATCTAATTCCCAGGATCCAATCCAAGATGCGATCCAGTGCAGATCCAATCGTGCAGGACTATCAGGGTCTAATTGGATCTCTTCCAACCCAGACTCATTTTGATTATCGTGCTACAATATTTGAGATATTTTACATCTTTCTCAGAGATTATATTTTTATTATTCGATTCCATTTTGGCATGTTACAGAATCACATTAATTTTTTTTTTTAGGAGCCGGATTCTATGGATCCGGATAGTTCTACTGCTCTGTAGGATCTTTTTGTGGTACTAGAGGGTGTATGGGGAATGCGGGTAGTTTTTATTTTTTTGCATTTGCCTTTTTCTAATACGTTTTGTGCAGGATCTAGTTCAATGCCTGTTTTGTATCTGGATCAAGATCCTTTTCCAAAGAGGGTCCTAGTTGGCGCCATTTTGGAGTGGACCATCTTGGACCTTATTCAAATCTCAGTCTTGACTGGTCCAAGTCAAAAATAGTTGTTGGACCTTTTAATGCTCATGTCCAAAATTAGCACAAGTCAAACTCAATTTTGGAGCATGGCTTGGGAAGGCCATTTGGCTCTTTAATGTGGCCATTTCCCAATCCCCAAGCATTTTAATGAAGGGAGGTCGACCAAGAGAAGGGGGCTTTGGTGATGAAAATTTCAAAATTTTCTTGGTGGAGAAGAAGTGTTTTGAAGGGTGAAGGTAGTCTCAGTATTTTGACCGTATCTCCCTAGATATTGGTTCAAATTAAGTCATCTTTAGCTTGTTGAAAAGATAAGATCGTGATATACAAGTTTGTTGTTCACCATTTTGCGTGATTTGACTCGGTTAATTCACTAAAATCCATAGTAAGTTTTCTACTAACGACATCAAGCCCTTTGGTTGATGGGAAAAGCTCGAGTTTATGATCTTTGAGAAGATCAACCTTGATGTGGCTGTGTAAGCATTCTTGGTTCACGTTGGCTGCTGGTTTGAGTTGCGGTTCGAGAAGATTCTTCCCAGTGTCAGCTACTTCCCAGTGACATCCATTGTCTTCGTCATCCAGATATCATATTCCCGGGTTCTCTTGTTCTTACATCTTCGTTGTTTTATCATTGGTGTTTTTTTTTTGTTATTTCTATCAAAGTATATTGCTTGTGAGTTGCACTAGGTTATGTATTGTTGTTCTAGTGAATGAATAGAAGTCTTTTATGTTACAGATTGATTCTATTGTTCACAAATATCCAGTTTTATTGGTTATTATATAACTCAAATTTTTCTGTCAAAACCCGAATTCCCGAATCTCGAGTTGTCAGAAACAACTCCAAAGAAATGATCGCATTGGCCTCGATGCTGGTCGGTTTTCAACATTCTTTAGCTTTCCAAAAGGCTAAGACATTTTCCTATAACTTTGTAGTTGAGGTTATTTCGTGAATTGATCGTTTGACCTGAAAAGTGTTGTCAAAGTCTCGGACAGACAGAAATCCACTGTCACTTGTTTGTTTCATAACACTTCTAGTGATATTCAGTATTTTTCAATTATCTGAAGATTCCCTGAATGAAAATTTGTTTTGTTTGATTCTGTGAAAAGCTAGAACCTAGATCTACAATTTTCATGTTTTAAGTTTTAATTGAATTTTCATTTAAGTACCTCAAAAATATCAATCTTTGTTGTTGTCAAATAGTGGAAAATTTAGTTTTTTTATCAATAACTCATACCATTTTCCAAAATTCAAAAATTTGTAGAGCCTTGTAGAAAACTTAGAAAATTCTGAATTTTGGTTCGTTGGAAAGGTCTGGATCTGACCTTTGACTTCTCAATTGAAAGTTTTCGCAAACTCTACTATTTGCAGGGTCGAAAATCATATCAAATAGATTGTCCACAGAATTCAGAAGTTTGTCATAACCTTGTTCATCAATCTCCATTTCGAGTCCGTAGAACTGACATCATTGATTTGAATCCAATGATTTTGGATTCGTTGGAAAGTTGTGCGAGTCACGCATAACTTTTATTTGGGCTACATCTGTCAAAACAGAGTGCATGGGTCCCAAAATTCTATTCCTCAGAGTCTTGTTCAAACTCATTATCGTATAAGCTTTTGCGTGTGTCATGATCCGTTTGGATCTTGGGTCGTGGATCGGTGCATACCGAGTCTACATCGTGTTATTGCATCACATATCCTACATGCTGAGGGTTTGATTATCGTGTCTATTGTTTTGACTATTTAGATTAATCTATTAGTTGATAGTTAACTGAAAGCTTGTTTAAATTTTAGTTAGGTTTTTTTTTTCTGAGGATAGTTTCTTTGATAGTTTTTAATTTTTACTACTTCTATTAGTGGAAGCCAGATTATCCGTAAACTCAAGTGCCAATATTGGATGCATGCAATTTGGTTGCTCATAGAAAATACAGAAAATGACCATATTGTATGACAAAAAATAATGCATTTTTCAAAAAAATCTACAATTTGCCAACTTTCATCGATATCCAAAATTGCAAATGTTGGGTGTTAAATAACCATTTTAACCTTTGCATGTGAGAACATCCCGAGGATATGCAGACTTCCTTTGTGACAAACTTTACTATTGATTTTCGACCCAAAATTGAAGGATGCAGAAGTCTGTATATATTTTATGAGGATGAGGAAATTCACATATATTTTAAAATATATGCAGACTTTTTTTTCTCATAAAATATATGTAAATTTTCTCATCCTCGTCTATATTTGCATATATTTTAAAATATATACGGACTTCCTCTTCCTCATAAAATATATGTGGACTTCCTCATCTTCACCTATATTTTATGTGAAATTCTTCTTCTTCTTCATAAAATATATGTGGATTTTATCTTTCAAATAAAATATATGCGGACTTTCTCAACATTGCCTATATTTTATGAAGACTTTTTCATCCTCATAAATATTGATCATTTTTTTTTGCTTATATTTTATGTGGACTTCCTCATAAAATATATGCAAATTTTCTCATTATTCAATTTTAGGTCAAAATCAGTAGTAAAGTCTATTACAGAAGAAATCTGCATATCTTGAGGAGGTCCACACATGCGAAGGTTAAAACAATTATTTTAAGGCTAAACATTTGCGATCTTGGACATCGGAGGATTTTGGCAAATTGTAGGATTTTTCGAGAAACACATTATTTTTGTTTTACAGTAAGATCATTTTCCATAGAAAATATGCCATGATCCTTGCCAATTTTATCAGGGAAGTGTCCTTGTTCTCAGTTTCAAGCATCACTTCTTGTGACGCATATTGTTAACCCCATTATAACATAAATATGTGAGCAAGCAGGTCAAGTAGCTTGGCAAGTTGCATATCATCCTTCACCTTACATTATTAAATTGCATGTGGCCAACAAGAGTATTAAACACCAAAAGTTTGGTTGGTATTGGACCAATATTCTGTAAATAATATGAAACTATTTTTGGTTGCATATGTAATATGTCTGTTATTTCACGACATCTCAGATTCTCAATGGCTTCTATAGTAAGTTTTTGGTTGGTGCTACACCGATATTCTTCGCACAGAAAGGTACCAAGCTTCAGTCTTAGTTTGCGTATGTAATATGCCTATTATTTCAAGCAACCACAATGGGCTGTATATTTGTCCATGTTTCAATACATACAAAATTGTCTAGATAAGATGGGGCTTGGACTTTAGTTATGAAGAAAATGGCCTTCTTAGATTGATGTATAAGTTTTTCTGCCAAAAAAAAAGGTTGATGTTAAAGTTTCGATTTGTTTTTTTTTTTATGAAGGGGAGAAACCACCAATTATTTGGATGTTCCTATTACGAGCTAAGAGTTGTCATATTGACCGTGCCTTGTTTCGGTCTCTTTAGTATAAAAATCCACAAGTACTTTGCCAAGGTTTTCTAGTGGCCTACACAGGGTATGCCAAGTCAGTTCCACTCATCCCCTAAGTCATCCCTATCTTACTGATGCGAGTTGTTTTGGTCAAATCTGACCTTATAAATTGTGATATATATTGTTTGTTTAGTTAATATCAACATTTGAATCACTCAAATATCCAACCTTTGCATAGTATTTTATGACAATTCAAAAATCAACACCTATAAACATATCAAAAAACTGTGTTGATTTTAAAAATTCATATGTTTAGTAAAAAAAGTGCAATTGAAAGGTTGATTCTATCAAATTGACCATGTTGAATCCATCTATATGTTTAGATTTGATCAAAACAACTTGCATCAATGAGATCTTGTGTGGAGTATGATGATGGAGATGACACAAGCGATGAGTGTAATTGAACTGCCCTTCAACTCAGGACAATAGAGCCACTCCTTAGCCAGGTCTGGGGAGCTTAGAGCTGCACACGAGCCGGGTTTGAGTTGAGCTTGGCTTGGTTTGAACTTGGCTCATAAAAAAATTCGTGGTCAGAGCTTGAGCTTGAGCTTGATCTCGATCTCGATCTCGAGCATGAAAAGCACATTTACGTGATCGCTCAGGCCAAACTCGAGCAGGACTTGGCTCCGGCGATCATTTTTTATTTAACAAAACAATTTTGTAATTAATAGAGACATACTGAGATTCAATTCAAACACTCTTGTGAAAGTCCAATTTCTTACCCATTAGGGTGTGAGACACTTTTGTTAGTTTTGCCAACAAAAATGGTACATATACTAAATCTAAGGCATCATATACCTATATGAACCAAGTCTAATCGAGCTTCACCATGCTAGATTTTCTGTTCAAGCTTGGCTTGTTTATGTATATCAAGTCTAGACCATTGTTCAAGCTAGGCTCATTAAATTTTCTAGACGAGTTCGAGCTGAGCTTAAGCGGGTTTCGCCCCGAGCCTGTATGGACTATTATAGTAGGGTAAACCTTCAAATAAGTACGTGGAGGAGAAATACAAAATGCGCCAAATGTAATATCTTGCAAACTTCTAAGATCCTTCTCTAATAAACCAAGAGATAAGTTTATCATTATGTTCACTTGCAAATCTTAAACGTTTGATATCTATGTAAGTTGTAACGTAGTGCACTTTATACTTAGGTATCAAGGTGTGGAGCTAGCCAAACGTTGTGCATTGAAGTGCTCACAGGGTTGCTAATTTCTCTCTCTCTCTCTCTCTCTCTCTCTCTCTCTAGTCTGCAATTTTTGTGGCAATGGGATAATTACTTTGGTGATATTTGCTATTCCCTTCCCAAAAGAGCAGGAAAAGAGTTATTTTTCCAAAATGAAATGAAAAATAGATTTTTCACTATTACTCGGTAATATTCTGATCTGCTAAATGCATTCGGATTAGACAGAAACCATAAATCCTCCTTGGATGTTGAAAACACCCAAAAACCAAGAGATTCTTATTTTCATGTCCACATCCAAAAGCATCACTTGTTCTCACAGACAGCAGAAACTCAAAAAGTCCGTGAAATTCTAGATCTTCGGTCTTTCCCAATCCACCTACGCGCTTGAAACAAATCAATCAGCCACAAAACACTAAAAGTGCTTTCTTGAAGACTTAATGTCGTAGGTGTCTTAATTTTGGACCGGATCTGAAAATGTTTTGGTGACCCCCACAATGAAGATTTTCAATGGAGGTTTGTGGTGGTGTGGAGGGATTGGGCGGTTAGGCTCAAGACTGGACTTGTCTATTTTTTGTAATTTTTTTTTTTATCCGTTAGGGTTTTATATATAGCCACCTCTTTTGAGATATGAGAGTTTTTGGTGCATTGAGAATTGAGGTTTTAAGAGTTTTTTTTTTTATCTCACTTTTGTATTTTTCTTGCGTTTGCTAGTGGATTTTTTTTGCTTCTTCTTCGCCCATGAACGTAGGCGCAAGTGCTGAATCACTTAAATCTCGTTTTTTCTCTTATTCTTTGCTTCTCTTTATCTTGTGGTTCACTTAGTTCCAATTGTGGTTTGCATTACACTTGAAAACCCACAACCAAATCAATTGAGAATTGCACAAAAAGAAAACAGCAACACAGCCCACAAGTTCAAGCCAATAATTGGACCAGACAGGCAAGGGGGTTGGGGCAGTCACTATCCTAACCAACCAATCACAGGCTTAAGTCACTGCCATCTCACGACAGGCGTGGGCCAACGGGGTGGCCTTGCCGGACCATGAGATCACACATTCCCTGCCTTTTGATAAAGAAAAGTTTTCCACATTTGATCATGACATCAAAACAATAACAATAAAGCATCACCATAAAAACTTCTATAAACCAATGTTACACCCCAAGGACTACAAACCACTAGCATGGTAAGCCCGTTCCTCTCAAACATCACTCTTTTCAAATCATGAACATGCCCAAGAAAACAACATTTTGTGACTCATGAGCAAACCCATCAACCTTTGTTTCAAAGAAGCCTCAAAAAAAAAAAAAAGAGAAAAAGATCTTCTCAACCATGTCTTTTTTCTTTTTTTAAATATTTTTTTAATAAATTAATAAAGCACAAAGGACAAAGGAAGATCTCAAGAAGGGCAAACCCATATATTACAAAACCACAGTTAGCTCGCCGGGAAACAACCAACCAACGCTGGAAAACCACTTCCGGCACAAAAAGAAGGGGGAAGAAGTGGAACCTCATTTTGATAGACAAAAAAAAGAAATAAAAAACAATTACAGGCTTCTCTTTGTTTACACGTATTTACATCTTTTCAACACCAGAAACGAAGATTTTTTTTTTTCATTTTGTTTTATCTCCAACATCAGATATTAATTAGACTGGACATTTCCGATGTCCGCTCTCCGTTGGCTCCGGATCTGGGTTGCCGTAGATACCGAATTAAAGCTTCAGCCTGTACCAATAAAGAAGGAAACATGAGGACACTTATTTAATAGGGTTAGATGAAGCTAACTAATACATTTTCAGACTACCAATCAACCTACAACCCACCATCTCAACGGTTGGTTCACTCAATTATTGAGGGGCTCTTCTATCCCATGCACAAGGCAACCCCACATCACACACACACACACACTCATCCACATGCAGTGATGCATGAATTTAACGCGTTCAAATTCAAAATCTTTTTAACGGCACCAAGAATGGAGAATATACACTTGGGATAAATGCCCTAAGATGGGGTACGTTTTCAAGGGTGTACTCACGCTGTCTTAAACCCGAAAACGACAATAACAAATCATTGCTGCTTCTGTCAATATTGATGCAATGAAAATGTCGGTGAAAAATACCGCACCAGACTTTATTTTCGAATATTAACGATATAGTTTCGGTGACGATGGCCGCCCCACGTGACGGTTTCCCCCTTAATAAGATAACACCCATTTTTAAAAGATCTCGAAAAGGAGAAAATACTCCGTTTAGCTAAGCTAGTTTCATCTGCATATCACTTTTAGAACTTACTGCCAGCTTATCACAATCGAATCAGTATTTTCGGGTTGTTTTTTACAAAT
The DNA here is from genome assembly GCF_984573655.1 of Nuphar pumila. Classification (NCBI taxonomy): domain Eukaryota; kingdom Viridiplantae; phylum Streptophyta; class Magnoliopsida; order Nymphaeales; family Nymphaeaceae; genus Nuphar; species Nuphar pumila. The sequence goes on along the minus strand of NC_143253.1, from coordinate 33,354,605 downwards.
CTAATCTTACAGATGTGATCGGCATAGTTGATTTGGTAGGAACTGATATTTGAATCATATTTTTTTATTATAAAATATTATGCTTTTTAAGCTTTCAATATTTTAATAAAAATCTTATACCATCATTTTTTTAAAACTTATAAAACCCTACTTATTTATCAGAATATTCAAGAGTTTATTCCTATAAAATCAAACATGTGAAACATATAACTACAGTCATATTAAAAAAATACAAAAAATACCTCTTCAAAATAATGATAGGCTAGCGGTATATATATATATATAGATAGATAGATTTTTAGATTTTTTAATTTTATTTTTAAATTTTGACAATACAAATGTGATTTAAGTACTTGATTTTATAGGGATCAACTCTTGAAGTGTTCATTTTCTATATATGGGTGTGTTTTTATAAGGCTTGAAAAATCATCAGCTTAAAATTTTGTAAAATTTTAAAATTTCAAATATTATTGGCACATCTATAAAAAAAACTATAAAAAGCTGAAAATTCCATTTAGCACGTTTTCATCACTCTATGGGGTCGGAAAAAATGTATAAAATAAAACATGCAAAATACGTCTTTCAGTTTCTTTTTTCTTGCATTTCTTTTAAAATTCTAACGGTGCAGAGTTATTATGTGCATGCTTGATTTCATAAATGGGTTAGTAAATCACAAACGGAGGCTCGTTTGTCTGGTAGTTGGAGCTAGTGCACGTCATTTTGTGTTGGAGGTTGCAGGTTCAAAACGCAATGATATAGTTGTATAACTGGTAGGGCCCTGCTCAACCCCAGCTTTTCTTTCAACAAAAAAAGAAAAAAGAATGGGTTTGTAAATCGTTTGATTTTTATTTATTTTTTTGAAAGGCAAGCTGGTGTTAGGCAGACCCCTACCAGTTTTCTGTCAAGCCCCATGTGACAGGATTCGATCCTGGGCCTTCAGCCCGCTTACGACATGGGATACCCCCCCTGGGTGTAAATCGTTTGATTTTACATGTGATAGGTTTTATAACGTTTGAAAAATCTAAATTTTTTTATAAATGAGAGAGAGTGATCGCCATTTCTGCATCGAAAAAAAAAATCTAAAAAACTGGAAAAAAAAATCAGGTCCGTCAGAATGCAGGATGGTTTAGTCAAATAAAGAAAGGTCAAAGTCCAAATACGATAAAGAAACGATTGAAAGCGATCGTTTCTTCGCTAATGCCAGGCATCGTGCATTCAGATCGGAGTTCCCCGAGATCGTCATTTGAGAAATTGCTTAAGGGCAGCAAAGATACTTTCCATCCCAGGCCAGATTATCTGGAACAAACGAAGAAAATATCCAAGGGCGGCCGGAACGGTTGCTCCCGGCAGGACCCTAACCGCCTAACGAAAATCAATTGACGGAAAACGCGACTAAAAAGCCGGAAAAACCAGGAAATACTTTCCGCTTCTTACCTTCTGCCTGGCACGAGTTGTGCCGGATTGCGAGAGGGCGATGAGGGGAGGTATCGCCCCTTCTCTGGCGACCATCCCCCGATTCTGCGTGCTGTCCTCGCATAGCTCCAGAAGGATTCCGGCCGCGAACTCCTTCTGCCTCTGCGTCCCGTCCTCCAACACCTCGACGAGCACCGGAATGCCGCCCTCTCCCACGAGCAAGACCCGCGCTTCAGGCGCGGAGACGAGGTTCAGCGTGACGAGCGCGGCCTTGTCCACCATCCCGGACCCCAAGTCAGCCATGAGGTCCACCAGCGGCCGGATCACCCCAGCCTCAACCGCCCGCACATTGTTCTCCTTCACTGTCGTCAGCGCGTACAGCGCGCCGGCGGCGTCCTTCTTCCCCCGTAGGCTGCCGCTTTCCAGAAGCCCGACGAGCGGCGGGATGGCTCCCGCCCGCCCGATCGCGGCCTTGACCTCGTCCTGGTAAGACAGTCGCAGGATCGCGCACGCCGCGTTCTCCCTCGCCGTCGCCGTCCCCGTCCGGAGAGCCCGGATGAGCCCACGGGCCGCCCCCGCATTCAATATCTGGTCCTTGTTCTCGTCGCAGATCGAGAGGTTCAGGAGGGCCGTGACGCCGAGCTCCTGGATCTGCGCGTCCGGAGACTGAGCCAGCACCACCAGCGGCCCGATCCCGCCGGCGTCGGCTATCCGGATTCGGTTCTCCGTCTTGTTCTTCGCCAGGAGCCGGATCTCCATGGCCGCGCTCCGCTGCGTCTCAAGCAAGTCTGACTCGAGGTCGGATACGAGCTGCGCGATCGCCTCGTCGTCGTCCGGGCGGTCAGCCATGCACGCCGCGACTAGCAGGCTCCTGCTCCCGGAGCCCCGAGAGAACTCGCCGGACCGGTCACTTCCGCAGTCGCTGAAGGCGGACGCCGTCGAGTCGATCCTCAGCTCGTCCAGGTTCCGGTCGAGGTAGCCGTAGATGGACGAGGGGTGTGAAATCGACCGGAGCTCTCTCCTTCCAAGGTTGCGATCTTGTTGGAACCCCCACCCGTCTTCCCTTTCACCGGCGAACCCAATTGAAAACTTTCTTCCCGCTTTTTTCCCTGCTCTCTCTCTCTCTCTCTCTCTCTCTCTCTCTCTCTCTGAGTTCACCGTTGGTGGCTGAGGATGGATGCCTTGCTTTGGGTTTAAGCCTTTAAAAGGGAGGGAGGGTACTAGGGGCAGGGCGAGTGCGCACGTGTAGGACCTCTCACGCTTTTCGAGGGGGTGGAATTTAACACGTGTGTGGCGGCCTCCGCACGTGTAGGTGGCACTCAGTGTTTTTCAATAAGAACGTTCGTCCGTCAGCCTCTCCGACAGTTGCCTGCGACCTTCATCTCTCGGATATGGGTCTAATTGGGGACGGAAAACCCAGACCCAATTATTATTACTATTATTATTTTTATCAGTGGATGGATGCATGGGTCTTCTCGGTTTTCAAAAATGGATTGGTTCTCTTGCGTATGATAAATTTAACGCCCGAATTCCAAACCCGAACCCGATTCAAATGTGAACGGGTTTTGTCAGTGTCGTTTTATTTTTATATGTATTTTTTCGTCGCCGCGACCGTGAGGTAAACTCCTCGTCTGAGGGGGCTGAGGTGAGAGGGCCGGGTGGGCATTAAAAGACGAAAATACCCCTCAGTTGGGTGAGGGTGCTCCGAAAGACAGAGGGGGCATGTCGAGGAAAACTGTTGGAGTAGGTCAACGTGTGGAACGGGCGTAGCTGTTCAGAGTTGCGATCTGGCGCGTACCGCGTTTGCCCTGGATCGCTCTGTGGATGACTGGACAGCCATTGGGGGATGTTTACATTTTTTTAGGAAGTCGGGTGGGCCAGAGAGGATGGGTCCGATTCAGTTCGGGTCGGAATCCGATAATCTTGTGCTCTTTCCATGTCAAAATATTTGGGAGATATTAACATAATATCGCTACCTGATCCCGAAAAGTTGAAAAACTGAAATAATCACGATATAATCATGATATGTTAATATCAGCATTTTCAACAACTCGTGATATTGACATGCTCTTTTTTGCCTCTCGTGTTTTTTTTTCTTCATGTTCACCTCTATTTTCTTAAATCATAAATATGTTTATGAGTCAAAAGCAGTTTGTTTTCGATTCCCCTATTTGTTAAAACTTGTAGAAATTCATATTTGGCCTCTTACCGGGTTTGGTTCCACTGGATCAGGAATAATTCATACATGGGGTCCAAGTTCCGCATAAGCCCGTTATTTATGAACAAGGTCGCAAACCTCAACTCTCTGAATGTAATCAGCAAGGGAAATTCCTTCAACTTCAACAAAATTGAAACTTTTTGTTTCTCGAAAAATATGGGTTCGTACATTTATAGTTAAAAATATGTGAAAAATAACAAAAACATGCAAAAAAATATCAAAATTTGCAAATTTATTGCACAGAGAATCAAGTTGCATGATTCACGATTTTGTTGGTTTTGAGTCATGCATCCATCCAAGTCTTTAAGTTTAAATTGAGTAAGTTTAGGATTTTCCAGATTGCTAGTGGGATATGTTTGGATGCACGACCCAATAGGATTTTCCAAATTGCTACTGGTTTGTGTTTGGATTCACAGTTTTTCCTTGAGATTTTTGGATCTCAAAACATCCATCGCACAACATTTTCATAAAGGTTAAAAATTGTAAATATCTTAAAGCATCATAACTCTCTCTCTCTCTCTGCAGTTGGTAGAAGGGTAGTGGTTTCTGTTGTTTATGGCTTTAATCTGGTCGTCATGAGGCCCGCATTTTGGGATGATTTGGATAGGGTTGTCGTTTCCAACGCAGATTGTCACCTTATGGGGGATTTCAATTGTTTGTTATCTATTCATGACTTTAATAACCTTGTTATTCTTAATCTCTCTATGCGAGGTTTCTAAGACTTTGTACATCGACATTTCATCTATCCTATTCCTTTAACCGGAAAGCGCTTCTCTTTGTCGAATAGGCGGTCTTGTCCGTGTTGTAGGGTCTTAGATAGGGTATTTGTCACCCCTAATTTATTGGACCTCATTCCCGACGTTAAGTGTGTTGTTTGCTCCATCTATCTCATATCATGGGCAGATCATCACTCATTGGGGGGATGACTTTCAACCCACCAGTACAACAAGAAAAATGCTAATTAGCGACAAAAATTTGTGACAGATTTTTTTCGTCGCAAATTTACGACGGATTAGCGAGAGAAAACTCTCCCTCGCTAACATTTGAAATATTTGCGAAATTAGCGACGAAAAACATTACATCACTAATCTGTTGCTAATTAGCGATGGATTCGCAACGGCAGTTTCCCATCGCCAAACATTACAAGAAAAATGCTAATTAGCGATGAAATTAGAGAGGGAATTTTTCTCTCTAATTTGTCCCTAATTAGCGACGGAAAAATTCTGATGCTAATTCGTCGCTAATTTTTTATTTAAACCGACCCATCTAGGGCGCAAAATTTTCCCTCTCTCCTTGTGCGAAATTCAAACTGGCCCAAAAGTTGTTCGATTAAAGCACCAGACGGCGTGCTTCTCTTTCAGATCGTCTGGCTTCCCCGAGAAGCCTCGCAGGTGACGGTTGGAATTTGAGGTCGCCGAGATTCGTCGGACAGGAGAACTCTCGCTGACATAACCGGCGATCCGCAACTGCGCTTCAATGTGACGTCCAACTGTATCATCATCATCCTCGCTCTCTCCAAGATGAGTCCTGGTTCGAATCTGGATCGCTTTCTGGACCACACAACTCCATCCGTGCCTACAATACCTCTAAAAAAGGTGCCACGCCGAACCTTATGTTTTTCGTCTAGCCTACTCGAATCGGATGGACTAATCTGAACTTTTTCCTGGTGATTTGTTTAGAGCTTAATGATTTACTGAACACAGGAGATGGAAGAGAGCAGAGTGTGGGAGCCGTTGGAGGAAATGCTGACTCAGTACTTCAGGTTGGCTGATTTGTGGCGCTGCTACAACGAGTGGAGCGCGTACGGGGCGAGAATGCTCATCCTTGTGAATGGAAGGGAGAGGGTGGTCTAGTACTACATACCCTACCTCTCCGCCTTTCAAATTTACACCACCACTCCCCTTAACCGGGTCGGGCCGCTCGGATCTAAGACCCCGTGAAACGCTTGTGTGGTGCGGTACAAGTCCGACCTATTGCTATCGGAATACCGCCCGGTAGGGAGCAAATTTTTTTTTTAATTTAGCGACGGATAAAATCTGTCACTAATCCATTGCTAAAAATAGCGACGGATTAGTGATAGATAATGTCCGTCGCAAAACCAAAATTTAGCAACAGACTCGCGACAGATCATGTCCATTGCTAATCTGTCGTAAATTAGCGACAGATAAGTTCTGTCGCTAATTAGCGACCAAAAAATTATGATAGATGCTATCCATCGCTAATCTGTTGCCAATCCATCGCTAAATAGTGTTTAGTGATGGATTAGTGACGGATTAGTGATTGATAGCGTCCGTCGCTAATCCACGATTTTCTTGTAGTGCAGGAGCTTTGCGTTTGAAGAATGGTGGCTTCAAGAGCCAAATTTTCTCTCGGTTATTGATAATTCTTGGAACAAACGTATTGATGAGCATTGGGCAGCACTCCAGGTTTAAAATAAGCTTTTTTGTCTAGCTAAAGATATCAAAGTTTGGCTTCATAGTCATAATGTGGAGAAATTTTAGCAAATGGCCGCATGGGATCAGGAGATTTCTACGTTGTATCAGACCATGTCTTCTCCTTACACTCTTTCTGATTTGCAACTTCTCAGTCTCGAGGCCAAGTCCTTAGAATTAACTATGCTCTTGAAAATCTGGTGGGTCAAAGAGGAAATTCGTTGAAAGCAGAGGTCTAGGGTAAAATGGCTTGCGGCTGGTGATGGCAACACTAAATTTTTTCACTCATATGCTTCTCATCGTCATAGGAGAAAGGTCGTTCCTTCTATCTCCATTGAGGGTGTTTCCTATCTCAATCAGCACGTTAATATGACAGTCTCACTATATTTTAAGGATTTATATTTTTCTTCGTTAACTGCGGAGGGTGTCTTTGGTAATGTCCTAGTTGGGTCAATTCAGCCTGTGCAAGCCAGATCTATGCAAATGAGGTTCTCTGACGATAAAATTTTTAGGGTCATTAAGGATCTGTCGGGTTGGAAAGCTCTTGGCATTGACGAGTTTCATGTCGACTTTTTTAGAATCTTTTGGGATTGTGTTAAATCAGATGTGGTGAGCATGTTTGATGAGTTCTATCGTAACTCCAGACTGCCTTATCATTTTCATGTTGCTATTATTTCACTTATTCCGAAAGAGGATGAGGCCATTGATATTTCACGATTTTGCCCTATCTCAATTATGAGTGCTCTCTATCGGATGTTTGCCAAAGTTTTGACGAATAGGCTAAAATCAGTGGCTAACCAAATTTTTTTAGACTCTCAGTTCGCCTTTATCCGTAATAAGAGGGGTCCAACACTCGTTCATCATGGCGTCTGAGGTTGTTCATTCCTTGTAGGATAGCGATCAACTTTACTTTATCCTTAAATTAGACTATCATAAAGCTTTTGACTCTGTGCATTGGTCATTTTTATTTCAAATTTTGGTATTGGTTATCGTTTTTCTGGTTGGGTGCGGGAGCTGGTCTCAAATGCTCAGGCCATGTTAAATATCAATGGTGTTAGAGGAGACCGGTTCAAGCTGAGGAGGGGTTTGCGGCAAGGGTGTCTCCTCTCGCCTTTGTTGTTCAATGTTGTTGCTGAGGGTCTTGTGGACTTGCTTAAGCGGGCTGCGGTATCATGTTTCATTGATCCTTTGTAGGTTTCAGACTTTTCGACTCATATTCTTACTTATGTTGATGATATGATCATTTTTTTGCATGCAAATGTTCAACAGATGCTTAGGTTCAAGCTTATCATTCAGTTTTTTCTCTCCCTATCTGGGCTTTCTCTAAATGAGACCAAATGCTCTATTACCATGTTCAATGTTCATGCCAATATGCTTGCAGCTGGAAAAAGAATTTTTAATTTCACTATTTCTGACATGCCTATTATGTACCTGGGTTTGTCGTTACAAGTGAAGCACCTCTCTTCTACTGTTTGGGCTCAGACGCTTCAAAAAGTGAAGCTTAAATTGCTTTTGTGACCGTCATTTTATCTCTCCATCGTCGGCCATCTAACCTTAGTCAGACATGTTTTTTCAACTATTCCAGAATTTTTCATGTTTATGTTTGTGATGCCTGTGGGAGTAGAGAAGCAACTGATGCACTTGCTGGTAGGTTTTCTATGGTCTGGGTGACAACTCAAGGGTAAGCGTCACTTGATTGGTTGGCATTCAGTGATCTTACCTTGACGTATGACTTGTTTAGGCATTCCTGCGCCCAGACTGCGGAGCATTGTTCTTGTCGCCAAGCAATGTTGGTTGGCCCACCAACCGAATAACCCTTGTGCACGTTTGCTTCTTGCTAAATATGGGGCTCCTGCTCTTATCTCAGTTTGTCTGGGAACCCGGGGTTTGGCGCTCTCGCACTTGCGTAAATCGTGGTTGAGGGATTTAGCCTGCTTTAGAGACTTTTGAGAACTCCGAAAATTTTGGTCAGTGGTTGCAGTGGGCGCTGGCGCCAAGCGGAGAGTTCCTCACCAAACAAGTCTATAGATCGTTGCTCCCCCCGAGGGCTGATTGGTTGCCCGAGGATGTGCCTTGGGCGAAAGGTCCTTCTCCCTGTTCTCGAGTCCTGGCTTGGTTAATTTTGCACGATAGGATCCAGACCCACGATAATTTAAAGAAGTGGGGCATTCAGCTCCCGAGTTGGTGCGTGCTTTGTCAAGCTGCAGAAGAATCTACGTTTCACTTGTTTTGGTCTTGCCCAATATTTGTGAAACTCTTTAGCAGGACCTGGAGGCATTCAGAAGTGTTTGTTAAGGAGGAGTCTTTTGTGCTAGATTTGATCTTGGGCCCGGTTTGTATTAGGCGCAACACGAGGTGGAGGTTCATCTGGTGAACGTGGTTGCTTACTTTTTGGTGGTTTGTTTGGATGGCACGAAACGATGCTCATTTTCGTCAAATTCTGGTTAACATTCAAAACCTGGTGCATAAAATCTTGGTAGATGTTTATGCGATCTTGCGTATGCATCTTAGTGATCTTCCGCTCCCTTTTGCTGACGCTACCTCTCTTTTGCCGCAATCTGGGCAAGCGGCTCTTGCGTGAGCCCGTTTTATCTGTCTGATGTTCTTTTTCTCTTCTGCTTTCTTTATTTGTTTTGACTTTGCCCTTGTTCAGTTCATGGGTTCAACATTTTGTTGATCTTCGTGAGTGGTAATGTTGAATTTCTTTCGGCTCTCTCTCTCTCTCTCTCACTGGGCCCGGTCATGGTTCAATCTAATGGGTTTAACGATAAGGATGCAAACGGATCGGATCATGAACAGTTAAATACATGGAGAGTCAGATCCTAAACATCCAAAAAATGCAAAACCTCCATCCTGGATCAGAGCCATTTGCATCCCTACTTAACGACCCACCGGCTGCATTTTCAAGGGATCACAAGGTCAGTGCAGGAAATTCTGGTAAAACCAGGAAGCAACTTGAGCGGGATTTTAGTGAATTCCATGGGAGTTCTATGCATCTCGGAAGAGGTGTGGACAGTGGGTTGGGTACCTGACCTAAAATGAGCTTGATTCATTTCGAGCCCGACCCAGCCAGATTAGTGAACAGGCAGGTCCAATTAGAGTCAAAATGTCGTCTGTGGAGCCCATGCCAGCCAGCCTGGCCCATTCGTTGGTTGGGTTTAAAGGGTGACCCAGCCCACGTAAAACTTGGTCTGAAAAGAACCAGGCCTACCCTGAACTTGACAAGAGTTAGGTTCGGCTTCAGTGGGCCTGGGTTCGGGTCAAGCATGTTGGGCACTAGTGGGCTCAGAGCAGGGTCTGGCTGATTTCCAACCCTAGTTGGAAGTAAGGGGCACCATAATGGAACTTCCCTACTTACCCTAATTTTGTGGACTAATTGACACATGAAGCCTTGAAGCAAACTGCTAAACAAGTCATTAACCAGTGAAGGGTCCATTTACTGAAAAAATTGCACTCTCAAATGGGGCTTTCCATGATATCATCGCAAACATTGATAGCTCCCCAAGCCCAACATCATTCACCTTATCCACAAAAAAAAGGACAAAGAAAATATGGGACATTGGACCACTTAACCTATATATATATATATATATATATATATATATATATATATATATATATATATATATATATATATATATATATATATATATATATATATATATAGAGAGAGAGAGAGAGAGAGAGAGGTGCTAAATGATATTTGTTAAATGGTTTTTCTGCTCTTCCCGTGTTTTTTTAGCAGTTTCGATCCCATAAATGTGTTGGGTATGGTCGATTTACAACAAATCCACACCTGGATCATGTGTTTTCAATGAAAAAACTGATATTTGGAGCCTTGAAAATTTACCAATATTTTGGACCGTTGATTTTTTGAGCCTTATAAAAACCCACCCATGTGTGGAAATAGAACACTTGTGCTGATTCCTATACAATCAAGTACATAGATCACATCTGTACGGTCAGAAATTAAAAATAAAATAAAAAAAAACCTGAAAACACCATTTAGCATGTATCATTTAGCACCTACCCATTACTATATATATATATATATATATAGAGAGAGAGAGAGAGAGAGGGAGAGAGAGAGAGAGAGAGAGAGAGTATATCATAAAACACTTCAAAACTATGGGACAGAACAATAAATGGGACATAATATGTTCAGTTCTCTCATATATATATATATATATATATATATATATATATATATATATATATATATATCATCACTTTCAGACAATTCATTTTAACTAGAAAATAGCTTGCATGGTGGTCGTGTTTGTAACCATTCAGGGGACATTTCAATGTCTTCCAACTACAAAACTAGTGACTTAACTATACCAAACTTATAGATGCATCAAATAACAGGATTAAATGAACCAGCCTAATGGAATGATGCCGTTCATTATGCCTTAAAAAGGAAATAAATTATGCTTTTAAAAGTGAATTACATGAACAATTGCACACGCACTCACACGGTCAAATGTACCTCTGCCGTTTGGGAGCAGCGTGTTATAATTTCCCAAATATTTCTGTTACTCGAGCAGTGGTATTGCCAAAGCACTGTGTTGGGGATGTCATAGAGTTGAAGATCCCAACATCACATTTTGACACCATTCATATTGGGGAATCTCCTGATCCATGCTTATTTTTCACTCCCTTGAAGCATTTTGTAGCTTGCTACATCCTTTCTCGTTTATAGGAGCCTTGGTATGAAGTCTTTTCTTGTTTAAACCTTGCCGTTAACGCTAAAACTCTGCCATCCATCACTGCTGCTAAATAGAATGATGGGATGTTTTTGGCAACACAAGGAAACGGCATTTCCATCCTAATTCAGGGCTCCCAAACAGAGACTTAAAATGCACTTGAAAGATAATTAAACATCACATGCATTCATGCTTAGCATATGCACATGCACATGCACACCTAAAAGAAGGAACAAACAATTGACAATTAGCAAAGCTCTGTTCCATTCAACTGCTATTGATCAATACTAGTGTACATAAAAAATCACCCGTACACATTAATTGTTCCTGAATGGGTGTTTGGGTCCATGTATACAGTTGGTTATCTTATCAGAGACAATCTTTTTGGGTTGTCACTATTCAATCTTTTCATGGTTCCACTTTCTCTTACCACTCTTATTAAAACTGGCTGGTAATTTTTTCGGCCTTTTCTTTATCAGTACCTGAACAATAGTAACCTTTACAGTATCCTGTTTCCTTGAATTGCTTTATTGAATTTCACCTGGGAAGCCAACTCATACTGTCTGGAGAAAAAGCTGCATCCAGTATTAGAGCAATGATTTGCACCATGCATCTCAGATTTTTTTTTATATACAAGCATCGAAATCCGTGGATTAGAAATAGCAGGACTGATTTTCATAAAAAACTGAATTATGCATAAAATTTCTGCAATATTACCAAACTGAAAAATGTCTGATAGCAAGTTTATAAGATAATTCAATAAGAAATGGGAGTGACTGATTCATTTCGTCTGTAATAAATAATCAAACCCAATTCAAGCACTTTGTGATATAATATAATTCAATGAATGAATCTTCAAGTTCAACCAACGGAATATCCAGTTTGATAAATAAGAATCAGGAGGTAGTGTTTCATTTACCCATCATTAAGAACAGAAAAAATCAACGGAATATCCAGTTTGATAAATAAGAATCAGGAGGTAGTGTTTCATTTACCCATCATTAAGAACAGAAAAAATCAACGGAATATCCAGTTTGATAAATAAGAATCACGTGGAAGTGTTTCATTTACCCATCATTAAGAACAGAAACAATCTTATCTAGAATCAATGAATGTAACATAGCTCAAACTCATTCCAGTGAATATACCCCAAACTCCGCAGAAATTCTTAACTAAGCACCACAAATAGTTTCAAAGTCCCAGTACAGCAAATAAACATATAATTAGAAGCCATGATCTACATGAGAAATTCCAACAAAATGTAAATATGTTCACAGACCAACGTGAGCAGGGATAGATCAAACTAAATCCCGATGTACCAAACGCTACAATGCTAAGAGGGCCTCAATCTTTGCAATCTGATCTTCTTCATTCTTTGGTGGAGTCCTGTTCGATTCATCAAAAAGATCATGTTTCCACTTTTCAACCCGGGGCCCAAAAGAACGGTTCTGGTTCCTATCAACTCTGTTATACCTTCCATTATATCTGTCTCTTGCCCTGATGCCACTGTTGAAACGGAAACCGCCCTTTTGATCATCTCTCGCATTTCTTCCCTCTGGTTCTGAATACTGCCTGTTCAGCTCCTCAAGTCCATGCAGATCTTGGGCTGCCCTATTCTCCTCTCTCCACACACCAGAAATTTGAGACCGATTTGCATGTACATCGGCCACAGGATCATCTGCTACTGGTGGCTGCTTCGTTTCTCTGAATGAAGGTCTTTTCCTTACAGCAGGCTGTGGTGCTGCAGCTTGCAATTCGAAGAAGCCATCATGGCGCCAAACATTTTTATCTTCTCGCTCTTGAACCTTGTCATTCCTTGGTCTCTTATCAGATGAAGCCATGGCTTCTACAGGTTTATCGCTCAACCTTTCCTTCATATCTGTACGCCTCCCATGCTCTGAGAGAGAGAAGAGAAGGTATAAGAGGAACACCCAAGAAAACAATCATAGATTCATCTGATAAAACAGAAGGATCACTGATGTGAATGGATGCATCACCATAAGGCCTGCGCGTGAAGCTTCGACCATCTTGCCCAGCACTGCCTCGTTCATCGTGCTGTGTAAGACAAGAATAGGCAGCCCGAGATAGTTACATATTGAGGCAACTGAAGGTGGAGATTGAAACAATCCCGCTAGAGAAGGGGAAAAAAAGGTTTTGCATTCACTGAATAACATCAATGAGATTTGAATCAATACAGAATATCATAATCAATACTATGATCATGCAGACTGCAAAAAACAAATGGACTCAAGGGATCAAATAGATCCAGCATCAAAGAGGAAGGTAGAGTGGTGCATCATTGATTTCACGTATTTGTGCCCCAAAGCATAAGTATCTATCCTTTTCTTTTCAGAAAACTAATGCATCAGTCAGGCAAAGCCGTAAACATGACTTTTAAATATATAGACAGACCTAACAGCCACAAAACATAACAGAAACAAAAAGGAAAAATAAACACAGAAGATACTGAAATTAATTAAGGTCATCTGCCACTGCCTATAATTCAAAGATTACTTTTCCACAGACACGCTTTCAAACATTGCGACTCATTTTTTTTCCAAGAAACAAAAGTAATAGGCTGACAGCCTGTTTATGAGGCAGAAACATGGAACAGTTGTGATCTACAAATTCTCACTTGTGTTTGGATGTATTTGCAAGCAGGTGGTGTTTTTTTTTGGATAAACAAGCTGGGGTGACGCAGACCCTAACTGTAAAGCTCGGATATTACAATATAAGTCAAACTTCACCCTCTGAAGGAAACCAATCTGGAGATTTATCCTTCCACAGCCGATCAAAGCTTAGGACTCCTAATAATGCTAGCCATCTAGGAATATAATTATATTCTTTAGGAATCAATGTACAACAAACAAAAACATTCAGATTTATAGAAAATTAAATGATATTACCATCCACCATGACTGCATGAAATCTGCATCCATTGCACTGGAAATCACCTGTACCACAGCACACCTTAACAATCCCACAATCAGCTTGGAAACAGGAAGGACGGTTAATAGCTCTTGCCACCAGATCCATTATCAAACATGTTTGGTTGGTCATAATAACCACCCAACCTTGAGGAAGGTACCTGTATGATCCCTAATAGAGAATTCACTCTGCCATTGATGGAACATATATGCTCTAAATTGACAGGGTCATCCAATCTACTGGAGGTGGTTTCCAACTCTGTACATAATGCCATTTATCATGTGTGGAGTGATCAATCCCCTGGAGAGTAGGTAAGATCATTCTCTAATGCCACTGAGAATTTCTTCAATGATTTGTTATGCAGCTCCCATAGGTTACATATTACCATCTAGAATATCACTGCCAACTGGAGCAGACATGCTTAATTGTTATATGAACACTGCCCCATCTATGCAGAGGTTGCTCTAAATTAAGATGCGGCATGCACCAAACACCACACAGTCTGCATATGCACCTCAATGCCTTCCATGCTACACAGCAATCTATGAAGAGGTGGCAAGTAGACTCCACCTCCTTAAGGCAGAGACAACATTTGAGTAGTAAACTGCAAACCAAGATACTGCAACCACTCAGTGAGTAAGCAGCCTATTAAAAAGTGCCAGCCTGAGAGTTGATGCTGCCCTTGGAATGTGGTTCTTGTTCCACACACACTTAAGATGGCGTTTCTTACATATTTTAAATAGGTTGCAGCAATGTTTGGATGCTCTAATGTTGTTTAGTGTTTATAAATTTTACTTAAAAATAAACAGAAAATCCTCCTTTTACAAAAATAAGGGGAGTGATTTTTTTCCCTCTATCTATTTGCTACTGATGGCCTGATTCTTCTCCATGTTCCCTCTCCGCTAGCTACTACCTGCCATCACCCTCCCTCCTCACAGACCATTGATATGGTGTTGTTCCTCTGGCCCATCCCCCTCCACCACCACCATCTCTCCTCCCTGTCCACTCTCATATGACCACCGCCACCATCCCTCTCAATCACTACTCACTAACACCATCCTCGATTTACTGTGACCACCATGTGCTCTTCTAACATTTCTGACATATTTTCCTTCAGCCCATTATCCTCTACCACCACTGGCCACTGCCACCACCTCACTCCCCGACCACCACCATCGTCTTCTTCCTCTTTACACCACCAACATCCCCATCTTTCCACCGACCATTGCCATTGTCTTTTCGCTCTGCGCACTGCCAAGACCCCTTTTCAGTTTTTCTCTATCTATCTTCTCCCTCTTGACACTGCCATCATCCCTCACTCCTCAACCACCACCATCATCTTCTTCCTCTTGACACCGCCAACATTCCTTTCTCTCCACCGACCATTGTCATTGTCTTCTTGCTCTGCACACAGACAAGATCCCCCTTTCTTCCTACACATCTTCTTCTCCCTCTTGACCATCCGCCTATCTTCCTACCCGCTGCCATTCTCATCTTCTTCCTCTGTTCCACTGCCACTATTTTCTCTTTCTTCGGAGCTGTTAGAAAGGCGTGTATGTATGTAAGGGTATTAGAGTCTTTTGAGTTATAAAGTCTCAATTGTCCTTTTGTATATGTTTTAGGGGTATTCTTGTAATTGTTCTCATGTTTTAATATATGAGGGGCCACCCATATGAAAAGAGTATTGACCCATTCAAACCTCTTTCTTTCTCGTTTCTTCTTTCTTATACTACAGGGCACAGCTCCCAAGGGGACTCTTTCACGTGGTAACAGAGCGGGTGGCAGGCAAGTCATCGTCAAGTCTTAGCTTCTAACATCTTCTTCTTCCTTCTTCTCGCTCTCTATTTTCTTTCTATACTCTCTCTTCCTATTCTTTTTCTTGTTCTATTGTCTCTCTCTTTTAACATCCTTTTATTCTATTACCCAAGCACATCTATATTCTTTATTCTCCTTGTGATCATCAATATTTCTGTTTTCGTGCCCTAAGTCTGTATTTGTTTAGATCTGAACAATTCAGATTCAAATCAGGTCATCGTTCTTCAGATTCACTTTGTTTTATTGTCAAGTTAATGATTTCAGATCTGATTATTGAGTTCAGATTTGATTAATTTTGGTTCAGATCAGATTATTGCCCTACATATTTAATCAGTTTTATCGTTTCCCAGAAAAAAAGGAAGAAAAAGGGGACGATATTCATATTTGCTGATTTTTTTATCAAAAAAAAGGGTCATACTTAGATGACATCATCAGTTGATGTCAGCGTCTTTACCATTTGTTGCATTGATCTGAATTCCTGTCATTGTTTACCTTCTTTCAGATTTTTCTTGTTTATTTTCTTTGTTTTCATGTTTTTCCTGCTGATTTCTTTTTCATGGCTTCATCTAATCCTATCAGCTCTTCCTTCTTGAGTCAGTTAGTCGTAGAAAAACTTGATGAAACCAATTTTATCACCTGGAAGAAACATATTATTTCTTTCATTAGCAGCCATGATTTGATGGGGCACCTCGATGGGTCTGTGCCGGTGTTTCATGGCACAAGAATGATCAAGCAGTAGTCGCATTCATTACAACGACTCTCTCAAGGTAGGTGCTCCACATTCCTACTTGTTTTTCCAAGTGTGATTTATGGCAGATCTTACACTAATGGTCCGAGCAGATTTCCACGACTAAAGTCTATCACCTCAAGTCAGAATTTGGAGCTCTAAAGAGGGGAAACTCCAGTAATATTGAGTTTCTGAATAAAGTTATGTGGTAGATCAACTTGCTGCAATCGGGAGCAGAGTTACCGAAAACGTCTATGGACTAGAGGAAGCGTGCTTCCCCGAGACGCACTTCGGAAGCGCGAAACGCGGCTCTTCCGAAACGCGTGGGGAAACACGTGCAATTTAGGAAGCGTGTCTCCCTTTAAAGGGAAGCGTGTTTCCCTTTAAAGGGGTACGTGTTTCCCTTTAAAGGGAAACACATCTCCCTTTAAAGGGAAACACATCTCCCTTTAAAGGGGAACGTATTTCACTTTATATGGGGACGCGTACCCCTTTAAAGGGGGACGCGTTTCAGATGCTTAACACATTAAAGACGAGTTTGCCCTTTTTAAAAAAAAAGTAACACGTGAGAAACAAAAAATTTAAAGGAAACATTTTCTTAATAAGGGCAAAATGGACATTGTACAAAACTCGTGAAAACACAAAACCAAAAGAGGGGCTTAGGGTTTTTTTTTTCACCTACCATCTGACTCCTCTCTCTCTCTCTCTCGCTCTCTCATTTTTGGCCACCGACTTCCGAGTTTCGGCGACCTCCAGAAATTCCGACGACCTCCTCCACCAATGTTCGGCGATGAATATGTTCAAATACGCTCTCCTCTCACTCTCTCTATCTTGATTCTCTCCATCTCTTCCCTCACGCTCATCGCACGACTACAACCCCTTCACAAGCCAAGCATGGAAACTCTCGTTCAGAGTTTTTTTTTTCTTTTGTTTTTTTAAGGCAAGCTGGGGTTAGGCGGACCCTAACCATCTCTTAAGCCCCACGAGGCAGAGGGATTCTAGCTTTCAGCTTAGCACAGGACCCGCTAACCACATGGGATACCACCTCGGTGGTAAGCCCTCAGAGTTTTATGCACTACCCTGCAAAAGCTCTACGTCACATGCCATTTTTGTGAAATTTTCTATTACAAGGGGACATGATATGGGATTAAGTTGGAGTATCCCTGTGACATATTGTAGCAGCAGGTACTGCAGATGGGTATCACGCCATCAGCACATGAGTTTTTGTTGTATTATGAAAATCGTGCTATGTTACATCTCCATCATTCTAATATAGCATGGAAAGAACAAGCACATTGAAATTGTCTGTATTAATTCTTGAAGAGTGAAAAGGTGTTCATCGGTAAATGAATAGTATGGCTAAATTACATGGTGTTAGCATGGTAAAGTAAACATTTGTTCATGGTAATATCCTGAGTCAGGATTTGCATATTTCATGTCATATGTGGAATAGCCATCTTTAATCAACCTTTTGCTTCTTAATTTTTCTCAAATTGACATATTCATGTAGAGTATTGGTGTAATTATGTATTAGGAATAAGGGTTAATGCAGTACTTTTTTATCATTCTTGTAGGTTTTAAGTCATTTTGATGAGTGCCTGAATCCTGATCAGATTGACTGGATCACTTTTATTATTCTTTCATTGTTGGATGTATATGGATTATTGTTTTCAATTTCAAAGTCAATGAAAAACATGTTCTGCCTCCACAAGTTGTCTTATGGTTTCATTATGGTGTCTGATCTTGCAGACTTCCATTCTCTCATTGATCTCTTGAAGTGACTTTGCTTTATGTGAATTTTGAACTTACATGTTGATCAAGTGTAGTGAGCATGATAAAAGAAACAAAAGAGATACTTATAATTATAATATATAAAAAATATATTATAGGAAAATTCTTGAATTCATATTATAAAAATATATAAGTTATAATATAAAAGCATATTATACAAAATGTATACCGAGCATGATTGAGCTTATCATCCCTATTAAGTATGAATTCTTTGATATACCGAGCCTGGGCACACCCAGGCTCGGCTCATTTACTCTATCAGAAGAGTGGGGCAACTAGTATGTTGTAGCTAGTTGTTTAAATAAATGCTTGAAAGTTTCAAATGATGCATTTGTTAGATAATTGTAATTTATATTATTTATTGTCTTAAACATGTTTTATTTTGTCAACGATGACATAAATCTTATTTTTTGATAAAATAAAAATATATAATTACATTTTCACTTCCCTTTCGATTCTTATTCGCTTCTCATTCAAATCCTATGTCGCTTCTTAGGTCGCTTCCGAGACGCTTCTCGGTTTGCTCCTAAGTCGTCCCGCGCTTCCCGCTTCCTAAAATTTTAGAAGTACCTCGCTTCCCGCTTCCACTTCCCGTATCGCTTCCCGCTCCCGCTTTCTCAACTAACAACTCTGATCGAGAGTCCAATTTGAGATGAAGATGTTTGCTCTAAAACCCTAAGAGGACTAAGGGATGAATATAACATGTTTGTGGCTATCTACATGAGTCAATCTCCTCAACGAAATTTTGACAAGTTAAGGTCCAATCTGCTGGAATTTGAAAACATGTTTCAGATTTCATCCAAGAGGAAACTCAACAACCCCAACATGAGGTCATGATTGCTGCCAATGTCTCGCGTGGATGGGGGTGTGGGCATGGGAATCCTGATAATAGAAGAGTCAGAATTCTTCCTACATAAAATTCTGGTAATGGAAATCAACAGAATGTTACGTGTCAGGTGTGTGGGAAACGTGGCCACATTTGCTTGAATTGTTATTGGAGGTATGTTATACCGGCCACCTATTGTTCCATATCCGGCTCAATTTTGTCAGTTTGCTCCCTCGGGGAACCAGTCTG
Source organism: Nuphar pumila (assembly GCF_984573655.1). Lineage (NCBI taxonomy): Eukaryota > Viridiplantae > Streptophyta > Magnoliopsida > Nymphaeales > Nymphaeaceae > Nuphar > Nuphar pumila. The sequence goes on along the minus strand of NC_143253.1, from coordinate 33,335,500 downwards.
CCCTTATAGGAAATGTTAGAGGTCCCAAGCTAGGTGTTTTCAATGATGGTTATTATCCCGGTTATGCTTCTTCTTTGGCTTCCACATCTTCTATTGTTGGTTAGTCCCAAGACTTGGATGCTCTATCTGCTTTGTTTAATCAAATAGGACTGCAAAGTGGCTCTTATGGTGCTTCGTGGTTAGGTGCTACCCCAAACATTCTAGGACATACAACATCTTCTAATGTTCAGTCGTCTACTCAGAATTCTTGGTTTATCGATTCCAGTGCAGATCACCATCTAACGGGAGACCCGAGTAAGTTGACTGACCTTATGGCTTATCATGAGAGTGGTAGAATTGTTACTGATGATGAAAATTTTCATCCTATCACCCACATAGGAACTGCCATCATTCCTACTCGATTTTGTTTACTTTGTATAAATGATCATTCCTTGTTTCAAATATCCAACATAATTTGATTTGTGTTACAACTTGTTGATTAAACTAACTCACAAATTTTATTTTCTTCGTCGATTGTTTCTATAAAAGACATTCACACGAAGCAGAACCTTGCAGGAAGAAAAAGGTGTGGAGATTTATACATTCTGAATGAAGCTCTCAAAGGTGTCAATAGGTGTCCCTCAGTATTTGTGTCGGATGTGAATCGTTCCAATAGAGAAGTCGAGTTATGATATAAGCATTTTGGTAATTGCAATTCATCTTTTATTGAGATTTTGTGTAATAAAGGTCTTATTCCCTTATAGAATAAGCCAACCAATTTATCATTTTTATGTTTTTCATGTTCATATATGTAAAAGTCATGAATTGCCTTTTAGTGTTTCAAATAAAAGAGATTCATTTTCTTTTGAATTAATTCATTCTGATGTGTGTGGGGACCAACCCCAATAATGTCTCTCAATATAAAATATTATCTAATTTTTGTTGATGATTTCATCAGGTACACCGGGATCTTTTTCTTGAAAACCAAAGACCAAGTTTTACTCATATTCCAAAGATTCAAGTCATATGTTGAAATACAATTTTTTAGAAAATTATTTCATTTTCATAGCGATGATATTGGCAAATATGTATCTGATGCATTTTCTATGTACTTAAATGATAATGGCGTAAAACATGAGTCATCAATAAATCACTGAGACAACTCTCGTTTTAATGATTGAATCGAAGATAAGAATGAACCTCTGGACAAAAGCAATTCATATTGCAATGTATTTGATTAATTGCATGCCCCTTAGTTCTTTAGGAGACAAATCACCCTTCTTTGTGTTGTTTGGGCAGCATTCAGATTACTCTATTTTGAGTGTTTGGCAGTAGGTGCTTTGTACATGTGCATGAATCCATGCGTAATAAGTTTAAACCAAAGGCATGTCTTACCGTATTCAATCTGATTTTAGCCTTTCACTTTTTTCAGATTTTTCACCAATATAAAAGTTGTAGAGGACATTCTGAGCTTTGCAACGTATCAAAATTCACTTCAATCTGACATTAAAGTAAAAAGTTATAACCAAAGCAAGTTGACTTGTTTAGTACTAGAACCCACTTTGAGCGCATTTTTGACTACCAAAATGACCGAATTTGGTTTTGCACTCAAAAAATGAATTAAATTTGAAGATAGCTTTCAAACGCAACAAAAATCACCTCAAACAAACATCTAGATAAGAAGCTATGGTTGAAACAAGTAATAAATTATCAGCAAAGCTAAGCCAATATTGAAAAACTGTCATAATTCTCAAAATTTACATTGACTTTACTAATCAGAAAGGAGCCTCACAACAGTCATAATCACCACAGCATACCTATCCTCAGGTCCATTGATGTAAAACTCAAGTCGAGGAGAAAGATGAGAACGGTTCTGGTCCAGTCCCAAGAAAAACAATTGTGCCTGAGTCATCCACTAAGGTCGTCATTATAAAGGAGGATGATGAAGGTTTCACCAAGGATTCAAAAGATGAAGGTCTCGACAAAGACTCAAAAGATGAAAGTCCCGTCACAACTTTAGAAGAGGAAGGCCCTGCGAAAGCTCCAAAAGAAGAAAGTCCTCCCATGGTTCCAGAAGAAGAAGCTTATAATATGCTTAAATCAACCATTGGTTCTCCTGTTATGGAGGAAGAAAATATGTCTGAGAATCCGATCAAAGAAGAAGATGCTAAATTTGTTGATGTGATGGAAGGCTTTGACTCATCCAGCTCAGCAAATGCAGACAATCAGGCTCAGATGAATTGTCCAAATTATGTCATGGAGATTTCTCAAAAAGTTGAAAGTTCTCATGTGTCCATTGAGGAAGAAGAAAATTCAAACGATGAGAATTCTCAAAAAATTAAAATTTTTCGTGTCTCCATTGAAGAAGAAAATTCTACTAATGAGATTTCTCAAAAAATTTGAAATTTCCCATGTCCCTCTTGAAGAAGAAGAAAGTTCTGCTGATGAGACTCCTCAGGACATCTCGAAATTTGCCAAAAGAAGATGCAACATTGTTATTCCCATGCTCATGTTATTCCTCAGTCTCGTGATCCTAGCTTTGATCATGAGCCACCTGCAGTCTATCGCCTGGTCAGATCCAAAGCACATCTTGTTCTCCACCTTGCATCAAAGTCACAAGAGGTAATGCATCACCAGGATCAGGTTTGCTTTCCATCTCTTGCACTCCAAAGCCATGTGTCCATCATTCCCACATCTTTTGGAAATATAAATAAATTGTCTAATCGTCTTTGTAAATAGTTATTTGAAAAATCCAAAACAATTGAAAATCTAAAAAAAAAAATCTTGAAAATCCAAAACAAATTAAAATTTTCAAAGGGATTGCCTCTTTTGCAAAAATTTTGTCATTTGAATGGATTTTGCTAAGAAGGCATTGCATTTACGAGAAATTCGCATGCACTTCATCTGACTCCTTGCATCATTAGCAATGGAAACTTGACTGTCGAGCCCTTTATGCGAAGACAACATAAAATGAAGAAGCTTGCAGTGAAATAGAAGGATAAATCGCTTTGTAAAGTCAGAAACATAGTAAAAGATGAATCATACTGTGGCATAATGAGTCTCATATTCTATGGTTTAAGACCATGATGATTCACTTAGAGAAAAAACTCGTTGAGTTGAAAGATGTCAAGACTATCTTCTGTTTTGTCTTTGTTCCTTATTCCTTCATTTGATTGGTCTTGTGGACTTATTTGTCTTATGCTCTGGTACCTTGTACTCCTAAGTCTTGTTTTTCAACATCCTTGAAAAGGACTAAGTTGGTCATCTCATTATAAAAAGCAAAACCTACCCATTCAGGCATTATCCTGGAGCATTTTTTTATTTTATTAAGAGGAGCATAAAAAAAAGTTCTCACAAAAAAAATGCCAAAATGTCGAATGCCAAAAAAAAAAGCATAAAAAAAAATGTGAGAAAGCTCAAAAAAAAAAAAATCAATGCTTCCTCTGCAATAAAAATTTTAATGCGAAGAGAAGCCCAGGATTCCTTAAGCAACTTTTCTTTCCTTTGAGCCTCACATTAAAAAATATCGTGTTCAACCTTCATTGGTACCCGTTCGGAGCCTCGTGATACCCAAAGTATAAAGTCATCACCATTTCATCCATTACCATCGTCATTACCATTCACTTCGTTCAATAACCCGTATCCTATTTGTTTTCTTCAAAATCTTCAGAAATTGATTGGCCGCTTGAAAAAATTCAATATGGATCAGTTTAATGCAAGGCTTGGAGTTCCAGGCTTAAAAAGTCCCAAGCTTTTATGCGCATCGGATTGGATTGAAAAGTCTCAGGATTTTATGTGCTTGGAGCTCTTATTTTCAGGCCTATATGGCCAAGGAGTCTTGCTCATTTAGAAGTTCCTTAGAGTCTCAATCTTTGTGAAATTAGACTAGCATCTATCAAAACATGAGCTTATTCATGTACTGGTGTGAAATGTGAAAGTCAAACAGAAGATTTATTCTAGTGAAAAAGAGCAAGTTTGTCTATTTTATGATAACTTCAATTAGTGGCAAAAAACTGAAAAGTGAAGTAAAATCATTATTGGCAAAGAAACAAATTGTTGTTGAGTAATACAAGTTGCACACACTCACTTATGCACTCACTTTTCTCATGTCTGCAACACTTTTCATGGCAATCATCTAGTCAGATAAAAATTTTTATTTTCAAAATTTATTTCCAAAAATTTTAGCAAGAGGCAGCCCCTTTCTTTCAAAAAGAAAAACAAAAAATTGAAGCATCATTCTTAGACTTATGTCATCATGCACATTGCATCACATAAATCCCACTATGGCACTTAGCATTATGTCATGCACTATTGTCAGTAGTAAATATCATCTTTGTCTTGTTATTTGTTTGTCATGATGTTCTTTAACATCATGATATGATTCTCATCCATAGCATTTATATTGCAATTATTCATTTATGTCATCTCATTTGACTCACAAAAGTCTACAAATCCATCATATTGCAATCTTTACCAATTTTATCCAAATTGGGTTTTTCTCAATGCATTGATCATTGTTATAGATTTTGCAAGTGTCATTTGAGTTAATCTTTTAAAAATACATCTTTGCCTGACTGCATTTGGTTTTGCTTGTTTTATCTTAAGACCAATGGTTGGTCGTCGGCAAGAGACCTCCCACTTTGCACAACTATCCATTACACCAGGGAGACCCTTGTGTGAAACAAGGTTCCTTCTTTGTCTTGAGACCGATGGTTGATCGTCAGCAAGACCCTCCCACCTTGAACGACTGATCATCAAGTCAGGGAGTAAGAAACGTCTGAAAATGCAATTTGTCAACATAATTTTTTTCGTTAAAGATGGCAACATTAACTTTAAGCAAGCTAATGCCAAGTGTCTTCTGCAATTTTTTCTTAAAAAAATAATTTTTCATGAGTCCGACAAAATTGTCTTAAGAACTTGCTTCGGGATCACCTTGATCAAAATGAGTCAAGTCAAAGCATTTCATCATGCATCATGTCACGTCATGTCATATGCATTTTTTTTGCATGTTACTAACAAGTTTTTCTTACAGCTGACATAATTCCTAGAAACTCATTTGTCTCATGTCCTAGTTGGTAAAGCCTACTCGGTCCCATCTTAAGATCCACCTGTAGATAGATGGACATTTGGTCCATAGGTTGTCCCACAGATTGATGGAGCAATCTGGAACCTAATTGATAAACACACAAACCATACCAAACCCAATCCTTTCTCAGAGGTGTTTTCCTGAAAAAGCTTCATTCCAATTTACTTCATTTTACCGCATCCAAAATGTCCAAAAAGTCAAAAATGTCAAAAATGCCTTCGTCTATTTTATGCTTTTGCGGCAAAAAGCCTGGCTTTGTCTTCATCTTTTCCAAAAAGAGAAGTCATTGTCTTTTGTCAAAAATGCCAGTGGTCTTCGTGCGATTCCGAGCGACAAGATACGCGTTTCATCGTCGTCTGACCTCGTTCAGCAAAACCTCCCGCTCATAACACCGAGTTTAAGGACGAATCCTCGTGTGAAACAAGGTACTAATCTTAGTCTGCAGTCCAGTATCTTGGCCAAACAACTCTGCCTATGGGGCAAGAGGGAGTCCCTCATGTTAAGCTGCATGCGCGTCTTTAGCTTAAGTTAACCGTCAAGTTGTCTATACATCTTTTGTGAAAGATCTCTTTTCGAAAATGTTTTGTCAGAGCCCGCCTTTCGCTCTCTTCAATCACCGGTGTGTTTACTTTCTTTATTACCGATCGAGTTTCGCATGCTCAATAACAAAGACGGGCATCTATAGACACTCAATTTTTGATCGAGATGTTTTTCTCATAAAAATTCATGTCTTACCGTCTTAAATCTGATTTTGGCCCTCACAAATGACCTTTTTCATATTTTTCACCAATATAAAAGTTGTAGAAGACATTCTTGGTTTTGCAACGCATCAAAAATCACTTCAATCTGGCATCGGAGTAAAAAGTTATAACCAAAACAAGTTGACTTGTTTAGTACAAAAACCCGTTTTTCAAGTAAGGTAAACTTTGAGCGCATTTTTTAATACCAAAACGATTGAATTTGGTTTTGCACTCAAAAGATGAATTAAATTTGAAAATGTTAACCTTCAAACGCAATAAAAATCATTTCAAAAAAATATCCGGATAAGAAGTTATGGCCGAAACAAGTTAGCCTATCGGGCCAGTTTTACCCAATTCCGCTAACGACAAGTCGGTTTGTCATTAGCATTTTTTACCAAAACCGCTAACGACAACCTAGGTTGTCGTTAGCTCCTTTTTTTGCCAAGAGTTGTCGTTAGCTCAATTGTCGTTAGCTCAGTTGTCGTTAACACTAGTCATTAACGCTCTGCCGTCCTTTTTCAGCATGCCTCTTGAGCGGGATTCGCCCTCTCAGCCTTCCAAAACCAGAATGCAAGGTCATCCTTACCCAAATCCCCCTTTCCTTTTGAAAAATATTCATCCAAGGCAACAAATCATGGACGATTCTCAGCCTTTCGTTCAAACTTACCAATCCAACAACCGTTCATCTAGATGAATCCCGAATACGCAAGAAACATATTCGGATCCACCTAAAAAAACTATAAATAGGTAGCCACCCCTCCTATTTCATCATCTGGTCTTCAAATCCCATATCCCTGTTACTCTGCCAAAATCCCAACAAAACTTATCCTAGCTTAGTCGACCCACCTAGCCCACTTGGCCTAGCCGACTACCTTAGGCTAGGACCCAAATCCTTAGTTTTACCCGTCTTTTGGAGCCCGCACCTAGCCGAAGTGTCGCCCATGCTCCCATGCGCTCATCAACGTCGTAGAAAGGGCTACCTAAACCCGATGTTTGGTTCAAATTTTGTTTGTATTTTATCTCTTTTATGCATTTTATAAAGTTTAGATTTGTTTAATGTTTTCATATTTCCTATTTTTTATGATTTTTTCGAGTTTCAGTAGCTCCCGCCTACAAACTCAATTTTCTATTATGTCCCAACTACAAAGGTATGAAACTCTTCAATGCCGCCGCCCAAAATAAAGATCAAGGATTCCTGGTTAGAGTGATCCCTCGTCGAGCAAGAACAGTCTCCACACCTTCTCTAAATCTGGATTCATTTCGGATCCATTTCAAAAATATATTTTAAAGTGAAAAACCTTGCTTTCTTTCGATTTTTCAAAAACCCGCAAGGAAGAGGATCCAGTGTTATAAACTTATAAACCCACCACACGAAAAATAGTTATTTTCAGGCACATTACATTCCATGAATCTGAATTTGATAAGCATTGTGATAATAATGAGGCTCCAATAACCACTTTCTGTCCTACCAGTTCAATTATACAGCAAGATAAAAGGCAGGTTGTCATCGAAGAAGTGCAGCAGCATAATCAAATGTCTTATGGAAGCAACCCATCAAAAACTGGTGAACGTTTTCATGAAAATCGTAACAGCACCAATCATGTTAGAGCTAATGAAAATATTGAGTAATCAACAGATTCAGAAAATATTCAGCAGACCACAGGTCCATTCAGGTTCTATTCTAATGTATATTAAATATTGATCTGCTAACCAGATTCGGTATGATTGACAACAAACCTACCCAAACTCCTGTAGCCATGAATGTCAAGTTGATTAATGACCAGCCAGGAGATGAGTTGTTGGAACCGGAAAAATACAGAAGTTTGATATACATTAAAATATCTTACTTTCACTCGCCCAAACTTGGCTTATGCAGTAAACAAAGTCTCACGGTTCATGCACTCTCCACGAAAGAGTAATATGAAAGCAGCTAAATGTATCTAGAGGTACATAAAGGGCTCGATCACATATGGGTTAGTTTATAAAAAGTTATTGAGAGACAAGTTTCCTGATGTAGAATTGGTTGTGGTTGCATATTCAGATGCCGGTTGGGACAGCAACCCTTCTACCAGGAAATTCGTGACAGAATAGGCGATATTTTTGGGGAGTCATTGTTTCATGGTCCAGCAGAAAGCAAAAGACGGGGACTTTGTCCAATACGGAATTGGAATATAGAGCAATGATAGCAGTGACAACTGAAGTTTTGTGGATACTACATTTGCTCATTGCTTCGCATCAAAAGATCATTTGGTCACTACTATTTTGTGATAATAGAAATGTTGCCATCGCTATTAATCTATGTCACATGGGTGCGGGTGCGGGTGTGACACAGGTGCGGATGCGGACTCGGCTATATATATGTATATATATTTTTTAAATATATATATATATAACAACAACAACAACTACGCCTTCATCCCAAAAAAATTGGAGTCGGCGATATGAACCAAAAAAAAAAATCATTCTGGGTCTTCCACATGAATCCTTCTCCTCCAATCATTTTTATCCAATGCCATGTCCTCGGTGAGGTTCAAAGCATTCATATCCTTTCCTATCACCTCCATCCATGTCTTCCTAGGCCTACCCCGGACTCTTTTAACTAATATATTTTCCCATTTCTCCATCCTTCTAACTGGAGCATCATTAGGCCTTCGCCGAATATGTCCAAACCACCGTAAACGATTCTCTCTCATCTTATTTTCAATGGGTGCAACGCCTACCTTCTTACATATCTCCTCATTCCGAATCTTATCTTTTATTGTATTTCCACACATCCATCTCAGCATACGCATCTCAGCTACACTCATTTTTTGAATATGATGTCTCTTGGCAGCCCAACATTCCGTACAATATAGTAAAGCGGGCCTAATAGTCATCCTATAAAACTTTCCCTTCAACCGCATTCTACGATCGCACAACACTCAAGTTGCACTCTTCCATTTCATCCACCCAACCTTTATCCTATGATTTACATCTCCATCGATTTCTCCATACTTTTGAATGATAGATCCCAAATATTTGAAACAATCATCCACCGGTATTTCTTGCTCACCAAGCTTCACTACACTCCCATCACTACTTTGTTGCTTACTAAACAGACATTTCATGTATTGTCTTACTCTTACTCAACTTAAAACCTCTTGCTTCCAATGTCTGACTCCATAATTCTAACTTAGAATTAACCCCAGCTCTAGACTCATCAATCAAAACAATATCATCAGCAAACAGCATACACTACGGCACATTTTCTTGAATTGATCTCGTAAGCTCATCCATCAATATAGCAAATAGAAAAGGGTTTAAAGCAGATCCTTGATGTAACCCAACCGTTATAGGAAAATTGGTTGTCACCCCTCCACAAGTGCGGACATTGGTTACTACTCCTTCATACATATTTTTAATTATACTAATGTACTTGAGAGAAACATCTTTCTTCATCATTGTCCACCAGAGAACGTCCCTAGGTACTCTATCGTATGCCTTCTCCAAATCAATAAAAACCATACGCAAATCTTTGTTCCTCTCTCTATTTCTCTCAATAAGTTGTCTAAGAAGATATATAGCTTTCATAGTTGATCTTCCAGGCATAAAACCAAATTGATTCTCCAATATCATGACAATCTTCCTCAACCTAGACTCAATCACCCTCTCCCAAAGTTTCATAGTATGACTCATGAGTTTTATACCACGATAGTTTGTACAATCTTGTATATCACCCTTAATTTTTTAATATATATATAATCATTTTTTTTAGCTTTTTACCCTAAAATAGACAAAAATAGACTCAGTCAAAGTTGACCAAGTCCAAAATGTGGACGGACTCAGCCCCGGTGCGTTGACCGAGTCCGACACTTGGTTGACTGTGTCCTCCCCGTGTCCAAAGCCGCACCCGTGTCAGGGCGTGTCGACGGGGGTGCGCATTGACCCCCTAGCCGAGTCCGTGTGACATAGCTATTAATCCTATCCAGCATGAGAAAATGAAACATATTGAACTGGATCAACATTTTGTGCTAGAAAAGGTGGAGAGAAAGGAAATTCAACCCATGTTTGTTAAAGGAGAGGATTAGGTGGCTGATTTGTTCACAATTGTCTTACATTAAACATTGGTTTTTAAAAGCCAAACTATCCATGGTCGTGCAAAACCATGTACAATTTGAGAGGGCATGTTAGAAAGGCATGTATGTATGTAAGGGTATTAGAGTCTTTTGAGTTATAACACTCAATTGTCCTTTTGTATATGTATCAGGGGTATTCTTGTAATTGTTCTCATGTTTTAATAATATGAGGGGTAACCCATCTGAAAAGGGTATCAACCCATTTAACTCTATTTTTTTCTCATTTATTCTTCTTTCTTGTACCACAGGGCACGTCTCCTAAGTGGGAACTTTCACAGGAGCTAGATGACACAGAAGAAGTCGGTGGAAACTTGCCAAAAAACTAGTTTGCATTCGATCTTCATGCTCCTTAGAATGATGTAAATGGTGGAAGGTGTTTCAAAATCAAGGGTGAGGAGGCCAAACGAAAGGTGAAAAAGTGAATTTCAGTGTAGGGTCACAAACAGTAATGTTGCTCCAAACAATCACTTTTTATTTTTATTTATGTTTATAACTATATAAACAAAGTTTTTATTTAAAAATTATGAGAAAAACATAAATACAAACACACAAGGCCTCACAAAACACCCTTTATCTATGACCAACCAACCATATGCAACAACTGCATAAATCTTGACAAGAATGGCCACAAAGTAAAACCCAGATATTCAAGTATGCCATGCAATTTTGTCCTAATATCACCATTGGCAAATCAACAAGGAAATGCAATTGAACATATCAAACATAATGCATTTCTCTCTCCACTTCAACATTTCATGGCATCAGAACCTAGTCCCTGCACCCATAACAGTTTCTCATATTGCTATCCAAAACTGACTGAAGGTAACCTATATTTCTCCCGCTCTCTATTTTAGATATGCGGAGTTTGGGCATCAACATAATGCCCCAAATGCAGCCATTCAGCATGTAAACAGAAATCAACAATAAAACAAAAACTAGAAACAGAAATCAACAGTAAAACAAAACATATTCTTGTGCTTCATTTTGATTCAACTCCTCAATTACTGAAACCAAAATACCCTATAATACCATTTTGACTATTTGTTTTTTCCTTTTACACCTAACCCATGAGATCCTCCTGTCTTTGCTGAAGAAGCTCTTCTTTTTCCTAGAATCTCTGTGTTCCACTCCATAATTTTTTATTTTTCCCTGAATCAATGCCACTCGCTATACTACAAAGAGACATTAAGAAATACAGTTTGCAGCATGATCAATAACCAAGTCGCTGTGACAATTTTCTCCATTCCCAATTCCTATGTGGGAATCAGCGTGCTCAACTGCACTCACTTTTATGTGTCTGAATTTGTGCAAAGTGAATGATTATTGCATGTGTTTATATGTGTGTTTGTGTTTAAACAAACTACATCATAAGAGATGCACACACACACACACACTTCATTTCCTATAACTAAATCAAGGTACTTCTACATTCAATAAAAGAGGCCCAACCTGGTCTTGGAACAAACAATGTAAGAAAAAGTCTCTTAGTCACTTTTTCCAATAGGAACCAGCATGTGAGCATTCAAAGAATAGTCACCAGTATCACCAATGTCTTGAAAATACATATTATCGGGCTTTTATGGTAGCCGATAAAAACTTCAAAATGCTGTAATATTTTCAAAATATCGGTGTTAATATAAATACAGTGACAATGTCAGGATATTTTAAAAGTTTTTATTCTGTGTTTTAATTATATATTTTTCAGATATTTTGGTTTCTTTTATTTAAAAAAAAAATCTGACTAACTTTATATTTTCATAAAAAATAGTGCTAAAAGCCTAAAACCTATTCTTTCTAATTCTTTTAATATTTTAAAATATCCAAGATTTTTTCAATATTTTCCAGAGGAAAGCCAATTAAAAAAACTCCTGAGAAACCCAGATGAGAAATACTCAAGAACGAGATTGGTGACTGTAAAACGTATACCAGACTTTGTCAGACAATACAGAGAAACAAAAAGAAGAAGAGGTACAGCAGATTTTGTCTGAGCACAAACAGAAACATAGAGAACCTTTTTCCTTTTTTTATTAATGAGTAATTACTATATGAAAATGATAAATCTAAGTAGAAAATAACTATAGGCTAAATAAACATGAACCTGAAAATATGATCGAGACAGAGGTACTTCAGTTGGATCAGATGAATGCTTAAAGCCATCAACTACTTGATCACGCTTCTTGTTGACAGATCCTTTTACAGAAACATCAGACTGCACCTTAGAATCAGGTGCTTCAGTTGCAACCTCAAGGGGTAAAGCATCCTGGAACCGTCTGCGATGTGTCTGACCCCTTTCTGTATGGTCTATAAGCTCCAAATTTTTATTATCATATGATGATCTTTCTGGTGCAGGCTTCCCATCTCTCCTTGGCCTTTTTGGACTATAAACAGCATATTGAAACACAAACAACATTTGCAAATAAGAATTGGAAAAGAATGAGCAGTTTTTCCAAGAATAGATTTCCTCAGCTTGCAACATCATCATAAAGGTACTAAAGAATCACGCGGAAAAGATATTTCATATTGAGATATTATTCAATATTTGATACGTTGACAATCATATAAGATACTATGCAACTTTTCTGGAGGAACAAGAAGCTATAGTGACTCACGCTATCAGCATTTCAAAAGACACAGAACTGTAAACCTCCACATGACGTTAATATTTCATGACTCACAAGTGCAGTCAAAGAGGAATTAGTAGACAACCAGTAAAAGTACTCTCCTTCACAAATTGAATGTTAGCATATACAATGTCTGATTATAGATGAGTGGAATCAGGATGCTACAAAAGGAAGGAATAATATCAAACCAACAGCTCCAACCATGCACTCCTCTCACCAAACTAGATATGAGGGGCCTTGTAATGTCATAAGTGGAGAATATCATCATCCATTCTGTAAGAAAGAACTAAAGATGAAAACTGTAAGATACAACAAATAAGTACACTTAATGTCCACACAAATGGAACAACAATCGCAAGGAGATAACTACATCATCTGAAAAGTACTAAATTTGGATATGCCAAATAAGCTTAGACTCTATGTCACACGGACTCTTCTAACAGGGCACCACACCCGCATTGCAACCGCACCCAGGCGGGTGCGACACTTGGACATAGCTTCCTTTGTGTTAGCTGAAGTCAACTACACTGAGGTCCATTTCTATCCAAAAGTAGATTCAGCTAACACTAATCAAGTTCATTTTTATCTATATTATATATATAAATACATAAATGCACACAAATACACGTAGTGCTAACTTAAAACTGTTAAAAAATTTATTTATTTATTTATATATATATATATATCTTCCCCACAGCCCTGCACCCAAGTTTTTTTAAAGTGCCACATCGCCGCATCTGCACCCATACCCGCACCCGCACCCGCACCCGCACCCGCACCTATGTGACATAGCTTAGACTATTTATGCTTTTCTAAGAACAGGAAAAAAATCATGAAAGAAAATTAATAAGTAGAAAGCAGAAATTAAATGGAAAAAAAAAACTAGAAAGAATAAGCATAATATACAAGCAATCAACAAGACACTTCATCCAGAGTGGTGAGCATTGTCAAATATACATGGACTGGCTTGGTACTATAGTCACCTGTATCGTTAAAGGTAATTTCTCAACGGGAGTATTTCTCGAAGAGATTTTCAAAAGTTGATAAATCTCGGGAAAATCTCAGGATTTTAAAATTTGAAAAAATATAAATAACAACAAAAAAGCTAAGAAAATAATAAGTTTTGCATTATTTTTCTTTAAAAAATACAAAGAATGAAAGAAACATGTTTTAAAGGTTTTAAAATATAAAAGAAACAAAAAATAGGAAATGCAAACTTAAAATATAAAAAAAAAAATTCTAAAAAATATCATGATATTTTGTTTCTGTTGGTATTTTAAAAGTATGGCAATATGTTGCCGATATTATCGGCTACCTTGGAATAGCCGATAATATTGTGATATTTTCAAAATATCGACGATATCAGTGACAATGCTTGGTACAATATACAGGGTTTCCTAAAACTAGAATGAGTTGTGCATGCGCACACACATGTGCACATGCATGTGTGTCTGTGTGTTCAAAACTCACAATCTAAAGCAATAAATCATGAACAATATTTTAAAAGTGCAAATTCTTTAATCACACCTACAAACCATGATGTTCTATAAATATTAAATGAGAAATCCATCTTGAAATTGAAAATTGAAATGTAAATAATGAATGAGAAATAATAAAAGAAAAAGAAATAGATATATATAAAGAACTAGAAACAAAGGATCAAGAAAATAGAAAAACAAATGAAGTCAAGGATATAATGGTGAACATGTCCAATGCAAGTTTGATCCTATGTCACACGGACTCAGCTAGGAAGGCGCCGCACCCGAGTCGACACGCCCCAACATGGGTGCGGCTTCGAACTCGGTCAACGCCGAGTCGGACTCGGTCAACAAGTCGAGGCCGAGTCCATCCTTTTTTGGACTCGGTCAACGTTGACCGAGTCCAAAAATTGTCCATTTTAAGGTAAAAAACAAAAAAAAAAATCATTTCTGGGGCTTCTGAGTTACCGCTTATTCTGGTTGAACTGGGTTTTCTTAAGCTACTCTCATTTTGTGTTAAATGTTGCTAGAATAACTGGAGTCTCTGTTGGTCCTTTTAGTAGTTCTGTTAAATTAAGGACTTTGTATTAAGATTTTGTTATGGTGGGATTTCTGGAATTGAAAGTCTTCATTATGTGATTCCTTGTCCTGTCAAATTGGGTGCAAGATCCCTGCCCATGCATGTCAAGGATGGTTCACTACAAATAACCATCATAATTATGTGCAGACAAATTTTTTGAGAAATTTTGACATTTCTATCTTTTCCTTTTCTTGGCAGTATGTACATTTTTTGCAACGAAGCCTCAAACATAAGCCCCAGAAAAAAAAATCTAGGGGGGCGCTGCCCCCCTACGGCCCCCCCGCCCGCTGACCGTGGAGCGGGACCCACGCCGGGAGGAGCCCCCGGACCCCCCTTTCTACAAGGGCAAAAGTACAAATTGCAAAGTTTATAAAAACACTCATGCTGGTGCCAAACTTTAGAGGACAATATCCACATATATGCACACAGGATATATTATTATATATATATATATATATATTTAAATATATATATATATATAGCCGAGTCCCCGTGTCCAAAATTAATAAAATTGCGCCGCACCCGTGTCGCACCCACACCCGCACCCATGTGACATAGGTTTGACCATGTCCATTGAGTGTTGAGACATGTCCACTGTTTGCATCAATGACTTGTAGTGTTGACACAAGACCTACATTACATGCTAAGTGAAGTGTCCGTGTAACACAGCTGAGATAAGCTAGGTCATGGTCATGGACCCCCACCTAAACCATCCCATAGGGAAATGAACTCAAGTATCATGCCTCACTGAGCAACATATACTCTGAGAGAATGCCTCCAAATCTCAAAAAAGACATCTTCTTCTGCTCAAAGACCACAACTACAATGAAAGATTGACTGCTAGCCCAAAATGTATAGTTTTTGATGGTCTAATATGAGTTATTTAACCAGGGTAATAGTATAGTGATATCAAACATCAGTAAAGCAACTGATGCCTTAAATGAAAAAAGACCAAACAAATGATTTTGCATGTGTGGTCTTATATCATTATTGGCTGTATGTGGTACTGAATGAATATTCCTCTTATTTGCTATTCTTCCTTTGCATTTGATGGTTTCTCCTCTATACAACAGCCGTGCAGTCGTAAAGGTCTTGCGGAGAAAGCAAAAACTAGTCCTCTGCTTATGCTCTCCGTTGTATCCATGAAGTTTCTCTCACATTCACACTTATCAAAAACCCCATACTCAATCATTTGTAGATATAATGAACGACTTACTCCGAGATCCAGCAATACCAACTCATCAAACAAGAAAAAAATGGTGAGCATTTTTCATGCCATTCAGGATGGAATTGCTTATGTTTATATTTTTATCCTTTGAATATCACTTGTAAGGAAAGATCAATGACAAATAGCAACAAAATCATCCATGCTACATTACAGCCAATCTTCTGAATATATTGATGAAATTTACACCAAATTGCAACTCCAATGCCAGTTTCATGTCATCTCCTGTACAATGCCAGTAAGATGCACAGAACTACACACCTCTGAAGTCCTATTGTAATATCAATTCTTCAAAGCTCAACTGAGCTCATCATTTAAACACAAAGGATTACCAATAAAAAACATTTACCGTATTTTCTCCATAAAACAAAGACAATGTCTTAATTTTAAGCCAAAACCTGTATCGGCTACCACTAACTAAATGTTCTCGTAACGAACCATTTTCCTCTTCTCATTTATCTTCGCTTCCAAATCTATCGTACTGTACTTCACAGGAGGCAATTCCCCCATCCATGAAACAACGAGGGAAAGATAGCACAACCATCATGCAAAAAAACATTACTTGTTTGATGGGCATGGGTCTAATCTGAAGAATCAAAGCAAAAAAACACCCAAAAACTAGTTAACGAAGAAATTAAACGAGATTCAGAGATCGTTACGCGCTATTTTAATTATACAGAGAGAGAGAGAGAGAGAGAGAGAGAGCACCACCTGGGCTCTCTTTCGAGCCTCCTCGGCTGCTGCGGGCGTCTGCTATGCGCCTCTCGGCTCTCCCGTCTCGACATCGCCCACCACCTTTCCCCTCTCGATCTTTCCTAGGGCTCTCACAGCTCCTCACCCGGATACTTATGTTTTCCGAGTCGAGCACGATGAATCGGAAATATCCGAGTTTTTAGTTCTTTGGTCGACTCGGGATACCGAGCCTGCATCATCAACGGCAATCAATGGGTCGGGTATTAAACCCATCAAGGTGCACTTGGGTTCGAGTTCGAATCCGGATCAAACACGATCTGTCTAATTTAAAGAGTATTGTAAACCGAAAATATATTCGTTACAATCTTTTGTATGGACAAATGACTTAGCAAATCCTTTTTTTTTCTTTAATAAATCCGACACTATAAATCTAATCTACATGGTCCGTTAGCCAAAGCATTTGGATTGTGGGACTGAAGAAACACCACCCATAAAATGCATCAAATATTTTTTGTTTTTAAAAAAATGTGTGTTTTATAAAATAATACGAATTAAAGGTTAGACATTGAACAAATTGACGATGCTACTAAAACACATGTACAAGGACAGATTGAGTGAAACAACTCGCAATATGAAATACTAGGCAAATTTTTAGCAAATATATTCCCTTTAAAACTTGAACCAAAATATGTGTGTGTCACTGGAGTCAGTCGGGTTGGATATTAGGCAAAAAGATCATTTGCTAAAACGCAACTCACTTGTTAGCGGGGCTGGCTTTGGTTCAAACCAAAGGATATTCGGATCAATACTTTTGTACCTGGATTACTGGGTTCTCATTGGTTTGGGGTTCCTAACAAGAACCCTACTCGTCCCACTAGGGATGGCAGTGGACTGGAGAGCGGGGGCCGCCCCGTCTCAAAATTCTGTCCTTAGGATGGAGGTGGACTTGGATCTTGATCAACATTTCTTATTGATTATGTATCTGGGATAAATTTGATTTGTTTGTATGTTTTTGTAGTTTTATATTTGTTCCAAATTCTGATAATTGGCATTAGTCAAATTCACTTCAAAATATTTTTACTGGATCCAATTTTCCCATATATACTTTGGATCCATGTTTAATTCGATGTTGCTGGATTCCATTCAGAATCAGACTTGAAAATGAGACTTTTTGTTTAAATTTTGGATTCAGATCCAAATCAATCAAGATTCTACTTATGTCCAGTCTGTTTTCACCCTCAAGTGGACTCATTTTTGTAAAATTTAGGAACACACAAGCTAATTAGACAACCACACACGGGCACAACACGTTTAAAGCGGTTCTGTCCAAAATTGACCTACTTCTCTCTCTTTCTGTTTGAGTTCACATCCCAGATAGGAGTTCTCTTCCGTTTTTATTTAGGATCCCAAGTGTTACACATTTTTGGGGTTCCTCTAAATATGAGGAAATCCAATTACAATAAGGTTCCTTCTGTTTACAAATTTGTTTAAGACTGTATACATTTGAGACTTCTTCTTGAGAGACGAGTTCTCCTTTCCTTAGCATCTAACACTTTATGAGGAAGGAGTCCTTAATCCTTGAAGTCTTTGGAATATGAGTCCTCCTTAACGTGTGGATCATGTTGAGAGTCCTTGGTCAGAAGAACCACTTTATCATGTGGACCTGGATTTGGGTTTGGATCTGTTATTATCCTCACACGCCCCCACAAGCCAATGTCTTTAAGATTGAGCTTCTCTCGGAAGAACTGGAATTTCGGCTCAGGTAACACTTTACTAAGAATGTCTGATATCTAATTTTTAGATCGGACGAATTGGGCTTTCAATTCACGATGAGCAACCTTTTCTCTGATAAAATGATAATCAATTTCAATGTATTTCGTTCCGGCATGAAACACGAGATTAACATTTAAGTTGCTCCCAAATTATCGCACTAGAGGATTGGACTTTGAAGCAAACTAAATCCCAGATCTTTTAAGAGTTGTTTAAGCCACATCAATTCTGAGGTTGCTCTGACTTCGGCTTTGCATTTGGCTTTTTGTACAAGATTCGTGCAATTGTTTGTTGTTTAGGGAAGCTCCATGGCAGTAAGTTATCTACTAGTGGATTTTTTAGCATATAGGTAACTTGCCCATTTGCATAAGAGAACCTTGCAAGCTTGAGATTATCTTATTGTTTAATACAGAGCCCATAGTTGAGAGTTCCTTTTAGATATCTTAATATTGGTTTTACCTGACCAATGATACTACGTGAGCTCATGCATGAACTGACATGCTTTATTTACAACAAAAGCATTAAATATGGCATGCTAAAAGCCCCCCACGATACTTTTGTATTGAGTTTTGTATTGAGTGAGATTCTCTAACAATTCTCCAGCAAATTTGGAAAGTGGAACATTGTTGTAGGTGAAGCCATGCTTTTTGCAGTCTATCATGTTTGTCTTAACATATATATGATGTATGTCGAGACAATATCCAACGAGTCTAGGATCACTTCAATTCCCAAAAAATAGTGCAAAGGTCCCAAGTCTTTTATTGAAAATTCTTGACCAAAGGTCTGGATGATATTTTTTGACTTCTTGATGAGAGTTCTCTATTGTAACTATTAGGGATGGCAGTGGACGGGGGAAAGCGGGGCCCCACCCCGCCTCGCCCAGTTTGGACCGGGGATGAAGGGTATGAAACAAGGATGGAAGCGGGGACGAAGGTTAAAATCCATCCCCGTCCGTGGGTGGAGGCGGGGATGGACGTGCACTTTTGCCCACCCCGTCCCCTCCACGATCCCGGCCTCATCCCCACCCCCAACCACTTTTCCCCGCAATATCCCCGCCTCATCCCCGTTTGAACCGGGGATGGAGGACATGAAACGGGGATGAAGGCAGGGATGGAGGATAAAATCCATTCCCCCCCGGGGATGGAGGCGGGGGTGGAGGATAAAATCTTGAGGCGGGGCGGGGGTGGAGACCTTGTCCCCCGCCCTGCCCCACTGCCATCCCTAGTAATTATGCCATCCACATATAATAAAATATACATCTTTACATTATTACCATAACAAATGAATAGAGATGAATATGCATGGTACTCAACAAACATTAATTTTTCTAAGTACAGTTTTAACCTTTCAAACCATGCATGAGGACAGAGTTAACTGCAATAGAGAGAATAGTCTTGATAGAAGTGAGTTTAACAACATGATTAAAGGTTTCAAAATAGTCTATACTTTCCTGTTGACTATACCACTTGACAACTAATTTGACCTTGTATTCGGCAATGGTTCCATCTGCAAGATGCTTAATTTTATATATCTATTTACAACTAACCAGATTATGAGCACTCGTAGCTGGGATAAGAGTCCATGTTTGGTTTTTTTACGGGGCATCCATTTCATCTTTCATAGCACGTTTCCACCTTAGGTCTTCCAATACCTTTGTCAAGAGTCCTATGTGTATAGGATATTTCATGGCTGAAAATAATCAAGGCTTTAATGTCCCATTCTGAGACCGGGTTACCATTTAATGAGTCCTAATACAACTTTGTCTGGCAGGATCTACCTCAGGGTCCATTTCAGTAACATGGTGACTTGGGATAGGACTTGGTTGATGACTAGACGTACCTTGAGACTTAATAGGAGACATGGACAAATTTGAGTCAAAGTCCAAATTTTCTTGGGTTTGGTTTGGAAGATTTGGTTCTTGTAGAAGAGTAGGGCTAGATCCAGGTAACATAGGCATAGGCATAGGCAAGGCAATACGTTATGAAGGTTTGGAAGCGAGACCTTCCAAATGCATTTGGGATTGGTTTGATGACTGAATCCAAAAGGTTATTTCTTTGGCAAGCACAGGTTCTTTGACATTTATTCCAACATACCAAAAGTTGATTCATCAAATAAAACATGTTTGGAGATAAAGGTTTTTCTTATAACAAGGTCATAACAAACATGACCTTTGTAATTTATACCATACCCAATAAACACTCAATCTTTAGATCTTGGAGATGATTTTGAATTAACATAAGGCCTTAGATATGGGTAGCATGTGCATCCAAATTTTTGAGATGCTCATACCTAAGCACATGTTTCAACAAATGCTTATATGGGGTTCTGTTACTCAAATTTGGACTTAGGAGCCTATTGATTAGAGTACAAAAAGCAACAACCCAAAACTTATTATTTAATGATGCATGCCTTATGAATGTGTGTGTTTACGCTCAACGGTGTTGTTTTGTTGAGGTGTATGAGGGAAAGTAAGTCGCCTTTTAATTACATGTTAATTTAAAAAATCACATAAGACATTTGTGTCTGGGAGCCCATTTTTTATCATAATTGTAGCATAGATCCTTATTGTGCTATCAGCCATTTGGGTCTTGTTAATGAATTCGGTCTTCACCTTGGTACCAAATTTGGTTTTAGCTCCCTCCTCCTTGTTCAATTTGCAGTTTCTCAGCCCGTCAAAAGATCGACTATACCTTTTTATAAAGAAAGACCTTAACCTTTCTTCCACCATGCTAGCCTTTACTAAACAATCATCTAAGGTCAGGGAGTTCAGAGCCATGAGCTCAACCTATATGTTATACTTAAGTCCTCCCATAAATGCAGACCAATTTTCGCACATGGTACATAGGTCCTTGAACTTTGCTTGATTTTCTTGGATGGACCCTTTTTTCATAACATTTTTTATTTCTACGTCATTGTTCACGTAGAGTGAAAGTCTAAACCTTCTTAGGAGTTCTCTTTCAAACTCAAAACAAGTAGGTGTGCCATGGTGTTGCTCATGCCATTGGTAAACCTTAAAGCTCCATCATTGAGGTAATTAAGCTACATCGCATCCTAATTGTTTTTTGGGGCCACAGTTTGGCTTACAAAAAATTGTTTGGTCTTATACAAACAGTCTTGTGGGTTTTTTTCGTAAAAGTGGAAAATTAAAATATCACCAATCGTGGAAGGGAGACGCAAAAATTTTGCATTCTTAGGCTCATTTCCCACTCTCGGGTGTGGTCCAAGAATGGACTCTTGTGCATCCTCTTCTTCATAATCGACATGCTCCTCGTGGGATCCTCCTCCATAGTTAGAGGATATGAATTGTTGATGCACAACGTGGATGCTAACTTGGAGTTGTTATAGCATATTAGTGATGTGTTGGAGGTTAGC
Source organism: Nuphar pumila (assembly GCF_984573655.1). Lineage (NCBI taxonomy): Eukaryota > Viridiplantae > Streptophyta > Magnoliopsida > Nymphaeales > Nymphaeaceae > Nuphar > Nuphar pumila. The sequence continues at coordinate 33,313,841 of NC_143253.1, read as the reverse complement.
CTTGAGACTAGACATGCGGTTTTCAACACCACCAAACTTGGTGTTGATCTCTTTGGCAAACTTGTTAATGAACTCAAGATTCATATTTGATGGTTGGTCTTGATTTTTCTTAGGTGACATGGGGTTCACTCTAATACCAAGTTGATGCAGACTTGGCCTTCGATGATCAAACACGGGAAGGGTATGATTCAAATGGGCTAATATGGTAACTCGAGTAGACAGGGTAGTTGGGTTAAAATAGAGTCCACGAGAAAATAGGTTGTCCTAATTGGTGCAGCAAAAAAATCTCATTTTTTGTGGGATAGTTCCAGACACCTTAAGGAAGGTTCTATCAAAATTTCAGGGTCAAAAGCTGCGAAAACAGGGAGCTATAGGTTTTTAAAGTTATAGAAGATTTCTGGATTGTGCAAGAATATGCTGAGTTTGGTACATATAGACTTGACTTGTAAAATCAAGTTCTCTATACTGGGCACTCAATAAATCATGAAATTCAGAGTGTTGGTTAACGACACACTAAAGAACCCTAAGTCCAAAAATTCAGAGCCAAATTTTTCATAGTTTGGGCTAGAGAATTTTTTGAAGTCCGACGAGTTTTTTGGGGCCTACATAATTTAGGTGGGCTTACTTGAGTTTGGGTAGGTTCACACTTGGTTAGGATTAAGGTAGTAGGCGTGGTTGGCTTACTTAGACCTGGGTAACTTAGAAAAGGGCTTCTACAAGGGGTTGGGTTGGCTGATTGAGGTCGGTTCTTCTAGGGATTGGCTCAGGATGGCAAGGATTGTCGATACTTGGATTGGCCACACGTTTAGTTGACTAGACCTTGGGCAACAACCTAATCTTCAATGTAAGTTCACTTGACCTACTAGAGGTCAGTAACGAGAGAGTTATAAGAAGAGAAGGGTGAGCCCTTGTGTATGTGTGAGAGAGAGCAAGAAATTCATTATCATGCCTACAAAAGGGAAATACAAGTCCTATTTATAGTCTTAGAGGACCTCATAAACCCTTTACACAATTTACCAAAATAATTTTAATAGTCTTCTAAATCTAGTTAAACCTCTATGGACCTAGGCTAATTCTAGATAAGCCTTCTTTGACTTGTCTATTTTTAGAATCCTATCCTCGAGAAATAAACAAGCCCCCTTGATATTCTTTCTTCTATTCTTAGAACCTTAACCCAACTTGCACGTCCTTCTATCAAGACCAAAAATAAGGAAAGATTTCCCTGAGTGCGCCCCACCAAGCCTAGCTGATCTCCTTACTGGATCTCTAGATTAGGGTCAACTTGATCCATATCAAGTAGACCTAGTGCATCAAGGCAAACGCCTAAGACCGGCCCTCAGTACAGTTATTGAGGGAGCCCTCATGGAATGAACAAACTTCTTTATCTATCTAAGGGAGGTAGGCATCAAAGAGACCTTTCGACAAAGCTCAAAATTGATGAGGTCCAATTGCTTGAGCAAGAGCTCACTCCCAAATGAGGAGTTAATAAGAGTGAGGAACCCAAAACACCGACAAGGAGATCTTAATGTCCCAAACATAAGGGAGGAGGAGAGGGAGGCAAAGGGGAGAACATCAAAGGAAAGAGAAGGAAGGGTGTTAACAAAGGTAGCAGGTGAGAGGGAAGCTAAGGAGATGATCGCGTGAAAAGGAAAGGGAGAGGAGTAAAAAGATAAAGAGAAAAGCAGAGGGTGGGTGGAAGAGCAAGCCAAAGGAGAAGCAAGCAGGGAGGAAAAGTAGGACTGAAAGGGTGAACATGCAGGGAAAGCACAAGGGAGCACAACATCCTTGGCTGAATTAGAAGGACGAGTATGGGAAAGTAGAGTTGGCGGACCGAATAGGGACTGTGCACCCTATTTAAAAAGGTGAGAAGGGATAAAACACTACCAGATACGGAGGAGCAGAACTTGCTCTCCGGACTGAGGCATGGATCCTGATATGGAGAGAAAGTCAGAGGGGAGACAGAAGATGAAGAGTCAAATGATGGCCTTATAAAGAGGATGGGTTAGTGAGAAAGCAACAAAATATATAGATAAATAGGAGTCTGATATCTTTTCAATACCACCATAATCACAGTTTTCTGATGAATGGTTGGAGAGATAAGCCTTTAGAAATGCAGACTAGTTGACTATTTTATCACACAAAAAAAATATTGTAACCCAATTTTGAACCAAAAAAACAAAAACCCCATAATGGTTTTCGGATCTGGCTTAAAACTAAATAGACTTAAATCTTAATCTTAGCTTTTTAATGATCCCCAAAACATAGTTTTTTATACTAGGTCGTTGAGATACAAATAAAAGAGTAGATATTTTTAATGAGAAACAATCACCAAAATGACTATTTCTTCCTGTTCACACTTGTTTTAAGAGGCTTCAAAGACAGAATCTGAAGATGAGCCAAACATGTGAAATGTAGTTACATTCGCCAGCTTTTCAATGAGTCTAAGAATGTCAAAATTGACTTATGAGCATAGAGATATGACTCTATCAATCTGTACAGAACAAAATGCAAAAAAAATGAGATTATGGATCTGAGGTGGATCCAATATCTAAAAATTACAAAAACAACGAAACTACTAACCTCATAACGCCGATTTTCTAGAAACTCATATCTTGGAGATAAGTGAATTGTTCTATCAAGATCACCATTTTATGGATCCCTCTCGAATTTTGAAAAACAAAAATAAGGAGTTTTCCACTAAAATATATATTTTTTAAATTGAACCTAAAACTGGATCCAAACTTTGAGAGAGTGTGGAGACCATTCTTCAAGGTAAAGTGTCATTCCTCCTCCGATGAGCAAGGCTCAGCTGAACCAAGAATCCTTGATCTTTTGTTTTCGGAACGGTGACATTGCAAACATTCGTTCCTCGTATGTGAGACCTAGAAGAAAAAGAGTTCAGTGGTGGGAGCCACCAAAACTTAAAAAGACACTAATGCAAACAACATATGGATGTTAGGGCTCTCAAAACTTAGAAAAACACACAAAATAAAACATCATGTTGAGGTTGAGTAGGGATTTGAATAGAAACTTGATTTTGGGGCTCAATGTTGTTGGACGAAATACAAATAAAAATGAAAATCAAATCTCACCTCGGGCTTAGGGTAGCCCCTTTTAATTACATTCTCAACCCACATGGTAAGAATGTTAATTAATAAGAAGTTGTACAATGACCAATTTTTTGCACCTCATGCCCTATATATATATATATATATATATATATATATATATATATATATATATATATATATATATATATATATATATGCTCATGGTGACATTACATACAAATGCCTCTAGATCTCCTATGTGCAGTTGTTTTGATCCAATTTGACCTCATGGATAGATTCAGCATATTTAAAAGTTTATTATTATTGTTCCAGAGTGAGAGTTTTGATAGAAGTAACAAAGATTTTGAAAGACGCTTACAGGATACTGCAACAAGGATATCAACAAGAAACTAAAGCATCTTAGGTTTAAGTTGTCGTTAGTCTGCTAGTTTTCTGTATTGAAAGATCTTGTAATTGTCCCATAGCTGTATTTTGGTTTGTATTAGATATTGTAATGAATATTGAGTTAACAGATAAGTGCAAAATGCCCTGTAAGTGTACCTATTTTTGCTTTTATTAAGTTCTATCAAGTTAATTTAAGACCTGAAGACATAAATTAGCAGCCCGATAGTCACATCCTAAGACATGACTAATTAGCGTCAGTTGCCCACTTCGTGGATACCACACTTTCTACAATGTGGCCAATTTTGTCCCCAAACATATTATATTACTTCAGTCTAAAACAAAAATTTAAGTGAAAACATTGAGGAAGTTAATAAATTCATTCAAGAGCATTGACCACCAAGATTGCTTCCAAAGGTAAATAAATATGTCAAATCCACATTTTGTAAGGACAACAAAACAACTGCAACTGCAGAAACAAAAGGATACATAATGTATAACCAAATACACCTCTTAAGTATGTGGCTCAAAAACATGAAAAAGTAGAATATCAAAACATTGAGACTATTTTATCAGATGAAAAAAAAAGGTAACAAATTATTAGACTAGAGATGCATTTGGTTTGTCGAAGGGGCTGAAGCAAAGTTGTTCTCCGTCCCTCCTATTGTTCAACATTTCCTTGCTCGCAGCATTGTTTAATAAGGTAACCAACTCAGATTTGTAGAACGACTCAACCTCTATAGTGTGTTCGTCTCTCTTTTACAAGGTCACTGGTGTACGACTCCTTGGGCTGCATCATCACTACAATTTAGCAGAACTTGGCTAATTTGCCTTCTCAAAAATTTTGGAGCTAACCATTGTGATCACTTTCAATGATCTGTATAGGCAGTCGAAACCATCTTTTCTTGTAATAAAGGAAATCTACTAACTATCAAGCTTTGTACCTACTACACAAAAAATGAATGTATCTGGCACAAAAGTGGAGGACCATATCATGACAAAGATCAAATCAAGGTTGTCTAGGTATTTGTCACGGGTGAGTTAGGCATGTCATATGCTCTATTTTCACTCACCTTGCTATTTTCAAGATCTCCAAGAAGCCAGCAAAGAGGATAACAAATCTCATGTGGGAATTCATATGGAATGAGAAAACCAGCATTTAAAGGAAATAAAGAACTTAAGGGAAAGCTAGGTTTCCATTGATGATAATACACACGGTAGATACATGTATTTATATAAGAGAAAACTTAAAATGTCTACACACAGGACTCTATTCTGAGATGATGATAATGATTATTGATCTTATCTTTTGGAACTTTATCTCCTGGAACTCTATTTTGGAATATTTTGAAACTCTAATATGACTAGAGTTCGTAACATCTATTCTGACACTCTAATATGACTAGAGTTCTTAACACTCCCCCTCAAACCAGTGTGTGGAGATTGCACACATCGAGTTTGTCAAAAAAATGAATAAATGCTTCTTTTCCCAAGGCTTTGGTAAAGAGATCTGCCACTTGATCTTGGATGCGAATGTAACAGGTCTGAATAACGCCTTGCACCAGTTTTTCTCTCACAACGTGACAATCAATGTCTATATGTTTGGTGCGCTCATGGAATACAAGGTTTGCTGCAATGTGCATAGCCGCTTGATTATCATAGAATACTGTGACCGATTGTGAGTGTTCAATGCATAAGTCACTTAGTAATAGTTTAAGCCATACAATCTCACACAGCATTCGCCATGGCACGATACTCTAACTCGATTGATGAACGAGAGATGGTAGCTTGCTTCTTTGTTTTTCAGGAGATAGGAGAAGGACCCAAAAATATGCTACAGAGCGTCGCGTCTGAGGACAAGCTGCCCAATCTGAATCGCAGAACATTGTAAAGTGAAGTGGATTATTGCTATGCAACAAGATTTCTTGTCCAGGTTGTGACTTCAAATATCAAACTACTCAAAGAGAGGCTTGTAAGTGTGGGAGTCTTGGTTGCTGCATGAATCAGCTCAAGACATGTACTGCAAATTGGATGTCTGGCCATGTAACACTCAAATATATCAATCGTTCGACTAACTGACGATAGTGACAAGGATCATGAACTGGGTCCCCTAGTTCTGAACTCAATCCATGTTTTTGTTTTATAGGAAAGGAGACAGGTTTGGCACCAAGAAAGCCCATCTCAGTTATGATATCCAAGGCATACTTCTGTTGAGATAAATAGATTCTTTTATCTGAATGAGCGACTTCAATGCCCAAAAATACTTAAGAACTCTCAAATCTTTCATGTGGTATAACCGTGAGAGATAGTTTCAAATTATCAATTTCTTCAGGACTATTACCAGCAATGACAAGGTCATCCACATAGATTAAAACCACCACAAAAACATGGCATTTTTTATATGTATAGAGTGAATAGTCTGCGTGAGATTGCGTAAACCCAAAACTTTCAAGAGCATTAGAAAGTTTGTGGTATCAGTTTCGCGGTGACTGCTTTAGACCATACAGAGATTTCTGTAATTTGCATACACAATTCTCTCTCTGTTGGGCATATCCCGGTGGAATCTCTATATAAACATCCTAATGCAAGTCTCCATGTAGAAACGCGTTTTAAACATCCATCTGACAAAGTACCCAATTGCGAGCAGCCACAATTGCAAGTAAGGTTCTTACCGTGACCATCTTCGCAACCGGAGCAAAGGTCTCATTATAGTCAAGGCCCTCTTGTTGTGAGTATCATTTGGAGACCAATCATGTCTTATACTGTTTGATTGACCTGTCGAACTTATGTTTCACTTTATACACCCACTTACAACCAATAGGTTTCACGTTATCAGGTAAAGTGGTGATAATCCAAGTATTATTTTCTTGCAAAGCACGTATTTATGAGTGCATAGCATCCTGCCAAACTTTATGTTGAACCGCTTTTTCAAAGGTATCAGGTTCATGAGTAGAAGCTATAGAGGCTAGAAAAGAAGAGTGTTTACTTGAAATTTTTTTGAAAGAGACATACATTGACAATAGAAACCGGGTACTTAACTTAGAACCTTGTGTTGAAGATGTATTTGGACTTGATGAAGAAATCAACGAGCAGTAGAAATCCTTTAACCACGTATTGGGTTTTCTTGTTTGGGATGATCTTCTAAGATCACTTTTGATGGAAGATGTGGGTTATGTGCCATTGGGGCTCATGACTTTTGATTGAGGCTCTATAGAGGGATCTGAAGTTTCATGGGTTGGTAATTCAGGAACTGAATCCTGTAACGGATGTGACATGATAACGGTTCCTTGATTTTTGGTATGATATGTGGGCTTAGGCAACACAATTACATTCTTATTTTCTTTAATAGATTTATAAGGAAATATGTTTTCATGAAAAATCGCCTCTACTGGTAAAACTTTGATAATTTTCTAAATCATACACCTTATATGCCTTTTGTACTTCTGAATAGCCAAGAAAAACATAACGTCGGGCTCTCGAGTCAAATTTGCTTTTATTTTGGCCAGTGTCAGTTACATAACACAATGAACCAAAGACATGTAAATGTTTATAACTGGGTTTTTTATTATATAGTTTTTCAAAAGGCATTTTTCCCTCAAGTTTGGGTGTTGGTGTTCTATTAATAAGATAGGTTGCGGCTAGAACACACTCACCCCAAAAATGTATTGGTAAATCCGATTGAAAGCGGAGAGCTCAAGCTACTTAAAGAAGATGGTGATGTTTACGTTCAACTACCCCATTCTGTTGGGGAGTGTAAACACAACTATGTTGATGTATCACACCGTTATCTTTGAAGAAGTCTTGGATCTCGTGAGAAAAGAATTTTGACCCATTATCGGTACGAATGGTCTTGATCTGTTTAAGGAATTGAGTTTTCACAAGTTTAAAAAAATCTTTTATATGAGAAAAGGTTTCATACTTGTGTCTCATAAGAAAAACACAGGTTGTTCTTGTAAAATCATCTACAATGCTTAAAAAATAATATGCACCAGAAAAGGTGAACTTCAAATAGGGTCCTCATATATCACAATGAATCATATCAAAAGCATTTTTTATTTTAATCTCACTCAAAGAAAACTTTAATCTAGTTTGTTTGGCTTTATGATAGGTATGACAACAATGAGATTCATCAAAATCAAAGGCTAAATTCAACTGTGATTTTACTAACTTCATTCTTGAAGATGAAAGATGTCTGAATCGCCTATGCCACAATGCATGATCGGTGTTTGTAGTGAGACGGGCTTGGATATTATTGTTTGGTCATAGGAAGTACAATCCATTTTTTTCTTCACCTTGTCCAATCATCATCTTTGACTTAATGTCCTGAATAACACAAGAATTGGGATAAAAGGTTATTGAGCAATTCAGAGATTTAGTCAATTGCCTTACTGATAGCAAATTCATTTTGAAGGAAGGAATACAAAGAACGTGATCCATACTAAACTGAGGAAGGGAAATTGAACCTTGATATGACACAGATAGGGGTGGCAATCGGGTTGGGTTGGCGGGTTGTGTCGGCGGGTTGGTGGGTCAGCATACCTCAACATGAACCCGACCCATTTATTAAACGGGTTGGATGTAGCAAACATGAACATGACCCGTTTATTAAACGAGTAACCCGACACGACACGGTGAACCCGTTTAATAAATGGGTCGGGTCAACATGATTACACAACATCCATCGCAAATTCGTAGCCCTCCCTTATTGTTCAGATTTGCAGAGGGTTTCAACCCTCAACTCTCTCTCTGTTCCTCCGATCAGCCTCAAGACCATCGATGTGGACATCGTTGTCTGACGCCTCACGCTTGAAGTGCTACCGAGAGAAAGGGTGGAGCCCTCAGTGTCGTCGAAGAGAGGTAGCGGCCAAGCTACCTGCATTCCCGGAGGTCGACCCACCTTGAGGTGCATCAGCTCGATGTGGGAAGCAGGCGCTAGAGAAGGAGACAGAGGAGCTCGTGAGAGGCAGCGAGAGGTCCCTCCTCTGTCGAGCCCTTGTTGCCGCAGGTGCTGTAGGAAGAGGAAGCAGAGGACGATGATGGTGCTCGGTGACCCACAGGAAGCAAGCGAGGTGACGCTGGGGGACAACATTGAGCCTCCTGTCGGCTGACCACCAGGAGATGGTGGAGAACCCCTTTCGTGGGGTGGTTGCTCTGGCCAGGCAATTGCTGAAATTTATGGTAACGACAGCGGTGAGGGCTACGACCATCGCCCTCATTGGTCCGTGTAAACGGGTTGCGGGTTGACGGGTTGACCCACCCGCCTAACCCATTTATTAAACAGGTCAAACGGGTTGGCATACTGTGAACACCCCAAATTTTCCAAAAAATCCAAAAATGACCTTTTTGCCCCTGACCTCCGTCCTCTGAATAAACCGGGTAAATTTTTAAC